>NC_133332.1:224482154-225085082 GCF_042186555.1 Aquarana catesbeiana | reverse complement strand
AAGAGTATTTTTTTCTGGAATTACATTTCTGGTAACAGTTTACGAACATCTTGGATACTAATGCCCCGTACACACAGTCGGATTTTCCGACGGAAAAATGTGTGATAGGACCTTGTTGTCGGAAATTCTGACCATGTGTAGGCTCCATCACACATTTTCCATCGGATTTTCCAACACACACAAAGTTTGAGAGCAGGCTATAAAATTTTCCGACAACAAAATCCGTTGTCAGAATTTCCGATCGTGTGTACACAAATCCGACGCACAAAATGCCATGCATGCTCAGAATAAATAAAGAGACGAAAGCTATTGGCTACTGCCCCGTTTATAGTCCCGAAGTATGTGTTTTACGTCACCGCGTTCAGAATGATCGGATTTTCCGACAACTTTGTGTGACCGTATGTATGCAAGACAAGTTTGAGCCAACATCAGTCGGAAAAAATCCTAGGATTTTGTTGTCGGAATGTCCGTCCGATCAATGTCTGACCGTGTGTACAGGGCATTAGACCCGTTGCGGAAAAAAAAAAGAATGCAACGCATTGGGTTAGTAGCAAGTAGGGACATTATTGAAAACCTTTCAGCCAGGATAAGGTGGTATGAATTTGCCCTTACCCGCTCTGCGGAATCCAGTCATGGCCTCCAATACTGCCACCTTCAGGTCAAAAGCCCCAGCCTTTGCGCCGTGCCAAAGCATGGCGTATTCCCCAGATACGTGATACACAGCAAGCGGGAGGTCAGGGTGCTGAAAAATATCAATGGAAAAGGTGACACAGAGCATTACATTACAGGGTGAGGTAACATTTATAGGTTTACATGTTTGTGTTACTGCAGAAGGGCCCTGTGAGACAATGGGACACCTTATATTATTCACTCTCGCCCCATATTCAGCAACAAGCCAAAAAATGTTCACTCTGCCCATGCAGGACAAAGCAACAGGTTCACTTTAAAGTGATTCTTAAGGTTGTAATTTAAAGGATAAGTTCACCTTTTAACAAAAAAATAATAAATGCACATTTTTTTTGCAGGTAAAAAAAAAAAAGGAACAGCATTTATTAATTTTTGGTTCTGGAGCTTCTAAAGGATTGCACACACAATCAGCAAAGCGCTGGTGCCATGCAAGCCTCCTGCAAACCTGTCAGTGTATCTGTGTGCCCCGTACATTGTATGGGCAAGCAGATACAATCTGATAGGAAGATTCAGTGAACTACCACAGCGCCATACAGTGCCGTGGTAGTTCATTGAAAACTACAAGCCGACAGCCGCAAAGTTTTCTATTCACAGAAGACTGTGACTGAGCGGCATGGCCGGGCGGAGCGTTTTTTTTTTTTTTAATTGTGACAGCTAGTGGGGGGAGGATATCCCTGTTAGCTGTCCCAGTGGGGAATCGGGGGCCAGTTTGTTCGTAACATGTTACATCCTGAATATATTACGACAGGTGAACTTATGGATAAAATGTGTTTGAAGCGCTTCACAATGTGATAAAATTCATGAAAAATTGGCTCTTAGACACTGGTAGCCATATACTAAAAATAATAATAATAATAATAATAATAATAATAATAATAATAATCCAGCAGTGGTAAAAAAAATGCAATCTAAAAAATGTGACACCATGTGCATAAATATATAAATAAATAAATACTAATATTTTGAATATAGAGTCACTTCTAGTGATAATCCATAAAGCGTGAATAAATAAATCAGACAACCAAAATCACATGAAAATTAGCTTTTAGTCCCAAATAGCAAAGTTTTTGAATAGCACACAATTGCTTAATTGGAGTGCTTTTTGGCAGTTTTAAACGACAATGTTCCTTTGCTTTAGTCACATCAGATGTAACGATCCCCGTCAGACATCATATGTAAAGCAGATAAAAGAAAAATATCATTGCGCAATGCTCTTAATAACAGGTACACAGGCAAACATGTGTTAGATCCACTCACGTGCGCCCAATAGTGAAAGGCATATGCAGGTGTACAGAGCAGTCAGCCACCTCGGACACAAGCAGAATCGCTGCAGTACACAGCTAGATACTGACAATCTGCATAGAGCGTCCTTGGCTCCTCCCACGCGTTGCGTCACGGTCACGTGACTTTTTCAAGGACAGGTGAACTTAACTTTATTTTATACTTGTCTGCTCTGTGCAATAGTTTTGCACAGAGCAACCCCAATCTTCTTTTTTGTGTCCCCTGCCCGCAGTCCTGGCTCCGAGTGCCACCAATAGCAAGACTCAAGCAGGCTTGCTCCCGAGCTCCTCTAAATGGACATTGTCCATTCACACACACAGAGCGGTCTGGCCCCACCCCCCGCTATCACCTTATTGGCTGTGATTGACAGCAGCAGGAGCCAATGGCTCTCACTGCTTTGTGAGCCAATGAGAAAAGAAAGACGAGGGAGCGGCTGCTCTCATGTACATGGATGCATCGGGATGGGGCTCAGGTGAGTAAAAGGGAGAGCTGGGGGAGGGGGGAGCTGCACCCAGAAGGTTTTTTTAACTTAATGGATAGAATCCATTAAAGTAAAAAAAAACATTCTGCCTTTAGATCCACTTTAAGTTGGCTCTCCCCAGCAGCTTTTCCTCCCCCACCCTTAGGTTCAGAGAGGAAAGCCTTTTATAAGCTACCAGCCACTGGAGCAAATAACATGCCTGGAAGTAACACACTGTCTTCGGCTCCAAGCCCTGAACAAAGCAGGGGGGGAGTAAAGGAAAGGGGAGTATATAGTTGTTGGGAAGGGGAGGGGGCAGGGGTGTTGCTTTGCCCTAAAGTCCAACTCCGGCTAAAACCTTTTTTAATTTCATACTGAACAGGAAAGGATTATATGCTCCTCCTTACCTTGTCTTTCACTTCTCTCACCAGATCCAGATATGGCATTCCTGGCTTCACCATTAACATGTCTGCTCCTTCTCGTACATCGCGGTCCTGTGCAGACACATCACATAACAGCCTCATGCATCAATATAGCAGAAATGCTTACATTAATGTTTACAGAAAGCAATAAAGTACTATCTGCTGTAAATTTTAAAGATGAGAAAAGTGGTCGTAGTAACATAAATGCACCAAATTGCAGGCTGACTGCATTTCTAAATGGATAGATAAAAAAGGAGGAATGATAGTAATAAAAACAACAATAATATAATTCCTTAGAAAGCAGACAGACATTCTAAAAACTAGAAGGGGGAAAGCATTAAAGTGAAACTTGAAAGAAATATGAAAGTTGCTATTGCTAACGTGCTCTGAAAACCCAAGTTATCTGGCTGTCAAGCTGATCTTGTGAGTCACTGATCCTTAACAAGTAGAGCTTATTGAACTGTCCAAAGCTACTCTATCAACATGACAGCCAGGCAACTAGCATCTTCCTACACAGAGGTCAGAGATAGCAGCTTTCACACTTTGGTCTAAAGCTCCCCTCAAAGCGGAGTTCTACCCATTTAAAAGTCAGCAGCTACAAAAAAGTGTAGCTGCTGACTTTTAATAAACAGATACTCGCCTGTCCCACGGTCCAGCAATGCGGCCGCCCGAAGCCTCACTTCCCTCCCCCTCTTCTCTGCGGCACCGGCATTGCAATCGTGGGCGCCCGGCTGTGTCTTCACACAACGTCTGCGCGTTGGGAATGGCCGGGCAATCTTCTGGAACCTGTGACATGTCCCAGAAGATTGCATGGAGGGAGGGGGGAGAGCTGAACTTTGGCTTGGCGCCAGGAGAGGAAGTGGGAGATGGGTACCTGTGAAAACTAGGTACCCGCTCCCCCAGCAAAAAAAATGATATGCCAAATGTGGCATGTCAGGGGGTCACAAATACTTAAAGCGGAAGTTCCATTTTTGGGTGGAACTTTGCTTTAAGTGTACAAATCCATCATTTTTGAAAACCAGATGTCATTTTATTGCACTCAGGCTGGTACAAAATGGATTTTGGTTGGCTGGTACTGTATTTTGCACTTAGGAGATTTGCTTCTTGTGCTGTGACAGACAGATCCGTTCACAGAGAAACGGACTGCAATAGATAAACAGATGCAGTGGGACACAGATGGACAGGCACCACAAGACACACAGTAATGCCCCGTACACACGGTCGGACTTTGTTCGGACATTCCGACAACAAAATCCTAGGATTTTTTCCGACGGATGTTGGCTCAAACTTGTCTTGCATACACACGGTCACACAAAGTTGTCGGAAAATCCGATCGTTCTGAACGTGGTGACGTAAAACACGTACGTCAGGACTATAAACGGGGCAGTGGCCAATAGCTTTCATCTCTTTATTTATTCTGAGCATGCGTGGCACTTTGTCCGTCGGATTTGTGTACACACGATCGGAATTTCCGACAACGGATTTTGTTGTCGGAAAATTTTATCTCCTGCTCTCCAACTTTGTGTGTCGGAAAATCCGATGGAAAATGTCCGATGGAGCCCACACACGGTCGGAATTTCCGACAACACGCTCCGATCGGACATTTTCCATCGGAAAATCCGACCGTGTGTACGGGGCATTAGGCTCAGCACACACGTTTCATCCACATTGAACTATATATTACAATGGCCTATCTAATGAGATACAAATGAATTGGATAGTTTAGGCAGGGCCTTATATTACACAGCTTTAGTCAATTTATAGAGATTTTATAGCCATACTGTAATTTGTATGGTGGGCCTAAAGTGGCACTTTAGTCAGAAAATAAAGTCTTGCTGGAACACTTCAGGCTGGCCCCGTTTGCAGGTATAGCCATGTAAAACATTAAAAATAAGTGTCTATAGTGTTTAAAATGCAGTAATACACTGTCTCTCCCTGCTCTGCACATGCTCAGTTGCTCTCTATTTAAAGGCACTGTGCCAAATTTGTAGAGACTGATGTACTGACAGCCTAAAGATTTACTGCTGTTCAGGGGCCATGAGCAAAATGGCAGCCTCCAACAAGAAGAAACAGGAGCAATGCTGGAGGCAATTTACAGCACACACTTATTTTGGTAGCAGAATTGTTAACGTGGAATGTATGTTCCTTGCTAAATAACATTATTTTTAACAAGTTGTTATGGGTAAAGTTCCATTTTAGGGTAGATGGAGACTGACAGCTGGACAGACATCAGTAGTTATAGTCAGACAGGCTAGAAGAGTTCCCTGGTACAATCCGGCTTTCTATATTGTAACAGGGATGTTTGGCGTCTGCATTTTTTAGTTAAATTTTAACGGTTTGCTGAGACTCTGTAAACAGCGTGGAGTATGTAGGAAAATAGTTTACAGGAAACGCCATAGTCTCCCAAAACAGGAATGTACAATAGAATATGAAAAGTTCACTGCTTTGTCCTTACCACCGCTCTGCTGGCCAGTCCTCTTGCTCCAGGAGGCAGCTGGTAACATTTGCGATCACCAAAGGCAGGTTTGGACTGGGCTGCATCTCTGCAATAGTGAAATCAATTTAAACATTTTTTTTTCACTTAGGAGGAAAGCTCAGGTACAAATAAAAAAAAAAAAACTCCAACCAAAGAGAAGTCAGGAGGAAAAGGAGCCCTTGTTAAAATGACCATATCTAGAAGACTCCAGATAATTTCTTATGCATATTGGACACTCCAACAGTGGGATCTCTGTGCCAGAATTCATGGCTCCTTACTTGTCCACCTGAACGTTTTGTGTGTTTCCTCCACGTTTGTGTGTTCCAGCTCCTTTTGTTACATTCTCCATTATATAACGTAAAACTCCAACAGGGTTGGTGAGAACACTTTGTAACGGCCACAGCACCAAGGACTCACCAATAGAGCCCCCCGAAAAAAAACACTGATCGCCGCCATTACTAGTAAAGATAATAATAAAAATAAAATTAAAACAAAATATTGGGGTTTTTTTTCAAAAATTGTCGGTCTTTTTGTGTTTATAGCGGAAAAAATATAAACCACAGAGGTGATCAAATACCACCAAAAGAAATTTGTGGGCAAATAAAAGGACATCAATTTTACTTGGGTACATGGTCGCACAACCGCGCAATTGTCATTTAAAGCAATGCAGTGCTGTATCGCAAAAAATATGGTCTGGTCAAGAAGGGGGGTAAACCTTCCGGGGCTGAAGTGGTTAAAGCTCTGGGCAGCCACTCTTGTGATTTACATACCTCTGCCGCACTGGCAAAGCCTAGAAGATCCCTCTGCTACTTCTTTAATCACCCCCGTGGTCAATGTATATCAATGATGATGCCAAATCATTGTCCAAAGAGCAGTCTAGAGGCAGAAGTAACACAGGGAGCCAAACTGCTGAAATAAGAGCGAATTGCATCCCCCCCGCCTCGCTATGCAGTGACAGTGAAGTTGTGTAAATCACAAGACCATCTGAACTGAATTACAGATCTTTGGTGAATTATAAGACACGTATGTAAACTATGCATTTAGCCATTTGCCTAGGAGTTTTGCTTGGAGATCCAGGAAACAATAAGGACCTCCCCACAAAGAAATACCTTTTTTTTCTGAAATTAGGATAGTGTTGTTCAGCATTATGTGGATTTGATGCAGTACGGTGTACACAAGCATATAAACAAGCGTGCAGGAAACTGGATATAAATATAACAATGACAGATCTAAAAGGAACAGAACATTGATTTTTTTCCAAATGGGTTTCTATAAACAGCCAGTTACACAATGATCAGGCTCAGTCTAAAGTCCATTTAGTTTACACAAATCATTAACCCATTCTCGATGGAGAAATCAGGTTTTCCATGCATAGTTTGCAATGATATACTGTATGTATATAGTAGTGGTTAATATTTAGTCGCTAGATATACAGGCTTTGCTTCCTGCTTATTAATACTGCACAACAACAGAGTTGTACTGCTCCTCTCAGGGCATATCTGTGAAGTGTGCTCAGAATGACCAAAAACAGAGCAACGTTTAGGTGCGGTTATATCAGTGTCATTCAGCAATTGTGACAACTACAGATGTCTTACAGTTAGTCCTTAAAGAATGTGCAGATCTGCGTACAATTGTGACAACCTAAAACCGCAGAACTTAAAATCAGATCAAACCACAACAAAAATACTTTTGGGTAAAAGTTACAATAGCAGTTCAAAATGTGCACTCACTCACAATACGCTATATATTTCCTTTAAAAAAACAAATAGATACCAAAAGAGCATAATCTCCAAACCTAAAGTGGTTGTAAACCTCAGACATGAAATATGAACAAAGCATATCCCTCTAGTGTGTACTTGTCCCAATTAAAAGGAATATATGTTACTTTTGTCTGCTGTTTCGTTCCTCTGCTATCAGCATGGATCACTTCTGACACGCTTTCCTGACACCAAGAGAAAAAAAGGTGACAGGGGAGGGACCTCCAGCTGATTGACAGCCTCAGCTCTGTTCCTCTATGAAGGGGGGTATGTCCCTCCCCTCCAATAAGCTCTCAGAGCTCTCCTCACTGAGCTCTGCAGAGTGTAACCTAAAGTGTGACTAAACCCACAACAGTAAAATCAGTCTGTACATGCAGAATAGCATGCTTGTTATACTCACTGTGAAACTTGAGGGGTTAATCCTCTGCCTTGAGTAAAAAGGCTGTTTTACACTACATGGACAGATCATTCCCTCCTGCACTGTCTTGGCAAGGCCATATTATGTGAGGGTAGCGTCCTGCACATGCTCAGTTTAGTCTCTATTGCTGGAGAGAACAGATCCTGTTCCAGATATTGACATCACACATGTGGGCGTGTATACAGGCTGTAGTGGAAATCTCCTCCTACCCGAACACACAACTCTGGACAAACTGTGCAGTTTACCATGGGAAGGTGGTATACAGATCAGCGAAAAAGGTATATAGTGGCAGTATTTTAATGTTAAAAGAAGATTTATAAGCTGTGGGCGCTGTGGGCACTGTGGGGGGGGGGGGGGGGGGGGCGCAGATGAACTATTTTCATATTACTGGGTTTAGTAACACTTTAAGCTCCCCATCCCATTTTTTCTGAACTCTCAGACAAGTGTTGCAGATAGACAGGTACAACTTATGTAGTAGGATTTTTGTCATCTCTCTGTATCACGTGAGGCCAGTCACTTTACATTATTTCCTTAATTTTTTAATATTTATATGTATTTTCCCTCTGTCAGAGCAAAAGCTACAGTCCCTGTAAAGGCTGTCCCATCTCCTGCTTCAGCATCAATAAAGAATGCTTATGTGATGTTTTTGTTAACGGACATTTTTATCCTCTACAGCGGCAGTTAAAGTGTCAGTTATAAGCCTTGAGTTCAAGCAGAAGACAAGAGTGCTAAATGGGCCTTTACAGCCTGACAAATAAAAGGACATTTCTGCTCTGATACGGACAGAATACAAGTGAATAACAGTACATACAGTTATGCCTTAAAGCTAAGGTGGACCTAGTCTAACAACTCCAACAATCCAACAAGTGGAGATTCAGTTATTTATTTTTTTTCAGAAATGCTTTGAAATTTCTGACTTGTTAACTTTAAAACAGAAAAGAAAATGGCGGGCAGAAAGTTGTGAAATGTTAGATATGGAGCCAATCTTACCTGAATGGGCCATAGAAGCAGGAGGCAAACTTAGCACTGTAACTCAGGACTGAAACCTGGGGTAAAAAAAAAAATCCCCAAAGAACATTAACCTCATTAATAACTATGGCATACAAAAGGTATATTCTATCAGGTTCTCACTTCCAGCCTAGGATGGGAGCGTGCTAAGCTCAACTCACTTGCCCAGGATGGATGTGATTACCTGTGGCCAATCCTGACACATGCTTGACCTATCATAACACTGGAACACAACAGCAGCAATAAGAACATGGGGATGTCATCATCTCAATTCTATGGAACATTACAACATGGTGATGAGCTTTGATGAAGAGGACAGGGGGTGGGATAAGTGTTTTTTTCCCAAAAAAATGTATAGCACTTTAACCACTTAAGGACCAGCCTCGTTTTGGAATTTAGGTGTTTACATGTTTAAAACAGTTTTTTTTGCTAGAAAATTACTTAGAACCCCTAAACATTGTAAATTGTTTTTTTTTTTTAACACCCTAGAGAATAAAATGGCGGTCACTGCAATACTTTTTTTCACACCGTATTTGCGCAGCGGTCTTACAAGTGCGCTTTTTTTGGAAAAAATTCACTTTTTTGATTAAAAAAAATAAGACAAGTTAGCCCAATTTTTTTAATATTGTGAAAGATAATGTTACGCCGAGTAAATTGACACCCAACATGTCACGCTTCAAAATTGCGCCCGCTCGTGGAATGGCGTCAAACGTTTACCCTCAAAAATCTCCATAGGTGACGTTTAAAAAATTCTACAGGTTGCATGATTTGAGTTACAGAGGAGGTCTAGGGCTAGAATTATTGCTCTCGCTCTAACGATTGCGGCGATACCTCACATGTGTGGTTTGACCATCGTTTTCATATGCGGGCGCTACTCACGTATGCGTTCGCTTCTGCGCGCGAGCTCGTCAGGATGGGGGGGGGTCGGGTTTAAAAAATATTTTTATTTTTTTTATTTTTCTCATTTATTTTACATGATTTTATTTATTTTTACACTGTTTAAAAAAAGTGTCACTTTTATTCCTATTACAAGGAATGTAAACATCCCTTGTAATAGAAAAAAGCATGACAGGACCTCTTAAATATGAGATCTGGGGTCAAAAAGACCTCAGATCTCATATTTACACTAAAATGCAATAAAAAAAAAAAAAAAAAAGGAGTAATTTAAAAAACTGACATTGAAAAAAATTTGCCTTTAAGACAATTGGGCGGAAGTGACATTTTGACGTCGCTTCCGCCCTGCAGTGTCATGGAGACGAATGGGCGCCATCTTCCCCTCATTCGTCCCCAGGCACAACAAGGGGACAGACGCGATCGCCTCTGCCGCCAACGGCTCTGGTAAGCGACGGAGGGCACCGGATCGCGGCGGGAGGGGGGCACTCTCCCGCTACCGATAAAAGTCATCTCGTGTCAAATCCGCTGCAGAGACCACTTTTATCTGAAAGCCGACCGCCGCACGAAAATGGGGATACCAGGGTTATGGCAGCTAGCTGCTGCCATAACAACGATATCCGCCGCCAAACTTTAGACGTACATCGGCGTGCGGCAGTCGGCAAGTGGTTAAAGAGGCATAAGTATACGGGGAATAAAAAAGAACCCAAACTGCTGCAGGTATGAAGGTACAGGCACCTAGAGGTGCACATTATTGCAGCAGCCTCCAAAACCTTCCTATAACAGCTGAATCCTGGGCTGTTTTGACAGGCAAAGTTACTGGTAGTGTCAGAACTTTACTGCCAAGCCCTGGCCCCCGTGTATTACTACTGGACCTTCCCTGGCCAATAGGAATCTACAGGAAGGGGCCTGTAAGCTTTGACAAAATTAGGAATTGCCAAAAACTTGTCCGGGACTCAGACATGATGAGAGGGTTTGAGAGGTTGCTTCATGTATGTGCACACTGCAGCAGTTTGGGTTTTTGTTTCCCCCATGACTCTTTTTAGTAAAATGTCAGCCAAAGCTTTTTTTTTTTTTTTTTTTTTTTGACTTTGAAAAGATTAGGGAAGGGCAAGGATATAGGTGCATGCACATCAGATCTGCAGCATTTATTTATCCCAATAACAGGGTCTAATAATAAATACAGTTTGGTCCCAGCCGGTGATTGGACAAGGAAGGAGAAGCAGCAGGCCAATGAGATCATCCTTCTGCTCACTGTGCTTTTTCTTCCTGTGCCTCACCATCACATGTGGTTCTGTGCAGAAGATTACAGAAGCTGGATAGCGAGACATATTTAAGTATTTATGCTAGTTTTATGTACGCAGCTTTTAAAATGACAGTAATCCATAAAGTCGATTATATTGGCTTTTTTATACCTGGTTGGAATTCAGTCTTTAATATTTATTAATTATTGTACTGAATATATTGGCTTTTTTGTACCTGGTTGGAATTCAGTCTTTAAAAGTCCATATAATAATAAAAAATCTCCAAATTTGTGTATATCCAAGTGTGACATCAAATAATAATGTAAATCTTCTTATTACTAACACTGCATCAAGTGACTTATCCTTCACCGCTTATGATCGAGATCACTCAGCGATGTGTAGTGACTGGTGTTAATAGACCAGCGAACAGGCTATTTCCTCTGCAGGGCGCAATAGTCTGTAGCTCCGTGGTGACAGGTCTCCGCACTCCTTCACTCTAATGACACGTACACACGATCGGACATTCCAACAACAAAACCGTGGATTTTTTTCAGACGGATGTTGGCTCAAACTTGTCTTGCATACACACGGTCACACAAATCTTGACGAAAATTCCGAACGTCAAGAATGAGGTGACGTACAAAACGTACGACAAGCCGAGAGAAATTAAATTCAATAGCCAGTGCGGCTCTTCTGCTTGATTCTGAGCATGCGTGGAATTTTGTGCGTCAGAATTGTGCACACACGCTCGGAATTTCCGACAACAAGTTTTGTTGTCGGAAAATTTGAGAACCAGCTCCCAAACATTTGTGAGTGGAAATTCCGACAGCAAATGTCCGATGTAGCCTACACACGGTCGGATTTTCCGACAACAAGCTCACATCCAACATTTGTTGTCGGAAATTCTGCCCGCGTGTACGCGGCATTAGTTCTCAATATCAATGAAGTGGTCAGCAGGCAGGCGTGCTTTGCTTTTATTTATTATTATTTGGACTTTTAGATATACACATTTTTTGGACACATCGAAGTACAATAATTGTTGTCAGAACATTCCACTGATATTTTTGGTTTTTCATTTTGTTGAAGATTTTTCCACACATGGGTTTTATTTATTAGTTTGGTTTTTGGGTTATATTTTGTAGTACATTAGGTTTCATACATTTTGTTATTGAATTCCACATGCTATTATCACTGCAGGATGATTCACATTGGGTACCAGTATATAGAGATATTTTTTTCTATACAATTGAGATTATCATATTGATTGATTATTTAACATACACCTGAACATGGTGCTTTAATTTTTCACTTTTCATTTTGATTGAGGTCCCTCCATTAGATAGCAGCTGGACAGGATTAAAATAAGATTCATTTTGGTGCAGTCAACTCTACTTTTCTTTTTCACTCCTGAATAGGGATGAGCTCCGGCGTGTTCGCATGGCGCACGTGCCGAGCCCGCCAGGAAGTCGGCACGGCGCAGCGCTAATCACAAGCAGTGAGACATTTCCCGATGTGCGGCTGCAGAGATCGGGAAATGTCTCCCTGCCTGTGATTAGCGCTGCGCCGTGCCGACTTCCTGGCGGGCTCGGCACGTGCGCCATGCGAACACGCCGGAGCTCATCCTTACTCCTGAATATTTACCATGCAGATACAGTATAAAACACAATTTTCATTATATAGCTTATAGAAATTGAAACAAACATCTCACCTTGTTTCCTAGACCATTGGATATCAAAGCCTTCTTAATTGCGCCAATCCGGCCATCCATCATATCAGAGGGGGCCACAATGTGACATCCTGCCAAAACACAACACAGCGTGGCATTACCAAAGAAGATCTCACCAGGGTTTAAAGAATTAGGCTGGCCATACACTTTCAGCAGGAAGCAGCAGAGATTTGAAACATTAAGGCCCCTTTTACACGGGTGGTCCCATCAGGTCTGCCTGTCAGTTTTTCAGGCAGACCTGATCGGACACTCCATTCACCTCTATGGGGCAGCGGATGTCAGCGATGACATGTCCGCTGACACCCGCTGCTGTCCAATCCAATCCTGTCTATGAAATTCAGACCGATGGAGACCCCATTTTCCATCCGTCTGGCAGATCGGATGAAAACAGACAGGCGGTCTGTTTTCATCTGATCTCCCAATAGAGGAGAGCGGGGCTCTGACAGGTCTGTCTCAGCACAGTGAGCGGAGATGGACCTGTCATCTGCTTGCTCAGTGGAAATCAACGGATTGATCCCCTGCTGAATAAAATGGAGTCTGCCAGGCGAAATGCCCGTGTGACCCTAATGGGCAGGCTGAATGTACCAAGTTGATTGATCGACTTGGGAACAACCAGCCTGCCAGATTCTCTTGCAATTATCGCTAACGATTCGTCTCCCAGTGCGGGCAGCTTCCCCCGCCCCCTGCCAGGGGAAGACAATTGCTGATTCCACTGTCAACACTGTCTGTGTTGATGGGGAAATTGTGCAGATTTCTTTCTTGCAACCCGTGGTTGCAGGAAAGAAATTTGCACTGTGTATGGCTGGCCTTAGAGAAAGATGGTGATTATGGACCAGCAGATCAATTAGATGCTTTCATTTCCTAATTGATATGAGCAACAAAACTTTTTTGTTTATTCTAAGTTCATCCAAAACTAACATTTCAGTCTGGGGTGAGCATGGCTTGTAATCATTGTCTCCAGTATAGAAAGTGATGGGAATTTCAAAACTACCTTTCCCTCACTTAATATAGATTTCCTCTTACTTCCTGTTGTGTCTTTGGGACAGGAAGTAAAATCTCCCCAACAAAACACAGACCGAAAAAAATAAAAAACCTTATTCATTTCAAAACAAAAAACTTTTGTCTAATACATGTTAAAGATTATCTGTCATAGATCAAATCTAATAATTTAGAGGGAATACCAGCCATCCCCAATGTGAATTTCCCAAATACTCCATATGTGATAATATACATTTGACTTATTGAGCAGAATCTTAGGAACAATGTACCTGCACGAGCGTAAGCCAGAGACACTTCCGCCAGCCGAGTACAGCTGGCCTCATTCTGGATGCTGCCATCTTCCCGCAGGATTCCTGCCATACAGAAGGTTTTGCAATCAGCAGGTTTCACAATGAGATTAGGAACAATGGGGGAAACAAGCCATATTAATTAGAGATCTGCTAATGCCATGCTGGAAATGGTGATAAAGTCAGAAACCCCTTAAATTACCTCTAATCTGATATTTATATAATTCACTGTGGGTTGTTGATTCAGCTGGCTTTTTACAGTGCTTCTTGGAATGGTTCCAGCCTTTGTGCTATGCAACCTCCCTCTTCCGCTCCATTGTGTGTAAGTGGGAGAGTGGGGAGGTGGTGGAAACAGGGATTCTGGCAAACATAGGGGATTAAGAAGCAGTTCAGCCAGCTGCCTAATGCCAGAATAAAAAGCACTGCAATCCATGGGTGAATGTAACTGCAAAAGTGTGTATTTCAGTGAGTGCTGACTTGTGGCAATGGTGACGAGTATATAAATATTAATGATGGGCCCACTGTGCAGTTCCTGAATACTTACCGCAGTGCCCATGGGAGGTGTATGGACACAAACACACATCACAGGCAATCAGCAAGTCTGGAAAGAGAGAGCGAATCTTCCGGATGGCCAATATAGCAGGAGTGTCATCTGAGTCAGCTGCTGAGCCCCGTTCATCCTATTTATACACAAACACAAATCACTGGTCAGTACAATTTATCCCACCGACAGAAGGTGCACATAAAGCATAAAACAAGCCAATTTTTTTTTTTTCAAATTGCCATCAGGATTTTATTTCTGCCTGTGACCCCAATGATGAGGTTTACTCACACTTCCGATCCCTGTGATACCTGGACAAGAAATGGGGAAGTGGATTGCACAGACAGAAAAAAAAAAAAAAAGTAGGTGTTTTGTTTTTTTTGCTTATCATTCTAAACATAAAAAGTCTTCAAATTTTTTCTACCTTTGCGACTCTGGTGGGGACACCAAAGATCAGGATGCACTTCAGGCCATCTTCCACCAGGGGGCGCAGCATGGCTTCTAATTTGTTCACTCCATATCTGCAGATGGCACAGGACAACAGTCACATTCATCCCTACTGAAACCACAGCATGAGCCATAGAACTCCACTAAACATTCTGTTTTAAGCAATGTACGTTGGGTTTATGCTAGGGATGCACCGAAATTTCAGTCGCGGAAACATGAAAATGGTGTTATCGGTAGAATGCCAATAAGAGAAAAGGTGCAGATAATGGCAGCGATTTTACTGCAAATTCATGGCAATTTTACTGCAAATTCACAGTGATTTTGGCCCAATTTCACCACGATTATTGTGCTTGTGGTGCGTTTTTCATAGGTCATGTGACTCAAAAAATGCATCAAAACGTAACACAGGTGCTGCATTTTCAATGTATGTGAACAGGGAGGTGCGTTTTTTTTTTAACTGACCAAAAATGCACCAAGCTGGATTTTTTAACACCACAACGGAAGTGCAATGGACTAGTGTGAAGACATACATAGAATTTAAAAGGGATACATTTTTCTTGAGCTTTTTTTTTTTTGCGCTAAAAAGGTACCGATAATGGCAGACAAATTCATATTAATTAAAATTGTTGATATTAATTAAAAAGTCGAATATAATACAGTATAAGTCTAACATGTTTGTTATTAAAAAAAAAAAAAAAAAAAAAAAAAAACAAACACAAAAAAACATGAACCCTTACAGCCCATTTAAGTCTGGTAAAAATAAAAAATACTGTATATGACTATTATGTAGTTCTCCATCCAGCCAGTAGATGGAGCACTAGTCTCATTTTTACATGCTGTACAGTTCCTCATGAGCACAGTGTTATGAAAAGTGTATTGTCTATAATAGATACAGCTGAATGAGACAAACCACTTATTGGAAGGTGGCCTGCTGGAAAAAATTTTTTTTAAAAATTACTGGGATGGATAGAAGGAAAAAATTAAAACACAAAAACAAAACACACAGTACATAAACTTGTAAACCTATAAAATAAATAAAAAATTATGAAATAAAATTGACTGAAAACTAATATACCCCCTTTAAAAAGTGGGCATCTGAACAAAAGCCCTATTCAAATTCTTAATTGAACATTTTTAAATATTATGATTAGATTTTATTAGTTAATATATTATTAATAATTAAAAACAAATTACAGCTGTGTATGGCCACACACCCTCCACAGCAGGTCATAAGTCAGCATTAAACCTGCTCCAACCATGCATTATCTTGCTCTACTATATAAGCAGCTTCACAGGGGGCAGATTATATATAATATATATATATATATAAAATACACACACACACACACACACACATACATACATACACAAAACTTAATGCATCAGGTCCTGATATACAAAGTAGCATCCCGTGTTATAAAATGAATAACTGTTTCTGGAGTTTTGTAATTAGAAGTAAAATAAAAAGACGTATTTCAGGATCAGCAGATGAAAAGGACCATTATCAGGCCAGTGGCTGGATATCAGAGTAGAACAGCAGGGCTGCTGGCCTTATCTGTGACAGCCACAATGAGGGAGTTGGCTCTCTCTCTCTCTCTCTCTCTCTCTCTCTCTCTCTCTCTCTCTCTCTCTCTCTCTCTCTCTCAATACCATCAGCAGATATCAATGCACAGGCAAGGGGCAGAGACCTGAACCGCACAATGGGTCACAAACAGCTCCATATAAGCCACAATGCAACAGTCCTGCATTGTAGATCATCAAAACCTAAGAGTATGCATTCATTAGTACAATCCTCAGGAACACCATTAAGATGAAAGTATTGTATTCATTGCACTAAATGTACAGCTTGATTAAAAAATATATATATTTTCAAAGAAAAGGAATGGACAAGAAAACCAAACTGAATAAGACCAAATTATTCCTTTCTTCATTGTGTCCAGGGACCATCTAAGAGCCAAGAATTATTTTAACCTTGTGGCTGTCACAGGGGTTACATGATTAAGAACCCATCCCACTGGCTCCCAATCATAACCAGAGACCAGAAACAATCTGTGACAGCTTGATAACTATGCTAGGAGTGTGCAGTGAGCGTGCTCCCAGCACAGAAACCACAGCCACCATCAACGCATATGTGTGCAGGCATCAAAGCCCTCCCTCCTTGCCACTGCACATATGCACTACATGGTTGGCAAGGGAGTAAATAATTGAAAAGCTCTCTGTCAGATTACCATGGGTCACAAAACAAAGCAATTTTGCTCTGGGATGACCATTACCTTTTAACATGCTTATAAATGATATAAAGTCTGGGATTAAAAGCACCATTTCTGTGTTTACAGATGAGACCAAAAAGAGCACACAATAGGTCTCACGGGTATGTCATATAATTTAGGGAGTGTACATCTGAGTGAATCCATGATTGTGTTGCATTTGATATAAAATATAATTTTTCTATAAGACTGTGATAAAAACTAGTCTGATTGCTATTGTAACAGAGATCAGGTTTGTCAAACAAATGCCTTGGTAACAATGGGAACTGTTGACAGTTGGAAGTTTGGTTGTTTTGTAACCATTGTCAACAAACTGGCAAACAAAAGCCCAAATAAAAGGAGCAGTAGAGACTGATAGTGGGAGCGACTCAACATGGATTAACACCGAAGGACACTCGAATCTGTAATCAGCGAACAAGAAGGCGCCTGATCTCCAGGAGCAACGGAGATCATGATTACACAGTAACCGGAGTTAAAGGGGTTGTAAAGGCTTGTGTTTTTTCACCTTAATGCATCCTTTGCATTAAGGTGAAAAAACACCTTGCAGTCCCTTGCCCCCTAGTCCCCCGTTTTACTTACCTGAGTCCCAAATTTCCATCGACACGTCCCCCTTGCCACGGGTTCCCAGCTCTTGATTGGATAGATTGATAGCAGCACAGCCATTGGCTCCCGCTGCTGTCAATTAAATCCAATGAGGCAGGTGCCGGGGTCCAGGGCCGAGTTCTGCATTTGGCCTCTATGGACGCCGAATGCTGGACTCGGGAGCGCGCCCGCAAGGTAACCCCCTCGGGAGATCGCTTCTCCAAGGGGGTTATCTAATGCAGGTAGGAACCGCAAGAGCTGCCGAGGGACCCCAGAAATGGATGTTCAGGGACACTGTGCAAAACGAGCTGCACAGTGGAGATAAGTATGACGTTTGTTATTTAAAAAAAAATAAAAATGCTCCTTTACTATCACTTTAAGTAACTTTTAGGCGTATTTCTACTGTTATAGACCATATACTGTTTATTTGCTAGGCATTTTAGATATCTGTCAGTCTTGTACTGTATTGCTAATATTGTAATAGTTTTGTATGTACAGCACCTTTGTATAGTAAAAGCACATTTACACACTGCACAGGTCTCAGCTTCCTTGCATATACCACAAAGTAACCTTGCTAGATAGACACAAGCAAAACAATGATGCAGTATGATCTGGGTGTCCTGGTAAATCTTAAAAGAGAAGTATGTTTTTTTTTTTCCCCTGAACCTAGGTGGATGCAGCAATCAGTCCGATGCTGCATCTGTCCCCCGGTGCCTCTGCACTGAGAACCGAGCGATCGAATACCGACGATTCCTCGGTTCTCTTAGCTTCCCCAGTAGAGAGCTGCTGACTGTCAATCAGCAGCTCTCCGCTCTGCCCCCCCCTCCACGCTCACTGGAGCGCTGTACTGTGGCGGGGAGCTGCCGTCTTAGGCTCTCAGCGGCTCACTGTCCAGGTACCTGGCGGATCCAGACTTTATTGTCGTGATGACACTGTGTCTGGACGGATTCCTGTGATGTCAGCAGAGTGGACTTCAGTCTGCTCTATTCTGAAAACAGGTCACAGGAGTGCAAAACGAATTGAATTCCTGTGACCCATAGGTGAAGCCCAGCCAAACGAGCTCAGGCTGGACTTCTTTCTTTAAAGTGTTTGTAAAAGCACAAGGTTTTTTACCTTCATGCATTGTATGCATGAAGGTTTAAAACCTGTGTGCAGCATCCCCCTCAGCCCCCCCTCCCCCCCAATACTTACCTGTGCCCCATCTCAATCAAACGATGTCCATGAGAGCTCCTGATTGGCCTTTGGCAGATGTCAATCCCAGCTGCTTGCTGTGGGGGCCCTGGCAGGAGGGAGGGGTAAGGACCTGAGAAGAGGGGGATCCAGGCTGCTCTGGGGCACTGGCAGGAGGGAGGGGCAAGGACCTGAGAAGAGGGGGATCCAGGCTGCTCTGGGGCACTGGCAGGAGGGAGGGGTAAGGACCCGAGAAGAGGGGGATCCAGGCTGCTCTGTGCAATACCATTGCACAGAGCAGGCAAGTAGAACATGTTTGTTATCTATTTTTATTTTTTTTAAGATTTCAATATCACTTTAAGTTGGCCACAGATGACTGTAAGGATTTCCCTAATCACACAAGCCACTTGCTATGGGGGCACTCGGCACGGGTTGGTTAGCCATCAGCCCCAGCGGGGGACCCAAGAAGAGGAGTATTGGGGCTGCTCTGTGCAAAACCATTGCACTTAGCAGGTAAGCATAACACGTTTCTTATTTTAATTTAAAAACATTAAAGTGATTGTAAAAGCTTGTGTTTTTTCCCTATAAAAAAAACAAATGTTATACTCACCCGCTCTGTTGCAGTAGATTTGCACAGAGCAGCCCTGATCCTCCTCTTCTCGGATCCCTCTTCGGTGCTCCTGGCCCCTCCCTCCTGTTGAGTGCCCCCACAGCAAGAAGCTTGCTATGGGGGCACCCGAGCTGAGTCCTTTCAGACATGGAGTCCAGACCCGGCCAGCCTCTTCTCTCATCCGATTGGCTAGCTGACTTCGATTGACAGCAGTGAGAGCCATTGATGCCGCTACTGTGTCTCAGGCCAATCAGGAAGGAGAATCTTGGACGGCTGAGACACTTGTGGGCATCGCTGCACAGAAAGGGACCTCAGGTTAGTATTAGGGGGGCTGAGGCGGGCTGCTACACACAGAAGGCTTTTTATCTTAATGCATAGAATCCATTGAGATAAAAAAACCTTCTGCCTTTACAACCACTTTAATGCATTTATATTTACCTTTTGGTTGAACAAGATGTACATGCATCTCTTTTCAACCCAACTTTGTAACTAAGTTAAAATTTATTTATAGATGGCTCTGCTTCCTGCTGACCTCTGTATCTTATGGATAATGTCGGTCTTATTCAAAATGAGAGAGGTTCTGAGGGCTCAAATCACGTCAAATGTCCACACTGCTCCTTAGGCCCCTTTCACAGATTGGGCTGATCAGGTCCGCCTGTCCGTTCTTCAGGCAGACCCAATTGGGCCATCCATTGTCCTCCATTGGCATCCAATCCCACAAAATCAGCTGAAAACAGATGTATGGTGATACGTTCGCCATCTGTCCAGTGGGTCCGATCGGATGACAATCAGATTGAAACTGGTGTGCAGTCCATTTCCGTCCAACCACCCCACAGAGGAGAGCGGGCTGTGTCCGTGTCTGCTCTGCAGCACTGGACCTGTCATCCGCCTGCTCAGCGGGGATCAGCGGAGAGATCCCCTGATGATCAGGTGGATTGCACTCGGACAGATCCACCCCCTGAGAAAGGGGCTTAAAAGAAGAGAGTTTGTAAATCATGGTAGGAAAAAGGGCTTTTAATTACTAAACAAAATGTTTGGTAATGCAGAAAAATACTCTTTTGTCCAATTTCCAATGATATTTTAAATAACAGGTCAACTTTGAGGCCTCCACTTGTCCAAATGAAATGCAATCACTCCAAAAAGCATTTCACAGTATAAAGAAGATGCAGAAAGATATGACAAGATCAATGCATCTAAATACAATTATGCTAAATAATTGTAAATTAAAGTGATACTGCAAAAGTATGAACTTGATAATGTCCCTCACCGTGCTTGTCCTGGCAGACTGGCGATCACTTCAATACCATCTGGATCATCCCTGAAAAACAAAGAGAACAATTCATTCATGAAGAATGATTCACTGAAGAGTCAAGCCAGACATGGAACTGAAGGGTTTTACTCACGTGATGAAGATGGGGTACATGAAATTGTGGGAATGTAGGCTGGTGGCTGACGTCTGCCAGGCTCGGAGAGTCGGATGGAAGTATCCACTGTGTAGTACAGAAGTTGCGTCCATCTTGCTCGTATGGTGACTGCATAGGAAGAAAATATCATAACTAAAGTGCAAATAAAATCAATAAGTAAAGAATAGCTTAGCGAAAATAACTTTACAGATTTTGCATTGTTGCGGTCCTACAAGACCTCTACTATGTTCATCAAAGGCCTTGACAGTTCAGATTTTTTTTTTTTTATATTTCTGAACAGTATGTTCTGCAGACTCAGAGCATTCTACACAAGGCGTTATATCAAATAACAATCCTGACATCCCTTTCATCCCTTTGAGGAGTGCATGCCCAATAACCTATCTCACCAAAGCCTGGAGGAATAAACAAGGAGCAGGTATGTGTAAAGCAGGGGTGTCCAACCTGTGGCCCAAGACAGCTATGAATGCAGCCAGAGACAAAGTTGCATAGTTAGTACAAGCACCCCAGTTTTTTTTCCAGCCCGCTGGATTGAACAAAAAAAACAAAAAAAAACAAAAAAAAAACAAAACAAAAAAAAAAAAAAAAAAAACCACACTAATAGTGTGTACCAGGCTTTAGATATATACCCAGTGAAGTGATTGGCCTCAGGTGATACAAAAGAGATCACCCTACATAACCATAAGCTGTACCTGTTTGTCTGCAGTCTTCTCTTCAAAGTCCAGAATTTATACAGCTTGTGTAAACTTTCAGAAAGCAGGGGTGGGGAGCTGAAGTTACACTCTGTAGGGCTTAGTGAGGACAGCCGATTGGAGGGAATGGACACCCCCTCCTTCACAGAGGAACAGAGCTGAGGCTGTCAAATCAAAGGCTGTGTGCTGGAGCTCCCTCCCCTTTTTCCTTTGGTGTCAGGAAAACTTGTCAGAAGTGACTCATGTAGGTAACAGAGGAACAATCAGCAGAGAGAAATTACACTTAGGCCTGGTTCACACTTGTGCATTTTTTAATGCGTTTTCAGTTTTGCAGAAACACACTACAGACCATTTAACATGGTTTCCTATGGATGTTTGCATTTTATGGATGGATTTGTGCATTTTATGGAAAGGGCCAGGGACTTTTTTCTGTTTTTTGGTTCCACAGACTTCAATGGATCAAAAATGTGCATTGAAAAATGCAAAATGCACCTGGAATATGCAAACTACAGCCTGCATTAGGTGTGAACCAGGCCTTAGTGCTGTGAAATGAGACAAGTACACACTTTAGAGCAGGGGCTTCCAACCTGTGGCCCAAGAAGGCTATGAATGCGGCCCAACACAAAATTGTAAACTTACTTAAAAAGAAATGTCGATTTTTGGGGGAATTCTTTTTTTTTTTTTTGTAAAAATGCATTTACACTTAGCGAACACATGCAACTGAAGAAAAATTTGACAGTGCCTCTTTACTGGGATTTTATTTTCCCAAAGAAAAGCATCCCGCTCTTCACAATCACGCCTTATTCATGTCATCAGTTTTCGACAGCACCTATATTTGTGAACAACCATTTTCCAGGATGAATCATGCAAGGGGAAAATTAGAACCAAAAGATCCGATAAGCACCTTAAGAATTAAATTGAGAATCGCTACTCCATTCGTCCAACCAGATATTGATGCGTTAGTTTATCAAAAACAGTGTTAAATATCCCACTAGTTTTATGTTGCCCTATTTTACTTTTTTTTTTAAATGACGTTTTATTACTCATGTATATTTTCTGTATCAGTGATCCTTAACTTGTGATCTGCCCGACTTCTGCGCATCAGCTATCCTTATTGTTAGTGTATTTTATGTGCAGCTCAAGACAATTCCTTTTCTTCCAATGTGGCCCAGGAAGGTCACACGGTTGGACATCCCTGATTTAAAAGGTTTCCTATATCTCACATACAACTGCCGCCTGTTCTTCCTGTTTCCCTCCTCAGCATACATGCTTCCTCCAACTTTACAAAAAGTAAATGCTATATAGAAAAAGGTGGTTTGAGGTCTGTTACATAGTTACATAGTAGGTGAGGTTGAAAAAAGACCATCAAGTCCAACCTATGTTGCCTGTTGGCATTGGCTCAACCAGGTATGGAGAGCATATAACAGGTTATATATTTCAATAGCATGTTCCAACTCCTCCAGTTGTATTTTATAAAACAAAATAAAAAAAAAAATACAGTAGGAATGATGAAATTCCCCCTAATGATCACAACAAATGTGCAGACCAGGGAACTCACAAAAGATCCCACTAATTAGAAAAGAGGTATTAGGAAACTGTCGGGTGGTTTAGCTCTCCATCACCAAAAACTGATATATCAGTTTTAGATGGACTGACTCTTCAATACTGTATAATAAAAATTTTTTTCTTTAAATCCCCAGACACCGAGAACATGTTATCATCACTGCTCATTCCTGGCACTTGGCTATCTGACGTTCAAGGTCAGCAATCAAAGCCAAATAATTGAGTTCCCAAAACAATAAACGCAATCTGGAAGCCTAACTTTAGCCAAACTTGTATTTGTTGGGTTACGTTGTTTGATCCTCCGTCAGGGTTTTATTTTATTTTTTTTACAATTTCAGCAGCTGATCTAAAGATTTTTGTTGTGTGAATCTCCCTCCTGCCTTTCTTGCAGCTTCACCCAGCTCCCCTTATACTGGCGGTCTCGCTTTCCAGGTTCCTATGGAGCCCCACTGAAGCCACAATGCTGTGTCTGCTACTGGGGCTAAATACATGCTGCTATGAGGGCACTACCTGTGTCAGCTGACACAGCAGCTCAAAACGCATGAATGTCTGAGGTGCACATGCACTAGTGATTATGGGACATGTAGTTCTGAGGAGGGGGACCTCTGACGAGGTTATATACAGTTGTGCTTATAAGTTTACATACCCTGGCAGAATTTAATGATTTCTTGGCCATTTTTCAGAGAATATGAATAACACAAAAACTTTTCTTTTACGCATGATTAGTGTTTGACTGGAGTCATTTATTGTCAATCAACTGTGTTTACTCTTTTTAAATCATAATCACAACAGAAACTACTAAAAATTACCCTGATCAGAAGTTTACATACCCCAGTTCTTAATACCGTGTATTGTCCCCTTTAACATCAATGACTGCTTGAAGGCTTTTGTGGTATTTGTGGATGAGACTCTTTATCTTCTCAGATGGTAAAGCTGCCCATTCCTCTTGGCAAAAATCCTCCGGTTCCTGTAAATTCTTGGGCTGTCTTGCATGAACTGCACATTTGAAATCTCCCCAGAGTGGCTCAATGATACTGAGGTCAGGAGACTGAGATGGCCACTCCAGAACCTTCATTCTATTCTGCTGTAGCCAATGAGAGGTCGACTTGGCCTTGTGTTTTGGATCATTGTCATGTTGGAATGTCCAAGTACGTCCCATGCGCAGCTTCCTGGCTGATGAATGCAAATGTTCCTCCAGTATTTTTTGATAACATACTGCATTCATCTTGCCATCAATTTAGGCGAAATTTTCTGTGCCTTTGTAGCTCACACATTCCCAAAACATCAGCGATCCACCTCCGTGTTTCACAGCAGGAATGGTGTACCTTTTATCATAGGCCTTGTTGACTCTTCTCCAAATGAAGCATTTATGGTTGTAGCCAAAAAGCTCAATTTTGGTCTTATCACTCCAAATGACTTTGTGCCAGAACATTTGAGGCTTGTCTCTGTGCTGTTTGGCGTGTTGTAAGCAGGATACTTTGCGGCATTTGCGTAGTAATGGCTTTCTTCTGGCGACTCGACCATGCAGCCCATCTTTCTTCAAGTGCCTCCTTATTGTGCATCTTGAAACAGCCACACCACATGTTTTCAGAGAGTCCTGTATTTCACCTGAAGTTATTTTTGGGTTTTTCTTTGCATCTCGAACAATTTTCCTGGCAGTTGTGGCTGAAATTTTAGTTGGTCTACCTGACCGTGGTTTGGTTTCAACAGAACCCCTCATTTTCCACTTCTTGATTAGAGTTTGAACACTGCTGATTGGCATTCTCAATTCCTAGGATATCTTTTTATATACCTTTCCTGTTTTATACAGTTCAACTACCTTTTCCCACAGATCCTTTGACAAACCTTTTGCTTTCCTCATGACCTATCTATCCATCCCATGGGGATACTGGCATAAAGTGCAGCCAGATCCCCATCCTCAGATTTACCATCCCCAGCTGGTAAATGGCTGGAGAGTTGGGTGTGCACTTTTGGGTGTGAAGATTTTGCTATCCACACTGAAATATGGATTTTTGTTCATACACGAGTATAAATTAAATTTTTGCACAAGAGCACTTCTTTTCTTTTTTTCTGATGGACTTTACTGGATTATTTATGAATGTTTTTTACCACATTCTTATTTACTATTTTTTGATACATATGAATTTCTTGCTTGATTGAATTTATGCACTTTAGATTGATAGCGCAACATGTTTTTCATTCTTATTAATATTATTAATATGTATAATGTTTATGTGGACATTTTGTGAGTGCAGATGTCACTGAGAAATTATTGTTTTTTTTATTATTTGACAAGTGTACATATTCGCCAGCACACTATGGATCTACAATTTGTGATTGTAGATCCATGGTGTGCTGGCAAACATGAACACTTTCTTGATGTCTCCAAGATTCAGCTGGTAATCGCTGCAGCACCCACCATTGATGAGCCTTGTTTTCCAGGAACGTGTGCCATAGGATTATAGACAAGATTTGATTATTTGGTGACACTTTTTGTGCATTTTTTTTCGGTTTAGTTTTTTGTAATAGCCATTTGTCTTTCTATGAAGTAACAATAGATGACTTCTTTATTTCAACCTGAAGCCAGAGATGTCTGTAGAAGCACAATACAAAATGACAATTTCTCCTCCTTGTGATAGGAAGCAGTCTGTGAAAGCAATTTCCCAAAACCCCCTCCACCCTTCTCCTACAATTGTTTGACAGCCCACTACAGAGAACACATAATACTGAGGTCTGCTGCACAAAATGAAATGGGAGGAATGCAGTATATGTTATTATAACACTGGGACTGACCATGTGATTAGAGTATAGACGGGCCCCTCCACTAAGCATTCATTCCAATCTATTGCAATGCATACACAGCCGCACCTTTTATTCCCACAACCATACCGCAGTATAACCCCATGCACATGGACAATGAGAGATCGGAGAGATTCTTCTAACTTTTACCAGCAGTTTACAGTCTGGAGAGTCCAGATAACAGAACCGCTGACTACACAACATCAGTAAATTTGAATCTGTTCCCAGTCACCTTTGAAGCCACACAGTGATGACAAAGCTGCATGCAGCGTTTAGGAATTTTCCACCTGGCATCAAATGGAACTCATATGAAATATAAGGCTGCATGCACCTGGCTGCACAGGGGCAGCAGGCGATAAAAATTCTTGCCAGCGGGTCCAAATGCTGCCTGCATACACTGTATGAACAACAGCAGCTGTCCCATTTTTAACCTGTACAAATCTAGCACCACTGCTGTTTACATCTGAGTATTCAAATGTGAATAGTGCCTCCGACTAACGCGTGTGCGTCTAGAGTTGGCGTTTCTGCAAAGTTCTGCATACAAACCACTTGTGGCTAATCACCTAGTTTGTATATGGTCATAGTACACTACAGAGTGTTGCTGTGTCTATATATATATATATATATATATATATATATATATATATATATATATATATATATATATATATATATATATATATATATATATATATATATATATATAGATATTTTTTATTTTTTATTTTTAATTTTTTTTTTAGTTTAACAAAAAAAAAAAAAAAAAAAAAGGAAGAGGGAGAAAGAAATAAGAAAGGTTCTTCTTACATGGTCCCAAGGACAACAATAAGAGGAACAATGAGACATTAGCAATATGTTATGTTAGCAGAGATAAAGAAAAAAAGAATTGCGCTAAAAGCAAATAAAAAAGCAAATAATGATAAGAAAAAACTGTGAAGGAGGTCCTGCAGCTAAGCACTATAACCCCAATACGAGGGCACATAGAGAAAAGCTTAAAAAGGACAGTGCAGCGCTGGACCAATTGCGAAGTGAATAAATAAGTGATTAAATATGTTGTAAATTATATATAAAGTATATAAGTAGGAAATTAACCTGCAGTGATAAAAAAACAGCCAGTGATGATGGCTAGTGAAAAACCATACAATACAAGTTGTGCAAAAAAATTACGTGAAAAGCATAAATGTTTATAGCAAAGTTCATAGATGTGATATAAGTGGAAAATCAAGTCCAAAGATTAATCAATGCAGGGTTCAGAGTTGAATAATCCACCGCCAGATGATAAGTAATGGAGGCTTACCAGAGAGCCTGCGACCGCCCTTACTCAGGGGGGGTCAAAGAAGGCTTAGTAGTGGAAGATAAACTCCTGGGGATGTCCCACGATAAACTCCACAGAATGTCTTGCCGGCTTCTTCTCGGGCAGCTGATCAGCAGTGGCAGGGGCGCCAGTATGGAAGGAATACTCCCAGGGACGCTTCCAATACTTCTTCACAAAGAGATCAGGTCAAGGTAAACCACAAATCCCAAAAAAAGAAAGGGGGACTCCAATAGTGCAGATAAACTAAAACTGTTTCATTTATTAAGTAAAATAGATTAAAAAAAAAAACTGATAAAAAAAAGGGAACATCATCAGCAGAGGTAACAAATAAACTCCTTTGCCGTTTAAAATAGAATCGCGTATGTGCGATGCGTGCTAGCGTTGTGACCCTACGGCCGTTTCGTCACAACTGACGTCATCAGGGGTACGCAACCGCGCACGCGCCTTATAAGCCCAAGCGATGTGCTGTGAAGTGCAATCGTTGGCTGACCTAAAACCGGGCTAGTGCTTGATTAGTTGCACAAAATTACTGCGCACAGCCCACATAAAACCAGACATGAGACACCCATAAATTTAGTATGGAGAATTCTCTTCTGACATAGGGAAAATAACACAAGCAATGTGCAAGGAATGAATGTAATACAAAACAGTGGCATCTAGTGGCAAAAATTGAGAAATGTCCAAAAATATACAGATTAATACAAAAACTATAGAGATTGGGGCTAAAAATCCCTCATATAATAGAATACAGAAAGGGGTTACAAGTAAGTAAAGTGAATTTACCACAACAGCTGTTAGATTACCTCAACAGCTATAGTACATCCCAACCAAAAAGGTATTGTAAGGATAAAAAAAAAAATATATATAAAAAATTGTATATATATTTGAAAAAATACAATTTTTTATATTTTTTTATCCTTACAATACCTTTTGGTTGGGATGTACTATAGCTGTTGAGGTAATCTAACAGCTGTTGTGGTAAATTCACTTTACTTGTTACCCCTTTCTGTATTCTATTATATGAGGGATTTTTAGCCCCAATCTCTATTGTTTTTGTATTGATCTGTATATTTTTGGGCATTTCTCAATTTTTGCCACTAGATGGCATTGTTTTGTATTACATTCATTCCTTGCACATTGCGTTGTCAGAAGAGAATTCTCCATACTAAATTTATGGGTGTCTCATGTCTGGTTTTATGTGGGCTGTGCGCAGTAATTTTGTGCAACCAATCAAGCACTAGCCCGGTTTTAGGTCAGCCAACGATCGCACTTCACAGCGCATCGCTTGTGCTTATAAGGCGCATGCGCGGTTGCGTACCCCTGATGACGTCAGTTGTGACGAAACGGCCGTAGGGTCACAACGCTAGCACGCATCGCGCATGCGCGATTCTATTTTAAACGGCAAAGGAGTCTATTTGTTACCTCTGCTGATGCTGTTCCCTTTTTTATCAGTTTTTTTTTAATCTATTTTACTTAATAAATAAAACAGTTTTAGTTTATCTGCACTATTGGAGTCCCCCTTTCTTTTTTGGGGATTTGTGGTTTACCTTCGCCTGATCTCTTTGTGAAGAAGTATTGGAAGCGTCCCTGGGAGTATTCCTTCCGTACTGGCGCCCCTGCCAATGCTGATCAGCTGCCCGAGAAGGAGACCGGCAAGACATTCTGTGGAGTTTATCGTGGGACATCCCCAGGAGTTTATCTTCCACTACTAAGCCTGTTTTGACCCCCCTGAGTAAGGGCGGTCGCAGGCTCTCTGGTAAGCCTCCATTACTTATCATCTGGTGGCGGGCTGCACTGGCGGTGGATTATTCAACTCTGAACCCTGCATTGATTAATCTTTGGACTTGATTGTACACTTATATCACATCTATGAACTTTGCTATAAACATTTACGCTTTTCACGTTATTTTTTTGCACAACTTGTATTGTATGGTTTTTTTTTATCACTGCAGGTTAATTTCCCAGTTATATACTTTATATATAATTTACAACATATTTAATCACTTATTTATTCACTTCGCAATTGGTCCAGTGCTGCACTGTCCTTTTAAGATGTTAGCAGAGATACCTTCCCTCTCCTGGACATTCAGTCCATATGGACATACCTCCCTCCCATACAGGGAGAGGATAGGAGGATCCCAAACTCAACTAGAAACAATAAGGCTCCATGCACACTGAAGCTCATAAATGGCCGTTTTTGGGAGTTTGGGCGTTTTTTTTTTTTTTAACAGCCCATAAACTCCCCTCTATGTTATCCTATGTGTCCATGCACACATGGACGTTTTTGGACGTTTATTAGCAGTGGAGTTTATAGGCTGTTTTTTGAATTCTCTAAAATCGTGTTCAGGAGTCGTTTTTCTGACCACAAAAAAACGCCAGACACTCATAAACGTTCATAAAAACGTGGCACACCAGCATATAATGTTTTTGATCCATAAAAAAAAAAAAAAAAAAAACACACACTAATAAACGCTATCGCAAAAACTTTAAAAAACATTGAAAGACTCACTGCAAAGCTACTGGCGTTTTTATAAAGTTATTTTGATGTCCAGTGGGCATGGAGCCCAAGTAGTGCATACATGACTCAAGGTTTGTTTAAAATGTATTACATCTCGAGATACCATGAACTATTATGAATTAGGTTACCGCTCATAAATCTATAATAAAAATAAAAATGTACCTAATGTACAAATGGTTCACACCTGGTTCATTGGATACATAGTTAGTAAAGTTGAATAAAGTCAACAGTCCATCCAGTTCAACTTGAGTGAGTGTGGGTGCGTGTCTACAATTGTCCCTATCCCTATATATTGTGTCTCATTAAGATGCCCATCTATTATTATTATTATTTTTATTTAAGGTACCCAAAATAGCGTCGTCAATTTTACACAGTGCTCCACATACATCGCACTCTCACATCGGTCCCTACCCTCAAGGAGCCCACAATCCAAGATCCCCAACTCACATTCATATACTAGGGCCCATTTTTTATTAATTTTTTTTTTTTTGGACAGAAGCCAATTAACCTACCAGCGTGTCTTTGAAGTGTGGGAGGAAACCCGGAGGAAACCCACGCAGGCACAGGGAGAACATGCAAACTCCAGGCAGGTAGTGTCATGGTCGGGATTCGAACCAGCGACCCTTTTTACTGCTAGGCGAAAGTGCTACTCACTACACCACTGTACCGCTTAGTACAAAAGTATTGAACATATAAAAGAAGATCTAAAGGAAAAACCTTTTCAGTTTTGGATAGAGTGGAGAAGGATTAGAATACCTGTCAGGTTTTTATGACTGTCTGTGTCCCCGTTAGGTAAGATTCGCCTGTTTACCGCCATCACTGACACTGGAACAAAATCCCCAAATTTTGAGTGGTAACCAGAACAGGAATAGAGGGGACATTTTTCAATTGGCACCCTAGTGACTACCAGGGATTTCCTCTCACTTTTCATTTTGGCTATGGGACAGGAAGTGAAGGGAAATCAAATCAATGAGACAGAGTAATGGTGATTCTGTGTCCCATTGAGCAGCTTTCCCTTTACTTCCTGTGCTACAGATACAGCAGGAAGTGGGAGAACATTTACTATAAGACAGCTATCAGAGATTTACCCTCACTTCCTGTTTCTGTGAAAACTGTAAAACTTTGGATTTTCCATTACGTCCTTGTGACAATGATCACCAAGACAGAAGAACAGAAGAGTGAGCCTCTCCGGCGGGGCACAGACAGCAGTAAAAATCTGACTAGGGCTGGCTTCTATTCCACAGTACATCAAAAAAAAAAAAAAAAAAAAAGGAAGCATGGAATGGGTAGTCATGTGACATTTCTTTCATTCTCCAGACTAGGAATAGGAGAAAGGGGACCTTCCCAAAATCTGCTTAAAGGATTTGTCATTCAATGAGTGACTGGGGGATTAGTTGTAGTGCTCTTTCTCTGGATACATTTTTTTTTAAAGTTTTCATGCGGCACTTGTAGGTTTACAGACCTCATATGGTATGACGGCACAAACCAAGAAATTAATACGACCGTCTAGAAATTTCTCTTTGTCATGTGTGAGGAGCATATGAAAGCACACAATGTTCATTAATGGGTTTGTAGCCAGAGGACAGAAAGTAAACATAACATTAAAGTACAATACATAACTCAAGGCAAAACTTTTTTGTTCTGGATAGAATAGAGATAAAAAAAAACCCATTAGGTCATTATTGTTGTCTGTGTCCATTCAGGAGATTCACCCCATTGGTCTCTGTTTAATGTCACCAAAAGTGAAAGTAAAAGAAAAAAAAAAAAAAAAAAAAAAAAAAAAAAATCACAAATTTTGCATTGTCCCAAGAATAGTAAATTGAAGGAAAATCTTCCAATAGGGAACACTATTTTTGGCGACACCCATGGATCACCTCACTTTGGAGGGATTTCATCTCAATTCCTGTTTTGGCAATGGGACAGGAAGTGAAGGGAAATCTCTCTAAAAGGCACACAGATCACACAAAAAAAAAAAAAAAGTTTTGCCTTTAGTTCTATTTTAACAACTTCAGCCTCGGAAGGATTTACCCCCTTAATGACCAGGCCATTTTTTACGATACGGCACTGCGTCGCTTTAACTGACAATTGCGCGGTCGTGCGACTCTGTACCCAAACAAAACTGGGATCCTTTTTTTCCCACAAATAGAGCTTTATTTGGTGGTATTTGATCACCTCTGCGGTTTTTATTTTTGGAGCTATAAACAAAAAAAGACCGACAATTTTGAAAAAAGACAAAACAATATTTTTTAATTTTTGCAATAAGTATCCCAAAAAAATAAAAAACAAATTTCTTCATCAGTTTAGGCCAATATGTATTGTACATTAAATATGTAGAATACATATTGGCCTAAACTGATGAAGAAATTTGTTTTTTATTTTTTTGGGATACTTATTGCAAAAAGTAAAAAATATTCTTTTGTCTTTTTTCAAAATTGTCAGTCTTTTTTTGTTTATAGCTCCAAAAATAAAAACCGCAGAGGTGATCAAATACCACCAAATAAAGCTCTATTTGTGGGGGGAAAAAAAGGATCCAGTTTTGTTTGGGTACAGAGTCGCACGACCGCGCAATTGTCAGTTAAAGCGACGCAGTGCCGTATCGTAAAAAATGGCCTGGTCATTAAGGGGGTAAATCCTTCCGGGGCTGAAGTTGTTAAAGTAGAACTAAAGGCAAAACTTTTTTTTTTTTTTTAAACAAAAATAACACAATAAGCATATATTGATTGGTTTGCGCAAAAGTTATAGTGTCTACAAAATAGGGGATATATTTATGGCATTTTTATTATCATTATTTTTATTATTATTTTTTGAGTGATCTCAGATCAGACACTTTTGACACTTTTTTGGGACCAGTGACATTTGTACAGCGATCGGTGCTATACAAATGCACCGATTATTGTATAAATGACACGGCGGACATCGCAGCTGCTGGCCACGCGCATCGCCTCCTAATGGCCTGCTATTGCCATTAAAAAGGGACCGCCATACCGGTACGGCGATTCGTGCAACCGAGCCAACCTGTCGCAGTGTAATGCAGCGGCTGGTCGGAAAGTGGTTAAATAGACACACAGACTTATTAGGTATAACAAATGGCTGCTGCCCTTTATTATTGGTTCTAAAACAGTATTTCCTAAATATTTATAAATAATCCTCATCAAAATTATACAGTGCCTTGAAAAAGTATTCATACCCCTTGAAATTTTCCACATTTTGTCATGTTACAACCAAAAATGTAAATGCATTTTATTGGGATTTTATGTAATAGACCAACACAAATTGGCACATAATTGTGAAGTGGAAAAAAAAATGACATTATGGTTTTCCAAATTTCTTACAAATAAATATGTGAAAAGTGTGGCGTGCATTTGTATTCAGCCCCCTTTACTCTGATACCCCTAACTAAAATTTAGTAAAACCAATTGTAAACAAAGATGGTGCCGCGCTAATCCTGGATAAATTAGCTAAAGTAACTTAAAGTGGTGTGGCATACATAAACCGTGTGTAATCACAGGTATAGTGACACTATAGCAGTGATAACACTAAACGTGTATCAATCTCCACTCATATGGCAACAGCTCTGAGTGGGGAAATGATAATCATCTGTGGTTACAATGGTCAGTAAATATCTCTCAACATGTCCATAAACAAAATATCAATAGTGTAAAAAGTGTCACTAATCAATAAATAATAATCCATCAATAATTAGATCTCATCATGCCCATAAACAAAATATCAAAAATATGAAGAGTGTCGATTAAAAAAAGTGCATAATGCAATCTAAAGTGACTTTTAGTACATAGTAAACGTGCAACACTTAAAGTGACATTGTGCAACAGTGCAATGACATTTTTATAGGAAATAGTAGAATATCCAGAAATTAACAAGTGCTATAGCATGGAATCTATTTGATATAGTGTGACTGTAACGTCCTGACATGCAGCAGTTGTAACAGTACAAAGTGTTTCAGCAAAAACAAAAAGTCCTTTTTTGAAAATGTGGCAGCAACGTCCTAACATGCAACAGTCGCAGTGCAGTGCTCATGGAAAATCACACAGTGCACATCTTCGTGTTTATACACACAGGTAAGAAGTGGTCCCTTACCTTAGGGTAATAGGGCAAAACGCATATGACCTTAAGTCTTTAGGGGGGTCCTCCTATAGGTGTAGAGCGATATCTTTATGCGTACGCATCCCCTGATGAAGTCACGTGTGGTGTGACGTCACGCGTAGGGACGGGACAGGCTTTACATGCTGTGAGAGATATACGAGCTCGCTGCTCGTTGGAGATATGATCGTTTTTATGCTGTTTATGTGAGTACCCCTTTACACCACTTAAATTACTTTAGCTAATTTATCCAGGATTAGCGCGGCACCATCTTTGTTTACTATTATTTATCCACAGGGTTTGGGTTGTACCCGATTCGGTGCAGGCAGCTTCTCCTATCGGAGTTCTGTTTAGTTTACACAAGATAGCGCGGGAATAATCATATAATTTTAGTAAAACCAATTGCCTTTGAAAGTCACCTAATTAGTAAATAGAGTCCACCTGTGTGTAATTTAATCTCAGTATTAATACAGCTGTTCTGTGAAGCCCTCAGAGGTTTGTTGGAGAACTTTAGTGAACAAACAGCATCATGAAGGCCAAGTCTAGCAGTGTGTCATCGTAAGACCCAGTGGCTAAACCCAAGAGAGTTGGTGGGCCTCCTGATGACATCACAAGAGAGGATGGTGGCGCAGGACCAAGTGGGATCAGAATTCTGAGAGGATTGTTCAGGACAATGCTGTATGCACTGGGTGACAGAGTATCTGAAATATTCAGAACCTGCAACAAGGTATGGTAAGGTAAGGGGGGGGGTGAATAAAAATAGTGTGGGGAGGGTGGAGACCTACTATAGAGGCATAGACAAGATTCCTGTTACCTGCTCTGGATTAAGGTAGAACTAGAACTTTATCATGTTGGGTACAGTGAGAAAGGATTTTGACTCCTGTCAGTTTTTTTTTTTACCATTAGTGTCCTGTTGGAGAGATTTCTCGTCACTTCCAGTCCCATAGTCCAAAACAGGAAGTGAGAGGAACCCCTCTGAAATGAAGGAAGCCATGGTTGTCACCAGTGTCATCAGAACTAGTTTCCCCATGGGAAGATTTCCCCTTTATTACTGTGCCTCGTACACACAATCGGACGTTCCGACAACAAAATCCATGTTTTTTTTCCGACGGATGTTGGCTCAAACTTGTCCTGCATACACACTGTCACACAAAGTTGGTCGGAAATTCCGAACGTCAAGAACGCAGTGACGTACAACACGTATGACGAGCCGAGAAAAATGAAGTTCAATAGCCAGTGCTGCTCTTCTGCTTGAGCATGCGTGGAACTTTGTGCGTCGGAATTGTGTACACGCGATCGGAATTTACGCAAATGGATTTTGTTGTCGGAAAATTTGAGAACCAGATCTCAAATTTTGTGCGATGGAAATTCCGATGGAAGCTGTCCGATGGAGCCTACACACGGTCGGAATTTCCGACAAAAGGCTCCCATCAAACATTTTCCGTCGGAAAATCCGACCACATGTACGGGGCATTAGAGTGACAACCCAAAATTCAGTGATAATGGTCATCAGTTCAAATTGAGAGGGTGAATCACCCTAATGGGGAACACAGACAGCAATAAAAACCTGATAGGGGTTCTAATCTCTCTCCACTCTATCCAAAACTAAAAAAAAAAAAAAATAATAATAAGTTTTGCCTTTAGTTCTACTATAATTTTCTCAGACCAGGCAGTGGTCACAATTTCTGTGGCTAACCAGCATCTTATAGAAAACCTCCAGTGAGGAAGTATAGAGTTTCACTGCCAATCTCTACTCCTGATAATATTAGTTCCCTGGCTGTCATATTGACCTAATGGCTCCAGGACTTTCTAAGTCACTTACTTGGAATAAGTATGCAGATCAGGTGTTGTGATTCTACACTGCTTTTGCTGCCTGCTTATGCCAGGTTGGGGGGTCTCAAAACTAAACAGCCAGGTAGCTAGCATTTTCAAAAGGTCAGCAATGGCAGCATCTTGTTTTTCCTGCGGCTTCCTCATGAAGCCAAACGTGGCTCCCGTATCCAAGATGGCGGCACCAGGAACCCACAAGCCACAAGATCCGGTTGCAGGAAGACAGCACTGGACCCAAGGCACTGGTAAGTACCCGATTTATTTATTAAAAAGAAAAAAAAAGGGAGGTGAAGCTCCTCTAACTCTATGTGAACAGAAATGAACAAACTGATGAAGAATTCAGGAAGCAGTCAGTCTCATCTAGAAGCCAATTAATACACATTTCTCAGATAACAAATTAGCAGTAGTGTATAATATTCAGAACAAAGCCACTAATCGTATCGTTTTTTCACACTGGGGGATACACCCGAATCATACTGAAAGCAGCTTTTGGTTTGGCAGCAACAGAAAAGAGAAGTGAAACAGCAATAAATATTACCAGACATCCCTTTAAGAACAGGATCTTATGCCTAACCATCCTCATATGTCTGCAAATTAGAAAGTCAGCACCATGAAAAGTGACACGGGGGGGGGGGGGGGGGGGGGGGGGGGTGTCCCATATCTGCTAAGAACCCGCAAGTCTTGTACAGTCCATGGACTTCGACTGGTAAGGCCCTTTTCACACTGCGGCAACTTGAAAGTTGCGTGATTTTGCAGCGATTCCAGGGAATGCCTGTGTAAACTTGAGGTCTATGGACCTCAACTTGCATCAAAAGTCGACTTGAAGTCGCACAGATATGAATGGTACTCATTGAAAATTCATGGGGTACGACTTGTCATGCAGTCCCAAGTCCTGGACACGTCGCACAAGTGTGAAAGGGGCCTTACATAACCCAAGTTTGAAAATGTCTGGAACCAGACAGAAACTCTTTAAAGCCCAACTGCCATTTTTTCTCCAATTTGGATTGGGAGTGTGGAGGTCTCTGCACTGCTGTCAGGTTCTTACTGCTGGTATTAGTGTATAAGGAGCTTTAATTGCCATGCATTGCTCTTTATAAATGAATTCCAGTTTAATGTGGAAGTAAACCCTATCGTTTTCAGCTGAGGAAGCTGCCATCTTGGCCTCTGTTTAATCTTCAACTGCACATGTGATCAGTTATGACACCAGCCATTGGATAGTTTGACAGTTTGGTTGCAAGCTCAACCAATGTGACAGTTAGCATTTCTGGCATGACGGGAATGTAACTGTTTTTGGAAACTATTAAATCGATTGGTTTACTCCTTCTTAAAGCAGAGTTCCAGGCAAAAAGACAACTTAGTCTTGTTCAAACGACTGCCCCAACCCCCCGCCCTCCTTTTTTTTTTTTTGGATATATATATATTTTTTTTTCTCTTTGTTTAGCACCTTCTCCTTCGTTTTTTTTTGTCGACTTCCGCCCTACCTCATCAAAGCGAGGTACGTCATTTCCTATGGCTGTATCGGATCCTGGGTCCTGGCTCCAGGAGTCATTTGGAATCCCCCGCTGCTAGCATCCCGTTATTTGAAAACAGGAAATGATGCAATGCTAGGCGGAGATGGGCGCCATTTTTGAATAGGGAATGTATAGTGGTAGTGCAGTGCTTTGTTGCCAGGAGGGCACACTTCCATCACACTGCACAAGATCGGGAGAAATCCCAGGAGGAGAGACCCAGCGGGCTTCACATGCCCACAGTCCAGATGGCCGCACTGTTCTAAAGGAGAACACAGTGAGTAACCAATGCTGCACAAGTAACAAAAAGGGGACACTGTTAACAATTGCCAATTGTAAAGGAACGAGCAAGCGGTAACAATCACGGGGTAATTAAAAAAAAAAAAAAAAAAAGGCTGGAACTTTGCTTTAAGGCCATAGCGGATGCTTGATATACTCCTCCCATCCTGGGATAGACAAACCATAAGGCTTTGTTAACACCTGTACACTTTCCCACAATGTGCAGCTCTTTTCCAAACACATGGCATTGCCATTAATTCTTTATGGCATCCCCATGCACCTTGCTAATAAGTGCGCCAAAAGGACAGTAATGAATTACCATGTGTTTTAGTGCGGCATGGTTTTAAAAGGGGGTCAGGCACTTCTTTGTGCATTTCTTGCACATAGAGCAAACCATTGAAATGAATGGGCTTCCCTAAACAGAACGTGCTGAAGTATGCAAAAATGTGCATGTGGTGTGTGAACGGAGCCATATTGAATAGAATTGAAACCAAGTAGTTCAATTACAATTGTTTGTGTGATAAACGCCCGAGACCTCTGTCTGCAAACAGATATGACCTTGCTTAAAACTTTGAGACTCGGCTCACATGGGGTACGCACTGAAGATTTTATAAAACATTGTTGGTCTCTTGCATCAGTATCTTAAAAAGGGAGCTTTTTTTTTTTTTTTTTTTTTTTTTTTTTTAAGTGTACTCAGGCGTTTTTGGTCCTATAGACTTCAATGGGAGCGCCTGTAAACACACATTTCCTTTATGCCTATAGAACCGCTGTCCTCCCCTCTCCCAGCCCAGGAAACAAACTCCCGATGCTTGATACATGTGCGAAAACACTTGTATAGTGTCTGTTAAATGACTTGGGAAAAAAAAAAACACCTCACAATCCCCAGAAATTTGCTCTGCTTACACTCTTCTGAGGTGTGAATACAGGAACTAAAATTCCTATTAAAGGTTTCCATTGTTTGGGTTCCTATTGAAGAGAATTCCCTTCACGTCCTGTTCCAGTGACACATGTTAATTTTCAGAGGGTGTTACCTGACAAAAAAAAAAAATGGAGAGAAATCTCCCAGGAACAAGGATTTGAACTTTTTTGGAAGACTTGCCTTCACTTCCTGTCCCATAGCCAAAACAAAAATGAATATGAACACTCCAAAGTGAGGGGATCCCTGGTCGTTACTAGTGTCCCCACTGGAAGATTTCCTCTCTCTTCCTTTTCTGGCGACAGACCAAAATTGGGCATTTTCTTTTACTCCCAGTGATAACGGTAAACAGGACAAACAGGGTGAATCTTCATAACAGGGACAAAGACAGCAATAAAAACCTGACAGAAATTCTAATCCCTCTTCACTATCCAAAAGCTTTTTAAAAAATGCCTTTAGTTATACTTTGGTGAACACTGGATCCTCCACCCATGATCCATCTTTTCTTTCTATTGTGTGTAGATGGGAGACCCCTCACAGGCCTTGTATGACTGGCTAGAAGGAGTAGAGCTGAACCCCCAGCCTGGGAGAACTGGCCACCAAGGTCCTGACGGGATACAACAAACCTGCATACTACATCAGCATCCACCCAGAACTCAAATCCCAATTTCCCTAGACTTAGGGCCATTGTTCATTTTGGCAGCAAATTTTGATTTCGTTTTAGTCTAAAGCCTCGTTCACAGGGTACGATTGTTGGCCAACCGAGCATCTGATTTTTGTCAAAAGGGAATGTGCCAAGATCTTGTCTTGCATACTAAAAAGGTACAAAATTGTCGTGCAACAAACACGAATGAAGTGATGTACTACGAGGAATTTCAGCTCTTGAGCGCCACCCTTTGGGCCCCTTCTGCTAATTTCGGGTTTGGTGAGCATTGATTCCGAGCATGCGTGTTTGTACTTTCGACTTGTGTGACGGACTTGTGTACTGACCATCCGAAAATCAGACAACAGAAAGTTGTCCGCCGAAAATTTACTTGCCCGCCATCTAACATTTGTTGGCTGAAAGTTGGACAACAATTGTCAAAAGGAGCGTACTAACGGTCAGATTTTAGGACAATAGTCTGTCAGCAGACAGACAATCCCCTGCCAACAATCATACCGTGTGTACAAGGCTTTAGTCTGACCAAAATGGCATTTTAGTTTTAGTCCCATTTTAGTCTTCTGCAATTGTTTTAGTCGTATTCAGTCGACTAAATCTCCAGTACATTTTAGTCAACAATTGTAATGCATTATTTAAGCATTTCTCTTAAATGTGCCACAGCCGCGTTAGCACTAAAGCGCCGCTCGTTTTAGCGGCACTTTAGCGCTATTTAAGCGGCACTGTTCGGCCGCTTTTAACCCCAGCAAAGGGGATAAAAACTCCCATGTGGCAGCGCTTCTGAATTGCTTCTCAGGCGATTCGGAAGCGCTGCCTATTCATTGCAATGAGCAGGGGCGTTTTGGAAGCGCTGTATACAGGCCTCCCAAACCACCCCAAAGACGCTGCTTGCAGGAGTTTTCCGAATGTCCCGCAAGCGCACCACCCCAGCGTGAAAGCACCCATTGCAGAGAATGGGAGGCAGGCACTATTCTAGTGCTAAAACGCCTGAAAACTACCTCAGCGTGAAAGGGGTCTTGTGATATTTAGGTTTGAACAACCACTACAGATCAGTGTTAATTTTGACGTCAAATTTCAATTTAGTTTTAGTCATAGTCTTTTGACTAAAATGCCATTTTAGTTTTAGTCGGATTTTAGTCATCGCAATTGTTTTAGAAGTATTTTAGTAGACTAAAATAGTTTTAATTTAGTCAATGAAAATGTTTTAGTCGATGAAATTAACCCCGCTTAGGGCCCAGTCACTGCACGTTTTTCAGGCGTTTCTACACGTGCGTTCGAAATACAATTGCGGTTCATTTGTTCTAAGCATTTTAGGTGTAGGGAAGGACAGCAAGAGCCAAACTTGTTTTCTGGTGCCAGAGTTAAGTTTACACACATTTTTGCACATTTCAGTTACGAAAATAATGCAGCTTGCTATACTTTTCCGCACTCCAATGTAATGCTGTGAACTATGCTCATTAGTCAACATTGACTTTGCACTGTCTATGTGGTGGGAATGCATTCAGGAACACTTCCTACTGTATTTGGTGTGAATGGGGCTCATCCTCCAAACCAAACACAACACTCTGAGGGGAAGATTGTGCTACATGATCACTAAAGCCACATTCATACCAGATGCAGTCCAGTGCATTTTTATTCAGCATTAAAAATGCATGGACAATGTTTAACCACTTCCTGCCTGTGCTATAGCCGAAAGATGGCTACAGTGCAGGCTTAGTTTGCCGGGAGGGCATCCATGGACTTGGTTGTGGTGAGCGCATATTTATTTCACACACCTGCTGGAGCACTATATGTTGAAGATTAGGCAAAAGCTATCAATATTCTTTTGAAGAGCACAGTGATTGGTCATTTCAGATGGACTTGTGAACTGATTCATCTGCAAGCTACCCATGTTCATGAACGTTTCGTTTTTTTCCCCCTTTATGGTAGAATTGTAATTTATGCATTTAGAATTGGGTTATTAGGACAGCGCCTTCCTTTTTTTGTTTTGATTATCACATTGTATGGTGTATGCAGCTCAGCCCACCAGACCCAGGCTGGCCACAGACCAGAAGATATCTCAAGCCGGGTCATACATGTCGGTCCTGAGTGCCCGGGATCTGCCGTCATTCTTGCAATACTTCTCTCCACTCCATAGTGGCAACCCCAGGGATCATCATTACCCCTGAGAGGTCAGACAGCCCAGTCATGGCAGATGAGGATCTGCATTGTCCTCCTGTCTAGGGCCAAACCACACCAGCAAGGAGCAGCCATTCACTCGATGGGCAGTGGCAATCTTCCCAAATAACGAACCAGCTGGAGAGTGTCACAACATATGCTGCGTGAGAGTGGGCATGCAATTTTTCACAGTGATTTTCAATTTAGCAAGGCATGCTGAAACTTTTAGTTCAACAAACCACTCGGGTACACCTTCCACTGCTATATAGTACATATATTTCATGGATCTGTGACCTCACGTACCCCATCCACTGTATACTGTACAGATCTCAAAACTCATATACCTCATTCCACTATACAGATCTCTGACCTTATATACCCTGTCTACAGTATACCGCACAGATCTCTGACCTCATATACCCCATCCACTGTATACCGCTCAGATCTCTGACCTCATATACCCCATCCACTGTATACCGCTCAGATCTCTGACCTCATGTACCCCATCCACTGTATACTGCACAGATCTCTGACCTCATATATCCCATCCACTGTATACTGCACAGATCTCTGACCTCATATACCCCATCCACTGTATACTGCACAGATCTCTGACCTCATATACCCCATCCACTGTATACTGCACAGATCTCTGACCTCATGTACCCCATCCACTGTATACTGCACAGATCTCTGACCTCATGTACCCCATCCGCTATATACTGCACAGATGTCTGACCTCATGTACCCCATCCGCTGTATACTGCACAGATCTCTGACCCAATATACCCCATCCGCTGTATACTGCTCAGATCTCTGACCTCATATACCCCATCCACTGTATACTGCTCAGATCTCTGACCTCATATACCCCATCCACTGTATACTGCACAGATCTCTGACCTCATATACCCCATCCGCTGTATACTGCTCAGATCTCTGACCTCATATACCCCATCCACTGTATACTGCACAGATCTCTGACCTCATATACCCCATCCACTGTATACTGCACAGATCTCTGACCTCATATACCCCATCCACTGTATACTGCACAGATCTCTGACCTCATATACCCCATCCGCTGTATACTGCACAGATCTCTGACCTCATATATCCCATCCTCCACTGTATACTGCACAGATCTCTGACCTCATATATCCCATCCACTGTATACTGCACAGATCTCTGACCTCATATATCCCATCCACTGTATACTGCACAGATCTCTGACCTCATATATCCCATCCTCCACTGTATACTGCACAGATCTCTGACCTCATATATCCCATCCACTGTATACTGCACAGATCTCTGACCTCATATATCCCATCCACTGTATACTGCACAGATCTCTGACCTCATATATCCCATCCACTGTATACTGCACAGATCTCTGACCTCATATATCCCATCCTCCACTGTATACTGCACAGATCTCTGACCTCATATATCCCATCCACTGTATACATCTGTGACCTCATGCACACCGTCCAGCAGAGAAGATCCCAGTACTACTCAGGAGGCTCAGTATAAATATATGCACACAGCTATTGCAGTACAGATGATAATTAATCGTTCAGTCTGATCACTCACCTGTCCCCGATCTCCTCTCTATACACTCTGCAGATCAATGTCCTCTGTCCTCATGTCATAAAGACACATGTCATCCGGAACTGGCCTCAGCACCGCCCCCTTCATTGTCATAACCACTCCCATCTCCCCACTGTGTGCAGCCTATCTGGCGACATCTTGTGGCGAAAATGAAGTACAGCAGGTTCTGATCAGATTCAATAGGTTTTGTAGAGTTGAATTTTATTTTAAAGGCATTGTACACTTTCTCACTAGAATACGTAATTAATAGTGTAGTTATGCTCCCTGTGTTGTTTGTTTGCCTTATCTTGTAATGATGGGCTCTCATGTTGTGACTGTAGAGGTCTAGTGTGCAGTCATGCAGATACACGTCTTAAATAGACTTCTGCCCTAGCATGCTGGTGGTTAAAGGAATAAATGCAGATGGGGCTTTACACTGCTATATCACATTTATTTTTCATTTTCTCCTCTTATTAAAAAAGCATGTTTACAGAGTTTAATAGCTTGAGCTGGAATTTAGGTCACATGCCTGATGAATGGGTCCTGTGAGGCTCCAAAATGTTGCTGTTTGCTGTAACAGTGAATAAAGTTTTGGACCTATTTTTTGGAGACTCATGGGGGATTTATTAAAGGCACAAAAGTTGTGCATTTTGCAAAGTGCAGTTGCACTCTGCAAGTGCAGCTGCTCCAGAGATTAGTAAATGAGCAGAAGCTCTGCTGACCTCCATCATCCAATCACGTGCAAGCAAAAATGCTGTTTTTTTATTTTCCTTGCATGTGATTGGGTATTCTTTGAAAAGTGAAGCTTTACCTCATTTACTAAGCTCCGGAGCAACTGCACTTGCAGAGTGCAATTGTACTTTGAAAAGTGCACAGCCTATTTGCCCTTAGTAAATCAACCCCATGGCATGCTGGTGAGATTCCTCATTCCAAGCTGGAATTTAGACACCCAAGTAATGGATTCCTCCCCCTCTCTTCCTCTGCAGGACTTCAGCAGAGGTTTTATTCAAAGAAAGAATGCCTGTAATGAGACAACTATGCTCTTTCCTTAGAAAACACAGATTTGTAAAACAAATGTAGCACCAACTCTCGGTGGAGCTGCTGGTTTAAGCGGGCTTGTTACCTTCACTCTCCTTCCCTCTGTTTTACCTGCACTGGGTCTAGGGGTTCCATTGAGTTTACCTCTGGACGATACACGCACCAACACTTGAGTACGTTTTCAATGCTTTATTGAACAATTTACTAAGGAAATAGCAGGAAAGAGGCAGAAGGGAAACTGCAGAAGAAACTCAAATATCTTCTCATAAGGTTCTTGACAAATGTCCTGGTAGAATTTGGATATTATAATAGAATGCGCTCCCCTCGTGGGACACACTCTTTGCTCGCCTGGATAGGCCTCTCTCACTTGCCTAGCAGCCAGTACGTAGCACGAACAAAAGTCTCTGCCACAGACTTGTTTGGGATAAACCGGTACGATCCTCTGCCACAGGATGTATTGGTCTTTTTCTGCAATGAACGTCAATCACAGTGCTTGAACCTTTAAGCCAACCCGGCAACACTATGCTGTATAGTTACTTTTAGGATACGTCCTCCAACCGAGTCACCAGGTCCCTCTATAGACCAGCACACTGCGTGATCCTTCCATGACAGGTCCTCCCCTGGGATCTCCTCGGTTGTCCAGCTTCCTCCCTTTGGATAGACAGCTCAGGACCATTCCACGGCTGCTGTGGTAGGCCCCAGACAAGCCTCTGGGCCCACCCATGCGCCGCAGCGACGTGGGCCTCCGGAACAGAGGACCACGAGATTGCTCTCTAATGCATACCTGTCGGCCAGGAGGGCCAGCTGGTGGCTGTAAAACGAACCCCACAATATGGCGTCTGTCACATAAATACCCTCGCCCAGAATTTAACTCGGAGGACCACCTCCACCAAGTTGTCTCCGGGACATATATATATATATATATACACACACACACACATACACACACACTATATTGCCAAAAGTATTGGGACGCCTGCCTTTGCACGCACATGAACTTTAATGGCATCCCAGTCTTAGTCCGTAGGGATCAATATTGAGTTGGCCCACCCTTTGCAGCTATTTCAGCTTCAACTCTTCTAGGAAGGCTGTCCACAAGGTTTAGAAGTGTGTCTATGGGAATGTTTGACACCTTTGGGATGAATTAGAGCGGAGACTGTGAGCCAGGCCTTCTCGGCCACATCAGTGCCTAACCTCAGAAATGTGTTTCTAGAAGAATGGTCAAACATTCCCATAGACACACTCCTAAACCTTGTGGACAGCCTTCCCAGAAGAGTTGAAGCTAGCAGGTGTCCCGATACTTTTGGTAATATAGTATATATATATATATATATATATATATATATATATATATATATATATATATATATTTTTTTTTTTTTTTTTTTTTTTCCCCCCACACATCATTTAAAATATTAAATAAAGTTGAAGAAAAACATATTTTGCCATAGTTTGGAATAAACCCTTTTAGAGTATAACTAAAGGCATTTTTTAGTTTTGGAAAGACTGGAGACGGATTAGAACCCCTGTCAGGTTTTTATTAATGTTCGTGTCCTCCTTAGGGAGATTCATGCTCTCTATTTGTCCTATTTACTGTTATTTTCGAAAGTGAAAGGGAAAAAAATCCCAAATTTTATTTTGGGTTGTTCCCAGAAATGTAATAGAGGGAAAATCTAATGAGGACAGTAGTTCTGGTGACCTGGGGGGCACAAAAGTTTTGTTTAATTTTCAGGGCTTTCCTCTCACGTCTTGTTGTGGCTATGGGACAGGAAGTGAAGGTAAACATCCCCAATTGGACACAGATGGCAAAAAAAAAAAAACTGACAGGGGTTAAAACCCTGCCTCCCCCCCCCCCCAAAAAAAAAGTTTTGCCTATAGTTCTACTTTAAAGACTCCATTGGCATGGTCCTTCCATGGTATCCACTCCATGCCTGTGATGGGAGTCACTTTAGGTGGGGGGCTTGTGGAACCCAGCTTACCTTGGAGAGGTCTGGAAACCCTGTGATCAGCTCCCCCAGCCCCTCCTATATGTAAATCACCCTGTGTCCATTAGGGGTAGGGGTGACCGAGAACCCCAGTCTGATCTGTGCTAAGTGGACTCGCTGTACAGCCACGCTGGAATGTTGTATATATGTATATATTGTGTGTTGTCTCATGCCTTTCTAGAGACACTGCTAATACTGCATTCTCTGTAAACTAAATAAGAACCCCTAAAAGTGAACAAGGCCCTTCTGCTAAAATTAAAGTATAACTAATGGCACAACTTTTTTTTTAGTATTGGACAGAGTGGGGAGGGATTAGAACACCTGTTATTTTTTATTGCTGTCTGTGCCCCTGTTAAGGAGATTCACCCTCTCTATTTGTCCTGTTTACCATTAGTATTGAAAATGAAAGTAAAAGAAAATCACAAATTTTGGGTTGTCCCCAGAAAATAATAGAGGGGGAAAATTCCATTGGAGATACTAGTTCTAATGACCTGGGGGTCCCCCAGGAATTTTCTTAATTTTCCGGGATTTCCTCTCACTTCCTGTTTGTCTATGGGACAGGAAGTGAGGGGAAATCTCAGCAATGGGACACAGATGGTGAAAAATATCTGACAGGGGTTATAACCCCAGCTTGCTCTATCCAAAATGTAGAAAACATTTTATAGGAGAGAAGAGAATCCTATGGGTGATTCAACCTGCCAGTCTAAACTGAAAAGTCTACTGTAACTTTACAGACCCTTAAAAGCATACTCACCCACCCATTCAAGTCCCCATGCTTCATTTTACTGAGAAACCACAAAATACTTGCCTAGCATTTCTGGCCTTGGCCATCTTGAGTAAGGGCAGATGATTCATGGAGCATTTACCTCCTGGGATCCATCTCCCATTAGCTCAGGCACGCAGGCAGGAGGGTGTGCTTAGCTGAGAAAGCCCCTCCTCCCACCCTGAAGACTCCTGGGATGTATGACATCATTTGCCTAGGCCTGGAAATCAGGAGGTAACTGCAGAAATGTAAACAAAAAAAAAGTTTAAAATGTAAATATGATATACTTTTCCATCTATTTACTAATGCTAGCAGCATAAGGATTAAAAATGCTGATTGGGGGAGTGAAGTTCCACTTTAAGGAGACATACAGCCTGGCTCTGTCCTGTACCCATGTCTCTGTGGGCAAGCATGCCACGGGGCAAACACTCTATCCTGAAATCATCCAGAGGAAAGGATTCTCTGAATATGTAAACATATTAGGAATTTGCTGACAAGGTCCTGGAATGAATAACAAATCACACTGAATTTTGTCTGGTCGGTTTGGTGTGAATGCCGAGATTATGGGAGTTGACGTAGGCAAAAGATGAGCTGCCACTCCCAATTAGCCACAGGCAAATATACACTGTATTCTGTAGAAGAAAACTTTTGTAGCTGTAATGACTGAACTCTAACCATTCAGTCTTAAACTATTTTACAAGAGCACCCTTACTTTTTTAAAAAAATCCATATTTGTCTGCTTTTTTTTTTCCTATATTACTTCAGCAAACACTGTCGAGAGACTTATTCAACTTTAAGTTTATTTTCCCATTTTTCCCATTTTTTCTGTTTCTTCTATTATCAAAATTTTTCAAAGTTTAATATTAAAATCTTAATCGCTGACATTACTTTTTATATCTGTCTTATGAAAATTCTGTTCTTTCCCTATCCATATTCGTCTGTCCTCCCACCTACTTCTCTCCCTCCCTCCCATCCCCGTCTCCCCTCCCCTTTCCCGTTTGGTCTGCCCTCGGTTCTCTTTCTTATTTCCGGGCTTACTCAGGCCCTGCCACCCTCTGTCATCTTTCCTAAGTATTTCTACGAAGTTTTAAAAAATTTCCATCTTCCCCAGATACTGTTGTATCTTCCTGATTGCCGTTTTTCTCTGATGCAACGGTATTACATTCTGCTGTAGTATTCTATTTGCTCAAACCATTCCCTTACATCTGGTTTTTCTATGCTTAACCACTTCTTTGGAATCAGTCCTTTTGCAGCATTCAACAATATTGGAGTTAATGTTTTTCCGTATTGTTTGAAAGTTTTGATTCATGAAATAGACACGTCTGCAGGCTGTTGATTATCTTTTCTCCAGTTATCTCTTCTATATATTCCAGGATTTCCTGACAATATTTCTTAATTTCTGGGCATTACCACCAGATCTGTGTCATTGTGGCCCGATGTTTACGTTCCCTCCAACACTGTGGGGATTTGTGAATTTTATCCGGTGTCAGATACCATCTAACCAATAGCTCATAGTTCATTTCTATTGTGTTTATCTGCTGCATAATTATAAACTGTTCCTATCATTCTCTCAACTTGTTGGTCCTCTAGTTTCGTACCTATTTCTTTTTCCCATTTCTCTATATAGATGGGTACCTCTTGTCCTTCCAATTCTGTCAGTATTCCGTTCACTCTAGATATACCATGTTTCAATGAAATTTGTACACCACAGAGCTTTCCCAATGGATTTAAGTTCTTTCCATCTCTAATTGGTTGAGGTAATGTGTTTACCAAGTGTTTTAATTGAAACTATTCCCAATCGCTAATCGACGGCGTTCAGTAAGGCTTTGGACCTGTAGTTAGAGCAGATGGTATTATCTTTTCCCTCTTTGGGTATTATTGTAATGTGAGCTAATAGTGACTCTCGCCTTGTTTCTTTGTCTTCCCCTAACTTATTCAGATAGTCGCACAGCTTTGGGATCAGTTAATTTTGACAAATTTTGTAATATTTGATCGTAAACCCATCTGGTCCTGGGCTTTTGCCTGTAGGGGTTTCTTTCAGTGCCAATTTTATTTCATCTTGCGTGATTGGTTTTTCCAACTCTGTCAAGTGTTCCGTTTTCGTAATTTGGCCTTCGTTAACCACTTCAGCCCCGGAAGATTTTACCCCCTTCCTGACCAGAGCGTTTTTTGCGATTCGGCACTGCGTCGTTTTAACTGACAATTGCGCGGTCGTGTGACGTGGCTCCCAAACAAAATTGACGTCCTTTTTTTCCCACAAATAGAGCTTTCTTTTGGTGGTATTTGATCACCTCTGCGATTTTTATTTTTTGCGCTATAAACAAAATAAGAGCGACAATTTTGAAAAAAACGCATTATTTTTTACATTTTGCTATAATAAATATCCCCCAAAAATATATAAAAAAACATTTTTTTTCCTCAGTTTAGGCCGATCGTATTCTCCTACATATTTTTGGTAAAAAAAAAAAAAAATCGCAATAAGCGTTTAATAATTGGTTTGCGCAAACGTTATAGCGTTTACTAAATAGGGGATAGTTTTATGGCATTTTTATTAATTATTTTTTTTTTACTAGTAATGGCGGCGATCAGCGATTTTTATTGTGACTGCGACGTTATGGCGGACATGACGGACATTTTTGACACATTTTTGGGACTATTGTCATTTATACAGCAATCAGCGCAATTAAAAATGCACTGATTACTGTGTAAATGGCACTGGCAGTGAAGGGGTTAACCACTAGGGGGCGGGGAGGGGTTAAGTGTGTCCTAGGGAGTGATTACTAACTGTAGGGGGATGGGCTGTATGTGTGACGTCACTGATCTCTGCTCCGATGACAGGGAGCAGAGATCGAGTGACACTTGTCACTAGGCAGAACGGGGAGATGCTGTTTACAAAGGCATCTCCCTGTTCGTCCTCTCCGTGAGGCGATCGTGGGTATCCCCGTGTCGATCGAGTCCGCGGGACCCGCGACCCGACTCACGGAGCTCCCGGCCGGCGCGCGCACGCAATGGCACGGCGGGCAATTCAAATGGACATACAGGTACGCCCATTTGCCCAGCCGTGCCATTCTGCCGACGTACATCGGCGTGCGCCGGTCGGGAATCGGTTAAGTAATCTTGTGTTTTTCTTGTTTCTTTTTCTTCTTTTGTCTCTTGGATTCTTATTGCATAGAGTTGCACTGTAATACGATTGGAAAGCCGATGCAATATCTGTTGTCTTATTTAGCATTTCTCCTCTTTCATTTGTTTTCTTTTTAATATAATTTAAGGACTTCTTTTTTCTTAAGATTTTTGCCAATTTTTTAATTGGTTTCTTTTTATAATTAGGGTCTTGTGGTTTTCCACTTCTGCTTGCTTTTTAGGTCTTTGTTCCAAGTCATAAATTTCTTTTACAATTTTGTCCATGGTATTTTCTCTCTCCTTCTTTTTTCTTGCCCCAATAGAAATCAGTTTTCCCCTTATGACAGTCTTATGTGCTTCCCATATAGTTGCTTTTGTTAATTCTGGCGTCTCATTCTTCAGGAAATATTGGTCGATCTCTTCTATTATGGTGTTTTCTGTTTCCCTATCATCTATTAGATCTTCATTTAGTCTCCATGGGCTTTTCCCAAAGGTCTCCACTTGTAGTTTCATCAGGGGCATGATCCAACACTGTTGTTATTCCTATTGTTGTTTCCATTACAACCTCCAGGCCTCTATGCTCAACCGAGTATAGTCCAGCCTAGAATACGTACTGTGCACGTCCAGTGGAATGTATAGTCTTTTGTACTTGGATGTTGAATTCTCCAGATGTCAACTAGTACTTTATGTATTTTTTTTTAATCCTTCTTAGTTGTTTATATTCTATGTCCAATGCAACTGACGAACTATCTAATTTATGATCCATGGAGAAATTAAAATCTCCAGCCAGTATTAGCTTGCCTTGTTTGAATTCCATCAAATCATTTAATATTCCTACCAAATGTTTTTTGGAGTTCTTGTTGGGGCAATATACATTTGCAACCGTATATTTCATACCCTGTAAGGTCCCTCTCAGGAAAAGGAAGCGGCCCTCTGGGTCGACTTTTCTCTTTTCTACTGTAAAACAAACGTTTTTCCCAAAGCCTATTGCTACTCCTTTTGCCCTCCTGATTGGAGAATCTCCATAATACCATATTGGAATATTCCTCAAATATAGCTTGACATTTGTATCCTGTGCAATGTGTGTCTCTTGTAAAAATATTACTTCTTTCCAGTTCTCGTAATACCATATGCCTTTTCTATGGGGAATTTAGTCCTCAGACATTATATGTCAAATATTTTATACAACTCATGTTTCTCAATTTCTCTCCAGTTCCTCCGCCCCCCCCCCCCCCCCCCACTCACCCCGGGGCAGGCCGGGGGGGAGGGGCACCCCAAGCAGGGAGACATGGGGAACACATTATATCAGAGACCAAAGGTGCCGCAGCAGACCTACCCGAGACTAACAATCCTTTTCCCTCCCTCACCCATCCTTCCTCCCTTCCCTCCCCCCCAACCCCTCCCCCCTTATTGTTGGTATTTGACCTCATGGTCTTAGAGCAGATAATTATTCTTTTAGGGGCACTCTTGCCCCTCTGCTCTTTCTGGCCCGAGGTGGAATTCTATTTGGAATTCTAGGGCACCTCCTCCTGCAATTGAAGGGGTGACATCAGGGCACGCCGCATGTCTGGGTCTCCATCCCTGCCATCTTTTTCTCTTCCATTCACCCTCCCCCACCTCTCCCCCCTCTTCTCTTTCCTCCCCTCCCCTAGTCCAGTCCTCTCTATTTCTATTTTACCTTTCCTTTTTTTCCCTTTCCTTTTTCTTTCTCTCCACCTTTTTACTTTGAATTTTTAATATTAGATCATTTTGTTATAGTTGCTCTAGTGGTCTGTTTCCTAGGGATCAACTGCCATTGTGCTTCTCAAGGTTTCTTGTGAAAGGTCTTGGAAAATTTGTATCGTCTTTTCCTCATATTCAATTGGTGACTTTCCCCTCAGATTTCTCCAAATTTGTTTTTTTTTCCTCCCAATCTCCAAATCTGACAATTATGTCACTTGGACTTTCCGTCGGGAGACCTTGCGGTCTTCTTCTTAAATTCTTCTTTTCCCAGAATTGGATTGAAAATCTTTCTTATTATTTCTATTAAATTTTCTGTCTGAGTGAGTTCGGGGAGACCTCGTATTCTTAAGCTTTTCTTTCGGTCCCTATTTTCTTGGTCTTCTAATCTATAATGCTTGTTCCTGTTGATCTTTTTTTAATGTTTTTATTTCTTCTTTTACCTCTTTTATCGTACTTGTATGGGAGTCCATTTTTTTTCTACTTCCTCTGCTCTTGAAAGCATGTGGCCCAGATCTTTATGGATTGTTGCCATTTCTATTTTTAGAGAATTTTTCAGGGCCACAAACATTATTTCCATATCCATTTTTGTTGGCAGTTGAGCAGTATTCTGTTGTTCCTCCTCTCTTCTTGCACGTAAGTCTAACTCAATGTCCTGATCTGTTCTGGATTCTGAGAGTGTACTAATTTCTAGCAATGTTTTATCCTGGCCCTTTTTCTCCTTTTTTTCCTTGGTATCCGTTTGATGTCCCTTAGTGCTTTTGTTGTTTTTCAGTTATTTTCCTTTCTCCTTCCCCATCCCCTCCTTGGGTTATATATTTATTCATAGAGCCAGAACTAGGGCTTAGGCTAGGGCGGGGTGAATTCGTCACCACTCCACCTCCTCTTACTGACTTACCCTTCATTTTGCCAACTTTCCCCGAAGAGAGGGAAATTTTTTTTTTTTAGGGGGGAAGTCCCCCTGTCTTCTATCCCTGTCTGTTTCCTCTCAATATTTGGGGCTTATGTAGTTGTTGCAAAGGGGGGCAGAGCCAGCACAGAACAGTTCAAAAAGTTCCAAAAAGTTCAAGATAGTACCTCAAATAGGTGCAATTTTTTCCGTCCAACTCTTATACACTCAAATCACTCAAGTCACACAGTGTATATAGGTAACTGATACCTTGGACCAGATGAATCTTAATATTCACTTATACAACATTTCTGCTGGATATTTTATATATAGGGACTATTGCTATGGTGGGTATAGTGGGTATGCTCTCCCCACTTTCTTCTGCAAATTCTCTCCTCAACCTCAGTTCATAGAGATATTGGATATGCACATTGAGTTTCAAAAATGTTTTACTAATCTGGGGGGGGGGGATTTGTCCCAGACCCACAAAGTCTCTCCTGGCAGGCACTCTCCGATCAAGCCTCCCCTCGGCTCTGCTTAGCTCTGCTCGGCTCCTTTCGGTAACCCTCGGCCACCCCCAGCCTGTCGCTCGCTCTTCGGCGACCTCCTCCGGCTTCCTCCAAGTGGCTGAATGTCGAGTGCCGATGTTCTAGTGTCTCCTTTTCTTTACCTGTCTCCAAGTCCCGCAGGATGTCTTGCGCTCTCTGCTCCAGGCGAGCAGGGAGGTGGGAGGGGAGGGGGAGATGCGCCACTCTCATGTTCCTTGTCCTCCTCAGGTGCCCTTCCCCCTCTCCCTCCTCCATCTTCCCGCAGCAACGGCCCGTGTCTCCCAGCAGGGAAAGGGAAGGCGGAGAGGCAAGAAGATGACCCCAAAATGACGGGGGCACAGATCAGCATGGCAGATGAGACAGCAGCCTCTCCCTTCCTCCACCACGGTAATCACACAACGGCGTGCCGAGGCTATTTTTCCCGTGAGGCAGGGGTTCTAGCCAGCTATCTTGAGGCAAGGAAGTGAGGGGGTACGGGGGCAGGGGAATCTCAATAGCGCTCCATTATAGGGAATTGGAGATGAGACCAGGAGCTCCTGCGGCGTGCACCTAGTCTGCGCCATTGTTAGACTCCTCCCTCCTCTTCTTGTTTTGGTCGCATTTTGACACTTTTTATGCCTCCCTGAGATTTTGGTCAAAGGTGTAAATATGCACAGGCCACGCCCACAAAATGCCCAAAATGTATTTTTTGGGCCTGTTTTACCTGTAGTGGCTTGCTTTTACTAAGAAATGGCCAGAGGGATGAAAATTAGTTGGTTTAAGCCTTACAGAAGCCAAGAAATTGCCTAGGAAACTACCATTTCCTGAGACTGGAAGTGACCTCCTCAAAACTGGTAGTGGCCCCTAAACACCTTTCTCCTTGACTTTTTGGCCCTATAAAACTTGTTGCATCTGTTTTGGTGAATTTTGATCCCGTTTTGACACTCTAATACCAGATTGGTCAAAGGTGTGAATATTCACAGGCCACGGCCTTAAAATGCCCAAAAATGTATTTGTCTGCTTTTAATGTTGCTTTATTTGAGCCCTAAACTTGGATTTTGTTGCCGTCTGTACCCTTGTATGGGAGATTCTTCCTCTCTACTTGCCCTATTTACCATTATTAAGAGTAAAAGTGAAAGCAATCCCAAATTTTGGGTTGTCACAGAACAGGAATAGAGGGGAAGTCTTCCAATGGGGAATAGTTCTGCAGACCCTGGTGTCAACAAGGTATTCCCTCACTTTATAGGAATTTCCTCTCACTTCCTTGTTTGGCTATGGGACAAGAAGTGAAGGGAAATCGACCCAATGGGGCACAGATGGCAAACAAAAATGGGATAGAGTTTTTAACCCTCCATTACTCATTCCAAAATAAAAAAACTGAAAATAATTTCATACTTACCGTAATTTTCTTTTCCTGGTGCCTATCCATGGCAGCATTCCTATGACAAGGTCCTCCTTGGCTCCTCCCTCAGGACCAGTGAATATTATAAAAGAAAAGGATTAGTGCACTCCCAACTTTTTACGTAATATAACATACCGAGGGTGGGATTATATGTTGCCATGGATAGGCACCAGGAAAAGAAAATTACGGTAAGTATGAACCAATTTTCTTTTTTCCTGGCAACATACCTGTGACAAACAGGGCTTTTTTTCTCAGAGGGTAGGTGGAGGAACTCACCCCTTCCGACTCACCCCTTGTCCCTGCCCCATAGTCACCTCTGAGCACTGTTCCTTGGTTCCACTCCCACCCCACCTCCCAGTATTGCCCCTTTTAGGGAATACAGAACCAAGAATCATTTTGTGGTGCTAAGTAATTTGTATGGAATTTGTTAATGACAACAAGAAAGACAGTAAAATAGAATCTCTGTAGCTAGCAACAATGGACCTTACAGCAACAACAGATCCACCCCAGCAATGTTAGATTCCCAACAGCCAGCATCAATAGACCCTCCAGCAGCCAGCAACAATAGACCCCTGTCTCAACAGTAGATCCCTCCCAGCAACGACTGACTCCCCCAGCAACATAAGACCCACCCCCAGCCAGCGATGGACTGGCCATCGGGACTACCGGGAGTTTCCCGGTGGGCCGATGGCTCAGTCGACCAGTTTCAGTAGCCTCCTATTGCCTCGGAGGTACGGGGCGATCTACCCTTCAATCGCCGACAGCTGGCGCCTGACGGGTAGATCGAGATTTAGCCCAGTATGCAGAGTAGCGCAGGAAGCGTCTCTCTGTAAGTTCTCTCTCTCATGTCATGCAGCGCTGCTCGCTCCCCGACGGCCCCTCCTCTCTTCTCGTCTATCTCAGATGATGTCATAGGCCAATGGGGATAGACGAGAAGAGAGGAGGGGCCGCCGGGGAGCGAGCAGCGCTGCATGACATGAGAGAGAGAACTTACAGAGAGACGCTTCCTGCGCTACTCTGCATACTGGGCTAAATCTCGATCTACCCGTCAGGCGGGTGCCCTGATGTGCCATGTGCCCTGTGCCCCGATGTGCCTTGATATGCTATGCGCCCTGATGTGCCCTGATGTTCCCCATGCCCTGATGTGCTATGTGCCCGGGGAGCGAGCAGCGCTGCATGACATGAGAGAGAGAACTTACAGACAGACGCTTCCTGCATGCTGGCCAGGCTAGCAAACAATCCCATAATGTGCCCCATAATGTGCCATGTGCCCTGATGATGTGCCCCCTGATGTGCTATGTGCCCTGATGTGCTATGTGCGCTGATGTGCCCCATGCTCTAATGTGCTATGTGCCCTGATGTGACCTGTGCTCTGATGTGCTATGTGCCCTGATGTGCCCGTGCCCTGAGCCCTAATGTGCTATGTGCCCTGATGTGCCCCGTGCGCTGATCTGCTATGTGCCCTGATGTGCCCCGTTCCCTGATGTGCCCCGTTCCCTGATGTGCTATGTGCCCTGATGTGCCCCGTTCCCTGATGTGCTATATGCCCTGATGTGCTATGTGCCCTGATGTGCCCCGTTCCCTGATGTGCTATGTGCCCTGATGTGCCATGTGCCCCGTGTCCTGATGTGCCCCATGCCCTGATGTGCTATGTGCCCTGATGTGCCCCAATGTGCCCTAATGTGCTATGTGCCCTGATGTGCCCCGATATGCCCTGATGTGCTATGTGCCCTGATGTGCCCCGATGTGCCCTGATATGCTATGCGTCCTGATGTGCCCTGATGTGCCCCATGCTCTGATGTGCTATGTGCCCTGATGTGCCCCGATGTGCTATTTCCTGATGTGCTATACCCTGATAAGCTGTGTCCTGTACCCTGATGTGCTGTGTCCTGTACCCTGATGTGCTGTGCCCTGACGTGCCCTGATGTGCTGTACCCTGATGTGCTGTGCACTGTACCCTGATATGTCGTGCCCTGATGTACCCTGTATGCTGATGTGCTGGGCTCTGTACCCTGATGTGCTATACCCTGATGTGCTGTGCCCTGTACCCTGATGTGTTGTGCCCTGATGTGCTGGGCTCTGTACCGTGCCCTGATGTGCACTGTATCCTGATGTGTTGTGCCCTGGGCTGGTCTGGATGAAGTCCAGGGCCACATTTTTGTCCCAGTCCAGCCCTGCCCCCAGCAGCAATAGATCCTTCCCCAGCAACAATAGAACCCCCCCATCAAAAATAAATATCCTCCAGCAACAATTGATTTCCCAGCAGCGAACATCAATAGAACCTCCAGCACACCCCCAGCACTCCTTGCCTTTACATACATTCAGTGCTGGAGGTGCCAGAACTGCGTTCCCCCGCGTTCCCCTGAAAAAAAGCCCCGGTAACAAATAACTAGCTAAAATGGGTGGGATGATGCATAGTAAAGGATTTATTTCAAAAAGGATTTAAAATAGGCAAATGCCAGCCTGATAGCCTGTCTGCCAGTTTCTACAGATGAGAAAACTGTCGGGTCTACTCTGTAACGTCTTGTAAATGCATGTTGGGATGACCATGATGCTACCCTTTAGATCGTTTTGATGGATTTGTCTGCTATGGCTGTCCAAGAAGCAGAAAACAACTGGGTGGCATACAGCCCAACTGAAGAGGGGGTTCTAAACCCCTAGCCCTGTACACTTTCTTAACCAATGTGATTATCCATTAAACTATTGTACTAGAGCAGGGATCTGCAAACTATGACTTCCCAGCTGCCGCAGAACCACATGTCCCATGAGGTATTTTAAAGCGCTGATATTCACAGACATGACTAGGCATGATGGATACTGCAGTTCCGGAATGGCCAGAGGGCCATATTCTGGAGGCCTCCGCCCCAGATGATGCTTCTTTGCCCGTTTTTTTTTTTTTCTTTTATGGGGGGGGGGGGGGGGGGGGTATTACAAATAGGTTAGACGAAAGTCTGAAGGGAGTTGGGGCTTGAAGATAGTGTCTTAGTCCAGAAGTAATATTATCATCTTCGTTAAGAAGGTCGAAATTGGATCTGAAAAGACTGTCAGGGCCAAAGGCTCGGAGATAGTAGAGGAAGAGGAGAACTTAGGGGTGAATCCATGTACCGTTCTAAGTTTCACTCTGAGTACAGAAAATAATATTATAGTCTTCTGATCCCAGAGCCTGAAGTTGTGATACTCCCCAGCCCGATGCCATCGCCACAAAGAAAGATAGATTCCAAGTGAAATTGCACAAGAATGCTGAATCAGATGGGGCAAAAGGCTGTTTGGATAAGTGCTCCAGAGCAATAGCGAGATCCCAAGTGTTAAAGATTTGTTTTAATGGGTGGACTTATCTTCTTGACTGTCTTGAAGAATTAGATTATTAAACAATCTTCGACCCATCTCTTGTGATCACAGCAGAGATTGCCACCAGCTGTACCTTGAAATTGCTTAATCCTAATCCTAAATCAGGTCTCTTTGCAGGAAGACAAGGAGTTGGGAGGGAGAGGGTACATCAAAATTGAAGTTTTGCTGTTAGCGAAAGATATAAACCTATTCCAAACCTTGTCATACGTATTGTTCGTTGAAAGCTCCTGTACTTTGAGCTGTACTTTGAGCAGAGTTGAAACAACTCTGGAGGAACATCCTAATTATTAAAGCCTCTGTGTTTCAACATTCTAAAGTGAAGGTTCAATCTGTGAGGATGTGAGGATTCTGATGAGTGTGATGCCTCAAGCCAGAAGAAAGGGTATCAGAGGAATATTTACCGGAGGCTGGAAACTAAGATATATTGCCCTAGGGAATCATGGGTCTCTCTGCAAATATGGCAGGACTGTTATCACCATTATTGTTGGTATTGCAAGTCTCAAGAGAATATTCGAGGTAGGAGGCCTAAATTAGATTGTATGCCCAAGGACTTGACAGAGCATCTATTTTGCCCAAGAGTGAGGTAGATGGAAAAAAACCTCCGCAGCTTGGTATTGCTTGCTGTAGCAAAAGGATGCAGTTCAGGAAAGGTCCACTGGCCCACAATCCAACTGAATAACTTTGGTTGTAGGGACCATTTGTTGGGATCCAGGAATCCTTGGGATAGGTGATTGGCCTTTGTGCTTAAGTGGGCTGGAAGATAGACTACTCTTAGGTCCTTCAGATTCCCCTCTGTCCAAATGAAGATGGGTTCCACTTCCCTTAGTAAGGAACTGTTGTGGGTTCCGCCTTGGTGATGTATGTATGATATTGCAGCTCTACTGTCTATCTGAATCAGAACAGTACGTGAACTATCAGAAAAATTGGTTAATTGGCGCTACCTGGAAAACCTAAATGCTAAGCATATACAGGAAAAAACCTTAGAGATGGTTTTATATTATTACAGTCTTACACAATGTAGATATCATCTCAATCAATATGTAAAAGGGGGATGCCCCAGTAGCTGGTAGCTGGTGGGAATGGGTAGGAGACGTCCTAAGATCCCTACACAGTAGGTTTTGTTGTTGTATATATGAGAATAAGATATAAAAAAATGTTATCCAAAATGTAGGCAGAGTGATATAAAGGTAAATTGCCTGAGTTGGAGCAATATTGACAGAGAAGTTTCACTGTGTGTGTATTGATATGCACTATGATAACTGTATACAACAATGGCAAGCAATCAACCAGTTAGGTACACTCTAAATTATACCAACCACATAGGTGCAACTCAAGTGATACAATAAGGCTGAAAAATAGCATGTGCTACAGTATGTGTATCAAAGTATATTAATCCCATAGGTTTATGTCTGCATCAGCCACATCCATAAATGTACATACATCAAGTTTGGAGTGTGAACCATATGAGTGCATTACAGTTCATATAGTGAGACCTGGACCCAGCATATGCTGCAGCAATTGAATCAAAGTGGTATGCAATAGTGCCATAAGTTTATATCTGCATCAGGTCAGGAACTCCCAGGGGAGACTTTAGTGCATAAAATGTTGCCAGGTGACTTTTGTGCTCCCCCTTCTGATTTCCTACTCACCGACTCCTGGTACCCCTGCAGGGGTAATGGGCCTGTAATGCTTTAAAGATGAAAAGAAAAGATGACTCTGATGATTTACCATCCAACCGTATCTTGATAGTGTAGGCCACAGCATCCACCTGTGTTCCACCAGCTGGGCTGGATTTTTTGATAAAAGGAGGATATTAGGGGTTATTTACTAAAGGAAAATCCACTTTGCACTACAAGTGCACTTGGAAGTAAAGTAGCAGTAGATCCGAGGGGGACATACAAGGAATATAAAAAACAGCATTTTCGCTTGCACATGATTGGATGATAAAATCAGCAGAGCTGCCACTTATTTCAAATCTACCCCTTAGATTTAGAGCGACTGCACTTCCAAGTGCACTTGCAGTACAAAGTGGATTTGCCTTTCGTAAATAACCCCCATTGTCTCGTTAGTGATAAGAACTGAGACCCAGTTCTCGTAAAGAAGCTTGGATAGTGATCCGGGCCCTCATGAGCGCTCTGAGGGAAGTGCATGGTCCAAAGGGGAGACTCTGGAATTGTAAATGGACCTGGTCGACCGAAAATCTCAGATACTTCTGTAACAGTTGTAGTATGGGTGCATGCAAGTAAGCATCCCTGAATCCCTGGGGTACATCTAATTCTGCTGTTCTGGGGAATCAAGTCTGACTTTCCACCTGTGATGTGGGAAATGGCTTTCTGTAACCTTTCTTCAAAGAGTGATTTACCGTCAAAAAAACGGTATTTATACTAATTTTGTTTTGACACAGTGTCAGCTGCTGTAGTTATGACCACAAAACCCATATGGCAATCACAAGTAGTGACATTGATCTTGCGAAGTATAGAATTGTATCCATCGCTGTCTCACCGGTGAAGTCTGCTGAGAGCCATAAATTGTCCAAAGCCTTGACTATATTGTCCCTAGGGACATTTTGATGAATCACATGTTTTCTGGTCCATGCCCGCAGGGCTTTGGATACAGATAAGGCAATTGCTGACTTCCAGGCGTTTACCTGCCATTTGGTAAGCTCCTTTAAGTTGGGGACTATTCATCTGTCTAAAGGATCCTCAATTGAGGCTGAATCATCGATTGGTGAGATTAAATTCTTTGTTGTGAATACACAATTGCCTGTGTATTCTTGAGGTCTATGAACTTCAAGTCACATTAAAGTGGGATCAAAGTAGTGCAGGGACTACTTTGATGACTTGAAGTCAAATGGAAATCATGGGGTACAACTTGTCATGCGACTTTGCAGTCCCAAATCGCACTAGTGGAAACCGAGCCGAAAGGAGGAAACCTGCTTCTCTAGAAATGGGAAGTACATCTTTGACTTCTCATATGTAGTGTCAGCTTCCTCCCAGCAATAGCTGGCTTTACAGCCTGGACATAGGGATGAACTAGGAAAAGGTTGAAGTCCGAGGGTCAAGCTCATCTGAGGTATCCTCAGATGGTCCACTATCATCCAGATGTCTAAGAGGGATATTTGCTGCGTGGCGAGAGGATTCTCTCGAGGATGAGCCAGGAAGAGTTAACTTCCCTGGAGGAGGTTGAGCTAATTGCTGCAATGGAACTGCTGTTGCTCATTCTGTTATGTAACCCCTGCCCATCTTTTGAGTAGGACAGCTTACCTGTTAACCCTCTGACTCTCTGTCTGCTGCATAGACTCTAAAACAGCTTTTGCAGACCAATTGTCTGGTAATGGGATGACCCTGCATGCTCGGCATTTAGGGATTTGAGAGTTGGTGAATGTGAAGAACTATGTCTTTTCACGGATGAACCCTCGCCGCTTGCTTAGTATCCTGATCTGGATGGTGTGCCCTGGTTGGGGCCTTCATAGGTTTGTTTGTCGCCTTCATGTCCGCTTGGAATTCTTCTGGCGTACAAGCCTGAGATACATAAACGTACCAAAATAAGTGCTCTCTTTTTTTAATTTTTATTTTTACTTACCTGGACGACGATCCCTACCCTAAATGGTGGAGAAGGTCTTGATCGGGTGGTGTACTGCTTATTTTAGGCAGCAGACACAAAAAGTAGCTAGAGAAAGATGAAGGAGTTAGCAACTGGTATTTCAGCTGGAGTAAGGGAACGGTATTCCTGGGTAAAAAAAAAAAGAAATTACCTTTACCGTTGGCAAAAAACAGGGTCCCCTCCAGGAGCTCCCCGCATAGCCAACCTCCTCAGATGACAACAGGATGCCATGCTGAAAGCCCCCAGTAATAAACAGTGGAGAGGGGAGGGACATCTGTGGAAGATACAGCCCTCTAAAAAAATTATCTTGACAAACAAGGGCAAAAATTGTAAAATTTGCCCCTATTCTAGATGGCCGCCACAACCTCAGGCCAGACCGCGCAGGTGCGGCCGGTGGCACTAGGACCTATGCGGTCTGCGAGCCGGCTCCAGACGTCCGCGCATGCTCAGAGCAGAGCGAGAAGACGCTCAGGGACTCAGAAAAGGCGATGCGAGGTGCGCGCCACCCTCTATAGCAACCAGAAATGAAGGTACAATATCACAAGGAGGGGAAGGTGGTGGGGGAGGAAGAAAGCAAAAAAGAGAGAGAGGAATGCAAGGAAAGGAAAGTGAGAGAGAATGGATGACAAGAGGGAGAAATGGAAGCATAAGGCTAAGTGAAAAATAGATATAGCTGCTTTCTCTGCTGCAGGCTTGAGCAAATGCCAGTATATACAAGTAAATGCAGATAGGAGCTCTTAGTTAAGAGACAACTGCTGTCCCAAAAGGACCACAGAAGGGACGCCCTATCTTATTAGTGCATTTAGCTGCCCAAGAATAACGACTGCACCTGGGAGAGGCTTGAGCCCAGCTGGAAGCTGCCGACTGCAGAGGTAAGGGACATTCGACCATCATTCACTGACCATGAGGTATGAGGAAAAAAGGAGAATGCTGGGAGTGCCCTAACCCTTTTCTTTTATAATATTCACTGGTCCTGAGGGAGGAGCCAAGGCGGAGCTTGTCACGGGTATGCTGCCGTGGAGGCACCAGGAAAAAGTTTTGCCATTAATTTGACTTTAAACTTTGGCAGAGTGCCAGAAGGGATTGGTCACATGAAGTCCGATAGTTGCTGCTGTCCCCTGCCTCCTGAATATGCATAACAGTGTCAGACAAAAAAAAAACCCTGTGACTGCTTTTATTCCTCCTAATTATGGGCACCTGTTATTTGATAGAACAACATACTCAAAATACCTGACAGTGTTTCCAGTCAGCCATTTCAAAGGCCAGTCTTCCCAAAACTGGTACTTTTTTGCCCTCTTGGCCAATCCCAATAAGATACAGTATGTTGGTATGAAGGTCCCGTGCGGACTATACTTCACTGTTCAAATCGATTGGAGCAGAACTCGGACAACCACCATGTGATGAAACCATGTCCTTTAGCCTTTTACCATAACCACCGATTACTTTGCAGAGTACATTTTTTTTTAGAAATCTGACCCTACAATGAAAGGGACACTTGGTTGTTTGTCCTCTAGACCAGTGGTCTCCAAACTGCGGCCCTTTGCATGCCTTTATCCGCTTCTTAGGAATTCCTCCCACAGATACTATTCAGGCACTATTCCTTTCACTGACACCAATAACGGGGCACTATTCCTCCCACTGATTCCGATGATGGGGCACTATTCCTCCCACTGACATCAATGGTGGGGCACTATTCCTCCCACTGACATCAATGGTGGGGCACTATTCCTCCCACTGACACCAATGATGGGGGCACTATTCCTCCCACTGACACCAATAGTGGGGCACTATTCCTCCCACTGATACCAATGGAGGGGCACTATTCCTCCCACTGACACCAATGATGGGGCACTATCATTGGCCTACTGATACCGATAATGGGGCACCATTCCTCCCACTGACACCAATGATGGAGCACTATTCCTTCCACTGACCCCAGTGATGGGGCACTATTCCTGCAACTGACACCAATGGTGAGGCACTATTCCTCCCTAATCCTTTGTCTATCAGTACCGAGATAGTCCAGCTACTTCAGGGTGGGAATGTTATGGGGTCAACATCAGCCACTGTCCCCTGTTCCCACTCCATTTTGTTTCTTCATATTAATTTGGATGATGGTACGTATTTAAGACCCTTCACCTTTCATTATATGAGGCTATACTCTAATCCTTGCAAAACTGAAAGGAACAGTGAAATTCCAGGCAACCTTGTTCAGCCCCCCTTCACCACTGTATTTAAAGTAATAGATGACAGCTTACTGTTATTATTATTATACAGGATTTATATAGCTCCAACAGTTTACGTAGCGCTTTACAACTTGAGGGTAGACAGTACAAATACTATACACTTTAATACAGTAGGAATCAGAGGGCCCTGCTCCTTATAGCTTACAATCTAAGAGGGAAGGTCAAGAGATACAAGAGGTAATAACTGTGGGTGATGTGCTGATTGAGAAGATAAATGTACAGTTGTTAGGTGGGGGCCAGATAGGCTTCTCTGAAGAGATGAGTTTTCAGGGATCGTCTGAAAGTGGATAAAGTAGGAGAAAATCGGACAAATTGGGGTAGAGCATTCCAGAGGATGGGAGAGGCTCTGGAGAAATCCTGAAAGCGAGCATGGGATGAGGTGACAAGGGAGTTTGAGAGCAGGAGGTCTTGGGAGGAGCGAAGAGAATAATTAGGTTGGTATTTTGAGACTAGGTTAGAGATGTAGCTGGGGGCCAGGTTGTGGATGGCTTTGTGAGTATCTTGAATTTAATTCGGTGACTGAGTGGCAGCCAATGGAGGGATTGGCAGAGGGGTATAGCAGACGCTGAGAGGTTTGTAAGGTGGATGAGCCTGGCAGCAGCGTTCATGATGGACTGAAGTGGGGATAGCCTATTTAGAGGTAAGCCAATGAGGAAGGAGTTGAAGTAGTTGAGGTGGGAGATGACCAGGGAGTGGATTAGAAGCTTTGTGGTGACATTGGTTAGGAAGGGGCATATCTTGGAGATGTTGCGGAGGTAGAGGCGGCAAATTTTGGATATCGAGAGGATGCGGGGCCGAAAGGTTAGTTCAGAGTCCAGGATTACACCTAGGACTTTTGCGTAGGGGGACAAGTTGATAGTTGAGCCGTTGATATTGATAGAAAAATCAGGGAAAGCGGCACCTGAGGGAGGAAATATCATGAGCTTGGTTTTGGATAGGTTGAGTTTGAGGAAGTGATATGACATCCAGGCTATGTCTGCTAGTAAGTTAGTAATGCGTGAGGAGACAGATGGAGAGAGCTGGGGGGTGGAGAGATAGATTTGGGTGTCATCAGCGTAGAGATGATATTTAAAGCCATGGGAGGCAATCAACTGACCCAGGGAGGTGGTGTAGATTGAGAAAAGGAGAGGTCTAAGAACAGAACCTTGGGGGACCCCAATGGAGAAAGGAAGAGGAGAGGAGGAAGTAGAGTTGTAAGTGACACTGAAGAAGCGGTGGGATGGGTAGGATGAGAACCAGCGAAGAGTACAGTCACGGAGACCAAAGGAGTGGAGTTTATTGAGGTGGAGGAGGTCCACCATGTCAAAGGCAGCAGAGAGATCCAGGAGAAGTAGTACAGAATAGTGTCCACTGGTTTTAGCCGTTAGTAGGTCATTTGAGAGTTTAACTAGAGCAGGTCCGTGGAGTGTTGAGGGCGAAATCCGGACTAAAGGGGATCAAGAAGTTTATTCTCGGTCAGATGGTCGCTTAATCGGTTGTAGACCAGTCTTTCAAGAAGTTTGGATAAGAAGGCGAGTAAGGAGATGGGACGTAGGTTGTTAAGATTGGTGGGGTCAAGTGAGAGCTTTTTAAGTATGGGGGTTACTAGCGCATGGTTTAGAAAGTTTGGGAAGATGCCACAAAAGGGAGAGGTTGAAAATGTGAGTTAGAGAGTGTAGAATTGAGATACTGTTCACTGTTCCTTTCAGTTTTGGCTCGATACTGTCATCTTTCACGGCTGTTGATTAATGGATGGATTAACTTTCATTCACACAGTTTTTGTTTTTTTAACACATTTGAACTTATTTGATAATATATTTTAATAGCAATTGGTTTTTATTTGAGGACTTTTTGTTTTGACTGGCTTGTTTTGACTGGCTTGTTTCAATTTTTTGTCACTTTGCGTCCATTTGTTTATATACATAGGGTATGCAAACATTCACTTCATGAGGTTTTGCACTCAAGTCGATTGACAGCGTATTTTATGTATTTTTTTTTTTATTACAATTTGGTTTTTTTTCAGGCCTTACATACAGTCCCATCATCCTCTCTTTTTGAAAATATTGGTCATCTGGCTGTCATGGTTATCTAGTGATTTCATTAGTGACTCTTTTGGCATATGTGTACATATTAGGAGTTCTGACTTTCCTGATCTGGATACTTGTTCAAGGTCAGTGTTTTAAAGGAGCCTTAAAAAAAAAAAAAAAAAAAGACATAAACAGTTGCCCTGGAGGAGGAGCTATTATACTCACCTCTCTGGGAGCCCTGCCTCCTCTCTTTCTTCTGCTATTGCCCTGCAGTCTCTGTAAGACTCTTTGGCATTCAACACTTCCATGTGTCTCAGATATGTGTCCCCCACCATGGACCATGGTTCCATCCTCCGCCCCCTCTGTAACTACAGGACCCAGAAGTCACGTGGGGGTGGAGGTTGGAACCATGGTGCATGGTGGGGAACACAAGTATCCAATACACCATAGAATTCTGAAAAGACTAACAAAGGCTGCAGTGCTGGAACAGAAATGTGTTAATATGTCCATGAGGTAGGATTGGAGCTGCAAGAGAGATGAGTTTAAAAGCTCTTCTCTTGGAAGACACCTTAATTTGGATTTTATTTTTACTCTGGCAGGGTTGCAGCCAAAGACAGCTGGGACTTTCCAGAAACAGCATGCCTCATTTTCCCATCTTTAAAAAAATATATATACATGGAGCATAACATCAATTTATCCAGGTATTGCTGTAGTACAAACAAATGGCAACCAGCCCAATCCATAACTAGCCTTTGCAACAAGAAGCACACAGAAGGGTTAGTGAATTGGTGAGGGGATGCACTGGATACCTGCAGCTGCCATTGTGCCCTTGCTGGGTGTCCCTGTATCTTTAAGAAGGGGTGGGATCGCTCTAGGCAAACCTGCCCTTAATCTATCCATTATCATATACTCCAATTGGGAGACTCTCAAAATTATAGATGGGACCGCAGTACACTGGGGTGCCTTGACGTGGCTACTGCAGCTTACCCATATATTTGCAATAGCGTGTGACTAAACCCCTTGTTTTTAATGTTATCGTTAGGGTCAGTTTGGTTTTGTTGCAGGGTAGCTGGTAAGTTAGCTGGGAATATTTGTTTGTTTTTTATATTGCTGTAGTACACCTGACTTCCCTACTGTCAGTAATCTGATGATTTTGGAACCCTAGCTTGTAATTCATATCAGTATTTCCAAAATACAAATACTGCAAGCTTATTATGTTACCACTAAGACGTTTCTCAAAACCAACATATTCAAACATGTCTTGGAAGTTTGCTTGGGACTAGGAAGATGGGAAGCATAAAGAGTAATTACACAGCATTCAGGATGTACACTCCCTGTGAGGTTTTTTTCTGGTCTACTTTCTTCTAAAAGGCTTGCTATGCGTAGAGCTCTGCATTTTACTATTCTGGTCTTTGAAGTCACTGGATCAGCCAGGTATGAAGAGCAATGTAAATATATGACTTTTTATAATGCAAAACGGTACATTTGTCCCTCTCCCACATTTTCCTATTGATTGATTTAGACAGGCCTAAAGAGAGCGCACACGAACATATGCACCTCCCCAGGCTGCAGCCAGGGAGGAAAAGTTTTTTCTCCAACTCATAGCAAATAATTATACCCTTTCCCATAATGCTCCATTGGTAATTGAGCTGCCTCTTTTTTGTCTGATAATACTTTAGAGATTTGGCCCTAGGTCTTACTAGGACACTGGTGCCGATTGGTCTGGGGAGCACAGAGTCTTGTTTAAATGACTAATTGTTAAGCAGCATACTGTTTAATTAGCTGACGGTTTATGGTTATGTTGGCTGTGCCTTAGCTATGTTATTTATATTCCTGTTTGCATAATATGATCCGGCCCTTATCTTGTGTGGTATATAAATTCTGTGTGAGTTTTCAATAAAAGCGAGTTCCAGTTCCAGAGCACCTAAGCTAGTGTCAGCTAGATTCTTGGGTGCAATATTCAGATATATTACCTGGTTCTTGGGTCCACACTGGAGGAAGCTATAAGCGTGACAGAAGCACCCAAGTTGGGTGCTGGATAGTTCCATCTCAGAGGCTATAAGAGAGCTTAGGAGTTTGGAAATACAATTTGTACAGTACTGGAGATTCCAAATCAACTTTAGAAGCACTTGTTCTGGGAATCTAGGGTTAATTAATATATCATTGCTGGGATAAATAAACAGCACCGGAAGGGATAGAATACTTTAATGGAGACAATGCTCCCCAGGTTCCCTCTTAGGCTACTTTCACACTGAGGCACTTTACAGGCGATACAGCACTAAATATAGCGCCTGCATAGAGCCTCTCCAGTGTGAAAGCCCGAGTACTTTCACACTGAAGCGGTGCGCTTGCAGGACGGTTAAAAAAAAAAAAAAAAAAAAAGTCCTGCAAGCAGCATCTTTGCAGCTCTGTAGGTGAGGTCTATACACTGCTCCTAAAGCGCCCCTGCCCATTGAAATCAATGGGGCAGTGCCTCCAAACCGCTGCTGCAGCGGCGTTTTGAACCTTTTTTCGGCCGCTAGCAGTGGTTAAAAGTGCCCCGCTAGCGGCCAAATAGCGGTGCTTTACCGCCGACGCCCACCCCAGTGTGAAAGTAGCCTTAGTCTCATAATATCTGAAGATGAATTCAGATCAGCATCTCTTTCCTTGAGCTCTTACGACCAAACCATGGCCATCGGACATGCAAGAAACACTGAAGGGAACCTAGAGCAGCATTTTCTCCAGGAAAGAAGTATTTCATCATGCTGGCAAGTCAAAGTGTTGCAAGATTAGCCTCTTCTCTAGAGAATGTGATGCTTTTGCTAAATGGCAATGGTGTCAGGGCAGCTATACATGAAGGTCAACACCCCTTTAACAACAGTAAAGACGCAAAAGCTGCTAATTCATTAAAAAAAAATGTTTGTTTTTTTTTTTGTTTGTTTTTTTTCTAATAATTCTAAGGAAAAAAAGGACACTAATAACAAAATGTTCTTCTTTGTGCAACAAATCATCTTACTGCTGCAGATCACATTGCCAACTATGGATCGACCCTTACAACCAGGTCATTGAACAGTCTTGCAGAAAATTTTTAGGCTGGAGAACCATTCGATAGTGTGCATAGAGAATTTGCTCTTCATGCCTAAGTGTCACAAAACTGACACCAATGTCATATTACAGAGGATTGCTCAGTTATCCACTTCCTCATCTTCTATCACTTCTTCCTCTTCCATCTTTTCCTCCTCATCTTCGTTGTCATCTGCTTTGATTTTGTCCTCCTCTCCATCTGCTTTCTTATCTTTGTCCTTCTTCTTCAACTCTGAGGCTTCTTTCTTTCCCTTCTGTTCCTGCCTGTAAGCTGCAGAAAAAGGTAGATATTACTCATTTTTAGCTTAATGCAATCAAGTTATCTTACATCCTTTCTGACACAGCCATAAATTTGGATGCATTCTATTGCAGCATCTCCCACAAGATGGGGCTTCGAGAGAAAAGCGGCAGTCAATATAGACACAACTATTTTGGTTTACAGCTTCTCAAAACACATTTTAAAATAGGGAATGTTTGGGGGCTCCCACTTCCTCCAGATGTAAAGAGTTACATCGCAACAATGTGCCCCGCCATATGCTAACCTGTATCTGGGGAGCAGGAACAGCAGATGCCCGAGACAACAGTATGCCCATGAGCTTGCTCTTGAGCCCCATACATTATAGGGTAGCATCAGGGGACATTTTTTTGTTCTCGAGTCTCCCCACTGTGATCCTCCCCCTCCTGACTACACAGGGTTGCCCTCCACCAAGATGGCGGCAACTCCACCAATTTCATTTCCGCTTTCACTGTGTTGAGTGGTAAGAGTGAAGAAGTATGTAGGCAGAAGAAACAATGGGATGAACACAGCAATACTGTGTATGCACGGGGCCACAGAAACATCACACTCCTCATTTCATGGAGATTTAAGAGGTGCGGCTTTCTTCCCCTTGTGTAGTAAAATACTTAACCACTTTGCAACAATTCTCTCATATATGTTAAAAAAACCTGTTTTTTTGCTATAAAATGACTTAGAATCCTCAAACATTATATATAATTTTTTAGCAGACACCCTAGGGAATAAAATGGCGGTTGTTGCATTTTTCTATGTCATACGCTTTTTGCGCAGCAATTTTTCAAATGCGTTTTTTTGGGCCAATTTGTATGTATAATGTGAACGATGATGTTATAGATACCCAACATACCATGCTTTAAAATTGCGCACGCTTTTGAAATGGCGACAAACTACGATACTTAAAAATCTCCATAGGCAACGCTTTAAAAATATTACCGGTTTTGAGTTAGAGAGGAGGTCTAGCACTAGAATTATTGCTCTCGCTCTAATGTTCGTGGCGATACCTCACATGTGTGACCTACATATGCATTTGCTTTCTTTTTTTTAATCATTTATTTTTATACTTTGCCTTAATTTTTTTAGCACTTTTATTCCTATTACAAGGAATGTAAACATCCCTTGTAATAGGAATATGGCACGACAGGTCCTCTTTATGGAGAGATCTGTGGTCTATAAGTCCCCAGATCTCTCCTCTATGCTGGAAAGTCTTAAAAAAAAAAAAAAAAATTATAAAAAACCCACCATCATGCAATCTCAGGCTTTCCGGCAAAAAATAAAAATAAAAGCAGTGTTAACATCTGCTGGCGCCAGAAGTGACGTCGCATCCGGCCTCCGAAGGTCATATAGAGATGGCTGGGAACCATCTGGTCCTTGGTCAGCTCTATGGTAAACCGTGCGCTGCCGGTGGTTTCATTCTCCAGCACCCTGATTGCACGGGAGAGACCGGAGGGCGTCGGGAGGAAGGCACCATTCAGATATTTCCACTCAAAGTAGATGACGTCATATGATAGCGTACAGTGGAAGTGGTTATGCAGAAGTGGCATTTTCAGAGATAAATGCTTGAAAAACTATTTGATGGTCTGTAGTTCCTATGATTTATGACATGTGGTGCACACAAAGATTCAGCTGGCGAATATCCATATATTGACTATTGTACAAATTATGAATTTTTATCAGATTTTTTACCCACAATGCTACACAAGCAAAACAGGAGGAACTAAAATTATCAATAACATTTACATATCATTAATATGTACATGCTATTGCTAATTTTTGTTCGCCCCGTTTCGCTTGTGTAACATTGTTGGGAAAAAACCCCCCAGAAATGTACACAAAAGGTTAAAGTGACCCTGCACTGACAGGGTCACTTTAACCTTTTTAAAAGAAACTGTCCTGTCACTGGATTAAAAAAATATATATAATAATTTTAAGCATGTTTGAAAATCTCCTATTAAAACAAAATTCTTTACCCTCTAAAGCCTCTTTCAGGGGACCCAGAAAACGCTGGAACTCCATCTCTTCCATGGCCGACATCACATCAGTCACATTCAACGTTTTCCTCTTCTGCTTCATTGCAAAATTGTTGGCGCTAAAGAAGGCAATAGAGTCAACGTATCAAAGTATCACTAACCTAGTCTCAAAACACCAACCAAATCGTTCTCTTGGTTCCTCCCGAGACCTTGTGCTCTCTAGTTTCCTTGACGCCTCCTCCTACCATGCTCATCTCCAGGACTACCCTCAAGCCTCTCCTATGGAATGCCCTATCCCAATCTGACCATCTACAACTCTGTCCACTTTTAGGCAATCCCCAAAAAAATGTTGTTATCTTCAGAGAAGACTATGCCACCTCCACCTAACAATTGTATTTCCACTTTCTCCATCAGCTCATCTCCCACAGTTATTACCTTTTTACCCCCCTTTAAAATAATCACATTGTGTGGCTTTGCAGCCTGAAATTAAGACAGACACAGTTTGTTTTATCCAGCTGTATTTACTCAGTGCAACTTATAACATTCAAAGTGAAAAATAACAACAACATGTCTGAAAAAAAAAAAAAAAAAAAAACAAAAACACACACACACACAACAGAATCACGGAGCTGGAAAAAGGATCACCCCCCCTCCTAAAAATGACTTTAAACACAGGTGCAGCTAATCAGTAATCACCTTCTCAATGGCACAAAGCCATTTGACTTTCAACTGTAAATGAAAAGAGCTTTCCTGGAGCATTTCAGTCCCTGGGAGTGCAACTAAAGCAAACTATCAACTATGGGTGGCAAGGCACTATCAAAAGATCTCCAGGATAAAGTTGTGGACAGGCACAACTGCAAAGACTTTATCAATGTCTAGAAGCACAGTGAAGTCTATTATTAAGAAGTGGAAGGTATTTGAAACAACACAGACCCTTCCTGAATCAGGACAACATTCTAAACTGGATGCAAGAGCCAGGAGAAAACTGGTCAGAGAGGCTACCAAGAGGCCTACAGCAACTCTGAAACAGTTGCAGGAATTTATGAGTGATCGTTGTGTGCATGTGACAACAATATCACAAAGTCTCCACAAATGTGGCATGTATGGGAGGATTGCAAGAAAAAAAGCCACTCCTGGAGAAAGGCCACATGCAGTCACAACTAAGCTTTGCCAACACACACCTTAAAGATTCTGAGGCCACATGGAAAAAAGGTGTTATGGTCAGATGAGACCAAAATGTAATTATTTGGCCTCAACAACAAGTGATATGTCAGGCAGAAATCCAATACAGCTCACCATCCAAATAATACCATTCCTACAGTAAAGCGTGGAAGTGGTAATATCCTGTTATGGGGGTGTTGCTCTGCAGCCGGGACTGGGGCACTTGTTAGGATAGAAGGATAAATTGATAGGGCAAAATACTATAAAATTCTTGAGAAAAATCTGCTGCCCTCTGCCAGAAAGTTGTCAATGGGAAGAAGGTTTACCTTCCAACATCACAATGACTCAAAGCACACAGCAAAAACGACCACACAGTGGCTGAAGGAGAAAAAGGTGAATGTCCTTACATGGCCTATTTAGAGCCCAGACTTAAATCCCATTGAAAATCTGTGGAATGACTTGAAGACTGCAGTCCACAAATTGTCACCATCAAATTTAACTGAACTTGAGCAGTTCTGCAAACAAGAGTCTAGATATGCAAAGTTAGTAGACATATCGCAACAGACTAAAGGCTGTATTCAAAGCAAAAGGTGGTTTAACAAAATACTGACACAAGGGGGTTTCTTTTTTTTTTCAACTCAAGAATTCAATTTTTGATTTGTTTTTTTTTTTCTAACATATTGGTGTTATATCCTTCACTTGGATGTTATAAATTGCACTAATTGATACAGCTGGATAAAACAAAAATTGTGTCCGTCTTCATTTCAAGCTGCAAAGCAACAAAACATGATTATTTTAAAGCAGTGATTCTTTTCTATTCCCACTGTAAATTCTGTATAATAATAAAAATACATCAAAGAGTACTCGTCATGTATTCTCTTTATCTCCATCATTCTGAAGGCAGACAATCAATCCACTATAGGTATTGGTAACTTATTCTGTCACCACAACATGAATGCCTCACCTGGATTTCTCTTCCCTAAAAGAACACATAATGCCTCCACCTAAAACACATCGTAATTGCCTCAGTAGACACTTACCAGGATGTTGCATAAAGGACAAAGACACTGGCTGCCCGTGAGATTGCACTGCGTGCTTCTTTAGATACATTTACTCCCTCTGGTAACTACAAACAGAAAAAGAAACAGAAAGATCATCATCTACTTACATTGGATAAATGGAAGATGGCTTTACATAGACACTCAATTTTCTCTAAATGGGTAATGGAGTCTCTCCTTAACTACTTCCCATCCGGGCCAATTCTGGCACTTAGCTCCTACATGGAAAAATCATTTTTTCTGGTAGAAAATTACTCATAACCCCCAAAAATTATATGTTTTTTTAGCAGAGACCCTAGGGAATAAAATGGCATTTGTTGCAACTTTTTATTTTTTGGGAAAAAAACAGATTCATGAATTAAAAAAAAAAAAAAACCAAAAAAAAAAAAAAACCAAAACACTAAAGTTAGCCCAATTTTTTTGTATAATGTGAAAGATGTTACGCCGAGTAAATAGATTCCTAACATGTCATGCCTGAAAATTGCGCTAGCTCATGGAATGACGCCAAACTTCGGTACTTAAAAATCACCACAGGCAACGCTTTAAAGTGTAAGTTCACCTTTACAGAAAAATCTGTAAGGGGAACTTACACATCTCCCCCTCCTCATCCCCCCAGTCCCACTGACCTGTACAGCCGCAATCCCCAGTTCTAAGCCCCGGTATATCCGCGTTAGGAGCCTGGGGCTTAGAAATCCTCTCTGCAGCCTCGTGTCTGCTCCATAGCTGACAGGACGGGCTATGCGACTGCTGATTGTGTGGGTGCCGCCCATGTGACGGCGCTGACCAATTAGAATGCTCCAAAACATCCCCCCAACGAGGGACGTTTTGGACATCCACCTCAAAGGATTCCTAAGCCCCGGGCTCCTGGCACAGATATACCAGGGCTTAGAACAGGAGATTGCGGCTGTACAGGTCAGCAGGACCGGGGGGCGAGGAGGGGCACCTGTTTAAGTTCACCTTACAGAGTTTTCTGTAAATGTGAACTTACCTTTTCAATTTTTTTTACAGGTTACCCGTTTAGAGTTACAGAGGAGGTCTTGGTACAGAACATTCGCGGCGATACCTCACGTGTGTGATTTTACATATGTGGGCGCGACGTACGTATGCGCTTGCTTCTGTGTGCAAGCTCGCGGGGACGCTTTAAAACTTTTTTTATTGTTTATTTTCATTTTCATTTTTACACTTTCCCTTCAAAACATTTTTTCTATCACTTTTATTCCTATTACAAGGAATGTAAGCATCCCTTGTAATAGGAATAGTGCGTGACAGATCCTCTTTATGGAGAGATGTGGGATCAATAAGACGATCTCGGCTTTTCAGCCGAGTATATGGCAGCATTTACAACTGACGTCACTCCCAGACCTCCGAGAGTCATAGAGATGAGCAGGGACCACGGTCAACCTAGGCCTAGAGCTGCACAATTCCGGATAAAACGAGAATCGCAATTTATTTGTGAACTGCTCTGCACTTGTTACATTAAAATTGTGAAAGGGAGGGGGGGAGGTTGAGTCGAGATCACAATTTAACGATTTATCGTGCAGCTCTTAGGAGGCCCCATGAATATAATTTCACAATGTGAATTAGTGAGCGACCAACAGCAACAACACCTCTACTGCTGACATGATGGACTCATAGGGAGTGGGATACTTCTCAGAACAATATAAAAAGGATATACACCCCGATTACAATACAAAGAGACTTACCGCCTCTTTGATAATCCTGGTGACAACGGCGTTGGGTAAATTGAGATCCTCTGGTCTCTCGGCCATCTTGACCAGCTACAGAAGAGAAACATGAACATTAGGAATTGGAATTCACCTACATTACAAATATGGGAATCATCTCCTACCACAGGCTGCCACTGCTGAAAATGCTAGCTGCCTGGCTGTAAAAGTTGAACTTCACTCCCCCAAAAAGCATGGATTAGGGGTGCAACGGATCAAAAAACTCACGGTTCGGATCGTTCCTCGGATCAGGAGTCACGGTTCGGATCAACAAAAAAAAATCTCCCCCACTGTAATATCCACAATCTCCCCCACTGTAATAATATATTAGCAGGGTATTGGCGGGTATATTGGCAGGGTATTGGCAGGGCATGGCAGAGTATTCTCGGGGGGGGGGGGGGGGGGGGGGGGAAACCGGCGTCATGTCAACAAAGCAAGGTCCAAAAAAAACATGGATGAGCGAGTTTGGTGTGGAGAAACTTGACTGGCCTGCACAGAGTCCTGACCTCAACCCAATAGAACACCTTTAGGATGAATTAGAGCGGAAACTGCAAGCCAGGCCTTCTCGTCCAACATCAGTGCCTGACCTCACAAATGCCCTTCTGGAAGAATGGTCAAACATTCCCATAGACACACTCCTAAACCTTGTGGACAGCCTTCCCAGAAGAGTTGAAGCTGAAATAGCTGCAAAGGGTGGGCCAATTCAATATTGGACCCTACTGACTGAGACGCCATTAAAGTTCATGTGTGTGTAAAGGCAGGTGTCCCAATACTTTTGATAATATAGGGTGTGTATATATAGCCCTAAGTTCTCTTTTAAATGTACCTTCTCTTCCTGGTTGCTAACCTAAGCTGGGCTCCGCAGCCACTTGGGATTGCTATATTCCAGCCATCCCTAGAGACAGTGTGTTAGTAGGCTGCAATTTATGTGCAGGTGTGGTGGATGTCCACATATGCGCAGTGCACTACACTGCCCATCTAACACTAGCTGGCAGCATTTGTGTTGCTGGTCTCTGCCAGCCCCCAAATTCCTTGAAGACACTGGTGCCACATTTGCGTACACATCCTTATATTAACAGGAGAAAAAAAAAATTGTGGTGTGAAACAGCGGGGCGGTGGTTGTGGTCAAGGCAGCATTTAGGAGGAGTTGCGTTCCGCTTTACCAATCTTCACTCAATCTAAAACAAAGAAACAGTCTGGAGTTCGGCTTTAATGAAGAATGTCTTCACAGGGCGGCAGGGAGCTCAGAACCACTTTCTGCCTGGGGTCCTACCACGTCGTCATCCTCGGGTGGGGGTCCGACCACAGCGTCAACCCCGGGTGGGGGTCCGACCACATCGTCATCCTCGGGTGGGGGTCCGATCACAGCGTCAACCCCGGGTGGGGGTCCGACAACGTCGCTATCCCCGGGTGGGGGTCCGACCATAGCGTCAACCCTGGGCGGGGGTCCGACAACGTCGCCATCCTCGGGTGGGGGTCCGGCCACGCCGTCAACCCCGGGCGGGGGGTCCGACCACATCGTCATCATCCCCGGGCGGGGGGTCCGACCACAGCGTCAAACCCGGGCGGGGGTCCGACAACGTCGCCATCCCCGGGCGGGGGTCCGACAACGTCGCCATCCGCGGGCGGGGGTCCGACAACGTCGCCATCCCCGGGCGGGGGTCCGACAACGTCGCCATCCTCGGGCGGGGGTCCGACAACGTCGCCATCCTCGGGCGGGGGTCCGACAATGTCGCCATCCGCCTGGAGTTTTTACAAAGACAGTCAACTGTCAGGAGGTGACAAAGACCCTAAAATCCTCACCGGGGTCACAGCAGACTCTTCCTTATCCTACAATATACTTTATATTCCATCCCAGGGTGAGGTCCCCCTTTAATAAACATATAATTATGTACCAGTGCTCCTATGAGGAAGCACAAGGTTACTAGAATACTATTCTGGGTGCGTAGTATATATCACCCTCTATGTCATGCAGTGTGTAGTTCGTTATCAGCTAACATATCCATACCCTCCAATACTTCCCGATCACCGATCACGGGGCTGCCAGCTTCCCGCCAGGAGTCCGCACTTCCACCGTGTACCACGTGCTCTTCATCTCCCGCCCCCTGAAGGTCTTCTTTGCGTTCCACCGCTCAGCCGCCATCTTCCAGCCTTGCGTTCCACCGCTCGGCCGTCCTTTACACGTGTGCGAGCGTGGCCAATCAGCTCCCGCAGATCATGTAGGGCGGGGAAGGGGGCGGCAAGGCGTCCAATGTTGTCTTGGTGACCTGAGCTGGGTAAGTGTATTGACGTTTAGCTGTGGGGACCCTTCAAGTCAGGGAAGCAGCATTTTCAGCCTTGCTTCTTTCCTCTGCTATTTATCTTTACTTTATTCTATAAGTGGAGTTTGCCTTGTTGAATTAAGCTTTGATGGAAAAAAAATGAAAGCTGGTTTCTATACACAGCGGCACCAGATTTTGCACACTCCAGTTTTAGTAAATCAGCCCCTTACACACTGCTGCGACTTAAAAGTCATGCAGTTTTACGGGCACGATTTTGCAGCCGCAATTTCAGGGAATGTCTGTGGAAACTTCAGGTCTATGGACCTCAACTCGCATTAAAGTCAGACCAAAGTAGTACAGGGACTACTTTGAAGTCGGCATGACTTGAAGTTGCACAGATATGAATGGTTATCATTGGAAATCACTGTAAACAACACAAGAGCGAAGCACAATATGACAAATACAGTGTCCCTCCGCTGTTTGCATAGCATTAAAATGTGGGCGAGAAATAGTATCTCTGGTCGAAAAAAAGGCTCCTTTGATATGTGCGCATGCGCTATGGTGACATCACTCCTTCTCATCGGCAACTCAGCTGGAGAGCCCTTCCGTTCTGCGCATGTGCAGGCACTTTTCAAGGACGGGCACATATCGACAGAACAACGGTTATCGGTTTTCTTGTCTCCTCATGCTGTCAACATGAGGAACGGAATGCCGATAACTGTCTTCTGTTTACATGTGATTGGACACAGCTGATCACGTGGTAAAGAGCCGCTGATTGGCTATTTACCTCAATCTTGGAATTGTACTGTGATCAAGGCTTGTAAGCCGGAACGCGTGAGCCCCTGTATATTTTTGCTCACTTTTTTTTATGCACCAATAAAGAAGCAACAAGAACATTTGGAGTTGCCGGTTCTATTCTTTGAATTTATGTCTGTACCGGTGTGAGAGAGAGCATCAGAGCCAAAGCACCCACTATGGATTTTATCACAAGCCTGCAAAGGACTTACACTAATTCTGAGCACTGCATTACCTGCTTTCACTGGATGGAATTGAGTCGCCAATTTAGAAATCACCAGCAGAGCAGTGTTAATTTTGATGTAAATTTTCGATTTAGTTTTAGTCATAGTCTTTTGACTAAAATGCCATTTTAGTTTTGGTCGTATTTTAGTCTTAGGACTAAAATGCCATTTTAGTTTTAGTCGTATTTTAGTCATCTAAATTGATTTAGTTTTAGTCGTCTTTTAGTTAACTAAAATAGTGTTAATTTAGTCGCCGAAAATATTTTAGTCGACTAAATTAACACTGCTATAGCCGAATGACGGTCGACAAGTGGTTGTAATCGTCAGACATAAAATATGAACAAAGCATTTCCCTCTATAGTGTGGATTTGTCTCAATCCAGAGCATTAGGTGTCATCTGAAAGTGTTTATGAGAATGGATTTAGTTTTAAAACACTCCTGTCTGTCTATATCTGTATTTCAGGTGCCCCATGCACATGGATGTGTGGTAGTGGAGGGACCCCACCTGTCACACCCTGAGAGTGGAATGGCCACTTTATTGGACTTGGATGAGACTTTGTGCAAGTCACCAGTATGTCAGCATCCGCAGTGTTGGGTGACCTTCAGGAGGCTCAAACTGGGTCACCCTCGATACCGGCCACTAGGTTCTATTACTAGGACCTCCCGAATGGATCCAGGTACTGTCTTGCTTTGTGGTCTTTAGCTTATTCCAAGATCTTAACTTGTTATAGTTGCTTCTTTAACTTACAGTATCTCCCAAAAGTAAGTACACCCCTCACATTTATGTAAATATTTTATTCTATCTTTTCATGTGACAACACTGAAGAAATTACACTTTGCTACATTGTAAAGTAGTAAGTGTACAGCTTGTATAACAGTGTAAATTTGCTGTCCCCTCAAAATAACTCAACACACAGCCATTAATGTCTAAACACCCCTAAGTAAAAATGTCCAAATTGGGCCCAATTAGCCATTTTCCCTCCCCGGTGTCATGTGACTAGTTAGTGTTACGAGGTCTCAGGTGTGAATGGGGAGCAGGTGTGTTAAATTTGGTGTTATCGCTCTCACTCTTTTATACTGGTCGCTGGAAGTTCAACATGGCACCTCATGGCAAAGAACTCTCTGAGGATCTGGAAAAAAAAAATGTTATTCTACATAAAGATGGCCTACGCTATTAGAAGATTGCCAAGACCCTGAAACTGAGCTGCAGCACCACTCAGAACAGGCCTCGTTATGGTCGACCAAAGCAGTTGAGTGCACGTGCTCAGCATCATATCCAGAGGTTATCTTTGGGAAATAAACACATGAGTGCTGCCAGCATTGCTGCAGAGGTTGAAGGGGTGGGGGGGGTCAGCATGTCAGTGCTCAGACCATACGCCGCACACTGCATTGGCTGTCGTCTCAGAAGGAAACCTCTTCTAAAGATGATGCACAAGAAAGCCCACAAACAGTTTGCTGAAGACAAGCAGACTAAGGACATGGATTAGTAGAACCATGTCCTGTGGTCTGATGAGACCAGGATAAACTTATTTGGTTCAGATGGTGTCAAGTGTATGTGGTGGCAACCAGGTGAGGAGTACAAAGACAAGTGTGTCTTGCCTAAAGTCAAGCATGGTGGTGGGAGTGTCATGGTCTGGGGCTGCATGAGTGCTGCCAGCACTGGGGAGCTACAGTTCATTGAGGGAACCATGAATGCCAACATGTACTGTGACATACTGAAGCAGAGTATGATCTCCTCCTTTCAGAGACTGGCCCGCAGGGCAGTATTCCAACATGATAACAGCCCCAAACACACCTCCAAGACGACCACTGCCTTGCTAAAGAAGCTGAGGGTAAAGGTGATGGACTGGCCAAGCATGTCTCCACACCTAAACCCTATTGAGCATCTGTGGGGCATCCTTAAACGGAAGGTGGAGGAGCGCAAGGTCTCTAACATCCACCTGCTCCGTGATGTCTTCATGAAGGAGTGGAAGAGGACTCCAGTAGCAACCTGTGAAGCTCTGGTGAACTCCATGCCCAAGAGTGTTAAGGCAGTGTGGGAAATAATGGTGGCCACACAAAATATTGACACTTTAGGCCCAATTTGAACATTTTCACTTAGGGGTGTACTCACTTTTGTTGCCAGCGATTTAGACATTAATGGTGTGTCAATAGTGTGTTGAGTTATTTTGAGGGGACAGTAAATTTACACTGTTATACAAGCTGTACACTCACTACTTTACATTGTAGCAAAGTGTCATTTCTTCAGTGTTGTCACATGAAAAGATATAATAAAATATTTACAAAAATGTGAGGGGTGTACTCACTTTTGTGAGATACTGTATGTGTTGCTGCAGGGCGGGGGGCTCAGTATCTTTGGTCCCCAACCGGTGGCCCTTTAATGCTTACTGTCCAAACCTGAAACACAAGGCTCGTGTGCAGAATCCGGTCCACTAGGCCATTTCATGTGGCCCTTGCACCTCTCCTGCAGCACCCCCCATGTCTCCACCACCTCCTTGTCTTAGCAGTCTGCAGCAGAGAGGAGGACAGAACTCCTCCGCCAGATCCTGCGCTTGTCTGTGCAACAGTGGGGAGGCTCAGCTCTGCCCCCTGACTTGCCAGTCTGCAACAGAGAGGAGGATATAACTCTTCCTACAGATCCTGCACCTCTCTGTGCTTACTCAAAGCCAGTGAATGAAAATGATTAATTACACTGGCTTTTACCAGTTAAATGGTTATTTCTTTCACACGCTTACTTTTTTTTGTGGTGTCCATTTTCTTTTATCTCTTTTTTTTTTTTCTATACATATTTTTTCTCTTACGTTTTATAATATATCTTGCTGAGAAGAATATCTAACAGGTTGTCAGTGGTTTTTAAAGGGGGCTGTAAAGAGCACAAATATGGGAGCATTGGTTTGAAAAGGAGCTCTAATGGCAGCAATCTACAGCAGTCTCTTGTAACATATTCATAGTCTCTGACAGTCTCCTGCACCAGGTCATCAATCTCCAATCATTGCTGTAGCATGTCTGCAATCTATAACTGTCTCTTATAGCATGCTCACAGTCGTTGATTTTATTGGCGTGTAACAGGCACTTTTTCACCCTGAAAATCGGGTGCAAATAGTGTGTGCGTGTTATACGACGATATTGCAATTTGGGCTGCCTAGCAGGGAACGGGGAGGGGGGTGGGACGAGCGCAGTCAGATTACATACAGCGAGAATCTCCTGTCTACCCAGCAGGCCTCTGTAATAGGATGTCCCGTCTCCTGGGCCGGCATTGGACCACTATTCTGTCTTTCATAGAAGCCGGTCCAGGAGGCGGGACTTTGCATTAAAGAGGCCGCTGAGTAAACAGGAGATTTTTGCTGTATGTAATCTGACGGCGCTCGTCCCACCACCCTCCCTGTCCCCTCCAAGGCAGCAGTAATCTGAGGTGAGGCTGCAGAGCACTGGACCCTTTTTATTCATTTTCTGCATGTAATTATCATGAGCATCAAGACTGCATATGTGTTTTTTTTTTCCTCACAGAGACGAAGGGTGCAGGTTTTTCATTGATGTCATCCGGGGGATCTGTGGCCTTCAAGTGGTTGTAAAGGCACAAGGTTTGTTACCATTATGCATTCTATGCATGAAGGGTAAAAAACCTTCTGTGTGCAGCAGCCTCTCTAATACTTACCTGAGCACCATCTCGATCCAGAGATGTCCATGAGAGACTTGCCTCTCTGGGGACCCGCACTCATGATTGGCCAATGGCTCCCTCTGCTTTCAATCACAGCTAGTGACCCAATCAGGAGACAGAGGGAATGGGACAGCTTGGGAGCCCCCACAAGCTACTTGCTGTGGGGGCAGGAGGGAGGAGCCAGGAGCGTGGGACCCGAGAAGAGGAGGATCTGGGCTGCTTTGTGCAAAACTATTGCACAGAGCAGATAAGTATAACATGTTTGTTATTTAAAGAAAAAATAAGGCTTTAATGTCACTTTCAGCTTTTTAAACTCTTCCCATCAGAGGTTTCTCTTCAGAAGAGCCCTCACTAAGTACTTAGAGGACTGGCTTTGGCAGCTCCCTAAGAAGGAGCAGGGTCTGCTTAGCTTCGGCCTTGGTGGACCAGAGTAACTTGCAACCCAGGAGGTTCAGGGGTTGAGACCAGGGCCGTCTTTAATATCGATTAGACCCTGGGCAAACATTGCCTTTGGGCCCCCCCCGACTCAAAATCAGGTCAGGCAGCAATTGGGATTGTTTGCCAGAGGTTACAGCATATCATTACTGCTCATTGACTGGATGCTGGAGGTTACAGCAAACATTACGACTCATCAATTAGTTGCTAGAGGTTACAGCACATCATTTCTGCTAACCGATTGGTTGCTAGAGGCTACTGCACATTCTCACCACTCACTAATTGGTTGCTAGAGGTTACATGTTTACCGCTCGCTCATTGGTTGCTAGAGGTTACATGCTTACCGCTCACTCATTGGCTGCTAGAGGTTACATGTTTACCACTCACTGATTGGTTTCTAGAGGTTACTGTGCATCATTACCACTTACTTATTGGTTGCTAGAGGTCAGCACATCAATACAGCTCACTGATTGGTTGCTGAAGGTTACAGAACATCATCTCCTCACTTCCTGTACACCATGGACTGGAGAGGTGAGGGGAACCACCAATAGACAGAAAATTCCTAGAACTTGCTATTAGCAATTAGTAGAGCAGAGCACACACAGATATGAAGGTTAACTGAGTGCATCTAGGAACAGAGCCCAATAGGAGCAGTATCCCTGAGGACAGGCTGCCAGAAATAAATGACTAGTTATGCCACCTGCAGTAGAGCAGTGTGGAGGGGTGAGCTATGTACAGAGTGCAGGGTTAAGGGGTGTGCTATGGACAGAGTGCAACAGTTAGGGGTGAGCTGTGTACAGCGTGCAGGATTTAGGGGTGAGCTGTGTACAGAGTGCAGGATTTAGGGGTAATCTGTGTACGGAGTGCAGGATTGAGGGGTGAGCTGTGTACGGAGTGCAGGATTTAGGGGTTATCTTTGTACAGAGTACAGGATTTAGGGGTGATCCATGTACAGAGTCCAGGATTTAGAAATGATATGTGTACAGAGTGTAGGATTTAGGAGTGATCTGTGTACGGAGTGCAGGATTTAGGGGTGTGTTGTGTACATCCAAGTCACCCCCCCCAAGTACAGAGCTCTCCTCCCCCCAGATTACGGTTTGGAGCTCACCCCTGTCAATACACAGCATTCCTCTGGCATCCCCTTTCAATACTGAGCACATTCCGAGTTCTTACCAGAGTGTAGCTGCAGAAGAGCAGCTGTAACTTACTGCATGTCCGTGGCTTGGAGCAGCTTCTGCCTGTGTACATCCCCCGCCCCCTCCCTCCTCTGTTCTCTTTGCTCTCTCATAGAGATCGAGGATGTGTTTTGCAGAGCAGGGAGAGATGTGAATGCCCGCCGGGGGGAGAGTGCTGTCACTTGTAAATACAGAAGCAGTGCTCCTGTATTTACAAGTGACAATAGCGGGCAGCTCAGCAACCAGGTGGAGGAACTCCGGCTGAAGAAAAGCCGACGGGCAGCACAGGCTCCAGGGGCAGCTGCTTTGGGCCCCTCAACAATGGCGGGGCCCTGGGCAGATGCCCCGTTTGCCCTGCGATAAAGACGGCCCTGGTTGAGGCCCTTCCTCTTCAGAGGTTGGTCCATTAACGTACCCTCATGCTATTTTTTTCTGTGTGCTGTGATTTCATAGTTCACTTATTTGTTCACTGGGATTCAGCAAGCCCTGCACCGAGGAGCTCCCGAAAAAAGGTTTGAAAAGAAAAAAGGTAATGTGCGTGTGATGGTGTGCATGCACTCTGTGAAATGTTGTTACAGTTCAACAATGTGTTTATTTATTTTTTAACTTGTAAAGTTAAAGTGATTGTAAAGGCTTGTTTTTTTTCAAATAACAAACATGTCATACTTACTTCCACTGTGCAGCTCATTTTGCACAGAGTGCCCCCGATCCTCGACTTCTGGAGTCCCTCAGCGGCTCTCATGGCTCCTCCTCACTTCAGATAACCCCCTAGGAGAAGCGCTCTCCTGGGGGGTTACCTTGCGGGCGCGCTACCGAGTCCAGCATTTGCGTCCATAGGATGCATTAAGGTGGAAAAACATGAGGGTTTACAACCCCTTTAATAAAATTATTTAACCCAATGCAAAACTGTGTGTGTTGTGCTGCCATGTCACATGTTGCATACCTCCCAACTTTTTGAGATAGGAACGAGGGACACCTATTAGCAAAATGATGTAGGCATAGGACACACCCCCTGCCACGCCCCCTAAAGGAGAATTATACAAATACATAAATAAAAACTAGTTAAACCCACAAGTGTTTTTTTTTTTTTTTTATTTACCACTACTATTACTTTATACTGGTATTTTTATATTTACAAATGCAGTAATTTAGAAATTGCATGAAAGTTTTAGCACTGGGAAACACTTTTTAAAAGATAAATAGTGCATTTTATATTCAACTATATAGATCAGACCAAAATGAGGAACAAATGAGCAGGAAAGAGGGACAGAGGGACTTTGTTCTAAATCAGGGACTGTCCCTCGTAATCAGGGACAGTTGGGGGCTATGATATTGTAATGCTTTTGTGTGTTGTGTTCACCAGCACACTTGAACAGTGTGAACAAGGCACAAAGAGAACAATTGTGTTCTCAGGGTAATTGCTTTGAACCCAAGTTGATCAATGCAGATCAAGGCACCAGATGTGAACTCTATCTCACTGGCTGGTTGTCAGGTAGAGGGATTTGTTTAGGAGCTTCTTAAAGAATCCTGACGAGCAACCAGTGGCAATCTAAGTACACTTGCACCTGCAGCACAGACCAGCAGATTGCTCTGACACAACCCTAATGGCCTGTACACGCGATCCGAAAATCAAAATCCGACAAAAAATACCGCTTTCGACGCTACGTACGATAATCGGATCGTTAGTACAGAGCTTTTGAGAGCCGATCGCGACAGTTCATCTGATATTATTCGATTGGACAAGCATGAAAATTTTCCTCATATGATACCAGATCGTACGATTTTCATTTAGTCAGTACAGTTGTCGTCCGAAAATTCAATACAAATACACTACAACACATGACATCACTTCCGTTTTTTTTTTTTTTCTGTCGTACGAGAATTTTTGTAACTTTAGTAACCTATTCAATTTCTACTTGCGACTAGTAAGCGAAAAAAGTCGGACAATCTGTCATCCAATTTTCGGATCGTGTGTGTAATTTCCACTCAGGAGACAATACTTATGTAATTTTTGATTTTTTGTATATTCTGATATTGTTCTTAAATGGTCAATTGCAATGTTTATGCAGATATTGGCTTTTTACAATATTTAATAAATTACATTTTGTTATAAATTATTACTTGGTTGTGTACCAATACCCAGTTGCCCTTAAAGTCCCAATCCTCTTTGGGGGACCCCTTTTCACATATTGACGTATGGGATGGTGGCAACAATTTAGTCCACTTCTGGTGAATATATATTCTTTTGTGATTAGTGTGGCAGCTGGAGGCATGTACTGGAATTGACCCTCTGTAGCTCCCCCCGGCACACAGGGGGGCCCGGGCAGCTGAGGGGATCGGACTGTCTCAGCAGGAGGGAGAGGAGATGAAGCTGGCTTTTAGCTGCTGCAGAGAGAGTCACCCTGGGGATTGGTTCCATTAATTGCACCCCCTGCACTTATCATCCTCACTTCCCTTATCCAATTCCCCCTGCTGCCCAGGCCCCCTACAGTATAGCCGGTGGTACCCCCTTATCGGCGGCCCTGATCTTGCTACCTGTCCTGTTTTTTTCCTGTAGCCTGTTTATATGACCAGGTTTCTCCTCATGGTTTTGAGAGGTCACCTTTACCCAACACTTCCTGTTTGACCGAGTCTTCAGGATCTGCAGTGCTACCTCCCTGGGTCCGTTTGTTTTTGTAAGGGGGCTCCCCCATGGGCCAGGTAGGCTATTTTGATACCAGGTGATATGAGACTATGATTGTGTATTGTCTATATGGTGTTCAGTTTTTCTATTTTTATATATATATTTTTTTTATTTTTTTGGGACCATTTTATGGCTGTTTTGGACAAGTTTGATTACAAGTACGACCTATCTGCTTGTTATATTCTAAGTCTTTAGATCAACTGAAATTGTATATGCATACTGTCAACTATCAAGTCCTGAAGAAGCGATGGCGGACCACGAAATGGAAAAGGGTTTTGAAATAAATAATAGTTTGTATCCAAACTTATATAGAATGTCACACTTAAAGCATACCTTCCAATGACATGAGGACCCAGAAACTAGTGGAGATCACTGTAGTAGCAGTGCCTACTACAGTGATTTCCAGCTTTCAGCGTGATCCCACAGATATGGCACATACATACTTACATTGGTCCAAGCTGGACAACTGTAATAGGGCGTACACACGGTCGGACTAATGCTGGCCATACACTATACGAAAAATCGGCCGAAAAATCGTTCGTATGGACACTTCGTTCGTTTTTCGGCAAGTTAGTGGGTACAAATCGATAATCGTTTATGACGTTTTTGTGGAAAAAAAACGAACGGCATGTTTGGAAAATTTCTGCCGAACGTACGATAAATTGCAAGGTTAATGTGTTTCCCGTCCGAACTGCCTGCACTAGGTATATGTAAAAAAACGAACACAAAATTATTTATTCATGTCCACTGAACAGATTATCGGACATTATATGATGGCACGATCGTTTGCGGTCACGGTCGAACGTTCGTTTTTCGAAAATGGGTTCGGCCGATTTTCTGTATAGTGTATGGCCAGCATTACTTCGGACATTCCGACAACAAAATCCTAGGATTTTTTCCGACGGATGTTGGCTCAAACTTGTCTTGCATACACACGGTCACACAAAGTTGTCGGAAAATCCGATCGTTCTAAACGCGGTGACGTAAAACACGTACGTCGGGACTATAAACGGGGCAGTGGCCAATAGCTTTCATCTCTTTATTTATTCTGAGCATGCGTGGCACTTTGTCCGTCGGATTTGTGTACACACGATCGGAATTTCCGACAACGGATTTTGTTGTCGGAAAATTTTATCTCCTGCTGTCCAACTTTGTGTGTCGGAAAATCCGATGGAAAATGTCCGATGGAGCCCACACACGGTCGGAATTTCCAACAACACGCTCCGATCGGACATTTTCCATCGGAAAATCCGACCGTGTGTACGGGGCATAACTATGTAAAAATTGTCATAACTAAACTTCAGGTTAAAGTCCCATTATGTTTGATGGGTACTTCAATTGATAATATTGTTGTTACCTAGTCAGCACCTATTCATTGATATAAGTGGAAAAAAAGTTGCGCTACTAGTGCATCTGTGAAACAGTAGATCAGCAGCCAGCATCAACAGTGTAGTGAACTGTGTAATAACCAGAAAACATGAAAAAATGCAGCGCTAATGTGATGTACACAATCCCCAGAGTGGCCCCCAGGTGTAAGTATAAGACCAATGGGCGTTCATGAATGAGAAGCCAATGTCTAGTGAGTATAACATAAAATAAATCACAAAATCAGTGTACAGTGAATGACAAAAAGGAAATGGATACAAAATAAAAAAACATATAAAAAAAACAACAAAACGTCTGTGAAAAACTATAGTTTCGACTGCAAAGCTCCTTTATAGAATGTGGTATAGTCCCATGTAAGGGAAATATTAAAGTGATGTCCTTTCCACAGATGTTGGGTGAAAATGCATAGGCTTCTCCATATGTCATTCGCAGATGTGCATGTAAAATAAAGGAAGATCGGGCGTGGCCTGGACTGGCATGGCCTAGGGAGCTAGAAACGAGAGCTCCGCTTGCCCACTATCCGTATTACAAGATCCTGGAGGTAATACTGCTAAACTACTACCCACGAGTGGACGCCCTGACTCTCCTGGCCCCTGGGGAACATGTCGCCGCCGAAACAGAAAACAGACCCGGCCGCAAAGCTAGCCAAATATAGAAACACGGACAAGGAAGCTGGGGGAGAAAATGGCACCGGCTCCTCTCCTCATGCAGACTCAGCGGCGGAAGATACGGTACGAGTGCTGGAAGCAATCTCAGACTGTAAGAGCACCTTAACCAGTAAGATTGAGGAGGTTAAGGTGGATGTATCATTAATACGCCAAGATCTGCAAAAATTGAGAGAAAGAGTCACAGAGACTGAAGCTCGCATTAGCCGCGTGGAGGATGAAGTACCGCCACTACAAGTTCACACTGAACGCTTGCAGTACCAACTTAACATGGTGCTGGTCAAACAGGACGACATGGAAAATCGCCTGAGAAGGTGTAACTTGCGATTCATAGGCCTGCCTGAGGGATCAGAAGGCCCTGATCCCCCACCATTTCTAGAGAAATTGCTGATCGACACGTTCGGGAGAGCTGAGTTCTCCACCTCCTTTGTGGTTGAAAGGGCACACAGGCTTGCGGCTAAACCCCCCCTCAGGGCGCTCCGCCGAGGACATTTATTGCCAAACTGCTCAATTTTCGTGACCGGGACGCTGTACTTCGGCTGACCAGAACAAAGGGTAACATACCCTTCAAAAATGTGGAAATTAAAGTATTCCCGGACTTCTCGGCGGAGGTCCAGAAGAAGAGGGCCATGTTCACAGAAGCGAAACGCCAGCTACGGATCCGTCACTACTCCTATGCAATGCTTTTTCCGGCGTGGCTGCGAGTTGTGGGCGAAGACAGGGCACACTTCTTTGACACGCCCGAAACTGTCTTTACATGGCTCGAGAACAAGGAAGCCTCGCGTCGCGACCCTGCCTGACACTCCCGCTTGATCTCCACCAAAGGAGGGAATAGGATCTGCAACAACTGCATATCTTCCTGAACCCTGCGACTTTACCATCCTACAGGTACTGTTATAAAAACACATGATAGATACAATACTGTCCCTGTGTTTGGCCCAGTTACATCCGCACTCCCCCAACATGAGGACTATTTGTCTTCCGGAACCTGTGGGTATTGCCAAGACGAACCTTTTGTGCCATATGGGCAATTCTGCCACTGTATATGCCCACAGGACCTGTGTGAGTTTCCATATGGAAGGGCCTGGTCAGGAATTCACCAGAGACACATTTAGTATACCTCACAAGCTTTACTGCCAGTGGCAGGCGGGTACCTGGTAAGACACTCGCAATGGGGAATATGGAAATGTCCCCCAGCCCGGTGCACTGGCTCCTAACGATCTTGCTTGCCTTACAGCGAATTATCGCTCCCTTAGCCACGGGTGTCCGTTTGGATCCCGTGTGTTCTTTTTTCTTAGCAACAGTTGCCTTAGGGCACAAGTGAAGTTTCCCTGGCATGCCCGGCATCAGCAAACTGCATATATACTTAAATTTGATGCATTGCTTACCCGGGTATGTCAGAGTGTTAATGCAGTTTATATCAGATTGCTCTGTTCGGGTTAATGTTCGGTTTAAATGTTTCATATTGAAAAGTAATAGATTGTGGTGTCCACTTCCTGCTATAACGTCCATGCAATTTAAGCAACGTATCAAAGGCTCTCACATGCAAAAAGCCAGGATCTCCCACCTACTTGGCCCTATATGTTTAGAAATGAGGGAGGAGAGGGGGAACGGGGACCTCTTTACATATGGGAATGTTGTTAAAATCACAGTGAATGAATATATGACATGCAACCATACAACGATAAGACCATGTTGGATATTAAATGTTTGACTTGGAACGTGAGAGGTCTCAGGGCCAAGCCCAAACGTAACGCAGTATTGGCATATCTCAAGTCCCAACATGTGGACATTGCGGTGCTCGTTGAGACTCATCTCGCGGGGCAACTTCAAACGACACTTAAGAAACCCTGGGTGGGATGGCTATATCAGGCCCCATACTCCCCCAACTTCAGAGGCGTAGCCATACTTGTGGCCAAAACGGTACAATTTGTGCTTCTTGCTCTTAGATCTGACCCGCAGGGTAGGTTTTTATTTTTACATGCTAAGGTGAATGGGCTAGAAATGTTAATCATGGCATTCTATGTACCACCTCCCTTTCAACTAAGTGTTATGCACGAGGGGATAGTGTACATGTCTCAATTCCCTACGGTTCCTGTATTGTGGCTGGGTGATTTCAACAACATAATGAATAGGGATCTGGACCGCATATCAATGGCACCCCAAGATGGTATCGGCCAGCCACATACTAGGTTTAGTAAGATAATAACAGACCTGGCCCTTATAGACACGTGGAGATACTGTAATCCATCGGAAAAGGCATATTCCTGCTTCTCCGCATCCCACAACACCATGTCACGTATTGACCTCATTTTTATTTCTGGCACTCTCACTCCCCTACTTAAAAAGGTAGGATTTAACCCACGCATCCTGTCTGACCATGCCCCATATTGGATTATGCTTAGAGTTGACGCTCCCCCCCGGACATACAGCTGGAAGCTAAATCCGTTTTGGCTGACGGTTGTCCCTGACCTGGAGGAGGCGGCCAGTGAATGGGAATTTTTCTTTCATGCAAATAAGGGCACAGCACCCCCTGAGATCATTTGGGATACCTTCAAAACCCATGCCCGAATGATTTTATCGCAACGTATCTCCCGGTCCTGCAAGACTTCCTCCCAAATTCTTAAACAGGCAGAACAATCCCTGGTGGAGGCAGAAAAGAACTTCACAGATGACCCTTCTGCACTAACAGCAGACCAATTAAAATTACAAGCCAGAATAGTGAACAACTTATATTTTGAAAAAGCTGACAGGAAAATCTTTTATAATAAGCAAAGGCACTATGAATGTGGAGAGCCGGCGGGTCGACTCTTGGCATATTTAGCACATCTGGACCACAGACCTCCCACGGTGGTGGCACTTCGGGCTACGGCCGGTGGGATGTTAACTGATCCTGATGAAATAGCCGGGGAGTTCTGCGCATTTTACACATCCTTATACTCATCTAATGCTGACGTTTCTGTAGAGGAAATAGCGCTACTGCTATCCAACATAGAGATCCCTCACCTTACTCAACTCCAGATAGATCAACTAGAAGCCCCCATTATTGAAAGCGAAATATCAAAGGCAATCTCACTGCTTAATACCTCAAGAGCACCGGGGTCTGACGGATTACCTCTGGAGTTCTATAAAACATATAGTGAGGTACTGACTCCCAAACTATGTGAACTATTTTCTCATATATTCCAATCCGAGACCCTCCCCCCGTCTATGCACGAAGCCAATATAGTGCTGATACTCAAGCCAGGAAAAACCCAGAACTTCCGGAATCTTATCGCCCGATATCCCTTCTCCAACTAGATGTAAAGATACTGGCCAAGATCCTGGTTCTTCGCTTAAATGCCGTGATCCTTTCACTAATCCATCCGGACCAAACCGGTTTTATGCCAGCTAAAAACACGGCATATAATCTACGTAGGCTTTACATGAACGCCCAAGCTGAACATGACACCATGGGCTCTAGGGTGGTGGTGTCATTAGACGCCGCAAAGGCGTTCGACTCTGTTGAGTGGACGTACTTGTGGGAGTGCCTCACAAAATTTGGGTTTGGACCCCGCTTCATCAAATGGATCCGACTACTATATCAGAGTCCATGCGCCAGGATCTTGGTCAACGGAAGGGTCTCCGAGTCGTTTCCTCTTTCCAGGGGCACTCGGCAGGGGTGTCCACTCTCTCCCCTGTTGTTTGCACTAGCGGTGGAGCCTCTCGCCGCATCCCTTAGAACACATCCAGGCATTATAGGACTTACTCGTGGAAACCTGCTGGAAAAGATAAGCTTATACGCTGATGACATGCTATTATACCTTGCAGATTCAGGCACGTCTTTACAGTTGGCCCTAGAAGTAATTCAAAATTTCGGCAGATATTCAGGATTGAAAATTAACTGGGATAAATCCCAGATCCTCCCAATAGACGTCAGTGTGCCTACCAAAGAACAATCTAATTCCCCTCTTCTTAGGGTCAGCGAGATGACATACCTAGGGATAGTGGTAACCCGATCACCAGAAGACCGCCTTAACTTAGAACCCCTAATAGCAGTATTGAAACGCAAAACACAGACATGGGCCAAACTACCCCTGGGGGTGATGGGTCGAGTCAACCTAATTAAAATGGTCCTCCTTCCTAAATTTTTATACGTGCTGTGGCATGCTCCGATTTACTTACCTTTGCGAATATTTAAAGCTATTGAGGCTATTCTTAACTCATTTGTTTGGGGATCCAGTCGTCACAAACTGTCCTGGCAAACATTGAAAAACCCGACAGAATTGGGAGGTGCGGCTTTGTCGGATTTTAATCTCTACTACCTGGCAGCGCAACTATCTCACTTTTTCCACCTAGATAAACATGACAGAAATCGTGGTTTATCCCTGCTCTGTGCTCCACGGGGACGTCGAGTCTCACACCCAATCCAGACTCTTTTTTTAGGCCCTAATAAAATAGATAACAGGAAAGGGATGCTATACCATTACTGTAGGGTTTGGGAAGTTGTAAAACACAAACTTAAATTGCCACCTATGCACTCTCACATGCCCCTATGGGATAATCCTGAACTGGGAGAACTACACAAGGTGCCAAATCCCGAAATATGGCTTCATTACGGTGTAGGATTCTTGTCGGATGTCTACCATGACAACATTCTACAGTCATTCCAACAACTCAAAACAAATTTCAACCTCCCAAACAATATGCTCTTTCGTTATCTCCAGCTCCGTCATGCCCTTAATGCCCAATTCAGTGGGACTCCTGATGTGGAACGCGCAGATGTCTTACACATTATGTTGGGCTCTGAACATCGCAAACTCATCTCAGAATTCTACAACTCTTTGCTAAGACCAGCAGCAGTCTCAATTGCGTATAAATTAAAAGACGTCTGGTCGGGGGACGTGGGGGAGCTGGAGGATGATGAATGGGAAGACGCCCTGGAAACTTGCAAAAAAGTCTCTACCAAGTTGTCGGACCGCCTAACACATCTGTACATTTTACACAGGTCATATTTGACCCCCCCACCGTATAGCCAAATACAAACCCGATCACAATCCTAATTGCCCCCACTGTAATAGTCCATCTAGTACCTTCTTCCATCTTCTGTGGCTATGTCCAGTGATACAGGATTACTGGTCCCAGATAGTTAAGTTTATCCACGATGAAATGGGATCCCCACTCTCACTATGCCCCAAACAATGCCTACTAGGAATATTCCCGGACCCTGACTCAGATAAATATCACAAGATATTTCTCCAAGAATCGTTATTCATAGCTAGACTACTAATAGCCAGAAAATGGTTGCAAATTACTCCTCCCACACTTCACGAATGGATATCCAACATTAATAACGTTCTTCCGTATAAAAAGGAAATCTATGCCCACAGGGGTTGCCCAACCAAGTACGGCAAAATATGGGATGCCTGGCTGGAAAACGCTTCCACCTGTAATACACCCTCAGAATAATATATCTCTCAATAAAAGACTTCCTCTAAAGTATCAAATTGAGGATGGAAGTGGTCCCCTTTTCATACCATGGCCTGTGTGGTGGCTCGATGTGGGAGGGTACAGGAATACATGGCCTACCATCCGTGTCATATAGATGTGATGTAATGTATCATTAACTGATGCCTGCTCTGTATCTTTTTACATTTATATTTTCTTTTCTTTGCCTCTTTGTTTGTTGCCCAAGTTATTCCCAGTTGTAACTTGAATATTATTCTACTGTACCATGGATGTAGATGACCTGTATGTAAATTACCTTTTCAATAAAGCACCACGTTGAATGTAAAAAAAATAAAAATAAAGGAAGATCAGGTACGCTTACCAAAAAAAGATGGACACACACGCCATACGGCGGTGGGTCATACAGGCATTTAGACCATTCAATCCAGCAGGTCTTTAATGGAGGACACGAATGATGTGATGGTGTCTTTCAATGGTCACAACCAAGATGATGAAGGGTAGATGATACACACCAGGAATTCCAATAGACTGACGTGCCTAGATTCCCAATCATTCGCCAGCTCCATCCAAGGCCGTAGTTTGCAGATAACTTCAGAAACTTCCTGGTAGACAGAGGCTGTCTACCAGGAAGTTTCTGAAGCTATCATCCTCTTGGTTGTGACCATTGAAGTACACCATCACATCATTCGTGTCCTCCATTAAAGACCTGCTGGATTGAATGGTCTAAATGCCTGTATGACCCACCGCCGTATGGCGTGTGTGTCCATCTTTTTTTGGTAAGCGTACCTGATCTTCCTTTATTTTTATTTTTTTTACATTCAACGTGGTGCTTTATTGAAAAGGTAATTTACATACAGGTCATCTACATCCATGGTACAGTAGAATAATATTCAAGTTACAACTGGGAATAACTTGGGCAACAAACAAACCTGCTGGATTGAATGGTCTAAATGCCTGTATGGCGTGTGTGTCCATCTTTTTTTGGTAAGCATACCTAATCTTCCTTTATTTTACATGCATATCTGCGAATGACATATGGAGAAGCCTATGCATTTTCACCCATCATCTGTGGAAAGGACATCACTTTAAAATTTCCCTTACATGGGACTATACCACATTCTTTAGAGGAGCTTTGCAGTTGAAACTATAGTTTTTCACGGACGTTTTGTTGGTTTTTTGTTCACAAATACTTTACAGGTATATGTTTTTTTATTTTGTATCCATTTCCTTTTTGTCATTCACTGTATACTGATTTTGTGATTTATTTTATGTTATACTCACTAGACATTGGCTTCTCATTCATGAACGCCCATTGGTCTTATACTTACACCTGGGGGCCACCCTGGGATTTGTGTATATCACATTAGCACTGCATTTTTTCATGTTTTCTAGCACCTATTCATTCCCAAGTTTGGAAAATGTGTTTTAGCCAAATGTACCTCACTTTTAAAATGACCTGTCCCCTTACTGCATTCAGTAAAACTATTATTTCTCAACAGATGGACTGCCAGTGCTGAGTGTAACCACTATGCCAAATAACCAGACCATTCCGAATGAACGGAATGTCCAGGGTGCACCTTCTTTAGTTACCTTTAGTAGATTGCCTTCTCCTTCTATGTACAACCTCTACAACAGTGCCAGCTTCAGGTAATACTTGAAAATGCATATCACAGTTCCTGTTCAGTCTGTGCAGGCATTGGGGGCCAGATACTAAGCGGACCCAACAAAAGAGTGTCTTGGAGAAGAACACTAATCCAAATAAAAGTGTGCTCCATTTTAAATTTTCTTCTGCAAACTTATACCCAGCTTAGTGACCCTACCAGTAACAGGATCACTACGGGAGCAGAATAACCACTCACCTGCTTTTATGGCTCTATTGGTGATCATAATTCTGCAGCATTTTTACCAGTGAGAAAGTCATAGAAGCAGGTAAGTGTTCTGGTGTTGATTGTGAGTTTCTGCTATTGACAGAATTGCTAGTTTAATATGGGCAATACTAAGCAAATAAGAGCATCTTGTAGATGTTGTCCTGGTTAGACTAATATCAAATTAACTTAAATGCTGTCATTATTTTTATTTTTTCACAGCATGGGCAAGATCCTCTTTCCAGGCATGAATTCCTACAGTGAAATCACAGTGGCCTCCAAAAGGGTGGCCTCATTCCTCTCTACCAAGAAACCTGAGAAGGTAAGTGACAACCAGTATGTGGGCGGTGTGTAGGTTGTTGAGTACCAGCTTGGGAAAAGCAAACTTATCTGGTTTACATGGAGCTGGAAAATGCTCATTGAACTGCTGGGTCTTTGACACTGTTTGAGAACTCAGTATGGAAATCTCTTATGCCAGCGGATGATCAGATTCAAACGTTTCTATATTACCATCGAAATAAAGACATCTATTGAGTGATGTTGGCTCCTTATATCTGCTTGGCCTTTCATTTGCTCTCTACATCTAACTACCAGCCTGTGGAAGCACTGGGACTTTTAATTCTGTGTCTGTGCCCCATCAGACACGAATACATGTAATATGGCACTACCAGAGTTCCAGATATAATCTATATTGTCAAAAGTATCGGAACACCTGCCTTTACACACACACATATGAGCTTTAATGGCATCCCAGTCTTATGCCGCGTACACACGATCGGAAATTCGGCCAGCAAAAGACCGATAAGAGCTTTTGGTCGGAAAATGTGACCGTGTGTATGCTCCCGCCAGCAAAAGATTGAGAGCAGGTTCTCTATTTTTTGGTCGGAAAAAGTTCCTATCCGAAAATGCGATCGTCTGTACAAATTCCGATGCGCAAAATTCCTACGCATGCTCGGAAACAATTCAACGCATGCTCTGAAGCATTGAACTTCATTTTCTTGGCTCGTCGTAGTGTTGTATGTCACCGCGTTCTTGGCGGTCGAAAGTTCAGAGAACTTTTGTGTGACCGTGTGTATGCAAGGCAAGCTTGAGCGGAATTCCTACGGAAAATCCGCTCATGTGTACGCGGCATTATTCTGCAGGGTTCAGTATTGAGTTGGCCCACCCTTTGCAGCTATAACAGCTTCCCAACTCTTCTGGGAAGGATGTCCACAGAGTTTAGGAGTGTGTCTATGGGAATGTTTGACCATTCTTGCAGAAGCGCATTTGTGAGGTCAGGCACGAGAAGGCCTGGCTTGCAGTCTCCACTCTAATTCATCCCAAAGGTGTTCTATTGGGTTGAGGTCAGGACTCTGTGCAGGCCAGTTAAGTTCCTCCACCCCAAACTCGCTCATCCACACTATATTGCCAAAAGTATAGTAAACTGCTGTCAATAGGCAATTTAAGACCTTCACTTTCATACCTTAATCCCTCCTTACTTTGTTCAGCAACAGAGAGTTAAAAATAGTTCTGGGTATGAAGGAATTCCCTTTAAAGAGAACTGTTCGCCAGACCATCCATTTCAACAAAAATCTTCCTATAAGGTTATATAATTACAGAAAAACTATTGGAAGTGAGTATAAGGCCCCTTTCACACGACCTGAACGGGCACTCCATGTTAGACATGTCCGCTGACATCCGACCCCGTCCGATCCGCTAAAAGCAGATGGATGGCCCTACGTCCAGGTCCGTCGCTGGCAGATCGGATCGGGTGAGATCTGATGAAAACGGACATGCTGTCCGTTTTCATCCGATCCCTCCATAGGCGGCAGCGGCAAGCCCCTCCCCACTCAGTGAGCAGAGAGGGACCTGTCATCCGCCGGCTCAGCAGAGATCAACAGAGAGATCTCCCGCTGAGCCGGCGGACCGAGGCGGGCTCCGTAGAAACGGAGTCCGCCTCCTGTGAAAGGGGCCTAAAAAAGAAGAGAGGCGCCTCTAAGTGTAGCAATATGGTTAAATTTAATGAAGGTACAACATTTAGCAACTCACATGGTCGATGATTAAAACAGGCACATCTAAGTATGTAGGCATCTGGGGTAAAGATGTCCACATAGACCATGGGAGGCGCCTCTCTTCTCTTTTATACTCTGGAGCTCCTGCTGGATTTTGGTTCTAATCCCCTTGTGGAGGCTTCCATTTGTGAATGGACATTTTATGGTTACACAACCTGGTCACATTGCTATAATCTTTTATATGGACTATAAACTGAAGGATCTATGAATAAATGGTTGTGGAACGAATCATCTGAGTTTCCATTATTTCTTATGGGGAAATTTGCTTTGATATACAAGTGCTTTGGATTACAAGCATGTTTCTGGATCTAATTATGCTCACAATCAAAGGTTTTACTGTACCACATTATCGATTTGACTAAGCAATCAAGAAGGATCTGATATAGTTTGTGTCATTCACCTTTCCTCTGCTTGTTCTTTCTCAGATAAGTGTAATAAGTATAAGTACCCCACCTGTCAGCCTGATGTGAAGTAGCAAGTTTGCAGTGGATGAAAGGGACTAAACATAAAAAAGGATTATGGGAAATTCTGTTTAGTTCAGTATAAAGATGACTTTAGACATGGCTCTGGAAATTGAATACATATGGGCTATATAGAATGTGTTTTTTATGTTTCTTTTATAAATGCATAGAGCTGTAAAATAATGAGGTACACCCTCTGAGTACTCCAGTTTGGTATACTTTACCCACAATGCACTGCTTTCCAGGTGGCAACAGTGGACCCATGCTTACAAGATCTAAAGACCAAACACCCGACGATGGTTTGGGTGCCAAATTCCCAGCAGAAAGTCCAGCAACAAGAAAAGAGGTATATACTGTGTGTGCAGGCTACAAACTGGTTTAGTGTTCACTTGTCACCAAGTAGTTTGTATGCTTTTCCAGTGTTTATATGGACTTTTTCTCTGAGTACTCTGGATTTCCTTTCACACTCCAAAATTATTCTGGGGTTAAAATATTGCACTATTATAGATGGATAATAACTATTTTAGCACCTAGGTTCACACTGATGCAGGGCAATTTCAAGGGATGTTGCAGTGCAAAATGATGGGGTTCCAATGCGATTCTGATGCAATCTGGGTGCGATTTTGATACACAGAAAAAAAGGGGGACTATCTGTGCTTGGAACAAATAACACTATAACCTTGATACCAGGCATATATAAACAAGTAAAAAAAGTGCAGCGCTATATAAGACAATGTGATAAAATACAATAGATAAAATGGATGACGTGAAAACTTAAAACGGAGTTCCGCCGAAAAGAAAAAAAATTAAAAGTCGGCAGCTTACAAAAAGTGTAGCTGCTGACTTTTAATAATCAGACATTTACCTGTCCCACGGTCAAGCGATGAGGGCGTACGAAGCCCCGTTCCTCTCCCCCTCCTCTCCATGGCGCCGGCATTCTTACTGTGGGCTTACTGTGAAGCCACAGCCGGGCACGCATTGCGCGAGCCGCGCTGTGAATGGTCGGGCAATCTTCTATGACGTGTCCTAGAAGATTGCAGGGGGGGCGTGATGAACTTCCTTTCCGGGAGCCCTGGGAGGAAGTGGGAGCTGGATGACTCTAAAAAGAGGGTATCCACTCCCCCCCCCCCAAAAAAAAATGACATTCCAAATATGGCGTGTCAGGGGGTCATCGTCACTTAAAGCAGAAGTTCCATTTTTGGGTGGAACTCCGCTTTAATTAGTATTGTAAATGAATCAAAAAAGTGTTCAAGAAAGGCAAGTGTTATAGTGCACAAATTAAATATAATCAAAATAAAAAAAGTCCCAAATGAGTTTCCGTGCAAGGTGAGAAAGGGATCCAGGGACAGCGAATGTGACACCCAGGAATGTATCCACACCAAGGGCTTACCAGAAAGCCAGTGACCTCCCCTTACTCAGGGATGTCAGAGAGCGCTCTATCAAGTAATGGATCCAATGGCAAGAGCTTGAACCTCCAATCGGGTGACTCCAGACAGCCAATCGAGTGACTCCAGATAGCCAATTCAACGGGTCCTCACCCGTAAACAATGGGTCATAAATATGCAAGTACAGTATTGTAAAAGCATCCAGTTTTATTTGAAAAGCATTGCACTTACATTTATATCAGTGATAAACAGCATGTGTAATATCAAAAGCCACAAACAGGGTCTATTTCCAATATTAAAGATGGCCAAACAACGATCGCACATGCGCTGTAGCATGTGTGCGTGACTCCGCCCTACGCGTTTAATCAGAAATGACGTCGTCAGGGGCACGATTTCAGTACAGCTGTGTTTTCAGTGCTGTGTAAGGAGCACAATGACTGAGGGAGAAAATGTGCTTAAATTAGTATGACAATTGAACAGATAAGCGATCTGAAAGTGTTTCCATTGAAGCCTGTTGACCTCAGAATCACACTGCAATGCATCAAACTTGCACAGCAAATCAAAATCAGATGGCTGCGGCACTGCATATATATGAACAGGCTCCTTAAATACTCATGTTATTTCACTTGTCATGCGGTTTAATGTTATCTGAACCACGTTAGAAAATGCATCAGTGTGAACCAGGGTTTAGGACAACCCTCCACACTTTTTTTTCTAAAAAATGTAGCTTTAAAGTCAGTAATGAGGCATCACATATATTTTTCCATTTAGAGAAAAACCTTTGAAAGTTCAGATTAAAGAGCTGACATTTACAGATGTGGCTGGGCAGCTGAGAAGGGAAAATCGGGACCCAGATGTGGTGAGTCAGTTGCTTGAATTTTACACAGGTTGACCACTCAGGTATCCAGTAGACATGTGCAATTCATTTTGTTCCGAATTCGTTTTTTGACAAAAAATATCCGAATTAACGAAAACCCGTTTAACAAATTTTTCTGAATATTCGTAAATTTGAAATTCGAAAAATTAGAAAAACTAAAATAATAACAAAGTAATAATAACTTAACTATTACTATTAAATTATGGGTATTGGAATTTCCTTTCGAATGTGACTGTTAGTGAACGTTATGAATACGAATTATCCGAAATAACGTATACCATATCTAAACAAATGGAACGTAATGAATTAATAATAATAAATAACAATATTAATAATAAAAACTTTTTATAATTATTATTATTTATTATTAATTCATTCTGTTTTAATAATCAAATTTGGCTGTTAGTGAACGTAACGAATGCCGCATTCGTTCGGATAATTCATAACTTCAGATGTATTCGTTACGTTCACTAACAGCCAAATTTGAAAGGAAATACCAATACCTATAACTTAATAGTTAGTTATTCTTTCGGATTTTCTTTCTTATTTTCGGATTTTTGTATTTATGAATTGCGATCATAAGGAATGACCCGAAAATCGAAAAAAAAACCAAACGAATGAAACGCAAATGAAACATTTTTTCGGCAGTGCACATGTCTAGTATCCAGCACTGTTACTTGGGGATGAGGAGAGAATCATTAACCCTCTGTAAGCTCCAAACCATGACCTGATCACTTGTTGCATTGGACCACCTGACCAGCAGTCATTAGATCCCAGAGCAAAAGTTTTTAGAATGGGTATTTTAGGATCTGATTTATTATCTTGTATGTGGCAGGAGGGTCGTGATGGAGCATATTAATGGTTAACACAGTATACTGTAGATCTGCTTTAATGTAACTTGCTGGAGAGACCTGTTAAATTTTAAGGTTCTGCCTGTTTTTTTTTTGTTTTGTTTTGTTTTTAAATAAACCACATGTAAAAGTGTATGTTACATATATCTTTAATAAACTTTTCGTGTTTGGTTAGTCAAAAATTCGGAAAGTGAATAAGCCACCTACAGGCGGATCCCCTCATAACCTGATTCTTACCAGATCTCCAATACTAACACATACGCATGCCAGGAAATGGATGACAGCAAGGTAGGACAATTCACTATTGCTTCCATATCTGTCTCATACAAAGGCCACTAGCAACTCATGCTCATACATTAAAGCTTAATGTACATGGGACGTTTTTACAACCTCTCCTGAACGATTTAACTTGACAGATAATAACCCACATTTACATGTCGCTTTTGTGTTTGGAAAAAAACATTTTTTTTTTCTTCAAAATAGCCTGAAAAACGCCTGTAAACGAAATGCGGCTAAACGCGAGTAGCCACGTTTGGCGTCTGAAACTTCGGCGTCTGAACTCATTTTTTTGCCTTCAAAGAAAAGCCTCTAAACGCAACTGCTTAAAAACGACATTAAACGAACCTGTGTACATGTACACATAAGATAACATTGGATGAGTTCAGGGGCAGTTGAAAAAAGCAGCCAACTGCCTCTGAACGTCCGTTTACCAGCAGCAGTGTACATGAGGCCTTAGCCTAAGCCCTGGTTCACGCTGAGGCAGCGCGACTTGCAGCGCGACTGCCTCAGGCGACCTGGACACGACAGGGGCGGCGACTTGCAAAACGACTTCTATATAGAAGTCTATGCAAGTCGCCTCAAGTCGCCCCCAAAGTACTACAGGAACCTTTTTCTAAGTTGGAGCGACTTGCGTTGCTCCGATTAGAACGGTTCCATTGTACAGAACGGGACGCTACTTGTCAGGCGGCTAAGTCGCCTGACAAGTCGTCCTAGTGTGAACCGACCCTTAGAGCAAACCCCAGGTTCACTTTTACTGCCTCTTTCCAGCAGCACCACAAATTCATCTTTCCTTTGTACTCTGATGCTTTGTTCAGCCTCTGGGAAGAAAGCAAGGTTGAGAACAACTCTTCGTGCCCCCCCCCCGTGACACCACTGAGCCAATTGTCAATTACCAGTGGTGTCACAATAAAATGGGAGGTGAATCACATGCTTTTCCATATCTGGATGTACTGGGCATTTCCCTTGCTTTCCATGGCTAACTTGAGCTTTGGGGTAATAAAAGAAAGGCATGTGATGTTAGGAAGAGGGCCATGAAAGTTGTTTGATGTCTGATGGGATGTTTGGCATTATTTCCCACTATGACTACTACTTTAACTGCCTGTAGATCTAATGTAACATTTTAGGAGATTGCAAAACTCAGCTTCTGCTTTTCAGGTCTATAAAGGAAAACCGAGAGGAGATTAACAGGAGATCTTATGAGCATCACTCATATTCAGAATCCCAACATGATCTTGGTCCGGGCAGTCTGTCACCAGAGAACCGACGTGTGGTTTTACATGATAGCAGAAGCAAACACCGCAGCAGTCCGACCATCTCGCAGAGTAGCCCGGTATACAAGCTGGATGAGCAGGTCAGTGGTTACCACAGACAACCATGTCTGTTATGGAAGTGCCGCTCTATACCTTCTGTGCCTCCTCACCAGTGCAATGAACTGTAATGGCAGCTGCCCCTCTTTCTGTCTGCATCGTGCCTGACACGACCCAAACTCCTCATTTGTGGCCAGGCTGTCATGGACAGATCCCCTGGTGCTCCGGACTATTAGGCCTCTTTCACACAGGCGGCTTTTCTGCTGCTGGTAAAAGCATGTTTTGTTATTTTGAAATTTCAAGACTCCAGGCACAGAGTTCACTTGGCTGCGTTTAGCTGTGGTGGAACATTTTTGCCATTTCTGATGTGCTTCCTGTTATTCATTCTGCATGCACGTTTTTGATGCGTTTTTGGTGCTTTTTTTATGCGTTCTGGTGCATTTTTCCCCCTCTTTTTTCTTCAGCTTAAATAAGGACATGTGTGTTTTCCAGTTTTTGGTGCATTTTTGATGCGTTTTATCACATTCCAGTACGGTTCACTGCAGAAAAAATGCAGAATGTTCTACTTTTTTTTTTTCTGGAACTGACCACACTGGTGTGAACTATGCCATTGAAAACCATATAACCTACTATCCATGCGGTTTTAATGCAGAAAAAAAATGCACTGGACAGTATGTGGTGTGAACTGGCCCTAAAACAAAAGATCACAGCCAAATGGAATGTCTTTATTAAAGTGTAGTGGTTAGCACTTTCGCCTAGCAGCAAAAGGGTCGCTGGGTCGAATCCCAACCAAGACACTACCTGCCTGGAATTTGCATGTTCTCCCTGTGCCTGCATGGGTTTCCTCCGGGTACTCCGGTTTCCTCCCACACTCCAAAGACATGCTGGTAGGTTAATTGGATCCTGTCTAAATTGGCCCTAGTATGTGTATGTACAGTGCCTTGAAAAAGTATTCATACCCCTTGAAATTTTCCACATTTTGTCATGTTACAACCAAAAACATAAATGTATTTTAATGGAATTGTATGTTATAGACCAACACAAAGTGGCACATCATTGTGAAGTGAAAGGAAAATGATAAATGGTTTTCTAAATTTTTGTATGAATAAATACAGTTGTGCTCATAAGTTTACATACCCCTGACAGAATTTATTCTTGGCCATTTTTCAGAGAATATGAATAATAACTCAAACTTTTCTCTCACTCATAGTTAGTGTTTGGCTGAAGCCATTTATTATCAACCAACTGTGTTTACTCTTTTTAAATCATAATGACAACAGAAACTACAAAAATTACCCTGATCAAAAGTTTACATACCCCAGTTCTTAATACCGTGTACTGCCCCCCCCCCTAACATCAATGACAGCTTGAAGTCTTTTGTGGTATTTGTGGATGAGGCTCTTTATTTTCTCAGATAGTAAAGCTGCCCATTCCTCTTGGGCAAAAAGCCTCCAGTTCCTGTAAATTCTTGGGCTGTCTTGCATGAACAAAGTGGCTCAATGATATTGAGGTCAGGAGACTGAGTTGGCAAGATGAATGCAGTATGTTATCAAAAAATACTGGAGGAATATTTGCATTCATCAGCCAGGAAGCTGCGCATGGGACGTACATGGACATTCCAACATGACAATGACAGGTCGACTTGGCCTTGTGTTTTGGATCATTGTCATGTTGGAATGTCCATGTACGTCCCATGCGCAGCTTCCTGGCTGATGAATGCAAATATTCCTCCAGTATTTTTTGATAACATACTGCATTCATCTTGCCAACAATTTTGACCAAATTTCCTGTGCCTTTGTAGCTCACACATCCTCAAAAACATCAGTGATCCACCTCTGTACCTTTCATCATAGGCTTTGTTGACTCCTCTCCAAATGTAGCGTTTATGGTTGTGGCCAAAAAGCTCAATTTTGGTCTCATCACTCCAAATGACTTTGTGCCAGAAGGTTTGAGACTTGTCTCTGTGCTGTTTGGCGTATTGTAAGCGGGATACTTTGTGGCATTTGCATAGTAATAGCTTTCTTCTGGCAACTCGACCATGCAGCCCATCTTTCTTCAAGTGCCTTCTTATTGTGCATCTTGAAACAGCTACACCGCATGTTTTCAGAGAGTCCTGTAATTGTGGGGTTTTTTTTGCATCCCGAACAATTTTCCTGGCAGTTGTAGCTGAAACCCTAGTTGGTCTACCTGACCGTGGTTTGGTTTCAACAGAACCCCTCATTTTCCACTTCTTGATTAGAGTTTGAACACTGCTGATTGGCTGTCACGAATGTCCCATCTACCCCAGTGCAGGTGGCCAGACACTATAGCTAGCTACTGTGTGCTTCACCTATAGCAGCCCCCTTTCCCTTAAGGCAAGCAGGCCTACCGGTACTTGGCTGCCCCCAGGACTTATACACAATGCTATAGTGCCTGGCCACCACACCAGGGCAGACGCGAACAGAGCAAACAACAGACTACTTGCAGTTTAGCAGACAGATAACGTAGTTCTATGACAGTCCAGGTAAAAGGCAGGCTGAGTTCAGGGAGTAATCCAATATCCAATCCGGGTCATACACAGGGAAATCCAACAGCAAAGCAGGGCAGACAAATGGGAGGCTTGATCAGGAACAATGCAGGTAACTCTGTTTCTATCACAAGCAAGGGATAGAGTGTTCGGTTCGAGTCCTGATTAGAATTAGCCTGCCTATGTAACGCCCCTTGTTACCATAAACGTACAATTGTAATATTACTGTGATACCTACGTAATCATGTGTATAAAAACCTTCAATTGTGTCATAATAAAGCAGAACAGTTATTTGGAAAGATGCTGCGCGTATCTTTTGTGTCTGTTCCCTACTGCAGTAGTTATTATTAATTTGGAACCACTAATCAATATGAGAATAGGAGTTGCCTATCATCAATTTAACCGAGTCAGCATGGCGAGCTTTGCCTTAGGAGGGGATTCCAGGTGACCCTGAGTATCCGAAACGAGGAGCTTGAGACGATCCGGGAATTTCTGATAATCAGCCGGCTGAGGTAAGCCTTTTGCTTACATTTGCATTATCAGACTTCCTTGATCGGTAAGGCAATTTCGGGACAAAGGGTACCTATTTTACTCCCCTTAATCGAACTGTATTGATTGGTGGTTATATGTTATGTTGTCCCTGTCTATTGTCCATTGGAGTGTTATAGATAAGAAAGGGAAGAATAGTGCTGTTCACAGGTATATGTAGTAAATCTGCTAGATAAAGTAGTTTAGAGGCAAGAGGGTATAGGCACACGTAGAGACGAGAGAAGACTGGCCAGTCATTATGGGCATTGAATTAAGTAAGGGAATGAAGGGTAAGAGACCCTCAAAAATGCCCAGTGCAAGAGGAGCGCTATATATGAACCAAAGGTGCGGTTCCGCCTATACTGAGCCCCTAGATTAATGGTTAGAGTGGACATGGATCCACAATGGGTGACTGGGTTACCAAAGGCCATAGGGACTAAGAATCATGCAGAGTAAACAGCTAGAGAAACAGTTATCTATGTGAGCAGGATGGATCAAGGGTGACAATTAACACTAGACAGAAAGAGACATTTTCATGTTAAGTTGTGCGATGAATTTGGGGTCAGGCACTACAACTATTAGAGTCAGAAACAGAGAAATGAGAGTTAAAACAGAATACTTTATATGTTGTCAGAGAGAGAAGATGGGATGAGCACTGCTGCCCGTCTGATCATAGAAGCTAGATATAAAAGATATCTGAACAAAATAAGGAAAGCAGAATGTAGGCAGGAAAATATTAATGAGAGTTAAAAGAAAGTGAGAGAATGATATGCATGTGTTGTGTACAAATGGGAAAAAGTAAACGATTTTAGAGAGATATTGGTGTATGTGTGTGCGAATGCTGGGACCTTTAGTTCTATTGCTTGTGTGCGTCATGTACGCAGATGTGACCCCCTCCTTTGTGCTCTCCTGTCCCTGAGAGGTCAGTGATAAGCTGGAAGGACACCATGCCAATTCCAGTTTTTTAGACAAAACATGTGCCGGGTTAACGAATCTAATGGTAAACAATGTGATCACAATTATTTTGAATCTATTTTCCAAACATGGTAAAATGAAGGTTACATTTAACCGTGTATTACACAAATCGAATATCCTTTGATAGTGGAAACAGTGCATTTAAAAAAGGGAAATTAAGTAAAATTAAGTAATAATGAGTATTAATTTCTAATATGAGTTTAACAATTTTATTAATAATATAGATATATTGAAACTGGTTTAGACAACCTTTGGTTGGAAATGAAATCCAGGTTATTGGGGAAATTTGTAATGAATGGGATTAGTTTAGATTAAGATAACAATTTTGTAATTTTACATTTATACAATAAGCCCTTATTGAGAGGAAAAAAGATTAAGATGAGGTTGTTATTTTGAATAAAGCTGCCATAATATTTAACAAAGCCAAGATGGATGGGATACATAAGAAGTTCTTCTACAAAAATGAAATTTTAAGGTTTTTGATAATAACTTGCGGTCCATGATGTAAGAGTAATAATAAATAAAATTTAAATATAACAGACCCATCACCCATCAAGTCCACACACCCTGTTAGGATAGATGCCACCTGCAGCCAGTTGTTTTATAGTTTTTGATGCTTTCGGGTCCATCATACAGATTGTTGATCCTTTTGTTTTATTTATTTTTATTTTTGAAATCCAAAGCAGAAAGTGTGGATTGTGAAATGATGTGCCCCTTTTCCTTGTAAGTGCAGTGGTATAAGCAGAAGAATATTTTGGATTTATGGGCATCTCTGCATGACCGCAGGGTATTGTTATCATTTATTATAATATTGCCAGGAAGAAGTTGTCTTTTGAAACATGAAACTGGAGTTTATGGCTGCCTTAGTAAATGAGCATGGGATAGAGCCAGGGTTCACCACAGTTGTTTTTATAACATACCACTTCTTGTTTTACCTGTTACCAAAGGTGTTACCAAAATCTGAACATCCCTTCCAGAGATCACAAAAAGATATATCCAGATGCCCAAGTTAGGATCTTACGAGTATGCATTTTGTCTGTATGGACATGTTTTTTGGATGTCCAGTGGCAAATGCTACTGCAAAGGCCACAGTAAAAAGTGTTATCAGAAGTAGTTTGTAAATATAGAGTGCAGAAAGTACAGAGAGTAACAAAAGAAATCATTTTTTATAGGAGAGTCCTTACTAGAAGTTTTGAGGTTTTATTTTTACACCCCCTACTGTCTACAATGTAGCAGGCAACGTAGAGTAAGAAACTAGAAAACTTTTGCCTGAATGTTTTCTTATATTTGATGAAGCCCCTAAGGGGGATGTTGGACTCTCTCCCTATGGGATTTGGTTTGGGAGTGTGTTACTCACTTGCTTATATTTTGTCTCAGCAGCTGAAGTCCTCCATTCGGATCTCACAGAGAATGTTGCTGATCTTTTAAGGTTTTTTGACAAACTCATTTATGTGTTTTCTCCCCAATTCCAGATCCTAAAAGTTTGGAAGGATCTAAAACTAAAGCCAGGTGACTTGTGGATTGTTAAGAGACATTTATATATAAGGAAAAGTCACCTGGATCCACACCAGACACTGCAAAAATGACTAAATTAAAGAAATCTCTGTGTTTGATTTGTTTCCCTCTTGTGATCACAGTCTAGGGTACTTTTTGATTCAATTACTTTAATTGTAAGGGATATATATATTTGAAAAGTAGTTTAGCCATGTTGAAGTCATATTTTGTCTTTTTTACATTTTCCATTTTATGTAGAATTGTCTGTGTTTACATATGCTGATAAGTCAGCATGCTCACAATTAAGCTAGAAGGCCATTCTGGCCACAGGAGTGTACAGCCAGTACTCTGTAAATATGTCTTATCAGTCATTTGTTTTTCACAATGAAAAGTAATTTGGTAATGAAAAAAGTTGCTCAGCTATTATTTTCTCCACAATGGAGTTTTTTTGCCTCTTTGGCCAGGACTACCTCCACCTAAGTGTGTGGAGGTTCCAGGTTAAAGGTTATAGCAGGTGAGGTTAGTGATCAAAATATTGATCAAAAGAGGGGAGACTGTAATGGAAATTTGTAAGTTCTGTATATAATTGTATTCTATTTTGTATGTATTGCACATTGCCCTCACTGTGCACACAGCACTAATAATGTTTTCAGTAAATGTTTACATTTACATTAGAATTAGCCTGCCTATGTAACGCCCCTTGTTACCATAAACGTACAATTGTAATATTAATGTGATACCTACGTAATTATGTGTATAAAAACCTTTAATTGCGTCATAATAAAGCAGAACAGTAATTTGGAAAGATGCTGAGCGTATCTTTTGTGTCTGTTCCCTACTGCAGTAGTTATTATTAATTTGGAACCACTAATCAATATGAGGATAGGAGTTGCCTATCATCAATTTAACTGAGTCACAGGTGAACACAGACAGAGAGAATGCAACAGCCAACACCCGGATGCTGGAGTGAGGAGCAGGAGCACTAAGGGATCCTGACATTACGTCCCTCTAAGGAGGGGCCCCCGGCTCCTTAAAGACAAGCTGGACATCCAGCACAGGACCATCAGACTGGGTAGAGGTCCGTGGATACACGAGGTTAGGCTGGTTAGCAGGGGACGTGTCACAGGGGTCAAGCTGGACAGCTGAAACATGAGCGGAATACAGAGAGCCCTGAAAAAAAGGTTGAAAGCCCCACCTGGCCTAATGAGGCAGTTTATCCAAGGGGTGGATTGAGAACTTAGTGGAAGTTTCCAAACAGGGCTCAGGGCTGCGAGACAACGGATAAGTTTGGTTTTCCAGGAGGAGAGGGTTCAGACTGTGACAATTGGCTGGAGAGGTGACCTGTAGAGGATTCAATAGACTTGTCAGCGTCTTTTGTTATAACAGAGTCATATAAAGGCACGTGACTGGTACTGGCCACACAAGAGTTATACATGGGCAACTGGTCAGCAGTTTTAATACAATTCTGGATGCAGGTCTGGGACCAGGACCCAATCTCCTCTGCAGCCCAGTCTATGTGCGGGTTGTGAAGTTTAAGCCAGGGATACCCCAAGATAAAGGGATAAGCAGGAGAGGAGATTGGGTTGCAGAAGCTGATTGTCTCCCTGTGAAATTCCCCAATGGTCAGGGTAATAGGTACCGTACACCAGACCCATGGACAAGGGAGAATTATCAACGGCTAAGACTGAGAAGGGTCTGTGCACCTTAGTCACTGGAATCTGTAGACTGTGTGCTAAGTCCCTATCAATGAAATTGCAAGCAGCACCAGAATCAATGAAAGCGGAGAGGTGGTGAGAAAACTTGGCAGAACTAAGTTGTGCAGGAACAAATAAGCTATCTCTGAGGGAAACAGACACAGTGTGGTCTATAGAAGAAGACCTCACCTGCACTAGACTCTTAGCGTTTCTCGGCTTATTAGAACAGCTAGCGACAAAGTGGCCGTGGTTGCCACAATATAAGCAGAGACCTTGAGATCTCCTTCTAGCCTTTTCCCCAGAGGATAAACTGGTAGCGCAAATTTGCATGGACTTATCCTCTTGGTGAGGCTGAGAGGGCTCAGGAAATTGGAGAAAAGGTGGACAGCGTACTAGGGGGCAAAGAAACAAACCTCTCTGTACACCTTTCCCATAAACGCCTGTCTATACGGATGGCTACTTGCATGGCTTCATTCAAAGACTTTGTCAGGGTAGTGTACTAAGGAGTCTTTGATGGAGTCTGATAAGCCTATCCTGAACTGGCTTCTTAGAGCTGGGTCATTCCACCCTGAGTCTGGTGTCCAGCGGTTGAAACCAGAACAGTATTGTTCAGTGGTGCGTTTATCCTGACGTAATGACTTAAGGTTAGCTTCAGCCGAATAGGCACGTTCAGGATCATCATAGCATAAGGCCTTGAAAAAAGCTTCAACTGACCCTCTGACTGGGTCATCTGCGGGGAGACTAAATGCCCAAGACTGGGGATCCCCCTGCAACCATGTAATAATCAGACTGACCCGCTGTGCTTCAGAACCAAAGGAGTGTGGCTTGAGCTTAAAGTATAGCATACAACTATTTTTTAAAGTTAGAAAACTAATAGGGGTCAACAGAAAAATGGTCAGGCGGGTTAACTTTGGGCTCTGGCTCCTGTGTTACTTCTCGAGGTGCGTTTACATGCACAGACAGTTCCTGGACTTGGCGTGTCAGTTTGCAAATTTCCTCAGCAAATAAAAAAATGTATAAATAAAAGTTTTATCCCTATTGTGGGGTCACCAGTACGGTATTTGTAAATTGAAATCATATCCCTTCTCATATCCCCTGCCATCCAAATGCATTATTTTACATTTTTCTACATTAAACCTCATTTGCCATGTAGTTGCCCACCCTATTAATTTGTTCAGATCTTTTTGCAAGGTTTCCACATCCTGCGGAGAAGTTATTGTCCTGCTTAGCTTAGTATCGTCCACAAATACAGAGATTGAACTGTTTACCCCACCCTCCAGGTTGTTTATGAACAAATTAAATAGGATTGGTCCCAGCACAGAACCCTGAGGGACCCCACTACCCACCCCTGACCATTCCGAGTACTCCCCATTTATCACCACCCTCTGAACTCACCCTTGTAGCCTGTTTTCAATCCATGTACTCACCCTATGGTCCATGCCAACGGACCTTATTTTGTACAGTAAACGTTTATGGGGAACTGTGTCTAATGCCTTTGCAAAATCCAGATACACCACATCTACGGGCCTTCCTTTATCTAGATGGCAACTCACCTCCTCATAGAAGGTTAATAGATTAGTTTGGCAAGAACGATTCCTAATGAATCCATGCTGATTACTACTAATGATACCGTTCTCATTACTATAATCTTGTATATAGTTCCTTATCATCCCCTCCAAGAGCTTGCATACTATTGATGTTGGGCTAACTGGTCTGTAATTCCCAGGGATGTATTTTGGGCCCTTTTTAAATATTGGTGCTACATTGGCTTTTTTGCAATAAGCTGGTACCATTCCAGTCAGTAGACTGTCAATAAAAATTAGGAACAATGGTCTGGCAATTACTTGACTGAGTTCCCTAAGTACCCTCGGGTGCAAGCCATCTGATCCCAGTGATTTATTAATGTTAAGTTTCCCAAGTCTAATTTTAGTTCTGTCCTCTGTTAACCATGGAGGTGCTTCCTGTGATGTGTCATGAGGATAAACACTGCAGTTTTGGTTACTGAAGCCCCCCGATTCCCTCGTGAAGACCGGGGAGAAGAATAAATTCAATACCTTTGCCATCTCCCCATCCTTTGTAACCAGATGTCCTTCCTCATTCTTTATGTGGCCAATATGGTCTGTCCTCCGTTTTTTACTGTTTACATACTTAAAGAATTTCTTGGGATTTTTTTTGCTCTCCTCCGCTATGTGTCTTTCACGTTCTATATTAGCCGCCCTAATTGCACCTTTACATTTCTTGTTGAATTCTTTATAAAGTCTGAATGCTGACGATGATCCCTCAACCTTGTATTTTTTGAAGGCCTTCTCCTTTGCTTTTATATGCATTTTTACATTGAAGTTAAGCCATCCAGGACTTTTGTTTGCTCTTTTAAATTTATTACCCAATGGGATCCATTGGCTAATGCCCTTATTTAACCACTTCTGGACCACCCACCGTCGTTATACGTCGGCTGTTTGAAGTAGGATATCGTTGTTATGGCAGCAGCTAGCTCCCATAACCCCGATATCCTCTTCTTCAGTGAGCGGTCCGGTTTAAGATAAAAGTGGTTTCTGCGCTTTTATCGGCGGCGGGAGAGGGTCCCCCCCTTCCGCCGCGCCCCGGTGCCCTCCGCCACTTACCGGAGCCGTCAGCAGCGGTGGAGGCGATCGGGTCCTTCTTGTGGCCTGACATGGAGACGAGTGAGGGGAAGATGGCCCCCACCTGTCTCCATATCATTGCAGGGCGGAAGCGATGTCAAAACGTCACTTCCGCCCATAGCTCTTAAAGAGACTTTTTTTTTTTTTAAATGTCAAAATTATTTTAATTTTTTTTATTTTTTAGTGCATTTTAGTGTAAATATGAGATGTGAGGTCTTTTTGACCCCAGATCTCATATTTAAGAGGTCCTTTCATGCTTTTTTTCTATTACACGGGATTTTTACATTCATTGTAATAGGAATAAAAGTGACACAATTTTTTTTTTTAAAAAAACAGTGTAAAAATTAAAAAAAAAAGGTAAAATAAATAAGAAAAAAAAAATTTTTTAAACGCGCCCCTTCCCGACGAGCTCGCATGCAGAAGCGAACGCATACGTGAGTAGCGCCCGTATATGAAAATGGTGTTCAAACCACACATGTGAGGTATCGCTGCAATCAGTAGATCAAGAGCAATAATTCTAGTCCTAGACGTCCTCTGTAACTTAAAACATGCAACCTGTAGAATTTTTTAAAGTCGCCTATGAAGATTTTTAAGGCTAAAAGTTTGTCGCCATTCCACGAGCGGGCGCAATTTTGAAGCGTGACATGTTGGGTATCAATTTACTCAGCGTAACATTATCTTTCACAATATAAAAAAAAATGGGCTAACTTTACTGTTGTCTTATTTTTTTAATTAAAAAAATGTATTTTTTCCAAAAAAAGTGCGCTTGTAAGACCGCTGCGCAAATACGATGTGACAGAAAGTATTGCAACGACCGCCATTTTATTCTCTAGGATGTTAGAAAAAAATGTAAAATGTTTGGGGGTTCTAAGTAATTTTCTAGCAAAAAAAATGTTTTTAACTTGTAAAAAAACCTCAAAAAATCTCAGAAAGAGGCTTGGTCCTTTAAATGGTTGATATGCTCTTAAAGCAAACCCATCTCTCCTCCGTGTTCTTTGTTCCTAAGATATTATCCCAATTTATGCCTTCTAGCAAGGTTCGTAGTTTAGGGAAGTTTGCTCTTTTGAAATTCAGAGTCTTTGTATTCCCCTTATGTTTCCTATTTGTGTGATTTAAACTGAAGCCAATTGACCTGTGATTGATGTTTCCTAAATTGCCCCGTATTTGCACATCAGTTGTGTCATACTCTTTCCATTTTCGGATAATGGATTGAATATTGCCCAGTGAGATGTTCAAAGCTTGGGATATTTTTTTATAACCTAACCCTGCTTTAAACTTCTCCACAACTGTGTCCCTGACCTGTCTGGTGTGTTCCTTGGACTGCATGATGCTGTTTGTTCACTAAGGTTTTCTAACAAAGCTCTGAGGGCTTCACAGATCAGCTGTATTTTATACTGAGATTAAATTACACACAGGTGGACTCTGTTTACTAATTAGGTGACTTCTGAAGGCAATTGGTTCCACTAAATTTTAGTTAGGGGTATCAAGTAAAGTAAAGGGAGCTGAATACAAATGCACGCCACACTTTTCAGATATTTATTTGTAAAAAATTTTGAAAACCATTTATCATTTTCCTTTCACTTCACAATTATGTGCCACTTTGTGTTGGTCTATCACATAAAATCCCTACAAAATACATTTACGTTTTTGGTTATAACATGACAAAATGTGGAAAATTTCAAGGGGAATGAATACTTTTTCAAGGCACTGTATGAATGTGAGTTAGGGACCTTAGATTGTAAGCTTCTTGTGGGTAGGGACTGATGTGAATGTACAATGTATATGTAAAGCGTTGCGTAAATTGACGGCACTATATAAGTACCTGAAATAAATAAAATAAATAAAGTAAGTATATCTATACCCAAACCTTCTTATTTTTTTCTTTTTTTTTTTTTTTTTCAGTATTGGATAGAATGGGGAGTAGTTAGAGCCCCCATTTTTACTGTGATCTGATAAAGAGATTTCCCTTCATTAAATGTATTTATTTGTTAAAAACAAGTAGTGTAAGTACAGGAATTTAACCTGGTTTCAGCCCATTGCAGTCCCGGTTTAGCAGGGCTGGAGTGTGGAGAGGAAGAAGCAATACAAGGAACCAATCACTTCATGTGCCAACAAGAAGCTGATAGGAGGAGAAAGCCTGACAGACAAGTTCATCACTGTGCTGCTTCTTTTTTCACTGTCTAGCCAGAGGGTGGGGTGGTTTCAGAACACCCTGGGCCCAGATGAAGTGAGCTTAAAGTGGTTGTACACCCTGTACAACCACTTTTACCTACAGGTTAGCCTATATTAAGACTTACCTGTAGGTGCTGGAAATATCTCCTAAACCTCCACGGTTCAGGAGATATTTACAAAAAAGCCACCTGCCGATGACTATGGCGCATGTGCACTTTAGAAAGGGCACATTGTGCCGTTTCTAATAGGGGTCATGCCGTGACTGGCGGCTCCCGTGCACGTGCGCGGGAGTGACGTCACGCGACTCCGGCCAGTCACAGACCTGGAGTTCCGGAAGGAAGAGGGGTGAAGATGGACGCTCGCTGCTAGTGGGGACAACAGTGACATCGCGGGCTTCAGTTTCAGGTAAGTGACACATAAGGAGCTACTATATGATGCATAGTAGCCCATTATGCTTTACCTTTGCAGGGAAATAAAGAGGAAATAAAACCCACCAGGGTTTACTTCCTCTTTAATGATGGTTGCTATTAGACTAAGGACATCTAGCTACAAAAAAAGTACCGCAGGGGAAATTTCAGAATTGAAGATGAACATTGCTGCAAAAGCTGTTTTTTATCTTATTTTGTCTGCTAATGGGCTATTCATTGTTATCATTATTTAGGCAGCTTTTCAATCATATTGCACCTAAGATGTTGTAAGTAGGCACTTTAGTGTGCAAATTGTGTTAAAGCTTATGCCCCTGTTGGAATGTGAGCTGTTTGCCTACAATTAAAGTATATGTAAAGTCAAAACTTTATTTTTTATTTTTGGATAGAGCAGGGAAGAATAAAAGCCTCTGGCAGTATTTAATTAGTGCTTGCCTGTCTATGATTTTAAAGCGGATCTTCAGTCATTTTTTCAACTTTCCATCTATTAAATCTTCTGCCCTTGTTGTTTAAACTTTGGATAGTAAACCATTTTTTTCTGCCAGTAAATACCTTATACAGCCCACTTCCTGTTTCATGTCTGAGAAAAAAGCCTAGGCTTATGACATCAAGCACAGCTCTCTCTAACTCTAGCGAGAGTTTGCCAGGAAGGGGGGGGGGGGGTGAGTCATAAGAGGGCCAATGAGAGCTGCAGATCTGGAGGTGTGCCTCTTTGTGTCTGTGTAAATCCAGGATGTTAAGAGGCAGCAGCTACAGCTGCCCACAGTTAAAATGATTGCATCCAGACTTAGTGAAGGGAGATTTCTGCAGCATATTTGGCAAGTACAGAATTACGGTATATATAAAATAATATGCAAAGTGGTTGGAGGGAAGCTTCAGAATGGCAAAGATGTTTTTATTACAAATTATGTGAGCAGACTGCAGTTCCTCTTTAAATGGTTTGAGAAAGGAGCCAATAGGAGTTCTGAAACGCATCACCATAGCAACCAGCCCGCCCCAGGTGTGACATCATATCCTGCCTTGTGTCCCACAGTGGCTCTCCTCACTTCCTGGGACATTGGACTTTGTTTCCTCGCTGAAACACACTGTTTGCTGTCACAAACAGGATGTGAAACACTTGCAAAAAGATCTGAACAAATTAATGGGATGGCATACATGGCAAATGAGGTTTCAGGCAGAAAAATGTAAAATAATGCATTTGGGTGGCAAAAATATGAAGGCAATCTATACACTGGGGAGAGAACCTCTGGGGGAATCTAGGATGGAAAAGGACCTGGGGGTCCGAGTAGATGACAGGCTCAGCAGTGGCATGCAATGCCAAGCTGCTGCTAACAAAGCAAACAGAATATTGGCATGCATTAAAAAGGGGATTAATTCCAGAGATAAAACAATATTTCTCCCACTCTACAGGACTTTGGTCCGGCCGCATCTGGAGTATGCTGTCCAGTTCTGGGCACCAGTCCTCAGGAAGGATGTACTGGAAATGGAGCGAGTACAAAGAAGGGCAACAAAGCTAATAAAGGGTCTGGAGGATATTAGTTATGAGGAAAGGTTGCGAGCACTGAACTTATTCTCTCTGGAGAAGAGACGCTTGAGAGGGGATATAATTTTAATTTACAAATACCGTATTGGTGACCCCACAATAGGGATAAAACTTTTTCGCAGAAGGGAGTTTAACAAGACATGTGGACACTCATTAAAATTAGAAGAAAAGAGGTTTAAACTTAAACTACGTAGAGGGTTCTTTACTGTAGGAGCGGCAAGGATGTGGAATTCCCTTCCACAGGCGGTGGTCTCAGTGGGGAGCATCAATAGTTTCAATAAACTATTAGATAAGCACCTGAATGACCGCAACATACAGGAATATACAATGTAATACTGACATTTAATCACACACATAGGTTGGACTTGTGTCTTTTTTCGACCTCACCTACTATGTAACTATGTAACTATGTAACAAGCGGCTCCTTTGCGTTCCTTTTTTTTTAAATTGCTGTGCACCTAACAGGGAAATTCTCCCCTTCTATTTAACCCAGTGACAAGGGAGGGTGATTGCAACTCCCAACTGTTACCACCAGAAATAATATCTTCAATAGGTTTCATACCAGGTGGATCTGCAAATATTAATATCAGGAGGCTCTTTTCCAATCCAATCTTCAGTTTTCTATAATGCCTGCACAACTCTGCAAGCTGTTATGTCCTTGGACACCCACAAAGCTTTTGATTCCATAGGATGACCTTACTTAATTGGGTTTTGCATAAATTCAGCTTTGGTGACAATTTTATAAATTGGATTCAGCTATTATAGAAATAGAATCTTCCTATGGGAGTACTAACTAAAAGGGGCGTAACTAGAACCTTCAGGGTCCCGGTGCAAGAAACCATGAAGAGCCCCCCGACCCACGGCTTCCATCTGAGCCTGGGGCTCTTCCCTCTGAGCCTGGTGGCAGAATTCCAGGACCTGGTCGCAAGTGTTACCCTGGTGTCAGTAGTTTTTTTTTTAACATTTTATTATTATTATTTTAGTTGATTTTTTTTTTTTTTACAATTTTTTTTAGGATATAAAATCATACAATACAGCGCTCGCAAATATATATAATATGTGATCTCAAAAGAAAAAAGAAATTTTGTTGCAGCTGCAGAATGAAAGTGCTGTACTTTAGTGATAAATAACCAAGTGAACTGCGCTAGCAACTGTATATAAATAAAATGTACCACAACAAAAATAACAATGGTGAATATGAAAGTGTCACAAATGGTGAAAAAAGTGTTAAAGACCTGGACATGCACCCCGCGCAACACACCCAATTTGGTGTGAGAATGCACAGGAGTGCACTACCAGAACCACAAGACCTTCAATATATGTGATAAACCAATTATTGTGCCTATTACTGTACAATGAATGGCAACGGGAACGTATAAATCTGCGCTCCCTAAGTGAAAACTTTCACTACAATAAAAAACAATTGGTGTGCATATTTGGACAAATAATATATAAAAATATGAAAAATATCAATTATCATAACACTCATGTAAGAACGGAAAATGAATACACTCTCAAAAAAATATTAATGATATATATAATCAAAGACCGACTTATGGAGCGATCCTCTCAGGAAATGCAGGTGGAATAGTGAAATCATGGAATGTCACCAATAACAAACAGAAAAAACGTAACTGATGGTTAAAACCCCTTCATGGGAGAAGCAATAGGCAGACTTCCAGCTTTTTCATCCTTATGATCACACAGGGCTGATGGTATAACAATGTTGAAATTGCTTGAAAGGGACCACAAAGCTCGCATCCCACCAAAAGAGAAAGGAGAAGCATATAGCATAAAACCTTAGGGTACCAAGGGGTCACCTGCGCATAAAAGCGCTACTCACGGGACCGGTATGCAGAGCAGGCAATCAGATAATTTGGTCGGTTCGCCGCTCTCCGGCGTGCGTTCCACCAACACCAGGAAGTGATGTCACTGGTAGCAAATCAGACAGACGTGGACAGGATATTGCGTCGACGCGTTTCGCCCCTCCCCCAGGGCGTTATCAAAGACTCCTTGATTCTCCTTGAGTCTTTGATAACGCCCTGGGGGAGGGGCGAAACGCGTCGACGCAATATCCTGTCCACGTCTGTCTGATTTGCTACCAGTGACATCACTTCCTGGTGTTGGTGGAACGCACGCCGGAGAGCGGCGAACCGACCAAATTATCTGATTGCCTGCTCTGCATACCGGTCCCGTGAGTAGCGCTTTTATGCGCAGGTGACCCCTTGGTACCCTAAGGTTTTATGCTATATGCTTCTCCTTTCTCTTTTGGTGGGATGCGAGCTTTGTGGTCCCTTTCAAGCAATTTCAACATTGTTATACCATCAGCCCTGTGTGATCATAAGGATGAAAAAGCTGGAAGTCTGCCTATTGCTTCTCCCATGAAGGGGTTTTAACCATCAGTTACGTTTTTTCTGTTTGTTATTGGTGACATTCCATGATTTCACTATTCCACCTGCATTTCCTGAGAGGATCGCTCCATAAGTCGGTCTTTGATTATATATATCATTAATATTTTTTTGAGAGTGTATTCATTTTCCGTTCTTACATGAGTGTTATGATAATTGATATTTTTCATATTTTTATATATTATTTGTCCAAATATGCACACCAATTGTTTTTTATTGTAGTGAAAGTTTTCACTTAGGGAGCGCAGATTTATACGTTCCCGTTGCCATTCATTGTACAGTAATAGGCACAATAATTGGTTTATCACATATATTGAAGGTCTTGTGGTTCTGGTAGTGCACTCCTGTGCATTCTCACACCAAATTGGGTGTGTTGCGCGGGGTGCATGTCCAGGTCTTTAACACTTTTTTCACCATTTGTGACACTTTCATATTCACCATTGTTATTTTTGTTGTGGTACATTTTATTTATATACAGTTGCTAGCGCAGTTCACTTGGTTATTTAATTTTTTTTAGGAGCCCGGTTGAGGGGGGGGGGGGGGCTTTGTTGAAATATTAGACCTCTGATATTTCACCTTTGAGACAGAGAAATGAGACACAGCCCTCAATCTCTGCTGCACAGAATCACTGGACAGAGATAGCTCTTCACAGATCTTCCCATTCATCACAAACTGAAGCATATGATTACTATGCTTCAGTTATGAATAAACAGAGTCAGTAATCGGTACCGATCACTGACGCTTTACATTCAGAATAGGAAGGGGTCAGTAAATTACATATTTACCAGCGCCTTCCCCACTCTCCATCCTGACACCTCCCCCACAGCAGCCAGGCGGAAGGGGTAAGCCTGCAGAACTGCGGGGCACGGGGGGGGCAGGAGAGTACACGAGGGCTCGGGGGCAGCAGAAAGAAGAGTAAGCTGGATAGGAGGGGCGGTGGGGCAGCATATAGAGGAATCAGTCCCCTCTTTTTTTTTTTTTCCTCCTGCAGAAACTGAATGCCTGCGGGGATGGTGAGGAGGAGAAGCAGGCTTTCAGCGGCTGCAGGAGGAAAATGGAGGGTATTAGTTCCTCTATATGCCGCCTCTGCTGCCCCTCCTATGCAGGTGTACAGGGGAGCTGCACAGGCCCCCTAGAACATGGGGCCGGGTTGCAATTGCAACCCTTGTAGTCACCCCCCTGCCTTGATGGTGTCTGGGTCCCAAGCAAATGTATTTGTGTAACATTTTAGGAATGAGGTCAGCAATGGCAGTATACAAATTTATCCCAACACCAGGCAGTTTTCAGGAAAGGGTTCTCTTACATACCAAATAAATCAGATCTTCCTGAGACTCATTCTCATACCCTGAGCAATTACTAACTTTCAGGTTACACCTGTGTGCAGGTGATCCAACAGGAATGATAAAAACAAAACTATGGATGAAACTGATGATGGATTTGTTTCATCCACATGCCAATCCTTGCAATCCTCTGTGCTGACCATGCACTATAATCACAGTTAACCAAGCTCACAAAGATAAGCAATCAGATAGATGTGTTGCAGAGTCGCAAGGCCATTGTGCCGTCTCACTACATTTTGTGTTTTTAGAACCTTGATGCTCTTGACGATTTAGGAATTGATTTGAACCGCATTAGGAACCAAACTTACTTGTGGAAGAAATATATTGGCCTAACCGGACCCAGCAGCAGGATACAGCCACCAGGTAAATGCAGCTCACATAACTATTAAAGTCAAGGTCTAATGGCCATGTTCATGGAAGTTTTTTTATAAATGAAGGTAAATATTAGTATTATCTTATTGTTTTTTACGTGATCAACTAAAAGTGAAACTCCAGCCACACATTTTTAGTTTCGGATAGAATAGGAAAGGCATAGAAGATGCTGGCTGTGGAATCTCTGCCATCCTTAGAGGAGGCAGACAATTGGTAGCTAAAATAACAGTCACGCAAGTGCCCGATAAATTGGCAGACTGCATTCTGTGAACCTTTTCAGCTTATAAAACTAAGGCCTTTGCAGTCTGTAGGTGACAGGTGCACTCTCAGATATGTATATCTGTGCGATCATGATAGGGACCTTATGTTTAAAGGCATTAAAAACCTTCTTACCTGCATCTTGTATTTTTGAAATTACATACAGTGCCTTGCAAAAGTATTCACCCCCTTGGATTTTTTTTTATTTGTAAAACATAGGAAGAGAAAAACTCTTCCATTAAACAAAAACATACATCAAATAGTATTGCAAAGGACATATTATTATCTAAATGTACAGCCGATCGTATTTGCTTCTCCTGCATCGATATTGTATGTGTGAAATTACAGTCAATTTAAGAAGACAAATTTCTACATGTATATACCCGTATCTACCGTTTTGTATATTTGCTTTTTTAGTAAGCATGTCCTTTTATTGTTCTGTACCCCTACTATGCTCCTGGACAATTGGTCGGTGTAGAGGTACCTTCCCCCCTAAACAGTGGGGGGGGGGGGTTCCAGTGTTCTTCCATTAACCCCCTTGGATTTTTACCTATTTTATTACATTACAGACTTTAGTTCAATGTTTTTTTAATCTGAATTATATGTGATGGATCAGAACACAATAGTCTAAGTTGGTGAAGTAAAATTAGAAAAATATATGCATAAAACTATTTTTCAGAAATAAACTGATAATTGGCATGTGCGTATGTATTCACCCCCTTTGTTATGAAGCCCATAAAAAGCTCTGATACAACCAATTACCTTCAGAAGTCACATAATTAGTGAAATTATGTCCACCTGTGTGCAATCTAAGTGTCATATGATCTGTCATTACATTTACACACCTTTTTGAAAGGCCCCAGAGGCTGCAACACCTAAGCAAGAGGCACCACTAACCAAACACTGCCATGAAGACCAAGGAACTCTCCAAACAAGCAAGGGACAATGTTGTTGAGAAGTACAAGTCAGGGTTAGGTTATAAAAAAAATATCCAAATCTTTGATGATCCCTAGGAGCACCATCAAATCTATCATAACCAAATGGAAAGAACATGGCACAACAGCAAACGTGCCAAGAGACGGCCGCACACCAAAACTCATGGTTTGGGCAAGGAGGGCATTAATCAGAGAGGCAGCACAGAGACCAAAGGTAACCCTGGAGGAGCTGCAGAGTTCCACAGCAGAGACTGGAGTATCTGTACATAGGACGACAATAAGCCGTACGCTCCATAGAGTTGGGCTTTATGGCAGATTGGCCAGAAGAAAGCCATTACTTTCAGCAAAAAACAAAATGGCACGTTTTGAGTTTGCGAAAAGGCATGTGGGAGACTCTCAAAATGTATGGAGGAAGGTGCTCTGGTCTGATGAGACTAAAATTGAAACTGGTCAGAGTTGAGGGAAAGATGGATGGTGCTAAATACAGGGATATTCTTGAGCAAAACCTATACCACTCTGTGTGTGATTTGAGGCTAGGACGGAGGTTCACCTTCCAGCAGGACAATGACCCCAAACACACTGCTAAAGCAACACAGTGTTTTAAGCGGAAACGTGTAAATGTGTTGGAATGGCCTAGTCAAAGCCCAGACCTCAATCCAATAGAAAATCTGTGGTCAGACTTAAAGATTGCTGTTCACAAGCGCAAACCATCTAACTTGAAGGAGCTGGAGCAGTTTTGCAAGGAGGAATGGGCAAAAATCCCAGTGGTAAGATGTGGCAAGCTCATAGAGACTTATCCAAAGCGACTTGAATGAATGAATGAATGAAAGATTTGTATAGCGCTGCAAATGCGAACTGAATCACCTCAAGGAGCAAGGTGATAGCCACAAAAGGTGGCTCTACGATGTATTGACTTTAGGGGGTGAATAGTTATGCACATTGACTTTTTCTGTTATTTTGTCCTATTTGTTGTTTGCTTCACTATAGAAAAAAAAAATCTTCAAGGTTGTGGGCATGTTCTCTAAATTAAACAATGCAAATCCTCAAACAATCCATGTTAATTCCAGGTTGTGAGGCAACAAAACACGAAAAATGCCACGGGGGTGAATACTTTTGCAAGGCACTGTAGGATGTGTGTTGTTCATGTAGGGTTCAAAAAACTGAAACTATATATCCCATAGTCTCTAGGTCTTTCAGTCTAGCACTAGTGCAGGTGCAGTCATTAGATATGACATAGCAAGAAACAGGCAGAGCATTCACAGAGAGATCAGCATGCAGAAAGAGACGTGTTTTCATCACATTAGCACTTCCACATTTGTGATGAAATACAGAGTAAATGGCGATTCATGGATTGGGCGCTTGTGTGACTGGAAGAAAGAAATTGCCTGTCCCTTTAGCAAAAAGGGACAAGCTAGGTGAATGAATATATGGGCATAGGGGAATCAATCAGCCATGCCACTACAAACTGCAGCTACAACATGGGGGCCCATCATTACAAGGTAAGGCAAACAAACAAAACAGGAAATATAACTACATTATTACCTAGTTAAAATAGCGAAAGTGTATATTGCCTTTAATAATTCCTGGAGCAAGTAATGATGTGATGGGTTTTGGAGCTTTGTAAGGTGGTTCAAACAATAACACCACAAAGGTTTCAATTTATAAAGCATCATCATGGCCACACTGCTTTAAAAAAGAAACAGTGTTTAAAAACAACACATTTATAAAGCATTCATAAGTGCTAAGTAAAATAAATGTATTTCCTAAAAAATAAAATAAAATAAGGCAGAAGGATAGCCGGTCACATGACCTGTCAAAGTCATGTGACTGGTCTCTCCTCCTATCATGTGTTAAGCAGAAAACTCCATACAACACTGCAGCTCCATGCCACAGCCTACATTTTATGGGTGGTAAAATTCAGGGCATGCAATGGAACAATACTGTAAAGTGTACAGAGAGAAGATAGCAATATCCACTCCCTTTAGCTGGAATATTGATGTATATGTAGAATGATCACAGAAGGCCTCTATCTTAGCTACAGGCTCGGTGGATTGTGATACAGAAAGATCACACGATTTAGACAGCAGAGACTCTCCTTCTTCGACTGGATTTTCACAGACCTCCTGGACAGAATTAGAACCATCTGACGCAGTAAGTATTGTGTTCATTTATCTTGAATTTTCAGTTCTCTGAGACCTCTGATGTCAGCGGCTATATTTTATTGCTCAGGGGACCAAAGTGTTCATTTTGTTCATCTAAGGAATTGTTTAGTTTAGTTTTAAATTCTTTTTATTAATTTTGAAAAAAGAGAAACATCATTACAAGACAAACTTAAAAAGAAAACAATACAAGACAAATTATCACATTCCACATGTACATATACAGTACTTCTAGGTTATACATACCACAAAGCATTCCAGAGACCCCTCAAAATGTAAATAAATAATTCTGGGGCTCTCCTCATCTAAGGAATTGGAGAGTCTCACTTTGGGCAGCCAGAGGTCCCCTAACCTTGTCACCAGACCCCTTGGCGGTATCTTTTCCCTTGGTTTCGGTGTGCTGTTACAATGTGTGTACTTCTGCCATCTGCTGGCAGAAATAGTGAGCTTCAGCATGAACACCTTTCAATGTCCCTGTGACTTCATCAGGTGGCTTTGGAACAACACTTGTGCTAGATAACAGGTTACCATGGTAAAATTCTGCAGCAATCTTCCACACACTTTCCTCAAACATTTCATCTTAAAGCCTTTAGATTTGGACCCCAGAAAGATAAATGAACAAGACTTCCCAGGAGAGCAGACTGGAGAAGCAGAGTCTAATCAATTGCAAGGAGACAAGAACATCCCACAAGAACCTCCAGGTCAGTCATTATAAAAGAACAGCACAAGGTATTCATCCTTTATAAACTCTAAGCAAAACACAGGTACATATCTTTCTGTTTTTTCTGATTACAGACTTTGAAGGTGAATATATCCTCAGGAAAGAGGAATCTCCAAAAGAAAATGAACTGCCTACAAATTCAGAACCCATTAGCCAAGATACAGAAGTGACTGAAGGCCATGATTCCTCTGAGCAGAGAGTTCCATCACCACAGCCCAATCCTCCCCCTCCCTCCCCAACACAATCAGGCATAAACTGAATTATGTATGTAAGAGAGTTCATAATAAAAGTTGTAGATAAATATATAATAAGGTGGTTATAATATTTGGTCAATATATGGATAGATATTTAAAAGTAAAGGATAAGTGTAAAATTAGAACGCCGTAAATCCAGAAAATGTTCCTTTCCCGTCTTTTGACAGCTGTCATCAAAGGTCTACCAGTTTAAATTTCCATTTGTTTGTAGGGACAATTTCAGCTTTGTTTTTTTTTTTTGTTTTTTTCCGAAAATATGTTTTTGCCAAACTAAGTTAAAGAAAGCTATTCCTGCAAAACAAACCTGCTCCATAAGATAGAGCTTCTCTTGGTGGACTCTTCTGCCAGTGATTGCTGCCCCACTGCTGTGTTGAATGACTTCAAGCATCATACAAACTCCTTGCTGTGAGCTAAGGCTGTCAGTGACACACCCCTGGGCTTTTGCCACACTCAGCCTGGGCACACAGTGTAATGATTCAGAGAACAGTGCCCACATATCACATCAAGAAGGGGTGAACCAGTCAACACAAAGAAGAAGAAGATGTGAGAGATGGAGGGTACAATACAATTTGTTAAACAGGAATAGAATTTATCTCTGTCATTTTGTGAGATAACCAGTCCATTTGGTTTAAAAATTTTGATACACTGGCCAAAAAGAATTGGAGATTTCCATTGTGTAGTAATCGCCCTTTAAAAGGTAACTTTGACCTTTTATATTTACTGACAGAAGGTGGTGTGCAGTGGAATAAGATAATCCAGTGACTGGGTGGGATGTTATTTTTTTTTAGCTATTTGGATTTTTTTGTCCAATATCTTTGTATTAGCGGGTAGCTCCACCGTGTGTTACAGAATAATCCTTGTGTCTGATATCCTCAACAACAGAAAGGTGTAGGCTGATCTGATTCAGAATATGTAAGCAAGCTGAATTTTAGACATGTGCATTACGTTTCGTTCCGAATCGAAATTCGGATGAATTTTTCATTATTCTGAAATTTGGATGCATCCGAATTTCCGAATTACAAAAGTGATTCATTTAAACGAATCCGAAAAAAAACGAACAAATTCGAATCGAATTTGAAAACAAATTCGAATCGAAGTTGAAAACATAATCGAATTCAAAAACAAATTTGAATCGAATTTGAAAACAATAGAAATCGATTTTCTAAAAAATACATTAAAATAGAACATAAAATCATAAAGCAATAGAATACATATATATAATATTTTTTTATTCTGTTTAATTGTTTTTCTATGCTTTTCTTTTCTTTTCTAATATTTTCTATTCTATTCTAATCTTTTCTATTCAAATTCAAAATCATTCTATACGAAATTTGAATTTCGGAAAATGGTTATATATAATATATATATATATATATATATATATATATATATATATATATATATATATATATATATATATATATATATATATATATATAACCATTTTCAGAAATTCTAATTTCGAAAATCGAATTAGAATAGAAGTAAAGAATAGAAAAGAATAGACTAGAAAAACAGTTGAATTATATATATTCCAAAGGTTGCTGCACTTAAAAATGTGTTGCTTTATTCCATCAAATCTTTAGAAAAAGTTTACAAAGCAAGTACAGTCATTCCAAACAGAATCATTACAATCATTTGTTCAGACAAAGATTACGTTTCAGGCTGATTTGTTCGCACCCTTCCTTAGATCAGTCAGAACACATCTGAACTTTATTTTTATATATACAAGGTCGGTGGGAGGACCTGTTTGCTGACACTAGATTGAAAGCTGTGTGTGGTTCTCCTCTACACTTCAATCTATATATATATATTATATTTTTTTTCTATTCGTTTTTATTATTTTCTATTCTATTCTAATCTTTTCTATTCAAACTTGATTTCAGTCTATATGAAATTCGAATTTCGGAAGATGATATATATATCTATATATATATATAGATATATATATATCTATATTCCTCTTTTACATGTACAAACCATCATTTTTTGCTAGAAAATTACTCAGAACCCCCAAACATATTATATATATACACATACAGTGGGGACGGAATGTATTCAGACCCCCTTACATTTTTCACTCTTTGTTATATTGCAGCCATTTGCTAAAATCATTTAAGTTCATTTTTTTTCCTCATTAATCTACACACAGCACCCCATATTGACAGAAAAACACAGAATTGTTGACATTTTTGCAAATGTATTAAAAAAGAAAAACTGAAATATCACATGGTCCTAAGTATTCAGACCCTTTGCTCGGTATTTAGTAGAAGCACCCTTTTGATCTAATACAGCCATGAGTCTTTTTGGGAAAGATGCAACAAGTTTTTCACACCTGGATTTGGGGATCCTCTGCCATTCCTCATTGCAGATCCTCTCCAGTTCTGTCAGGTTGGATGGTAAACGTTGGTGGACAGCCATTTTTAGGTCTCTCCAGAGATGCTCAATTGGGTTTAAGTCAGGGCTCTGGCTAGGCCATTCAAGAACAGTCACGGAGTTGTTGTGAAGCCACTCCTTCGTTATTTTAGCTGTGTGCTTAGGGTCATTGTCTTGTTGGAAGGTAAACCTTCGGCCCAGTCTGAGGTCCTGAGCACTCTGGAGAAGGTTTTTGTCCAGGATATCCCTGTACTTGGCTGCATTCATCTTTCCCTTGATTGCAACCAGTCGTCCTGTCCCTGCAGCTGAAAAACACCCCCACAGCATGATGCCGCCACCACCATGCTTTACTGTTGGGACTGTATTGGACAAGTGATGAGCAGTGCCTGGTTTTCTCCACACATACCACTTAGAATTAAGGCCAAAAAGTTCTATCTTGGTCTCATCAGACCAAAGAATCTTATTTCTCACCATCTTGGAGTCCTTCAGGTGTTTTTTTAGCAAACTCTATGCAGGCTTTCATGTGTCTTGCACTGAGGAGAGGCTTCCGTCAGGCCACTCTGCCATAAAGCCCCGACTGGTGGAGGGCTGCAGTGATGGTTGACTTTCTACAACTTTCTCCCATCTCCCGACTGCATCTCTGGAGCGTAGCCACAGTGATCTTTGGGTTCTTCTTTACCTCTCTCACCAAGGCTCTTCTCCCCTGATAGCTCAGTTTGGCTGGATGGCCAGCTCTAGGAAGGGTTCTGGTCATCCCAAATGTCTTCCATTTAAGGATTATGGAGGCCACTGTGCTCTTAGGAACCTTAAGTGCAGCAAAAATTTTTTTGTAACCTTGGCCAGATCTGTGCCTTGCCACAATGAGCTCTCTGAGCTCTTCACGCAGTTCCTTTGACCTCATGATTCTCATTTGCTCTGACATGCACTGTGAGCTGTAAGGTCTTATATAGACAGGTGTGTGGCTCTCCTAATCTAGTCCAATTAGTATAATCAAACACATCTGGACTCAAATGAAGAAGGGTGTAAAGAAGGGAAGCGCCACCTGAGCTCAGTATTAGTATGTACTTTTAATGACACATCATATAGTAAACAACTTACAGGAATGACATAGATAAAAAGCTCATCTGTGGGTAGGCGGTCCGTGATGGATTCCTCGAGCGCCAATCTGGATGGTGTTACAGCGGTGTAGAGCTGCGTATGGAAGCTATTCAGCCAGGGGTTCTTCCTGTGGCCATCAGGGAGAAGCTGAGGCCGGCATGGAGCACACGGGGGGACGTGCGTGACGTCACAGGTCATCCAATGGCTTCCGGGTACACTCCAGGGGGAGGGCTTCCACCGAGGGAGGGTTCTGGCAGTGAATAAGCGGTGGATAGGCTACACGCTCGGAGCAGCTGCTCCTTCAATAGGCCTGGGGGGGGGAGTGTCAGTGGTGTGCTATTTATATGCCGGCGCCATGGGACAACAAGACCCAGCGCCGACTACAAAGCACAGCACTGAATGTGGCCAGAAACAATAGACTGGAATGCTATAGGCGGGGAAGCACACATGGGAGAGAGTCTAAAACAAGAGACTATAGTGTACAGGTGGTAGATAACTATAGTTCCATCAGTAATAATATTATGGCCGCACTGGAGTAATACAATGAACACTAAAAAACATATGGTAGACTGACATATGGGGAAGAGGCACATAAGGACTGAATAAAATATAAAAAAATATATATAAGATATAGAATATAAAATATAAAAATATATAGAATAAAAAATGTACAAAAAATATATATATGATCTATATAAAAAATATATGTTATGAATAAAAACTGTGTACATTCTGTATACAGATAATAAACACTAATAGTAAAACTATTAATTAAAAAGTGTGGTAATTAGGGAAGAGGTAGGGCTGTATATAAGGAGAATGTATATATGCCTGCCAGGGCAGGACTTAGGGTGGGGGGGGGCCCTGGGCTTGAGTCACTTTCGGGCCCTACCTTCTATACATTACCTTAAATAGAACAAAATGTTGACTGGTACCGTAGACAGTGTTACATGTTAAAAAAATGTAATAATCTATTTATATGACCACTGACTGAAGCTTGAAAACCGTGACACTGATGACAGATGACACTAATTTGTGGCACTGATGACAGATGGCACTAATACGTGGGACTGATGACACGTGGCACTGATGACAGATGGCACTAATACGTGGCACTGATGACAGATGGCACTAATACGTGGCACTGATGACAGATGGCACTAATACGTGGCACTGACACGTGACACTGATGACAGATGACACTAATATGTGGCACTGATGACACGTGGCACTGATGACAGATGGCACTAATACGTGACACTGATGACACGTGGCACTGATGACAGATGGCACTAATAGGTGGCACTGATGACAGAGGGCACTAATACGTGGCACTGATGACATGTGACATTAATAACAGATGGCACATGAAACTGACAGGTGGCACTGATTACAGATGGCACTGATACATGGCACTGATGACACGTGACACTGGCAGGTGGCACTGATAGATGGCGCTGGGGACAGATGGCACTGGGGACAGATGGCGATGGGGACATTTGGCACTGATAGGTGGCAGTGGGGACAGATGGCACTGATAGGTGGCACTGGGGACAGATGGCACTATGTTGTGTAGTGTAACTGTAACTAGTGTGAGCGTTCACTCACCGCTGCAGCCGTTCGCTCTCCCTCCTCACACGCTGTCTCTGTGTGAGGAGGAAGAGCCGGCGATTAGAGATAATCTCATATGTTTACACATGAGATCATCTCCCATTGTACACTCCAATCGAGTGCTAAATGGCCGCTATGATTGGCCATTTAGCACGATCTCTAATTGGCTGTGTCCAAGGGACACGGCCAACACAGAACTTCCCCGATGCGCGCCCGCGGCGGCGCGCAGAGGGGAAGTAAACAGGAGGACGTCCAGGGACGCCCTCCCTGCAATTGGCGTCCGAGCTGTAGCCGTCTTTTGGCTATAGCGCGGGCGCCGCGGGGCCCATGGGCTTGAGCCCAGTCAAGACCAATAGTAAGTCCGGCCCTGATGCCCCTGCGCATAATGGGGCGCTGCACGTATGTAATAATGTTGGGTAATCCAAAGAAAAAGGGGGGATGGGGGGGGGTATATGACTGTGTAACTAGTGTATGTGGAATAAAGGGATGGGGGGGAGGAGGGAAGGGAGAGGGATATGGGAGGAGGGGGGGGAGGAGAAGGGGTGGAAGGGGGGGAGGGAAAAGAGGGGGTGGGGGTGGAAACAGAGAGGGGGGGTTTTAAGGGGGTAAGGGGGGAAAAAAGAGGGGAAGGGTGGGAAAATAATATAAATGAGGACAATGACTGTATATGGGCTGGGCTGAAGGATAATAACCATTCATTCCCAAAAGTGCACGTGCTCTGTCGAGGACAGAGGGAGAGAGAATGTTGGTATGGCCTCATGAGGAGACGAGGTGACTCATAGCAATGTATGTACCTCGATTTCCTAGTTTAGCCCGCCGGGTGTGAGGGTACCCAAGGAATAGATCCAGTAAGTCTCTTGTTGACACAAACGTTTGTAACGTTCGGCTGCAGGGTATGTGGTGGGAATGGCTTCAATAACCCACACACCAAGACCAGCCGTAGACTGGCCATGGTGTGTAAGGAAATGTTTAGGGACGCTGTGGTGGTCTCGGCCCTTTTCAATGAAGCGCCGATGTTCCCCAAAACGTGCCCTGAGTGCCCTTATGGTTCGGCCAACATAAAATAACCCACAGGGACAGGTCAGGCAGTACACAACAAAGTCCGTGGAGCAGTTGTAGAATTCTTTAAAGGTGTAACTTTTGCCTTTGACATTGAAAGTTTTTTGACCGTGGCGTACGAACTGGCAAGTGAGACAGAGGGGTTTTTACATTGATAGTTCCCTCTGAGGGGTATGAGAACAGGTTGCGAAGAGATCGTTTGAAAAGACTTGATTTTGCTAGGTGCGATTTTGCTCTTAATGTTCCTAGATCTTCTGTATGTTACTTTTGGTTTGGTACCAACTGTAGTTTTCAAGTGAGGGTCTTCCAGAAGAATAGACTAGTGTGACTCCAATATTTTTTCCATTTTCTTATGTTTATGGTGAAATTGTGTCATGAAACGGGTTGGTTGCTTGACGACAGGTGAGGAGTTATTGCGACTGGTGGGAAGCTTGTGGTAGTTGTTGAAAGCTGCGTCAATGAGTGGAGCAGGGTATCCTTTGTCTTGGAATTTTTTAGACAAAAGTTGGCCATGGATTTCATAATCCGAACTGGCTACGGGTGATATTACTGACCCATCTGGGATGGTGGCAGCTGGTGTAGTGTATAAAAGAATTGCCTGCAGTAGGTTTAATGGTTTATATGGTGTATATGGTTTCATTGTCATGGCAAAGTTCAAGGTCTAGGAATGCCAGAGTATCAGGGTCAGCCACGTGGGTGAAGGATAGGCCCAAGGTATTAGTGTCACAATACTGTACAATACCGTACAAAAGTGAGAATGTCATCAAGTGTACCATCCCAGATGATCACTATGTCATCGATATATCGGCCCACCCCCTCTTTTCCCTCCCCCCCTCCTTCCACCCCTTCTCCTCCCCCCCTCCCATATCCCTCTCCAACTACAGTATTTAGTCATTTCCCCACCCCCACCCCTTTTTCTTTGGATTACCCAACATTATTACATACGTGCAGCATCCCATTGTGTGCAGGTATATATACATTCTCCTTATATACAGCCCTACCTCTTCCCTAATTACCACACTTTTTAATTATTAGTTTTACTATTAGTCTTAATTATCTGTATACGGAATGTACTCAGTTTTTATTCATAACATATATTTTTTATATAGATTATATATATATTTTTTTATTCTATATATTTTTTTTTCATATTTTATATTTTATATTCTATATCTTATATTTTTATTTTATTTTATTCAGTCCTTATGTGCCTCTTCCCCATATGTCAGTCTACCATATGTTTTTTAGTGTTCATTGTATTACTCCAGTGCGGCCATAATATTATTACTGATGGAACTATAGTTATCTACCACCTATACACTATAGTCTCTTGTTTTAGACTCTCTCCCATTTGTGCTTCCCCGCCTATAGCATTCCAGTCTATTGTTTCTGGCCACATTCAGTGCTGTGCTTTGTAGTCGGCGCTGGGTCTTGTTGTCCCATGGCGCCGGCATATAAATAACACACCACTGACACTCCCCCCTCAGGCCTATTGAAGGAGCAGCTGCTCCGAGCACGTAGCCTATCCACCGCTTATTCACTGCAAGAACCCTCCCTCGGTGGAAGCCCTCCCCCTGGAGTGTACCAGGAAGCCGTTGGATGACCCGTTACGTCACGCACATCCCCTGTGCGCTCCACGCTGGCCTCAGCTTCTCCCTGATGGCCACAGGAAGAACCCCTGGCCGAATAGCTTTCATCCGCAGCTCTACACCGCTGTAACACCATTCGGATTGGGGCTCGAGGAATCCATCATGGACCGCCTACACACAGATGAGCTTTTTATCTATGTCATTCCTGTAAGTGTTTACTATATGATGTGTCATTAAAAGTACATACTAATACTGCACTCAGGCGGCGCTTCTCTTCTTTACCCCCTTCTTGCCTACCACAGAGCCAGCTCTCTGAGGACAGCAGCCACCTTTCAGATAAACCACTAAACCAGTTTTTTTATATACTCTGAACTGTCAGATACCTACTTAACACCTGGACTGCGTGTACTACAGCTATGGACTAAATGCCTGGCTAACCCATATATCCCTACTATTGTATGCATTTTTGTACGTGTGCTTACAGTTACTATTACCTTTATTTGGACTCAAATGAAGGTGTAGAACCATCTCAAAGGATGATCAGAGGAAATGGACAGCACCTGAGTTAAATATATAAGTGTCACAGCAAAGGGTCTGAATACTTAGGACCATGTGATATTTCAGTTTTTCTTTTTTAATAAATCTGCAAAAATGTCAACAATTCTGTGTTTTTCTGTCAATATGGGGTGCTGTGTGTACATTAACCACTTGAGCCCCGGACCATTATGCTGCCTAAGGACCAGAGGTCTTTTTCCAATTTGGCACTGCGTCGCTTTAACTGCTAATTGCGCGGTCATGCAATGCTGTACCCAAACGAAATTTGCGTCCTTTTCTTCCCACAAATAGAGCTTTCTTTTGATGGTATTTGATCACCTCTGCGGTTTTTATTTTTTGCGCTATAAACGGAAAAAGACCGAAAATTTTGAAAAAAAATGATATTTTCTACTTTTTGTTATAAAAAAAATCCAATAAACTAAATTTTAGTCATACATTTAGGCCAAAATGTATTCGGCCACATGTCTTTGGTAAAAAAAATGTCAATAAGCGTATATTTATTGGTTTGCGCAAAAGTTATAGCGTCTACAAACTAGGGTACATTTTCTGGAATTTACACAGCTTTTAGTTTATGACTGCCTATGTCATTTCTTGAGGTGCTAAAATGGCAGGGCAGTACAAAACCCCCCCAAATGACCCCATTTTGGAAAGTAGACACCCCAAGGAAATTGCTGAGAGGCATGTTGAACCCATTGAATATTTATTTTTTTTGTCCCAAGTGATTGAAAAATGACAAAAAAAAAAAAAAAAAAATATTTACAAAAAGTCGTCACTAAATGATATATTGCTCACACAGGCCATGGGCCTATGTGGAATTGCACCCCAAAATACATTTAGCTGCTTCTCCTGAGTATGGGGATACCACATGTGTGGGACTTTTTGGGAGCCTAGCCGCGTACGGGGCCCCGAAAACCAATCACCGCCTTCAGGATTTCTAAGGGTGTAAATTTTTGCTTTCACTCTTCACTGCCTATCACAGTTTCGGAGGCCATGGAATGCCCAGGTGGCACAAAACCCCCCAAAATGACCCCATTTTGGAAAGTAGACACCCCAAGCTATTTGCTGAGAGGCATATTGAGTCCATGGAATATTTTATATTTTGACACAAGTTGCGAGAAAGTGACACTTTTTTTTTTTTTTTTTTTTTTTTTTCATAAAGTTGTCACTAAATGATATATTGCTCACACAGGCCATGGGCATATGTGGAATTGCACCCCAAAATACATTTAGCTGCTTCTCCTGAGTATGGGGATACCACATGTGTGGGACTTTTTGGGAGCCTAGCCGCGTACTGGACCCCGAAAACCAATCACTGCCTTCAGGATTTCTAAGGGTGAAAATTTTTGATTTCACTCTTTACTGCCTATCACAGTTTCGGAGGCCATGGAATGCCCAGGTGGCACAAAACCCCCCCAAATGACCCCATTTTGGAAAGTAGACACCCCAAGCTATTTGCTGAAAGGCATGGTGAGTATTTTGCAGCTCTCATTTGTTTTTGAAAATGAAGAAAGACAAGAAAAAACATTTTTTTTTTTTCTTTTTTCAATTTTCAAAACTTTGTGACAAAAAGTGAGGTCTGCAAAATACTCACTATACCTCTCAGCAAATAGCTTGGGGTGTCTACTTTCCAAAATGGGGTCATTTGGGGGGGTTTTGTGCCACCTGGGCATTCCATGGCCTCCGAAACTGTGATAGGCAGTGAAGAGTGAAATCAAAAATTCACGCCCTTAGAAAGCCTGAAGGCGGTGCTTGGTTTTCGGGGTCCTGTACGCGGCTAGGCTCCCAAAAAGTCTCACACATGTGGTATCCCCGTACTCAGGAGAAGCAGCAGAATGTATTTTGGGGTGTAATTTCACATATTTCCATGGCATGTTTGAGCAATATATCATTTAGTGACAACTTTGTGCAAAAAAAAAAAAAAAAAAAAAAAAATTTGTCTCTTTCCCGCAACTTGTGTCGCAATATAAAATATTCCATGGACTCGACATGCCTCTCAGCAAATAGCTTGGGGTGTCTACTTTCCAAAATGGGGTCATTTGGGGGGGTTTTGAACTGTCCTGGCATTTTATGCACAACATTTAGAAGCTTATGTCACACATCACCCACTCTTCTAACCACTTGAAGACAAAGCCCTTTCTGACACTTATTGTTTACATGAAAAAGTTTTTTTTTTTTGCAAAAAAATTACTTTGAACCCCCAAACATTATATATTTTTTTAAAGCAAATGCCCTACAGATTAAAATGGTGGGTGTTTCATTTTTTTTTTTCACACAGTAATTGCGCAGCGATTTTTCAAACGCATTTTTTGGGGAAAAAACACACTTTTTTTAATTTTAATGCACTAAAACACGCTATATTGCCCAAATGTTTGATGAAATAAAAAAGATGATCTTAGGCCGAGTACATGGATACCAAACATGACATGCTTTAAAATTGCGCACAAACGTGCAGTGGCAACAAAATAAATACATGTTTAAAAGCCTTCAAAAGCCTTTACAGGTTACCACTTTAGATTTACAGAGGAGGTCTACTGGAAAAATTACTGCACTCGATCTGGCCTTCACGGTGATACCTCACATGCATGGTGCAATTGCTGTTTATGTTTGACGACAGACCGCCGCTTGCGTTCGCCTTAGCGCGAGAGCAGGGGGCGACAGGGGTGTTTTTTTTTTTTTTTTTTTTTTTTCTTTATTATTTTTTTGCTTTTTTAATCTTACTTTTAAACTGTTCCTTTCATATTTTTTTTTTTAATCATTTTTATTGTTATCTCGGGGAATGTAAATATCCCCTATGATAGCAATAGGTAGTGACAGGTACTCTTTTTTGAAAAAATTGTGGTCTATTAGACCCTAGATCTCTCCTCTGCCCTCAAAGCATCTGACCACACCAAGATCGGTGTGATAAAATGCTTCCCCAATTTCCCAATGGCGCTATTTACATCCGGCGAAATCTAAGTCATGAAATACTCGTAGCTTCCGGTTTCTTAGGCCATAGAGATGTTTGGAGCCACTCTGGTCTCTGATCAGCTCTATGGTCAGCTGGCTGAATCACCGGCTGCATTCTCAGGTTCCCTGTTGAGACAGGAGAGCCAGAGAAAAACACGGAAGACGGTGGGGGGGGGGGGGGCATTCCCTCCCACGGCTTGTAAAAGCAGTCTAGAGGCTAATTAGCCGCTAGGATTGCTTTTACATGAAAGCCGACCGCTGGCTGAAAAGAATGATACCAAGATGATACCTAAACCTGCAGGCATCATTCTGGTATAACCACTCAAAGTCGTGAATGGCGTACCTGAAGACAAAAAAATGGTTAACAATGGTTAACAATAAAGCACAGTAAAGTGTAAATAATTACACACCTGAAAAACAAACATGATAAAACATAATAACAATAACAATAACAATAAAACATTGCAGAATAGAATACAGTAAAAAAGAGCAGAACAATAGAGAGAGAGAATAGAGAGAGAGAGAACAAAAAAACAACAACTATTTTTTTTTATTTCATATTTTTTTTTTTTTTTACACTTTTTTTGTAACTAACTTTTATAACGGTAACCGGTTCCAGGTTCGGGTCTCTCAAAATGCGATGGCATCTTGGGAGACCCTGTGAAAGTGTGTCCTAGTCTGTGCAATGCTGTACCCTACGCTAATACTCAACTAGTGAATGGTAGCGTTCAAAACATTCACCAATGCAAAGACCAGGATTGTCAGGACAGGAGGGACAATAATAGCGGGTGTCACGCCTATATCCGCGCTTGCTGCAGACACGACATCTTTTTTGGGGGGTTCGTTGGGTAGGGGTACTCGGGAGGACATAAAGAAAATGCCTCTCATGCAGCCGACTGCATTTGGTTGGGGATGTGAATGGGGGAAGTACGGGCGCTGCAGAAGCGGTGGGTTCCCAATTAGGATTGGCGAATGCAGCAGGAAGGGCACTATGGGCACGACAGGCCTGTGTTTGTCTTTTTGGTGGCAGCGGGACACTACTTGTGCTTGCCACCTCACCAGCTTCAACTGCACTTATGGGACTCGCCACGTCACCAAGTGTTACTGCAGTGCTGGTTTGACTACGACCGGGGTGTACTAGGCCGCTGGCGCTTGCCAGTTCACCAAAACGCTACCAAAAAACGTTAGCGATCGCAGGGATCAGGCCTGACTCTGCGAACGCTGCAGTTATGCGTTTAGTGTTTTGTAAGTGTCAGTGATCGATCGATACTGCACTTGGGTGGGCTGGGCCGGGCCGGGCGGAGGGGCAAAACGCAGGTGCTAGCAGGTATCTGGGCTGATCCCGCTAACACTGCGTTTTTGGGAACCCTAAACTGCTGGTGACGCTAGTATAGATCTGATCGGATCAGATATTGATGCGATCAGATACTATACCACTAAGGGAGGTGTACGGTGCGTGCGTGGGTGTTAGCGCTACTGGCGCTAATCTGACGCTGCCTGGGGCTGGTGCTTGCCAGTTCACCAAAACGCTACAAAAAAAACTGTTAGCGATCGCAGGGATCAGGCCTGACTCTGCGAACGCTGCAGTTATGCGTTTAGTGTTTTGTAAGTGTCAGTGATCGATCGATACTGCACTTGGGTGGGCTGGGCTGGGCCGGGCGGAGGGGCAAAACGCAGGTGCTAGCAGGTATCTGGGCTGATCCCGCTAACACTGCGTTTTTGGGAACCCTAAACTGCTGGGGACGCTAGTATAGATCTGATCGGATCAGATATTGATCCGTTCAGATACTATACCACTAAGGGAGGCGTATGCTGCGTGCGTGGGTGTTAGCGGTACTGGCGCTAACCTGACGCCTGGGGCTGGTGCTTGCCAGTTCACCAAAATGCTACCAAAAAAACTGTTAGCGATCGCAGGGATCAGGCCTGACTCTGCGAACGCTGCAGTTATGCGTTTAGTGTTTTGTAAGTGACAGTGATCGATCGATACTGCACTTGGGTGGGCTGGGCGGAGGCACAAAACGCAGGTGCTAGCAGGTATCTGGGCTGATCCCGCTAACACTGCGTTTTTGGGAACCCTAAACTGCTGGGGACGCTAGTATAGATCTGATCGGATCAGATATTGATCCGTACAGATACTATACCACTAAGGGAGGCGTATGCTGCGTGCGTGGGTGTTAGCGGTACTGGCGCTAATCTGACGCTGCCTGGGGCGACGCATATCACCGCCGGGCGATCAGGGGGCTAAACCTTTATTTGGTAATAAACGGCGGGTGCCCTGACACTATAAAAAATAAACGAACTAACCAGCGTCATCCGTAACGGTTATACGGTGATCAGTGGTGAAAGGGTTAACTAGGGGGCAATCAAGGGGTTAAAACATTTATTAGGTAGTATATGGGGGTCCCTGACGCTATAAAACGCTGACGGCGAACCTAAATATTTACCTCACTAACTAGCGTCACCAGCGACACTAATACAGCGATCAGAAAAATGATCGCTTAGTGACACTGGTGACAGGGGGTGATCAAGGGGTTAAAACTTTATTAGGGGGGGTTAGGGGGGTACCCTAGACCTAAAGGGGGGTAATACTCACTGTCCCAACACTGTAACTGTCACAAACTGACACCATGCAGTAATCAGAAAAAAAAAAAAAAAAAACAAAAAAAAACTGCTGGTGTCAGTTTGTGACAGGGGGGGGGGGTGATTGGGGGGGGATCGGGGGGCGATCGGGGGGGGGATCGGGGTGTTTTGTATGCCTGGCATGTTCTACTGTGTGTGTGTGTGTTGGTGCACTCACATAGATGTCTTCTCTCCTCGGGCCGGAACGGAAAATACCGACCCCCCACCCGCGGAAGGCAAATCACGTACCCTGTACGTGATTTTGCCTGTCCGTGCCACTTTGCCGACGTACATCGGCGTGAGGCGGTCGTCAAGTGGTTAATGAGGGAAAAAATGAACTTAAATGATTTTAGCAAATGGCTGCAATATAACAAAGAGTGAAAAATTTAAGGGGGTCTGAATACTTTCCGTCCCCACTGTGTATATATATTTATTTATATATTTTTCGTTAGCAGAGACCCTGGGGCAGGGGTAGGCAACCTCAGCCCTACAGCTGTTCTGAACTACAAATCCCAAGAGACATTGCAAGACCCTGACAATCACAAGCATGACTCCTAGAGGCAGAGGCATGACGGTATTTGTAGTTTTACCACAGCTGGAGGGCAGAGGTTGCCTACTCCTGCCCTAGGGAATAAAATGCCTGTCGTTGCAATTTTTTATGTCACAAGTTATTTGCGAAGCAATTTTTCAAATGTGATTTTTTTTTTTTTTAGGAAAAAAACGCTTTCCTGGTGCCTCCATGGCAGCATACCAATGGTTGGTGGCTCCATCCTCGACCAACCCACAGGACCACATAACTCTATAAAAAAAAGAGTTACTCCCTCCCTCAGGTATTCTTTTTCCTGTCCTCATCCCTGCAGGATCACAGTCCAGCCCTACCTCACCGACATATGGTGTGACCATTGCAGGGTCATGCTCTCCTGCAGTATGGAGTCCCATTACTTGGGCTGCTAAATGCGCCATATAAGTATAGGAGCCCGTTTTTCTGTGGATCTTTTTGGGGCCTGTGGAGAGATCCAGGAGCATTTCCTTCTCCTCTGTGGTTATGGCTGGCTATCCCAAAGCAAGGTACCTTTCTGGAGCCTCCAGTGGCAAAATTTCTCTGCTTTCCAGGTACGCCGGCATACCGCCCCCTTCTGGGTGTGTGGGCGCTTCGTGCGCACCTCTGAACACAGCTTCGTCACCTCGGGGGAGGGGCGGGATCACGGCGGAATGTCAAGGCACATGACGCCACGCCGTTACACCGCTTAGCCTTCTGAGGCTAAGCGGCGGCCATCTTGGTATACTCTAGCCGAGATCTTCTATTTAAACACCCTATAGGTTCATTTAAGCCAGGCTGTCAGAGAGAAGACATCTCCAGGTGTCTTCTCCACCTTCTCTTCCCTTCCTATTATCATGGAGCCTGGCCAAGGTAGTGTTATATGTGTATATATATATATATATATATATATACACACACACACACACACACACACACACACGTACATGAGAGTGTATGTATGTATATATAAATAAATATATATATATATATATATATATATATATATATGTATATGCATGTACGTTTCAATAGTTTTATCGTGCCATTCCTATGCCTTTTTCATTTTAAATTTTTCCATCCCTAGCTGCCTCTGATATTACAATGCCGCATCAAAAAGATCCTCAACATACCACTAGGTAAGGGCTGCAACAAGCAGGTAAGTTCCTTTATTCAAAGAGCTTTTTTGGGCATATGGAAATATCCTTTTGTTTTTTCCGCAGCCCGTACCGAGAGTCATCCCGCAGATCTTCCCGCAGATGTTCTCCCGATAGGGGCCACAGAAGTTCTGGTCACTCGCATTCATCTTCTGCTCATGCTTCCCACAGCAGTCGGAAGTCACCCCAGCATACCTCAAGCAGGCATGACTCCCAGGGCGGGTCGACACATCCAGGGAAGAAGGCCTGTTGGGTCTGTGGGAGGCAAGCCATCCCTGGAAAATTGGCATGTAGCCAGTGCCTCCTGGAAGCCATGGCGGACAAGCAGGGATCCATAGACTCAATTGAAAATTTGATCAAGGATTCCATCTGGAAATTAGCCCTATCTCAAAATCAATCAGTTCTGCCTACGAGGAGAGAGCTGTGGAGACACTTATTCTCCAACCCAGTTCAGAAGCAAATTCAGAAGACGAATCGATTACAGCGGAAGAAAACTCGTCAACATTTGATTTCGCTTTAGTAGAATCTTTTGTTATCACAGTTAAAGATACGATTCAGTGGGAGGAAAATCCGGAACCTCCGTCCAAAACGAAAAAATATTTTCCTCACCTGACTAAGAAAGTTTCAAACTTCCCTATGATGGATGAAATTAGGGGAGTGGTTATGGATGAGTGGCAGAAAGTGGACAAGAGAACTGTCGCCTACAATCAGTTTCTCAAACTTTACCCACTGGCGGAGGCAGATGCTCAGCTCTTTGATTCCGTTTCGACTGTGAACGCGTTGGTCATGAGATTAGCCAAGAATACAACGTTGCCTTTAGAAGACGCAGTCTCCTTCAGGGATGTCCTGGACCGCAGGATCGACTCAGATCTTAAGAAGCTTTATCAGGCAACAGGGGGAGCCTGCAAGCCGGCAGTGGCTCTGTCTTCAATCTCCAGGGCCCCCAGGGTATGGTCAGATAATATCGAGACGGCTCCCAGGCGAGGCTTAGGTTCAGATGTAATCATTAAAGCACTGGATGAGTTGAAGCTAGCCTCAGATTTTATGACAGAAGCAGCCATCCATGTCCTGAGGTGTTCTTCTAGGGCCATGCTATACTCCATCACAGCCAGAAGGGCATTATGGCTAAAGCCAGGGTCGGCGGACATATCTTCAAAGCAGTCCTGGTGTCGCATCCCATATGATGGAAAGGCCCTGTTCGGCGAGAAGATGGATACAGCTATTACCAGAGTCACAGGTGGAAAGAGTGGCCTAATTCCCCAGGATAGGAGAAGGAAATTCGCTTCACGGCGTTACCAAACAAAGATCAAGGGATGCCAGAATATACCGTCCCGGTAAGGAGTACAGAAGAGGCTGGAAGGGCTCACAAGCCACCTTTCTCAAGTTGGGGAAGCCTAATGCCGCGTACACACGAGCGGAATTTCTGACAGAAAGAGTCCGATGGGAGCTTTTCATCGTATATTCCGACCGTGTGTATGCCCTATCCGACTTTTTCTGTCGAAAATTCAGACGGACTTAGATAGAGAACATGTTCTATATTTTTCCGATGGAACAAATTACTATCGGAAAAAACGCTTGTCTGTATGCTGTTCCGACGCACCAAAAATGACGCATGCTCTGAAGCAAGTACGAGATGGAAGCTATTGGCTAGTGGCTATTGAACTTCTGTTTTCTAGTCCAGTTGTACATGCTGTACATCACCGTGTTCTGGACGGTCGGAACTTGGTGTGACCGTGTGTATGCAAGACAGTTTGAGCGGAATTCCTTCGGAACTCCATCGTAAAAACCTTCAGAGTCGTGTGTACAGGGCATTAGGCTTTGACATTGATGGTTGAAAACCAGAAGTCTTTTTGATTCCTTACCCAAACAAACCAGTCCAGTGGGGGCAAGACTCAGGTCTTTCGCCCAGGTTTGGGTGGAAAATTGCACGGATCAATGGGCAATCTCCACGATCCTTCAAGGGCATTTTTGGAAATTCAAAAGCTGTCCTCCACCCTTTTCTTTTCAACCCACCAAAATTCTGATCACCAAGGAGAAGAAACAAGCTCTCTTTTAGTATATTCAAATACTTCTTCTACACCAACGGGCAGTACTGCCAGTACCAGACTCGGAGAAACACTCAGGGTTCTATTCCCCAATCTATTTAGTCCCCAAGAAATCAGGAGGCTGGAGGCCCGTATTGAACCTAAAGAGGCTAAACAGCTACATTCAAGTATAACACTTCGAATGGAATCCCTGAATACAGTAATTCTGTCAGTACAGCCAGGGGATTGGATGATCTCTATAGATCTCCAAGATGCATACCTTCACATCCCCATCCACCATAATTTCCAGCCTTTTCTCCGGTTCAAAGTAGGCGATCTGCACCTTTCATCGGCCCCCAGAACCTTTACCAAGGTTTTAATAGCCATCCTGGCTCCCCTCCGGGAGAAGGGGGTCAGGGTCCTTCACTACTTAGATGACATACTGATCCTATCACAGCACAGAGGGACTCTGGAAGCACATGTGCAGCTAGTTCTGAACACTTTGATGCAATTCGGGTGGCTTATCAACTACTCAAAAAGTCAATTGACGCCTACACAAAAGATGACATATCTGGGAGCTTTATTCAACACCCCGGAAAAGGCTGTGTCACTCCCACCTGAGAAGATCCCTATATTGATACAGAAGGTGAAGCAGGCGTTAGGGAGCCGTTCCATTCCAGCATCAGACTGTCTGAGCCTCCTAGGGTCCCTTCCATCATGCATACCGATGGTGAAGTGGGACAGGTGGCATCTACGAGATTTACAGTTGGGTTTTCTGGCTCAGTGGAGAAAGAAGCACCTGGGACAAATGATAGTCATCACCTTTTCAATGAAATCCAGCCTCTGGTGGTGGACAAGACCACCCAACCTTCTAGTTCACCGTTCCCTGGGCCCCATCTCGTGGTCCATCCTTACATCGGACGCAAGTCAACTGGGATGGGGGCACACTACCAAATCCAGTTAGTGCAAGGAAGATGGCAATTCAATACGAAAGGGATGATTTCCAATATCCTGGAGCTAAGGGCAGCATGAATGGCAATTCTACATCTAGCCCCTCTTCTCAGAGGCAAGTCCATACTGCTCCAGATGGACAACAGAGCAGCAGTGGCCTATGTTCAAAACCAAGGGGGGACGCACAGCAGGTCCCTAGCCAGTGAGGTAGCCCCAATGATATCACGGGCCGAGAGCAATTTGATCAATCTTCGGGCTGCTTACATCCCAGCCCCAGAGAATCAGCTGGCCGATCGCCTTTCAAGGTCTTTCAGCAGCAACACAGAATGGTCACTAGATCCACAGGTTTTCCTCTGGATATGCCAACAGTGGGGTACTCCCCAGATAGATCTTTTTGCTTCCCCGCTTAACGCGAAAACCCCTCTGTTTTTCACGAGATTCCCATCTCCAAGGTGAGCAGGAGTGGATGCCGTAGTCCAGCCTTGGAACTTCCAAAGGGGGTATGCGTTCCCTCCGATTCCTCTGATACTGAGGTTCCTCCAGTGTCTGGCATCGGAAAAAGTCACTATCCTGGTGGTCATCCCATACTGGCCGAGGAGACTGTGGTTTCCGCTGCTAGTAAAAATGGCCCTGTGCAACCCACTTCCGCTTCCCCACATGGACAACCTCCTATCTCAAGGCGACTTATTTCACCTGCATCCGGAGATCCTGGACTTGAAGGCCTGGAATTTGAGCGGAAGAGACTGGGTGACTTAGGGTGCTTAGGGTGTTATCCAGACATTATTACAGGCAAGAAAATCGTCCACCAATGCCACCTACTACAGGGTATGGAGAAAGTTCACCCAGCTGTCAGTATCCAACCATTTCAATCCACTGGATCCTGGAGTCCAAAATATTTTTCTACAGACTGGTCTGGACTTAGGCTTAGGTCTTAACACACTGAAGATTCATGTTTCAGCCTTATCAGCTCTAACGGACACACACTAGGCACTAAATCCTCTCGTAGACCGTTTCCTGAAAGCAGTTCTAAGATTACGTCCTCCCAGGAAGGCACTATACCCCAAATGGGATCTGACAGTTGTCCTCAATGCCTTAGCCAACACTCCCTTTGCACCCACTGAAGAATGTGCATTGGAGGATATTACCTGGATGACAACCTTTCTGATCGCCATCATGTCAGGGCGTAGAGTGTCGGAAATTCAAGCTCTAGGAGCACAGGAACCCTACGTCACCTTTTTTCCCCAGACAGGGTAGTCCTGCAGCCTATTCACCAGTTTGTCCCTAAGGTACCTTCAGTCTACCATCTCAATCAGGAATGGGTTCTCCCGGCCTTCGAAGAAGATCCAACCTCCACAAAACTACACGAATTGGATGTGGCCAGGTCCAGAGCTGACACAGCAATTCCGCAAGGATCAATGTCTATTCGTTATTCCCAAGGGTGCAAAGAAAGGAATGGCGGCCTCCAAGACGACCTTGGCCAGCTGGATCCTGAGACTAATCCAGAAGGCATAAAGGGCTAGTGGTTTCCAAGTCCCAAATGCGGTGAATGCACACTCAACACGGGGAATGGCCTCTTCTTGGGCAGCTTTGGCTCGGGTCTCCCCTGAGACAATTTGCAGGGTGGCTAGTTGGTCATCCTTCAACACTTTCATGTCGCACTATAGCCTAGATCCGGCGGTCCTCATCTCCCGAGACTTTGGGAAAAGGACCTTAGAGCTATCAGTTCTGTAAACTCATTAAAATGTATTATTGCAGTACCCTCCCTGTAAGCGAGTCATTTATCATTGGTATGCTGCCATGGAGGCATCAGGAAAACAGAAAATTGAATACTCACCTTTCTGTAATTTTCTTTTCCTGGTGCCTACCCATGGCAGCATACACCCTCCCTTCGATAATCCTTAAAGGTTCTGAAGACTAGTTACAAGAATACCTGAGGGGGTGGGAGTAACTCTTTTTTTATAGAGTTATGTGGTCCTGTGGGTTGGTCGAGGGTGGAGCCACCAACCCATTGGTATACTGCCATGGGTAGGCACCAGGAAAGGAAAATTACGCAAAGGTGAGTATTCAATTTTCTGTTTTCATGAATTAAAAAAACAAACAAAACACAAGTGAAAGATGATATTACGCCAAGTAAATAGATACCCAACATGTCACGCTTTAAAATTGGGCACACTCGTGGAATGGCGCCAAACTTTGGTACTTAAAAATCTCCGTAGGCGATATTTTAAATATTTTTACAGGTTACCAATTTAGAGTTACAGAGGAGGTCTTGTGCTAGAATTATTGCTCTCACTCTAATGTTCACATCGATACCTCACATGTGTGGTTTGAACGCCATTTACACGTGCGGATGCGATGTGCGTATGCGTTTACTTCTGCATGCAAGCACGAGGGGATGGAGACGCTTTAAAAAAAAAAATGTTATTGTCTATTTTTATTTTATTTTTACACTTTCCCTTAAATTATTATTTTTTTTGATCACTTTTATTTCTATTCCAAGAAATGTTAACATCCCTTGCAATAGAAATATGACATGACAGGTCCTCTTTACAGAGAGATCTGGGGTCTACAAGTCCCCAGATCTCTCCTCTATGCTGGAAAGCCTGAAATTTAAAAAAAAAAATTGATCTTAGGCTTTTTAGCTAAAAAAAATGGCAGTGTTTACGTCTGCCAGTGCCGGAAGTGACATCATGACATCGCTTCCGGCCTCTGAGGGTCATAGAGATTATTCTCCAGCTCCCTAATTGCACAGGCGAGCCAGGAAAAGCACCAGGGGGGGAGGGGGTGTGGAACGTCCTCTCCTGTCGCCTGTAAAAGCAATCAAGCCACTAAACAGCCGCTATGATTGCTTTTACATGTGAGGGAATCGCCAGCTTAAAAAAAAGATATCTATATGATGCCTGCAGCTGGCATCATTCAGATATCATAAGATGCCCACCTAGGGATAAGTGTTTAAAGTTAGTTATTTTTGCCTTTTTGCTCCCCAGTAATTTTCTGAGAAAGTTCTCTCTCCCATTCCGCCAGGAATTCTGGGGGGAAGATGAGGCTAAAGATTGTTGTATAATAGGGATGTACAAAGACCCTGTTACATTATATACAGTATCTCTAAAAAATAATCCAGCCAGCTGTCCCCTGCAATAGAAGAAGCTGAATATTTACATCTCCAGTGGGTGACAAGTAGCCATTTTTTTCTGTCTCATTTTCTACACTGCTGCTATTCAACACTTCCGGATGTTTCAGATAGTGAGTCCACCAATCGGCAGTGTATGAATCATCCCACTGGGTGTGGAGTTTTATAAATGATGGACAGCAAAATATTACTTTCCAAGATGCATTTCATTTAAAAAAGAATGTATTTATTTATTTTTTAAATGTATGTATATATATATATATATATATATATATATATATACACACACAGTGGGGACTGAAAGTATTCAGACCCCCTAAATTTTCCACTCTTTGTTATATTGCAGCCATTTGCTAAAATCATTTAAGTTCATTTTTTTTCCTCATTAATGTACACACAACACCCCATATTGACAGAAAACACAGAATTTTTGACATTTTTGCAGATTTATTAAAAAAGAAAAACTGAAATATCACATGGTCCTAAGTATTCAGACCCTTTGCTCAGTATTTAGTAGAAGCACCCTTTTGCTCTAATACAGCCATGAGTCTTTTTGGGAAAGATGCAACAAGTTTTTCACACCTGGATTTGGGGATCCTCTGCCATTCCTCCTTGCAGATCCTCTCCAGTTCTGTCAGGTTGGATGGTAAACATTGGTGGACAGCCATTTTTAGGTCTCTCCAGAGATGCTCAATTGGGTTTATGTTTATATTGTTTTATATCATTTTTTGCATTGGGGACCCCTTTTGTTGGGGGGGGGGGGGGGCGGGGTAATTGCCCCTTTTGCCCCCTGATCAATCCAGCCCTGACTATCTGATACATCCAGATAGTAACGATGTCTGAAGCTTATGAATACTGCAAACATTTCACCCCCCCCTTCTTTGAAAGCTAAGTATTCAGCTTCTTCTGTTGCAGGGGGAGGCTGACCAGAACTGTTTTAGAGAGGTGACAGGGTTACTTTAAAGTGACACTAACTGATATCCTTCTTCTGCAAAATAAATCCATGCACATCCACTGTAATCTATTTTTATGTGAAATTGTCCCTTACTGTGTTTTTCTTCCTCTTTGTAATGTCCTCTGTGAGCTTCCTAACCTCTCCTTTTCCCTCCTCATTTCTATTTGAACAAGTAATGCACATAAGGTCACGGTTATGTGTACTGTTCAATGCACACTACAAATTCCATAATCCCCATAATCCCTAGACCATCTCAGGAGTGAGCAAAAGAGGGTGACTACATTCCTACATGCAGTGGGACCATGGAGAATGAATGAACATAGCCACCCCTTAAAAGGAAGCCAGATCACATCAGGGTTAAAAACAGAATTTGTAGATTTGTAGAAGGCTAAGAGAAATAGATATTTTTTTTTTTAAACGAGAGTTTACTGTCACTTTAAGTAGGTGGCGCACACATAGACAACCTTCTATTTTCCAATGTTTAACTAGCACTTCATCTATTGTAGTAATTGTTTTAGTACGAAGAAATTAAGGCATTCTGTTTTGATAACTGATCTTTGCTTTTTTTTTTGTGGTGGACTAAACGGAACAAAGCATCCTTTCATATCAGCTATTCAGGAGGCAAATCCTAGCTCCATAAAATTAGTTTGTGGACAGGCAGACATATCTGACCAGTGGGAAATCTGACTGTCTATAGCCACCGTTAGATCACCTTCACCAGCAGCATTTGTTTCTGTTGTGAACTGTCATTAACAACAAACTGAACTACTTAACTCACAGAAGTAACATGTCATTACATATGTAACCACAAGGGGGCAGCACAGTATGTAACTTCAAGAACTACTATAGCTGATTAGTACAGGGATATGAATAAACCTGTAACAAGTAGCAGACGGGACAAGAAATGTCTACATGTTGAGTTCCATTAATTATTATACAAGCTACTTCCCAATCACTGCAATTGGAAAGCACTGCACCGATCTATAAGGCTGCATTCACACCTGAGCGTTTCATTTTCAGGCAGAAAGTTGCACATTTTGCCGTGATTTTGCACAGATCAAATGGTCACCAATATAAAAAGCAGATAAACGCCTGTAATCTGCCCAAAAAGAAGCTCATGTACTTTTTTGAGCTTCAGGCGTTTTGCTTAAGGCTACAAAACACTCAGATGTGAACAGGGGCCATTTAAATGAATGGGATTTTGCTTGTTGGGCGTTTTTCGGGCGTTTTACGAGCTGAAAACGCTCAGGTGTAAATGCAGCCTTAGGCAGTTAACCTGTGTCTCAATACAACACAGATTATTACACAAATCAGCCGCTTTATAAATAAGGTCAGTTACGTTTACTGATAATGCCACGAAATTCACAAAATACATTTTAAGTGCATTAACTACTTGTTAATACAATTTGGAAAGTATGGAAAATCCCCTTTAGTCTAAATACATATTCTTTGAATAAAATCTTACTATAACACTAATTTACAGTATCTCACAAAAAAAGAGTACACCCCTCACATTTTTGTAAATATTATATTATATCTTTTCATGTGACAACACTGAAGAAATGACAATTTGCTACAATATAAAGTAGTGAGTGTACAGCTTGTATAATGGTGTAAATTTGCTGTCCCCTCAAAATAACTCAACACACAGCCATTAATGTCTAAACCACTGGCAGCAAAAGTAAGTACACCCCTAAGTGAAGAAGTCCAAATTGGGCCCAATTAACCATTTTCCCTCCCCAGTGTCATGTGACTCATTAGTGTTACAAGGTCTCAGGTGTGAATGGGGAGCAGGTGTGTTAAATTGGGTGTTATCGCTCTCACTCTTTCATACTGGTCACTGGAAGTTCAACATGGCACCTCATGGCAAAGAACTCTCTGAGGATCTGAAAAAAAGGATTGTTGCTCTACATATAGCTGGCCCAGGCTATAAGAAGATTGCCAAGACCCAGCACTGTGGCTGAGACCATATGGCGGTTTAACAGGACAGGTTCCGCTCAAAACAGGCCTCGCCATGGTCATCGTCATATCCAGAGGTTGTCTTTGGGAAATAGACGTATGAGTGCTGCCAGCATTTCTGCAGAGGTTGAAGGGGTGGGGGGGTCAGCCTGTCAGTGCTCAGACCACACGCCGCACACTGCATCAAATTGGTCTGCATGGCTGTTGTCCCAGAAGAAAGCCTCTTCAGTCTACTGCTTGAGCACAATTATCACTTCTAAATCTTCACTTGTTCAGTTCAGGTCCACTTTCAATAAACTGGTGTGCACATAGTTTCACAGAGTATGTAATAAAAAGTAAAAGCTAAAATGTCACGGAGAATGTGGTTATTCCAGTGTCTCCTTTACGATTCAACAATGTGTAGCACTTACAGTTCACATACCTGAATTCATCCCATGGTATTGTGAACATCTGAAATACGTATTACCTGAAAACATCACAGGAATGTCTTCTCTCATACAATCACAATCTGGAAACCTGTGTAGCACCCTGGGGCTTAGGCAGGGGTGCTAACAAATTTAGTTTGTCAGGTAGTAATTGTCCTGGCTATTTGTTAGATCCACTGATTCCTCTCTAATTCTGGAATTGCTGCACTTTTTCTTCTGTCACTAGGTGGCACTGTGGCTGGGGACATTAGATCAACAAGGGCATAGTAAGATCAGATTATGTCTCAGCCAATTGGATGGGGTGTCTCAGCCAATTGGCAGGGGTTTATTTAATCCCTGAGCATGCTGGGAGAGCCTATTTATTTGGGTGGAGTCAGGTCATTGGGGTTCTGTGCCACCTGGATGGCTGTCTAGGTAGACTCGTGTTATGTCTCCCCGGGTTACTAGGCCGGAAGCCTGAGGCCTATCCCAGGGGCACCTGGCTGCTAGGCTGCCTGAGGCCTTTCCCGGAGCAGGAGAAGCAGCATGGGGTTAGGACTGCAGGATTGGAGTCCAACCGAGTTGCGAAGGTTCAGCCGGACGGGGAACCAGTTGTGGTCGGAGGTAAAGGGGAAGCAGTCGCCACTAAGGGACCATCCACCTTATTACCGGAGACTACTGTGAGTAAGCTCGAGCAAGTACCAGAGCACTCTTCTCACCAGACGGATACGGTGAAGAAGTGGGAAAGCTTCAGCAAGTGCCAAGCCAGGGACCCAGAGGGTTAGCGGGGGTGACGCTTGAAGTGTATACATAGCTGTGGAAGAGCTCAGGAGATTCAGTGACGACTAGGATCTCAGAGTCTAGTGAGAGACTGGGAGCTCAGTGAGTGAAGACCTACAGTGGGATACTGTGAGATAAGAGAAGAACTATTCTGTGTCACCAAGAGTTATGTACAACTACCTTTAGTGACTGTTACAAGTTCAGTTGCCATAAGAGACAGCGGTCCTACCTATACAGATGTAGCATCAGGCTGGAGGCCTTTCCCTATATAGCTGTCTACCTATAGTGTCTCAGAGTCTGCCAATTACCATTCCATCTACCTATGGGTGTCCTGACCCTAACCCACTCTCCCAGAGTTCTTGTTAAGAGACAATAAATCTCTTGTTCGCATTCAAAATGTGACGGGCGCCCATCATTTCATCTTGCATTACACCCACCTTGCCTTTTAACCCACTCTACAAGGAAGGATGTCAGCTCTCCCTAACTCTTGAGGTCACCATCAGGCCTCTAGAGGTCTGGGAGGTTGCTACACTTGTATGCAATAATTACAAAGGGTAAAACATTGATGAATGACTACGAGAAGGTATCTGAAAATTATTTAAAAACTAAAGGGTCCACTTGTAAACCAGCAATATGTCCAGGCTACAGCCATAAAGCTGTTCCTCTAATAAAGCCCCCTTCAGCACATTTATCAAAGCATATCTAATCCCAATAACAAAAATTGAATGTATTTTAGCTTTTTCACACTTGCTGTCCAAGAGTGACAACTGTACTGTAACCAGAAAGGGAGTGTTTTAGAACGATATAACACCTCCCCTCTCTCCATTACATAAGGGAAGGTGTTTTGTAGTCAAATGAGATAGCCAAGAACAATGCTAACTGAAATAAGACTGCAGAGGAACGCAGCGTACACGCAATCGCACATTCCGACAACAAAATCCATGTTTTTTTTCCCGACGGATGTTGGCTCAAACTTGACTTGCATACACACGGTCACACAAATCTTGTCGGAAATTCCAAATGTCAAGAACGCGGTGACGTACGACGAGCCGAATAGATTGAAGTTCAATAGCCAGTGCGGCTCTTCTGCTTGATTCTGAGCATGCATGGAATTTTGTGTGTCGGAATTGTGTACACATGATGGGAATTTACGAGAATGGATTTTGTTGTTGGAAAATTTGAGATCCAGATGTTAAATTTTGTTTGTCGGAAATTCCAACGGAAAATGTCAGATGGAGCCTACACACGGTCGGAATTTCCGACAACAAGCTCCCATCAAACATTTGTTGTTGGAAATTCAGACCGTGTGTATGTGGCAGAAGTGTTCACAGAAAGTTATAGGGAAGTAAATGCTACACTTATACAGAGAGCTAGGTGTTTCTCCCCAATTTTGAAACTAGGTTCACACATATCGGGTGCGAATTTCCCCTCAGTTTTCACTGCGAATTTCCGAAGCAGCTGTTTGATGGTTTAGCTGCGATTTAAATGCAGTTTAGATGCAAATTTATGTAGCTGGTACCCACGGCGTCTTTAACATTAGCTCGTTAAAGTAGAACCTCAGTCATTTTTTTCATCTTTCTATCTATTAAATCTTCTGCCCTTGATGTTTTAACTTTGGATAGTAAAACATTTTTTTTCTGCCAGTAAATACCTTATACAGCCCACTTCTTGTTTCTTGTCTAGTAAAAAGCCTAGGCTTATGACATCATGCACAGCTCTCTCACTCTTGTGAGAGTTTGCTAAGAAGGGAGGGAGGATGAGTCATAAGAGGGCCAATGAGAGCTGCAGATCTGGAGGTGTGCCTCTGTGTAAATCCAGGAAGTGAACAGGCAGCAGCATCAGCTGCCCACAGTTAAAATGGTTACAGCCAGACTCAGTGGGGGGAGATTTCTGTAGCATATTTGGCAAGTACAGTATCACAGTACATATAAAATCATATGCAAAGTGTTTGGAGGGAAGCTGCAATGGCAAAGATGTTTTTATAAAAATGATGTAAGCAGACTGCAGTTCCTCTTTAAGGAGAGGCCTGGTGACTCATCCGCTGTCAGCAGAATGTCACCGCTGACAGCTAAATGTAAAAAAAAGCCATTGCCAACAATAAACAAAATTGCGATTTTTCATTGCCGGCAATGTTTTTTTTTACATTCAGCAGTCAGCGGGTAAGCCTGCTGACAGCTACTGAGTCATTCGTTAAGGACATGGTGGCTGGCTTCCTGTCCCGCTCCTTAGCAACCAGCTAATGTTAAAGACACCGGTGCCCGTCGACTCCAAAAATTCACATCTGAACCGCATGTAAAATCGCAGCTGAAATGCTGAACAGCTGCTTAGGAAATTCCATCCCAAAACGGAGGGGAAATTTGCACCGGACATGTGTGAACCTAGCCTAAGCAAATTCATTCACCCAATTCAGGTTTTAGATTCCTAGGATTTGGGTTTCAGTGGGAACAGTAGGGATTCATGCCAGTTGACTAAGAGACCCGTGACACTTGAGAAGCATATTAGCACCTGTAGTGCACCCTATAGAGAAGGCCAAGCATCTTTAGAAAATAGCAGGAGGTCATAAGCGTACAGGGACACCCTCTCCTGCAACCATGCAATCTGAAGAACTTTAATATCAGGAAAGACCTGAAGAGCCTCCATAATAGGCTCCATAGCCAGAGCACATAGAGTTGGGAAGAGAGGGCAGTCCTGTCATGTGCCTCAATATCGTTCTGGCTATACTAGGCACTTTTTACAGTGTCACTGTTATACACATGGGGTATCTTTGCTTTGTGCAGGTATTCATCAATGCCCTGGGACCAGGCTGGGGCTGCTGTGGGGGAAATACTCGACCTTAAAATGGCCCTCTGCTCTTAGAGATGAACATACACCGTGTACACTTGTACTGCAACTGTTCTCCAGTTAACTCTCGGCCCCCGTGACAATGTGCACCTTCTCTGTAACTTGCATTTAGGAGAAACACGCTGAGACTTGTCCACATCCACCTGTCCAGCATTTTCCACTACCATTCCCAGTAGCGAAGTGGGCTCCGTCATGCACCGTGCAGCAGGCTGCACATGTGCACTTAACTTGACTCTTGATCTTCCATACCTCTGGACAAGATGGAAACCTCTACGGTGCAAATGCGCTATGGGAGACAGACCTCTGGCAGAAGGAGTGCTGAAAACATTTCCCTTGCTGCTAAAGGCCATTCCGCCTATAATAAGTACACGCTACCGACAGGCTGCTTGTTAAACTTCTGTTACCCATAATAACCACTTGCGTCTTTACGCTGCTCCAAATCCACACCTATGTCTTCATACCCCAGTGTGTTTAATACCCACTCTGTAGACTATGTGTGCCAGTTACTTGCGTTACACCCCTTTTAGCAACTACAGATCAGGTAGAAAAGGATTTCAAAACTTTACTTTGAAAAGTGCAATTACAAAGCCCAGCTTTCAAAAACATACTTCTTCCCTATTTCCCTAATCCTACCTACAGGCTGTGTGCTGCCCTGGCATACCTGCAAAGGTAGTGTCTGTGAAATACAGAGTCCATCAGAAGCATTCCTCCAGTGGCTGGTGTCTTCGGGGCGAACCCCAGATTCTGATGGCTTTACATCCAGGTAGTGATGAGCAACATCCTTATTTTCCTGGCGGGTGTTTTTCTCTCATTCCCTTATGGGCATCGAACCTGATGCGGGCCTTGGACCTCTAGCAACTCTCAGCTCTCTAATCCCAGGCTCTCTGCTATGGTGACTCTCTTGGGTATGAACCCCTGTCCCTTTTATTTTACATAGAATCAGTAAGTCGTACCCAGAAAAACCCATCAAGTGAACAAAGAACCGGAAAAGGCATTAACTCCTACTCTTCCGTCCAGGGCAGCACCTAACTGGCTATTTCAACCTGTTTACATGTTGTATAACACTTAGAACCAGGTAATTACTATAAGTGAAGTGGAATCCTGATTCTTCTCAGGACCTCCAACAGATAGGGCCATTCTATGCTGTCAAAATCCTTCTCAATGTCTAACAAGGCTAAAGTCCTAGTTCCTGTGTGTATGCTGAGCTTGGATATTTGTAAACAGTCTACAGATATTTATATCAGTAGATTTGTTTTGGGTGAATCCTGTTTGGTCCAAATCTATCAAGGTGTGGAGCACCCAACTAAGCTTGGAATTGAGAAGTTTCCTTAGAAGTTTAAGGTCACCATTCAAAAGTGCTATGGGCCTATATGGGGGTGACAAAGAAAGGAGTCCTTGGAGCACTTGTGTATAAGGATAAAGTGTGCTTCATGTACTGAGGGAGGCAGGGAGTCACCAGCCAAACATTTATTAAATGTGACAGCCAGGGCTATCATCGTGTCATGAGCCTTTACAGTATTCCATAGGAAGGCCATCAGGTCCTGGAGCCTTGCCAGTTAGAAAGGGTTTACTTGCTAAGAGGATTTCAACATCTGTTTTGGGCTGTATGAGAGACATCCTTTCAACATCAGCCAACCCGATGCTATAGGGTCTAAGGGGCAGGTAAGATCAGAGAGGTCAAAGTCGGGAGGTAAGATCAGAGGGATCAAAGTCAGTTTGCATACACTTTAATAACTGCTGTTATTTATAAATGCAGCAACACTGGTAACTACGGAGAAGTAAGTATCCAACTTGTTCTTTGACAGGATGATGTAGGCTTAATTTTATCATATCAACAGGACCCATTCACCCCTATGTGTGTTGCAGGACACGTGGTAATGCACACATGTACATGTGAATGGGCCCTTATAGTTTCCCTAAACTGCATAGACATGAATCAGCGACTTAGGAAGAATAGGGTTTCTATGTGAAATGCATTTTAATGCAGTAAAAAAAATACTGTTAAAAAAGCAGCAAGTGCAAAGGTCCCAAAGCTCATCATACATATTGCAATCAGAATAGAATCTCTGTACAATCAACTTTAGATCTACTATGTAATATGAGATGTACATAAACGATGCAATCAATTTGTCTCCAATCAAGTAGGCTCTTGCACTACTTACTTGTTGGTAGAGGTAAAGGAGTTTGTACAGTTGGGTGAGCCCAAGACATTGCACCTTATGTAAAGAATATACTTTCACACTGAGGCATGCAGGTGCTGGCGGAACAGTGGTGCTAAATATAGCGCCACTTTACCGTCGTTTTAGCTGCAGAGGCGCTTTGTGGGCGGGTTTGCAGCACTGCCCCATTGTTTTCAATGGGAAGGGGTGCTTTAGGAGCGATAAATACACCGCTCCTACAGCGCTACAAAGATGCGGCTTGCAGGACTTTTTTGACCGCCCTGCAAGCGCACCGCTCCAGTGTGAAAGCCCTCGGGGCTTTCACACTGGAGTGCATTAAGGGGCTCTTTCAGGGCGCTTTGCAGGCGCTATTTTTAGCACTCAAGCATTTGAAGGAAGCATTGCCTGCCTTTAGCAAAAAATTGGATTCTCCCTTTCATGTACTAGAAGCTAGGGAAAATCCTTTAGATACCTGGACACAGATAGCAAGTTGTACATTACGGTGGCCGTATTCCAGCAGACTACCATATTGCCCTCAAGTTACAAACAGCAAACAGGCTGCTGACTCACAGGACAAGACAGGATTTCACCAGCAGATGTCCAGGCTCATCTTACCTGCCGCAAAAGAGATGCAAACAATTAAATTGTAATTAGGTAATAAGAGGATGAGCATGTAACAGGATAACAGATGCTTGATTGATTTTGTGGATAATTAATAACAGTATACTGTAATGACCACCAAGCATGCAGCAGTAATTCTTCACGCAATTACAAATTGTCTTTTACAACATACTGTGTTTGCACTGTTTATACAAGCTGTCTTAAAAGCCAAATGCACCCAAAGTATATACAGTATCTTACAAAACTGAGTACACCCCTCACATTTTTGTATATATTTTATTACATCTTTTCATGTGACAACACTGAAGAAATGACACTTTGTTACAATGTAAAGTAGTGAGTGTACAGCTTGTATAACAGTGTAAATTTGCTGTCCCCTCAAAATAACTCAACACACAGCCACTAATGTCTGAACCGCTGGCAACAAAAGGGAGTACACCCCTAAGTGAAAATGTCCAAATTGGGCCCAATTAGCCATTTTCCCTTCCCGTGTCATGTGACTCTTTAGTGTTAGAAGGTCTCAGGTGTGACTGGGAAGCAGGTGTGTTAAATTTGGTGTTATCACTCTCACGCTCTCATACTGGTCACTGGAAGTTCAACATGGCACCTCATGGCAAAGAACTTTCTGAGGATCTGGAAAAAATAATTGTTGCTCTACATAAGAATGGCCTAGGCTATAAGAAGATTGCCAAGATCCTGAAACTGAGCTGCAGCACGGAGGCTAAGACCATACAGTGGTTTAACAGGACAGGTTCCACTCAGAACAGACCTCGCTATGGTCGACCAAAGCTGTTGAGTGCACATGCTCAGCCTCATATCCAGAGGTTGTCTTTGGGAAATAGACATATGAGTGCTGCCAGCATTGCTGCAGAGGTTGAAGGGGTGGGGGGTCAGCCTGTCGGTGCTCAGACCATACGCTGCTCACTGCATCAAATTGGTCTGCATGGCTGTCGTCCCAGAAGGAAGCCTCTTCTAAAGATGATGCACAAAAAAAAGCCAGACAAGCAGACTAAGGACATGGATTACTATAACCATGTCCTGTGGTCTGATGAGACCAAGATAAACTTATTTGGTTCAGATGGTGTCAAGTGTGTGTGGCGGCAACCAGGTGAGGAATACAAAGACAAGTGTGTCTTGCCTACAGTCAAGCATGGTGGTGGGAGTGTCATGCTCTGGGGAAGCATGAGTGCTTCTGGCACTGGGGAGCTACAGTTCATTGAAGGAACCATGAATGCCAACATGTACTGTGACATACTGAAGCAGAGCATGATCCCCTCCCTTCGGAGACTGGGCCGCAGGGCAATATTCCAACATGATAATGACCCCAAACACACCTCCAAGATGACCACTGCTGTGCTAAAGAAGCTTAAGGTAAAGGTGATGGACTGGCCAAGCATGTTTCCAGACCTAAACCCTATTGAGCATCTGTAGGGCATCCTCAAATGGAAGGTGGGGGAGCTCAAGGTCTCTAACATCCACCAACTCCATGATGTAGTCATGGAGGAGTGGAAGAGGACTCCAGTGGCAACCTGTGAAGCTCTGGTGAACTCCATGCCCAAGAGGGTTAAGGCAGTGCTGGAAAATAATGGTGGCCACACAAAATATTGACACTTTGGGCCCAATTTGGACATTTTCACTTAGGGGTGTGCTCACTTTTGTTGCCAGCGGTTTAGACATTAATGGCTATGTGTTGAGTTATTTTGAGGGGACAACACATTTACACTGTTATACAAGCTGTACAGTCACTACTTTACATTGTAGCAAAGTGTAATTTGTTCAGTGTTGTCACATGAAAAGATATAATAAAATATTTACAAAAATGTGAGGGGTATACTCACTTTAGTGAGATATTGTAATAAGAAAGATTATTGCAGTGTTTATTTTAATATAGTTTTTTCTTGACTTTCACATTTCATTTTCCACATTTTTAATAGTGTATTAAAATAGAGATTTGTCTTTTAGCAACTAGATTTGCCAATCACTCTGCCTCCCTTTTTAAAGTGGTTGTATACCCTTTTTTTTTTGTATTTTTGAGTACAGGTAAGTCTATAATAAGGCTTACTTGCAGGTAAAATGAATATTTCCTAAACCTGTACGGTTTAGGAGATATTCACTTTGCATGCAGCTGCTGACGTCATTGGTCCGGCTGAAGGTCCGGCAGACGCTGTCGGACCTTGCCGAAAAGAAGTCTACCACGTGCATGCGCGGGAGTGACGACATTGCGGCTCCGGCCACTCACAGTGCCGGAGCCGTGAACCCAGAAGACATGCCGAGGGGAAATGTCAGTTCCCTCGGTGGTGACCGGGATCAGTTGCCGATGCCTCGTTCTAAGGTGAGTATTTCATAATGAGCTAGTATGCGATGCATATTAGCTCATTATGCCTTTTGCTTTACGTTTTTTTTTTTTTTTAAATAAAAATTTTGTGTGGGCATACAACCGCTTTAAAGCTCGACTCCAGAAAACATAAACATCTGCAAAGGGTTAAATGCTAGGTCTAAGGGACAGAAAAAATTAGTTTTACTTTCCAGACCCACTGCTCCTCAGGCTGATGTTGCTGCTTATGTTCCAAGTTGTGGTCTGTTCTGTTCCTATGCATCCTCACCTCCAATACAGGGCTATCGGCCCTCTTCTGTCATTCTTAATGGCATCAGGGCCCAGGCCAACCAAACGCTAGAGCATAGAGGAGGAAAGGTTGCAGGGAGCTGTCTTGCAGCACGGAAGAGACTATGGGAGTGGAGGATCAGGTAAGTAAAACTGCAGTACCGGTTCACTAGATGTGAACAAGCATTAACCCTTGCAATGTGGGTAGGGTGACCACATGTCCTGGACTGCCCGAGACAGTACCGCAATCGGCAGGTCTGTCCCAGGTCCCAGGCACCTTCATTCCGGGACAATATAGTGTCCCGGAATGAAGCTGACAGAGGAGCAAACCCCGCCATAGCTCTGGCGCTCGCTCCACCTCCACCATCATCTGAGAGACTGGTGTCTAACAACCAGTGACGTCACGGTCGGGACTCCCTGCCCTGCATTCAAAGCGGAGGATCTGACAAGGTGCTTTCCAACATCTCCGATAGCTCAGTGAGAAGATTCATTGCCAGACACAGCAGTATATTTCAGTGTGTTACGTGCCATTTAACGCAGTATATTTCAGTGCATTAGTGCACGTTTAAAGTAGTATATTGCAGTGCGTTACATGCTGTATAACACAGTATAATTCAGTGCCTTAGTGCACGTTTAACACAGTATATTTCAGTGCATTAGTGCAGGTATAATGCAGTATAGTTCAGTGTGTTAGACATTGTTTAATGCAGTATATTTCAGTGCGTTACGTGCCATTTAACGCAGTATATTTAAGTGCGTTAGTGCAGTTTTACTGCAGTATATTGTAGTGTGTCAGTGGAGTGTGTCTGTATGAGTACTCAGGTTAAAGTACACAAAACACCACATTCCATTGATTAAAGTGCATCCAGCGTGCTTTCCAAACAGGTATTCAGTGCTGCCAAAGGTTTTGTTACTGATAATAGAGCGCTTCTGTCCACAGACTCTGTGGACTGGCTGACATTTATTAAAATGAATCAGTCCTGGATTACCAGCAGCTATGAAGCCCCTGATGCTGATGTTGCTGATTAAGGGTTTTTGGAATGTGGAATCTCTGCAAGACTTCTAGGCTGCCTAGTGTTGTGGGTGTTGATTTCATCTGGAAGAAATTTTTTGGTGTAGGTTTCATGGGCACAATTAACACCCAAAGACCAATTTTTCCACACCCGTTTGACAGGTGTATATCATTCAAATTTTTGACAGCAAGGCCTATTCTTGCCTTCATCAAGAGTACCTCCATAGGGTTACGGTGTGAAGGCACCACGGACACCCAAAGACCAATTTTTCCGCACCTGTTGCTTCTATCCAAAGTCTGCGGAAGAGACACCAGAATTTATCCAAAATATCTCTTGTTCCTAGTGCACTACATTGTGGCCTCATCATACAGACTGGCTCCCCAAGCTGTTGTTTACAAAATAAAAAAAGCTTGCAGGGAAAATTAAATTTTTTTTGGCTTTATAAATGCAATTATTACTGCAGCAGCTTCTATATGTAAAGTGGCAAAGGTTTAATTGCTTCAGCCAATCAGGGCTTCCAATGCACTGTGCAGCAGCGCAGTGCATTGTGGTTGTTCGGCGGGCAAAACAACCGGTTGAACACCCCGATAATTTGGGTGTTTGTCAAACAGCCAATGTTTGGCCCGACCTCATGCTCAGGCTGAACTGATTGCCCATCCCTAGTCCTTAGTAAGAAGATGTGCCCATTTGTGTGGGTGTGTGGAGGGTGGGGTGTTACAATGCTGAATTATGTGGGTTTCCCGGGGATAGAATATTGCCCATTTTTGTGGGTGTTGAGAGGTAACAGAGTGCCTCTTTTTGAACATGTTATATGTAAACTGTTCATTTCAAGGATCATACACATGTAGAGCCCTCCTAGTTAGGTGCTAGATTGAGTGTATATCGTTTTTGGTTTCTCTACTTATCCACTTTAAGACCGGGCCTCTTTTTTAGATGTGGTGTTAAAAACATTTTTTTTTGCTAGAAAATTACTTAGAACCCCCAAACATTATACATTTTTTTTCTAACATCCTAGAGAATAAAATGGCGGTCGTTGCAATACTTTCTGTCACACCGTATTTGCGCAGCGGCCTTACAAGTGCACTTTTTTTTAAAAAAATACACTTTTTTTAATTAAATAATAAGACAACGGTAAAGTTAGCCCAATTTTTTTATATATTGTGAAAGATAACGTTACGCCGAGTAAATTGATACCCAACATGTCATGCTTCAAGACTGCGCCCGCTCATGGAATGGTGACAAAATTTTACCCTTAAAAATCTCCATAGGCGAAAAAATTCTACCGGTTGCATGTTTTGCGTTACAGAGGAGGTCTAGGGCTTATTGCTCTCTCTCTACCAATCGCGGCGATACCTCACATGTGTGGTTTGAACACTGTTTTCATATTCGGGTGTGTAACGAGCCCCTTGCTCGCTCGGCTCCACTCTCCCGACACTCCTCTGCAGCTACCGAATCAGATCGCAACGTCCGATGGCTCGGTCATCCAATGGTCCGGGACCAGAACCACAGCTCTGCGCCGTTCTAGTCCAGTTGTGATAGCTCAGAACAAACACCAGGCAGGCTGTATGTAAGTTCAAACAGGAATCTATCTTTATTGACAAAATACAGGCTTTTATACACTCAAAGTGGAAGTGCAGACCTCCTGCTCATATTACTCTAACAATACAGCTGTAACCTAATTAACCTAATTAACATGAGCTAATTAACTAATCCCTTTAGACAGCCTAGATGACTCAGACATGACCGTTAGGCCAGACTGGCCGTCTTGTAGTTCAGAAAATCCAATCAACATTATCACAATCAACATAGACTCTTCTTCACACAATAGCAGAGTTAATTAACACAAATAACAATGGGGATCTAATGACTCTTAGATCCCATAGTAGACTTATTTACAATAAACATTTTAGCAGACAATAGACAGACAGGTGTTAGAATTTACATCAGCATCTCCTAACAGTATCTGTCCCAGCATTATGATTCAGCCACTATTCCAATATGGCAAATCCAGGGTCCCCAGAGTCTGTGTGTCCTGGGGGACCAGGACCCGAATCCAAAGTAATACCACCTCAAGACTCCCCAGGCATACAGCTCACAAAGAGCACTGTTCCCCCAAATGCAAGGGCCCCGATCGATCGGCAAGAGGCTAGCATACAGTCCCCTCCAAAAGTCTCTCTCCCGGTTAGGTCTGTCACAGGGTGCTACTCACATATGCTTCCGCTTCTGCACACAAGCTCGGTGGGACGGGGTGCTTTTAAAAAAAAAAATTTTCTTATTTATTTTACCTTTTATTTTTTATTTTTACACTGTTTTAAAAAAAAATAAAAAATTGTGTCACTTTTATTCCTATTACAAGGAATGTAAACATCCCTACGGTATGTGCCTTCCTCAGCAGTACCAGACAGGAGCTTGTGAGTACAGACCCCTCCATAGGGGATCCTTGGGACTTGTGCTGTTATATCCCCCTCTGGGTGCTAAAAGTCATCTGCTGGGTGCAAGCTGAAGGGGATACTGGCTAGTGTCTTGAAGAGACAAAGTTCACTGAGTTCCTTTGTGAAGGAATGTGATGTAAATAATAATAATAATAATCTGAAAATGTCTATTTTCTTATGTGCATACATATTTTTCTCCTTACTCATTATATAAGTATACAGGTTTGCTCTGTTCCTATATTTTTCTCAAAATGGCGGGTACCCCCTACATCCCACACATTAGAAGAACGCGGAACTGAAGATAAAACCAAGGACAGCCAAACCTCGTTATGAAGATTCTCCATCTTCTTTTTTTATCTTAACCAATGAGATGTACCTATTAGACTAACATAGCAATGACGTATTTTTGTGTATAAAACATTAGCACCACCTTGAATAAATTAGAAGTGTAAAAAGTAACAGAGCTGAGCGTGTCTCAGAGTGTTTACTTTTATATGCATGCATATCCACACTTTTCAATTAGAGACAGCAGCAGATAACCTTGGGCTCGATTGGAGCTCTTAATCATTTCCATAACAGCTGGTGCCGAAACCCGGGACCTCAGGCTACAGTCGAAGCCGTACCGCGATAAGCATTTGGGCGTTAACTGATTGATGAGACAGGGGTTTGCGCAGCCCTAACAGTACCGGTAAGTCTTATTTATATTCTTACCACTGTACGACTTTCTTATCTTTCGATTGACGGCTGGATTCTGTCGGTATGCTGAGACTGTCTTAGAGGCAGGTATTTCCCTGCCTGAGGTTGTTTTAACGAACCTGTCAATGGGTTTCTGCTGACTGTATTTGTTCACTGTCTGCCATTCTTTGGGCTACGAAACTCAGCAGTCTAAAAGTGCTACATGTGTGTTCTCATCTCCAGACGAGCTGTCGGCCTCTGGAGTGAGATGGGTTATTGTGGCAGTCGGTTATGGGACGGGTTACTCTTTGGTTTGTCGAATCTTTGAGGGTTATCTCAGCTGCTGGCTTTGCAGTCTGAAAGCGTTACAGATGTCTCACCCCCAGATGAGCTGTCGGCCTCTGGGAGTAACTGTAATGACGGCCTTTAACTGGGTTTAAGGGGAGTTGTCTGCCCCTGGGGTTATCTTAGCCTGCTGAAATTTTGCAGTTCGAAGAGTGGCAGGTGTAATGTCCTGTCGTGAGTGTATTTGTGGTTTACTGTTTGCTATACACGAGAGGGGTTGGGGACTGGTTAAGGTTGGAGGGGGGGCTGCCCGGGGGATCTGTTGGGTCGCGGGCCGTTGCTCCTCACTACCCCTGATGTGTTTGTTCTTGTTCTGAGATTAACCTAGGAGCGCAGTCTTATGTGCCCCCACCGAAGGAATTTGTTGATAAGAACACTGAGAAAGAATATTAACCCCTTGGTTGTATGTATTCTCCTCTCAAGCCGTTAGCCGAGAAACAGAGAGAGAAAAGAATGTGATAGTGAAGAGGAGATAAGATGTTGAAATAGTTAACAAAGTTGAAAGAAGTGGCGAAAGTTATGTTGCTGAAGAAACAGGGAGAAAAATCCTGTGTGATAAAGAAAATTGGATAAAGGAAGTTAAGAAAGATGGCGATTGTATTATGTATGTGTATCACAGAGCTGATGATATGTTGGAACTTGAAACAAAGGAGGGGAGGGACAGCACTGCCCTCCGTCTAACAACCACTCCTTTCTCACCACCCAAGCACAACCCACTGTGACAACTCAGCCCGGCGGCCATCTTAGTGCACCCATGCCTTCACTTTCTACCCAGTCCAGTGCACTTCCTGCCGGCGGCCATCTTGGTACACCCAGTAAGCTTAAACAGTCTGTACCCAGCCCTCCCTGTTTTAAACCAAGATGGTTCATACCACACACCTGTCTTCCCCAATACGGGAGTATCACATTCCCAGGCCGGATATGTTAATGATGAAGAAGCATCTGAGTGGGAAGCCCAACAGCAGGCAGCAAAGCCACCCACTGATTTAACCCCCAATCCGGCTCCAGACTCTCAGTTCCGAGAGGATCTCAAACACATGCTGGCAACCGTAAGGAACAGTGCCTCTTGCCAGCCCCCGCCCCAACAACAGTCTCGGTTACCAGAAGGGGCACCAGTGATGTATGTCGCTTTTACTCTATCACAAGCAGCGGCCTTAGTGACAAGTCTGCCTGACCCAGAGAAGCAGCCAATTCCCTTCTACCACAGGATAGTGCAGATTCAAGAAACTTACTCAGCTGCCTGGAGAGACTTGATCAGCCTATGCCGAATCAAAGCAGGACATGTCTTTTGGCCAGTCATGCAGATGGCCTTCAATGATGCCAGCCTGACAAGTGCCACTTCCTACACCTCAGGCGTGGAGTTCTGTGCACAACTCCACGACAGGGCAAAGGAGAAGTTGACGGATCAGAAGACCACAATCCAAGATATTACCCAAGATAAAGGGGAGTCTGAAGAAGTATCATACTAAACTCGTACAGGCCTTTGATGATCTGAGTTTCTCTATGAAAAGAGACACACACGTTTCCTGCGTGGGAGTGGATGGGGTGCTCCGCTCCAGTCCATTTGTAGAGCCACTCCAAGTGGGGACATTTCCTGATTTGCTTGCCAGATTTGTGGTGTCCTCTACATGTCCCTTGAATCTACTAGGAGCTGATGTGTTGTCCGGACTACAGGCCTCAATCAGGACACGCCTGAAGGGGGGATGAAGTTACATACTCCCCTATCTTTAGAAGACTAATCTGCTTTGTGTTCTCTGCCTCTCCTGATGACACTTAATGAAGCAAAAACTTCAAGTTCAATACTGCAGGAACTACTTGACAGAATCCCTGCGTGCCTATGGTCCACAGGACCGGAAGACAACGGTCACTTAAAGGTGCCACCAGTTTCAGTCAAGCTAAAAGAGGGCGCTTCATTGCCCCGGAAACCACAATAACCCCAAGAAGAGAATCCTAAAGAAGAACCAGGTACCTGCTGTGGATACCTTTGACTGCAAAATACCTCACAGAAGTGGACCTTACAAACGCTTTCTTCAGTGTCCACCCTCACCCCTCCTGCTGGTACCTTTTTGCATTCATCCACGGAAAGAAACGGCAACATACCTAAACAGTTGTGCCACAAGGGGCACAGAACTTTCCGAGCCAGTTTGCAAAAGCTATGGCTATCATCCTTGACACATGACAGGAGGAACACCCGGAAGTGATTCTCTTCCAACATGTTGATGACCTTCTCCTTTGTGCAGCTGACTTACCCCCTGTTGAAGTCACCTCAGAAAGCCTGTTGTGCTATCTTGCCAACCAGGGCTGCAGAGCCTCAAAGCCCAAATTGCAGTGGTGCTCAACACCTGTCATTTTCTTTGGACTAATTTCCTAGTGCAGAGCATGGATTCCAGAAGCCTTCCTACTGATGCTCTGCAATCAGACCCTTCCAGATGTCTCCTGAAGAAATATCTAAGTTTGAGGCCCTCAAGTGTGCCATCTCAGGTGCTAGGGCTCCCAGACTACGACAAAACGTTCAAGCTCTTTGTATCCGAACGTCTGGGACATGCTGCAGGTGTACTCAACCAATCACACGGCATCAGCCTACGCCCCGTAGGATATTATTCCTGTCGGCTGGATGCGGTAGCAAGAGGAGGCCTATTGTGTCTACGAGCTGGCTTTGCTATACAAGCCTTGCTTGACAAAACTTTGAACTTGGTCCTCGGACACTGCCTCGTTCTGCTTGCTCCCCATGATGTTGTTGCCATATTCAACCAAGATCCAGCCGAAACACTTGTCCACTACCAGACACTTGAGACTCCTGTGTTCCCTCCTACTGGACAGTATTACTCTATTAAGTTGTCAAACACTGAACCCTACCACCCTTCTTCCACTTCTCGAGGGGGGAAAGGAGGAGGAGGAGTAGAGTCTTGGCTTGTCACCCCATGACCACACAGGACACGCGGTCACCACTGAAAACACTGTTCTACAAGCTGAAGCCTTACCACCGGTGATGTCTGCACAGGAGGCAGAGCTGTAAGCACTTACTACAGCATGTAAATGGGCAGAGGGAAAAAGAGCCAACATTCATATGGACTCAAGATATGCTTTCAGCATTGCCCATGATTATGGTGTTATCTAGGACAGAGGATTCCTGATGGCTGCAGGAACACCTGTGAAAACTTGATTGATGCCTTGCTTCTCACAACCCAAGTGACTATTATGAGTAAAAGCACACGACAAACTGAACTCAAAGGAAGCTTAAGGCAATCATCTAGCCAATTCAGCTGCCAAACAGACAGCTGGTGGTCCACGGGAAGTGGACAGCAGGGTGGTAGAAGAAGACCACCCCGTGCTTACCTTACAGACTTTCCCAGTGGACAGAGTTTATCTAAAAGAACTACAGGAAACAACAAGTCCGGATAAGAAGGAAAGCTGGAAATGGAGAGGAGCAACTCTCAGAAATGGACTATTCGAGTGCAACAAGAAGCCTTGTCTACCCAGGAGTATGTACCCAGCCGTGGTGCAATGGGCACATGGAACTGCCCACTTGACAAAGACTTTTATGAACTCTCTTATCAACAAGTGTTGCACCAAGAGTTACTCCACTGACCGACAACTTCTGCAGATAATGCATTATCTGCACCAAATGTAACCCAGGACGCACAGAAAAAAACACAGAAGAAGCACCTGGTAAAAGCCCTATACCCCATTCCAGAGGATGCAAATTGATCATTCTCAAGTGCCAAGAAGTGGCAGATTCGAAAACGCCCTAGTGGAAGTGGTCATGACTGCCAGGACCACAGCTAAGAAACTACTGAGTGAGATAGTATGTAGATTTGGGGTCCCAGAGGTGATATTGAGAGATCAGGGACCAGCCTTAACAGCAACCCTTACTAAAGAGATTTGGGCAGCACTGGGGGTTCAGTTGGCACTACACATCCCATACCACCCTCAAAGTAGCGGGAAGGTAGAAAGGATGAATGGGACACTAAAAACAGGATGTTAAAGATGGCCCAAGAGACTAACATGAGTTGGCCCATTGCCCTGTTCAGTGTCAGACACACCCCCGGGGGAAACATGCCCTATACCCTAATGAAATTTTGTTTGGTTCAGCTCCCAGACTTGGTTGTTACTTTCCACAACAGTTACAGTTGCAGTCTGATGTGTTGACTAATTATGTAACCACATTATCACGAGAATTAACCTGAATGCATGTCCAGGTGTTTTCTTCCATTCCAGATCCTGAATTAGATACAGGAACACACCAACTACTGTCTGGAGATACTTGAGCCAAGTTATGATGGTCCATTCCAAGTTTTGCTGACCACAGCCACCTCAGTCAAGAATACCTGAATGCACGCTTATCACTGCAGGAGAGCGTGTTTTCGGGCGCTGCATATCCTTTTTCTGTTTGATCTAGGGGGGAGGGGCCCAGGAGGTGGCCATCACAAAAATGATAAAATAATTACGTTTTGGTGTAACTCTTCAGGTACACATGTGACCACCTTTACCTTAGATTACTGTGACATAGTACCTTGTCCGTTTGACACTTCATGGTGATGCCATTGGTACAGTGATATCCCTGACGGTAAGGACATATATATATGCCACACAGACAGTTACTGGGGACAGAGTTGTGGTTTCTGTGGGGGCCAGTGGGTTGGAACACAGGGCCAGACTGGGCGACCACAGAGTGCATTAGACAAAAAAAGATGAAAATAGAAAGCCCCATATCCTAACCAAAGATACCCCTGATAAATACACTGACCCAGCACACAGTCAGAGGAGGAAGCGAGCAGCTCTCTCCGGAAGCTTTGATCCTCATGTATACATACATGTCATAGGGGTTACAAGGGGGGTCCCTGATGAGTTTAAAGCCGGGGATCAGGTAAAAGCTGGTTTTGAGTCTTTGATCCCCATAACAACTGTCAGCAAGAATGTAGATTGGATTAACTACATGTCATGGTTATGCAATAGAGTTTGTCGATCAGCATACCTGTCTCCATGTGTTCATCTCTAGAGACCAGCTGACCCTCACCTGACTGCTTTTGTAACCTCTCCTCTAAGCATGGCCCCACCCCAGGCCCTATCAGGGAACCCTATATTAACCTGTGCACCGCAAGCCAGCAGTGCTGATCAACCATTGTGTGTTAGCCTCTATGTGTACTTGCTGTGTTTCCTACATCTGATTCCTGTTACCGACTTTGGCCTGTTCCCGACCATCCCTGTTTGCCTGTGACCCTGATGTTCCAGCCTGCTGCCTCCTTCCTCTTCTCCTGTAGTCTACGGTGAGTGTGAGCTGTGAGACCCTGGGGCCGTGACCTGGAGCCAGACTGCAGCGCAGTCCATCCTTACCATTAAAGGCTCTGGTGAACACCTGCTGGCTCTTAGACTCCGCGCCCTGGGGAATCTATGCTCTAGCTCCCAGTGGGATCTGTGTCAGTGATCCAGTAGACCTGCTTCCCGAACCTCCCAGGGTTCAATCCGCAGCAGTCACCCGTAGGGTCCACTACCTTGCGGTGCACTCCTGATCCCAACGGTGTGCATCTGTCACCCAGCCTCTAGGTGACCTGACACTACACATATTATAAGCAACAGAGATTTGTAAATTACAATAAGATGCCCTCCAGGGAATTGCTGACCAGTTAGCCCCCACTTCCTACATGACATTCCAGGACCTGATGGCCTTAGACATGGTGCTAGCTGGGAAAGGAGGTGTTTTGTAAAATCATAGGAAAAAACGGGAACCTGTTGTACATACATTCCTGATAATACTGGCCCAAATGGTAAGGTTACTCTAGCTATAAAGAAATTAGAAGATCTGTCACTGGAGTTGAAGAAGAACTCAGGTATCAGAGACCCATGGGATCAATACTTTAGCTGGATGAGTGGGTGGCAGAAGGTGCTCGCCCAGATACGGGTAACGGTATTAATAATCCTGGTTCTTTTAGCCCTGATTGTATGCTGTATTCTACCTTTCGTAAAAAGTTAATGAGCAAGGCTGTAGAGAATAGCACACCTACATTTCTCCAACAAGAAGAGGACCTCCTTATGATGGAAGATGACAAACCCTTCACTCCTCTACAGTCACTCCCTGTCCATAATCTCACAATCCTATAGGGTTATAGGGATAGATAGCGCCTGACTGCACCTCTCCAGCTGTATCGAGGAAGGAAGTGAACAGTTGCTGCCCAATTCTACATACAGCCTAAAAGAGTTGCTGAGGAGAAGGGCCAGGCCAAAGTAGGACCTTTAGTATTAGGGACAGAAAAGAGAAAATAGTCATTTTAGGGGGGATTGTGAAGGAATGTGATGTAAATAATAATAATAATAATCTGAAAATGTCTTTTTTCTTATGTGCATACATATTTTTCTCCTTACTCATTATATAAGTATACAGGTTTGCTCTGTTCCTATATTTTTATCAAAATGGCGGGTACCCCCTACATCCCACACATTAGAAGAACGCGGAACTGAAGATAAAACCAAGGACAGCCAAACCTCGTTATGAAGATTCTCCATCTTCTTTTTTTATCTTAACCAATGAGATGTACCTATTAGACTAACATAGCAATGACGTATTTTTGTGTATAAAACATTAGCACCGCCTTGAATAAATTAGAAGTGTAAAAAGTAACAGAGCTGAGCGTGTCTCAGAGTGTTTACTTTTATATGCATGCATATCCGCACTTTTCAATTAGAGACAGCAGCAGATAACCTTGGGCTCGATTGGAGCTCTTAATCATTTCCATAACACCTTCTGCTACTAAGGGACTTATTCATACCATACTGCTGCTGTATGATCCTACCTATAATCTGCTACACAGTTCTTTTGAGAGAGTTGTCCTCACCTGTGAATTGTTAATTTGGAGTATCCTACTAAATCCCTTCTATCCAAGTTCCCCAAATAAAACATAAAAACAAATCCCCTAGACTGGTCATTGGAGATAACTAGCGGAAAACTGTGTGCACCTGGCTGTGTGAAAATACCCTGTGACTATCTGTGGATCAATCAGTGGGAGACACGGGCATCGTATTTCAAGCGTAGAGACCACTGTGTCCATTTTTGTTTTGGTTGTATATTTCTTGTATATTTCTTACATATCATGCTGCTGCAATTGTTAAAATGGCTGAAAACTAATAAAAAAGTAATAATTAGACCTTTTTCATTGTCTATAATTAGTTTTTAATTAAGTGTACTTTGCTATTTGTTTAAATGTGTTGTGTTTAATAATTGTTGCTAAACTGCATCCTAATGTGCAGCCTCAGGATCAGCCCCTTGGTCAGCCAGAACTTCCGTGGAGCCTCACCCTGAAGTGAAGTCGTCCAGCAGGGTCACAACAACCCTCCTCCTCCCCCTCCAATGCCTTCTGAGCAAGTTAAATTGCAAAAGATTGCATTCAAAAAGCTCCATAGCTGTTATGCTGCTAAGAACTCTCTCTCTCTCAACTCCCAATCACTCCAACAGGAAATACTGCACTGGTTACCACCACCTGTAGGTGGTGTTAAATATCGCGACCCTTTTTTAGTACCTGTTCCATTGGACTTAACAGCTTACCGTGCAACTGTTTGCCATATTTACCTAAAAATGTATTTATTTTTTTGTTAAGTAGCGCTACCCTTGCAGGAGCCGCTGGTGAATGTTGGTTATCTCCCACTCTGCACAGCCAGGCACATGAATTTTTCAATCATTCCTGAGACAAGAAGCAGTCCTTGCAGCTTTGTTTGTTTTTTTATTTAGGGGAATTAAACTTGGATGGGGAAGGGTTGTTATGGGATGCCCAAGTGATCGGTAGAAACTTTTCAGGGACACAACCTATATACATCCAGTATATACACGCTCCTCTTCTTGTACCTAGCACAAACTTGCTTGTAGAACTACAACACCCAGGACCAGCTAACACTCGAAGTTGGATCCAGCAAAATCCCAGTTAGGTTCTTGTGAATGCCCTTTGCAGACAGGGATCGCGGGCTCCTCTGGTGTAGCAAAAATAATAGAGGTCTTTGGTGCAAGCTGTCCTTTCCTGTGGCTACTGCACCCAGTATCACCTCTTCAGGCACTGCCAGCCCACCTGGCTGCAGCTGCCCCTTTCTCTAGCCCTCCTGGCTACTTCTCTAGTCCTCTCAGACTAACTCTGCATCCATCCCAGACTGCTTGCACCCAGTCCCTTCAGGCATGCCTCTCAGTCCTCTGACTGCAACACTCACCATCCTACATGGCTGTCTTTTTCCCTGGAGATTTTCCCAGCAGTGTTCTCCTGCTGTCCTCTCCTTGCTCCCTTGTCTCCTGGTCAGGATCCCTCCATGTGTCATGAGAAGGGTCCCTTCTGCACCCGAGCCCAGGCCTGAGTTCACCCGACTGGGCAGCTACTCTCAAAGGCCTCCGACAGCCTAACACTCCATCTCCATCTTCCACTCAAACTCCACACTGCCCCCAGCTGGGCTGACCCTGAGTATTTGAGGGGGCCTTCTCCCTGCCAGCCCTTCTGTTGGGGATTGGTCAGAGCCCTCAGAATACTCCAGCTAGTTCCTCCTGGATTCCTCCTAACTGCTTCTGGAACCTTCTTCAAGTTTCCAGCAAGCAGGGAGGAGCTACCAGGAGTTGCTGCTGAGTCATCCAGCCTACCTGAGTCACTCATCGACCCAGAAAAAACACACAGGCTTGGCTGCCAGCCAACACAAAAACATTCTACTCTAGCAACGCTAGGGGGTGCTACAAGGGGTGCTACACTTGTTTACCGCAAAATCGTTATATTATTTTTAATGAATTGGACTTTATTTCCCGCATGCGATCATTTATACAAATGAGTAACATGATACCCTTACTGCATGCGATAAAACTTGAATTGACCCCAAAGACACATAAGATTATCTTCATCAAACTCATCTTTTGTATATCTAAACAATTATTGAAAAGACAAGAGGCTGTATATTAGGGGGCTATGGCAAGTGCAATGGCTCCAACTCCCATGAGGTTCCCCAAAGAGGTTTCAAGTCCATGAAGTTCCCCAAAAAAGTGTTCTAACTCCCATCAAGTCCCCCAAAGCAGTTCAAACTCTCATGAAGGTCACCAAATTGGTTCCAGCTCCCATGACATGCTTCAAGTAGTTCCAACTCCCAGAAAGTGCACCAAGCAGCTCCAACTCCCATAAACTGTCCCAGGCAGTTCCAACTCCCATAAACTGCCCTAGGTGGTTCCAAGAGATTCCAACTCCCATGATTTTTGAGAAGAGCTTAGTGCACATGTAGACATTCAGCAGGTGTGGCCTTATTTGACACTTGGCCTAGGAGTTTCCCTTCCTCGGCAACAAGTGCCTACTGGCCCTTTAATGTAATATTGATTTACAATTTTCCATCACTGAGTAATGCAAAGACACATGAAGCCGTAGTAAGTTAGCACGAGAGGCTTGTAGTGCACATGGCTTTTTGTGGGTTCATATGTCTCATTGCTGAGTGCCTTACAAAAGACCGTGGAAAGATGCTATAATTACACAGGGATGTACAGGCTGCCAGTGTCTTAGCAGAAATGTACACTGGCAGTTCACATTCCCACCTGTTACCAGTCTGCACACGCAGAATGAGTCTGTACCAGGGCCAGCCAGCTGTGCCATTCACCCACCACTTGGTTCTATTTCACTTAAAGGGCAACTCCATTCACATGTATTAAACCACCCTTTATTTCTCTAAAAGTACATGACATGACAAAAGATTGGAACCTGGTTTCCCTCTGAAAATGCTATTTCCCTGGATGTATTAATTATTTTAAGACACAAACCTGTAAGAAGAATGCTCTACATGAGTGTCAGAATTCTTTATCTCTAAACTTGTCCCAGATCAGTCACTCAAAAATCATTGAAGTGTTAGCATTTGCATGACCACCAGGGAACTAGAATTCTCTATTTGTAGTACATTTTTCCTTGAGCCAGAAAAGCGACCACCTAAGCTGAGTTTGGAGTTGCAATTATTCCTCCGAAAAGCTGCAAATTGAACATCCATAATTAATTTTATTCAGATTATTATATAAGAAAAATCCAACGTGTTTAGGGGTTGACAGGGGCATCATTCCTCAGGGCTACAAGTAAAACATAAAAAAATATGATCAGTATATGGTATACATCAGTCCAGTACATACTTTGTTCAGCAATGCCAAGATATTGATCCACTATACAGCTCAATCCACAAAAATCTCCTCTTTAAAATGCTCCACTTATGTATTAAATCATGGAATTACTTTACATCATACTTTTTCATTCTAAATATGTCCCATGATTGTTCTCCACATGACCCATGATTGTTAAAATCTTCTTCATTTTTGGCATGTGCCTAATAATTGCATGTTTTACATTTTATTAGTTTAATCATATACAAGTACATGATTATATATAGAGCCCATCTTTTTTAAAAACTGTGTTTTATCCATACGTCTTATAATTTTACATGATTTTTAATTACTTTTAATTCTATCTACTGGTACTTTTTTATTTTGGTCTTCTAAATGATATAATTCATTTTATTTTTATTTTAAAGCTCCCTTTTTATATCATCTTCCCTTGTTTCCGATCTGTACTTGACCTCATAATATTACATAACATTGCACTTCATATTATACCACTTATGCACAGGTCAATTCTTTGTAATGATCATAATATCGTATGTGTTATTTATAGCCCTGAGTGAGACTCTTTGAAATCCCAAAAATGTTTTATTATATAATGATCTGAACAAAATTAATTTTGGTTTTGGCATTTTTCCTCTTGCGCACCCAATCCCCTCTTGAACGTAGAGCTGACCTTCAAAACCAACACTCCTGAGACAGCTGCCTAAAGAGAATCATTCCCACTTTGCTGACTGGGAAGCCCCTACTTTTTAGAGAAATCCAATGCCAGCCTAAGACCAGCCTAAGCCTGGTACACACTTAAAAAAAAGTGTTTAAAAAAAAAAAAAAAAAAGAGCTAGGGAGAAGTTGCTGTACTAACTATGTGATGCTAGTACAGCAATCTCCTCTGCTGAACTATTGTGTTCTAACCAGTGTTAATTTGTTAAATTAAATACTATTACATTAATACTATTTTAGTCTATTAAAATTTGACTAAAACAATTGTGATGACTAAAAATAAAGTGTCATTTTAGTCAAAAGACTAAAATACGACTAAAATTAAAATTTAATTTTGGTCAAAGACTATGACTAAAACTAAATTGAAATTTGACGTCAACAATTACGCTGGACACAGGCAAGATCTACTCCCAAGTGGACAAACCAGGTAAACTCTTGGCGACAGGGCTAGTCCCTAGACGCCCCCCCCTTACGTTCCCAAGCTTAGAAAACCTGACGGCACCTTTACCCAAAATCCCAATTTGGGGTTCCTGCCTACTATAAGAAATGATATGACGGCAGGAACGAAACTGGTCAGCCAGAGTTTGACAACTTTGTTGACCGGCTCCCTATCCCAATTCTGACAGACAAACATAGAGACCTCTTAGATAAAGACATTACAGTGGAGGAGGTATTGGCGGTCATTAAAGAGGAAGTAAACCCCGGACTTTTTTTCTTTTTAAAATATAATGATTAAACAATGTATTTGTAAGCCTTACACAGTGAAAGGTAACTAAAACGAGGTTTTGAAATACCTTTTTTAGCTTTTGTAAAATTTCTCTTCTTCCGGGTATCGGCCGCGCCATCTTTACTAGTGATTGCTGGCTCTTGTATGGACGTCATTTCTGCCCCTTCTTTCCTTCCCTGTCAAAATCTCACACATGCGCAATTGCGTCTAAAGCAAGCCTCTATCTCTATCACCGTTGCTACGGCAACCAAAGCTAAGCCATTCCCAGGTCGATAACCAGGAAGGAGAGGAGGACAGTATTGCAAGGCTTCCTCTGTGCCGTTCTCAATGCAAGTAAATAACCCGGCATGCAGAGGATAGTGAAACGGCACACATAGCGTGCTGTTAAAGAAGCTATGGACTGCGCATGCGCCGCTGACGTCACTACAGATTGCAGGACGGATTCTGAAGAAACAGAAAGAGTAAGTGAAATTTCACAGGCAGCAATTAGCTGCCTGTTCTATATAGATTACAATGAGCTAAAGTGAAAGTGGAGATTTTACAATCACATTAAACAAACCCCATTGAGCAAAGCACTGGGCCGAGATGGGTTCATAACCCTATACTATAAAAAAATTTGCTCCCTTTTTGGCTCTGTCTTTAGTGTTATTGTCATGTACCCGATAGAAGACTGAGATGATGAGGTCGGCCTCTCTCATATCTCCTGTCCTGGCCCCACTGAGGATGAGACAGAGGAAGCCGAAGGACAAGAGGGACATGAGTGCCTGGTGTGGATGACTCCGGGCCGGCAGCTTGTCAGGGTTCTGGAGACTGGAGTATGCAGCGGTGTGCAGAGCTGGATCAGGAGACAGCCAGGCAGGCACCCAAGGGTTAACAGAAGCCAGGATCATAGACAGAAGCAGAGTCTCAGGAATAGCCAGGGTTGTCAGCAGGTGGGCAGCGGGGTACCAAATTATAAACAGAGCCAGAGTCAGGAACAGAGCCGGATCTGAGGTGAGCAGCAGCACAGGAACAGGATACAGAGCCAAGGTCAAAGAATAAGCCAGGTCAGCAACTAGGAGAGCACACAGGATCAGATTAGGATACAGGACACAGCTGAAGATCAGTCAGCAAAGGATAGGAGGCTTTGATAAAACCTTTGATAAAATATGGTCCTCTTGGCTGTATTATTTGCAGGTCCCAGGAGAACGAAGCCGATAATGACTGGTAACTGCTCACCCTCGCTTTTTTTTTCTCTCTCTCTCTCTCCCTACTCTAACAATTCTTGTTATAGTTGGGGGATTGGAGACCCCTATAGGAGAAAACGTGAAAATATTTAGGAAGCTATAGTCACTGGACTAAGGCCCCTTTTTATTATTTTTGAAGGCTTACAGCGATTATATTTCAGTAAGGTGTTGACCTCAGGATCCTGCCTTACTAGTCCTTACTCTGACTTGCAGGGCAATAGTCCTGACAGCTGCATCCCAGTGTTAACAATGTTTTGTAATATACTCTGTTCATAAGCCAAAGCTTATTTTCTTTGCTTATTTCTGTTGATGTCCATATATTCATCTGTGGCCTTATTGAAGACCTAACCGGTTTACCAAGATCTTCTCCTGATGACTTTCTTCTACCCCCTCATTTTGTGCCAATTCTTGTTGTATGATTCAGAGCATGCGAGGATTGTTTGCTGCTCTGTACAGTACTCATTTACTTTTTGCCTTTTTTCAAAATACTAATAAAAGCGATTGAAAATTAACACTGCACTGCCACATAGGAATATATTATTTTATTTTTTATATTTTTATATTATTTCTCCATTACATAATCATGTACATACATGGTATGTACAACACCTGTGGTCCCAATACCCTCCCGAGGCATGCACACAGCCCTGCTCTAAACCCCCCCCATATTCCCTTGTTCCCTTGCAGATTGGAGCCTACCCAAGGACCATTCCACTCATTGGTGGCTTTGGACGCCCTCTGTTAAGGAATACCTCCCTGGTGACTCCGCTGGGATTGGGTACACACGGCCTGCCCGACATGGACTAGGAGCAAGCATATACCTCAGTGTTCAGTGGCATTATGTCCCTTCCAACCCCTTCCCTCTGAAGGTTTTAATGGATGCAGTATTAGACACATGCCCCCTAAGCAATATTACATGGTCAGTACTTATTGTTTTTATCTCATATGCATATTATATACTTGCATCACACTAGCCACATCTTTTTCTATGTTGATTATGCAATGCTTTACATTTGGTTCATAATTGTCTTTTTAATTTATAGACATACCATTTTGTTTGCTGATTCCAATCAGACATCCCTGAAGAAGAGTATATCTCGAAACGCGTCGGGTACTCCCCGTATGTGTGTTCCATATGTACCGGAGTTCTATGATTGTGTATCTCTGCATACTGTATTGCAATTTTTTGTCTGTATCACGCATCCTGTATCCCGTGTATATTCACCCTGTGTACTGTAGATCTATTTAGATCTATACCCTAATAAATACCTAACTTCATTTCAAAACTTACACTTCTTATACTCCTTATTACTCCCGAGTAGGTCTCCCTTTAAAGTCCCGTAAGAGGATCAATTTTCCATTTGCTTAGACACATTTGGGATGTGGGTCTACCCTACTCTCTAGACCAACTCAGCACCACCCCTTGACAGTTCCACATAGGAATATATAGGGGGCATCTACTAAGCTGCTAAAAGAAGAAAAATTAGAAAAAAAAAATAGAAAAAGGCTTTTCTTATTTTTTTTTCTTAATATTTAATGTCGGTAATATATTCAGGTAATATGTGCAATGGTAGTATTACAGCCAATAGAGTTTACAGTTTTGTTTTTTTTTTATCTTTTCAAAAAGCAATGTATTTGTGTGTTTATGAAACTTAGTTTTATGTATAAAGACGTTCTATAACAGCTAAATCTATGTCTGTAGTGCATGTTCAAACCTTAATAACATAAATAAGAACATGTTATTGCATTTTTACTCCAGGAGTATATAATGAGTTGGCAACTCCAAATGTAGGGCTGCCCTCTTGAGGGTCGCAAGATAAATCAGTACCCCTTCTGGTTGGCTCTAACCCTGTGAGTCCTTTGCCACCTCTGACACCCTGGGTTCAAACATTTTTTCCTTAAATAACAGCAGCAATAAGGAAATACACCAAAATTGGTTAAATCAGAAATAGTTTACTCAATGAAATAAATGAAAAAGAAATCAAAGAGTCAAACTGTTATGGATAGCGAAACAATTATCACCTCTAAGTTTCAAACATTCAACAGTGAATACTATCATTTCTGTGCTCAAATAAGTGCATATAATGTCTATGTGAATAGGCTACAGGAGAGCAGAGGAATGGCTCTTATGGGTGTCAGACCCCTCTCTACTGCTCCTTCACACATAAATAGAAAAACACAAGATAAACAAGTACAACTTTAGCAAACAGGAACTGTATTACAATTCAACCTGCTCCTACTGAGAGTTCTTTGGTGAACTGTAGTTTTACAAGATTCAGCAAAACAAATTCCTGAAGTGGGGAGGCAGGTGAAAGTAGTCCTGTATTGCTGTGTGACAATCCGGTTAATCTTCAGCTAGCTCTTAGGTATATAATTGCAAGGAATATTGAATGGTAAAACAAAATAGCTGATAGATGGTGTATAACCAGCAGACAATATTCATGTGCAAATCAGAACTGTAATTGGATTCACATTGATCACTGACTTAAAGATGTTAAATTTCTGTGGAACTACAAGCAACAGCACAACAATGGATGGCAACGATGTCTGTATATAGTGTCTATGATATGCTGGAACAGATCCTTGAACTAAAGATAAAGAGTGTAGGAGACACTGATATCTATATACAGTGTCTTTAAGACTGGGCTATTGCCCGTTCACCACACTGGAACAGATGAGGATGATGGTGATGATGAGGATAATAATCTCTCAGGAATGTGGCTCAAGGGATGACATCTGGCCTCCGCCGCACTGCACCACAGCTCGCATGAATCTGATATCCCCGCAGGGTGGATGGAAGAGGAACGGCCACCAGGCTGCTGCCGGACAGTGAAGGGGAACTGTCTGCGGATGTCCCTCCAGATATCTACTGGGTAAATCCGCCAGAGCAGGCCGCAAAACAGCTGCAGCTCACTCTGTAACAGATTCCCTGCATACAGATCCACGCCAGTCCCAAGAGAGCACGCTAGGCCTCAATCCATCCATCTTATAGTCCCTCCCAGTGGTCTGCTCTTCCCCATCAGTAAGTTGGTAGTTGTAGTTTCACATAATACAGCCAGAGGGGGATTCCTATCCATATGGACTACATGTCCCAAGATGCTTTGCTCTGTCTTGTCTCTAATTAAGAAAGTAACAGGACATCCCACACTGGAACACTAGAGGGAACAGCTTCCCCTGAAACAATGCCACACAGAGTATTCCGATTGCAGGAATAGGAAGGTATCCAGCTCCTGGCTACATAAAGAAATACCTAAATAATGCATTAAAATGTAACTGAACCCATTCAATTTTAGACGACTAAAATGTACTGGAGATTTTAGTTGACTAAAATGTACAGGAGATTTTAGTTGACTAAAATGTACTAGAGATTTTAGTCGACTAAAATACAGCTAAAACAATTCAGATTACTAAAATACCACTAAAACTAAAATAGCATTTTAGTCAAAAGACTATACCTAAAACTAAATTGAAATTTGATGTCAAAATTAACACTGGTTCTGACAGGAGGGACACCCCTCCTCCGCGGCCAGAACACACTGGTCAGCATTCTTACCCATTGGCTGAGAGCGCCGATCGGCAGACCTTTTCTGGTCATGCCCCTTCGACAGAAGACGGCCCACCGTACACACAGGCCAAATGTCGGCTGGTTTTATTGAACTTGCCAATGCTGCCTGATATTCGGACCGTGTGTATGGCCCTTAGGTAGGTTGAATGAACAAACTGACCTGATTCCCCCATTCACACATCTGGGGTGAATGGAGGAATCCTCCCCTGAGTTATTGTATTCTGACAATGGGGAGACTTCCCTACAGTCAGAATTTACTGAACAGCGCTGCAGTCTGTAGCCTGAGGAGCTGATCAAGCAGGGACAGGGATTTTTTCTCAGACAATAGGTGCAGGAACTCCCCCTTTCCGAGTCACCCCTTTTCTCCGCCCCTACCCACCTCCCAGTACCGTCCCCTTTAGACAGTATAGAACCAAGTATCATTTTGAGGTGCCAAGTAATTTGTATGGAATTTGGTAATGATATCAAGAAAAGCAGTAAAATAGATCCCCTGCAGCCAGCAACAATAGATCCCCCTAACAACAATGGACCACCCACAACAAAATTTCCCTGCCAGCAACAATAGACTCATGTACAGCTGAGTTAGAAGGGCTTCAATTCAGTTCACAGGAGATGCACGGCTGCATTACACATTCACTAGATGAAAAGTGGTGCTTGTCATAGATTTCCGGCGGATCTGCACTGAGGTCTGTGGAGTCTGGGCTGGCAGCCAGCGCTCGATGAGCTGAGGTCATACATTTCTCAGCCTGGCAGGGATTGGCAGGGTGTGCCTCACTGCAGCACCTACTCGGCTGCATCAACTCCACAGACCTAATCTGGGTCAGCACAAGTATTATTTCAATTGGACATTAAGGCTGGGTTTACACTAGTGTGAATTGGATGCGGGTCTCCCCATATCCAAACAAACAAGATATTTGGGGGGCACACCCTAAAATATGCCTCAAAGATGGTGCAGCCATAAGACCATACAACAGAACAAAATATTACAGCGCGCACATGCAAACAAGACATTTACCTCCAGCAAGGCTTATTTAAAACACCTAGACAATTTCAAAAAACATTATCAAAAAATATGGGGATTTGGTCACACCATATTGCTATACGGTGCTTAAGCTCACTTACCGCAACAAAGTACCCCATGATTAGTGGGTCCTACACTATCCATAGATTGGGAGATCCTGCTTCTCTGAACCATGGGAGCAATACACTCCTCTATATGGGAGAACTTGAGGTCTCTTTCAGGACGCCGGACGCATGTATTCCTATGGCGGGGGCGGGAGGGGGTGGTACATTTTGAAGCACCTGATTAGAGCCTGAGGCTAGGGTGGGCTCGGGGGGGCAGAGAGTGCTCCCTGATCCCACCCAATTGTGTGACGCCCCAAAAATGCTGCTTGCAGGACTTTTCAGAACGTCCCGCTAGCGCACTGCCCCCAATGTGAAAAGTCCCACTGGAATGAATAGGAGGCGGTTTTCAGGCACTTAGCAGAGGCTATTTCCAACGCTAAAGCACCTGAAAACCATCCCAGTGTGAAAGAGGTCTAAGATAGAACGAGCCCAGAGACAAGTAACAAAAATGATGAATGGTCTGGGGGATAAAACATGTCGAGAGCGACTTCAGAAACCAAATATGTACAGTCTGGAGGAAAGAAGGGAAAGGGGAGACATGACTGTATAAAAAAAAATAAAAGGAATTTTTTTCTTCCGATACTTTATTATGTTTCTATGCTACATTCCCATGAACAACAGCGCCGGTACAAATGACAGCGGCAGGAACCTGCTGATTTCTGCAGCTGTTTCAGCCACATGTGAGCGACTAGCTCTGGCTGCAGAGACCTGTACATTTTAACTCCTTCCTGCCTGGCCTAATGTAAAATGACGGCCGTTCTATTCTGTTCTGGGTGGGCGTTATATGATGTCTTCCCAGGATCTGTCCACGCTCCGGTGTGATCTGTCCCCCGCTGTGTCCACTGGACACAGTGGATGAAGGATCAGTGTACTGGCCTGCTGCCGGTACCATGTGATCGCTGTGAACAATCACAAATTGTACAGAATGAATAGCTTTGATTCATGCCGTTGACTGAGTACTATTGTGTTGTTCACTGTGATTGGTCACAGTGATCACATGGTACAGATGGGGCCAATCACAGCCCATCTGTACCATGTGATTAGCTGTGGCCAATCACAGCTAATCACAACAATAATACACAATATACACTGAATAAATCTATATCATTCAGTAAAAATGGTTGTTTACAGTAGTAATATTCACTGTTATAAGCAATCATAGTGTGTGAAAAAAAAAATCCTGATCACCTCCTCAGAGTAGTACAGTGTTACTATGGTAACAATGTATTGCTCTGGTCACAGTATGTAAATACAATTGCAAAAATAACAAAAAAAATAGAAAAAACCATTAATAATTTTATTGGGTACAGTGTTTTACGACTGTGCAATTTTCATTTAATGTGTGACAGCTCTGAAAGCTGAAAATTGGCCTGGGTAGAAAGGGGGTAAAAGTGTCTGGTGCTGAAGTGGTTACTGGCAGGTTGGTGGCAGCCGTAGCTATCTGTGGTTACCCGCTCAGTCAGCAATTATTTGCAATTATTGCTGCTGGTCATTGCTGCAGGTAATCGCTGGTTGGGCGGACAGCCACAGATAGCTGCGCTGCCGATGACCTGTCATATAGGTCCCGGCAGCCAGAGCTAGCCGCTCGCAGGTGACTGAAACTGCTGCAAAAATCAGCAGATTCCTGCCGCTGTAACTTATACCTTTGCTAGTTGCCCATGTAATCAGCAAATAAATAGAAATAGCATTAGTCAATTGAACAAGTATGTGAAAGTGGCAAAATAAAGTATACAATTGGTAATACACAAGCAAACCAGAGAATGACTGCTAAACCCTATACTGGGGAAAGTCCTGACTAAGGGGCAATGCTTTGACAATGGGCCAGCAGTCTTTATCAAACCCTTCCCTACTGGCCAGTACGTTGGGGCCCATATCTGGTATTGGAGAGTTAAAAAAATCAACTCTATCCTAACCTAGTTATAGGTACCAGAACAACATCCCAGTAGGCAACACGGTTACTTAAGTAGGGTGTGGTAGGTTATGGCCAGCAGCCTCTCACTAACTTCTAGGGTGATGACTTGACAAAGTCAACTGCAACTGCATCCTCCCCAACAATCAAGCTTGATGGTGGCATTTCCACAAACTAGGGGATGTCTGCTACTCAGCTTCACCGCGCCTGTGATAAAATGTCTCAATAGCAGGCTGCTACATGGTCTGTCTCCCACAATGTTCTCCTGCCGACTGCTCCTTGCCCAGGAACAGGCCTTCCTTTTCCTCTCCACAGAGCCCCTGATAATGCTGGGAAATGTAGTTCCAGCGGCAATCTGAAACACCGGCTCAGTCTGTCTGGGGACTACAACCCCTAAAGGTCTGAGTTCCTCCCAGCAGTCTCTTGTAATTCCCAAGATACACAGCAGACTTTGTTCCGCTACATGCTCTCTCCTTCACCATGTTTCTGAGTGCATTTACTTTGTTTTTAGTTAAGAAATAGTTACATATACTTACTGCACTATGATCTTTTTGTGCAGGATTTCTCTTTCTTCTGTTTGTCTACATCAGTGGTCTCCAAACTGTGGCCCTTTGCTTGCCTCTATCCAGCCCTTGGGGCACTATTTCATCCACAACTGACATGAAATGATGGGGCACCATTCCTCCCACTGACACCAGTAGTGGGGCACTATTCTTCCCACAGACACCAGTAATGGGGCACTATTGCCCCACTGACATCAACAATGGGGCAATATTCCTCCCACTGACATCAACAATGGGGCACTATTCCTTCCACTGATACCAACAATGAGGCACTATTACTCCCACTAAAACCAATGATGGGGCATTGTTTACTCCCACTGATGCTGGGGCATTTTTTATTCCCACTGGCCACAGTCAGGCTCCCCTGAAGTCTGAAGGACAGTAAACTGGCCCTTTGTTTAGAAAGCTTTGAGACCACTGCTCTACATGATCCCGGAGCTTCTCCCTGTGGTCATCCAACAGCATTGGATCTTTGCACCTTACAAGAAATGCTGGTTTCATAGGTTTACCCGTGACAGATTAGCTAATTAGCAGGGCTTCCATACAGTACATTTTTGTCTGATTATTTCAAGTGAATTAGGAAGCACTATTGCAGGCCTTATTGATTATAGGAATAGTGGTATTTAACTGGAACTGGGGTTGAGCACCTGTTTTATCTTTTCATTTTTTCCCCCTATAGTTACACCCTGGAGTAGCGAGATCAGTAGATGTATGAATTGGGATTGTCTGAAAGACAGAAATAGAGAACTGGTGAAGTTTGCAAATGTCTAACTGGCTGATTTGCAAATGTAAACCTGTATTTGCACAATATTCCTGCCGCATTCAAATATACTAGATGTACAAAGGTATCTGGATTCTCTGGAACAGTGGTTATGTTTCTAGGGATGAAACATAACAGACTCGGCATTGTTTTCCATTTTTTCTAAACTAAAGACACAGGAACCACAAAACTGAACCCTCTTTCCTTTACAGCCAGGGAAGCTGCCATCTTAAGCTGGATACACACTATACAACTTTTGTTGTTCAATTTCCTTTAGATTAACCTTCAACTATGTAGCCTGCCTGATTGCATACAAACTGAAAGAGTTTAGGTTTGACCTCATATCATATAGTTTTGGTAAATCTAAAGGAAAAAAATCTAAAGAAAATTGTATAGTGTTTAGCCAGCTTTAGCCTCTGTTTGATCTGCAGTTTCCATGGTGCTGCATGTGATCAGTTAAGACACTAGCCATCTGATGGTTTGACAGATCAGTTGAGAGCACCAGCAACTGTGACAGTCATCATTCACAGCCTAGGACATTGTTAAAGGAGAAGTCCAGCCTGAGCGCGTTTGGCTGGGCTTCTGCTATGCAATTCGTTTTGCACTCCTGTGCCCCGTTTTCAGCAGAGAGCGGTCTGAAGTCACAACAATAAAGTCTGGATCCGCCAGAAACCTGGACTGATGGGCATCTCAGCCTCTCAGTGAGTTTCTAAGACAGCCACTCCCCGCTCCTCCACAGCTCAGAGTTCCAGTGAGCGTAGAGGAGCAGAGAGGAGAGATGCTGACTGACAGGCAGCAGCTCTCCGCTCGGGGAGGTGAGAGAACCGAGCCATTGGCGAGACGTCGGGGGGACAGATGCAGCATCGGTCCGATGCTGCATTCACCTAGGGAAGTATGATGGGTTAAAAAAAAGAAACATACTTCTCTTTTAAAGCATAAGTTTACTTAAAAAAAAAATGCTGGCAAAAAAAATGTGCATTTAATATTTTGTGTTGCAGGAGCCTGGAAAGCATTGCACCATGGAGCTGTGTGTCTGAATGATACGGCCGTGTGGGTGGAGCCTCGCATGGCCACGCTGTTTTTCAAACAGTGGCAGCAGTATGGGGAACTTCTTCCCGTACTGCTGCCACAGGGCAGGGAGCGGCGGCTGCAGCATTGGGAACATGTTCCACCCTAAAATCAGGTGTAACATGTTCCCAAAAGTGAATGTATCCTTAAGAGCCGTTTCACATTGAAAGCACTTAGTCGCTTGACAAGTCGCGCTCTATTCAGTGCAATGGAACTGTTCTAATTGGAGCTCAAGTCACTCTGACTTAGAAAAAGGTTCCTGCACTACTGGGGGCGACTTTGGAGCGACTTCCATTGACTAAAGAAGTCGCTTGCAAGCCGCACTGTACGGGGCGGCTTCAAAGCCACCCCAGTGTGAACCGGACCTTAAAGGGGTTGTAAAGATGTTTTTTTTTTTTTTTAAAATAACAAACATGTTATACTTACCTTCACTGTGCAGCTCGTTCTGCACAGAGTGGCCCCGAACCTGGTCTTCTGGGGTCCCTCGGCGGCTGTTTCAGCTCCTCCCCGCAAGCATTTACCACCTTCATGCGAGCTCCCTCGCACGGTGGTGAGTGCTTGCGGGCGTGCTCCCGTGATACAGCCGGCGGCTATAGCCGCTCGCTGTATCACTCGGCCCCGCCCCCCGGCGCGCCGCGTCATCGGATGTGATTGACAGCAGCGCGAGCCAATGGCTGCGCTGCTTTCAATCCATCCACTGCAGCCAATCAGCGACCAGGCTGAGCTGCAATGAAGCTGACGAGGACGAGGAGCGAAGATTCGAGGCGTCAGGTAAGTAAAACGGGGGGGCTGGGGGCGGCGGTACTGTCAAAAGTTTTTTCACCTTAATGCATAGAATGCATTAAGGTGAAAAAATTTTTACCTTTACAACCCCTTTAAAGTAACAAAAGCAGGGCTTTTTTTCAGCAGGAACATGGAGTTACTCTGTTCCAGCACCTCCAACACTGAACGTATGTAATGGCAAGGGGTGCTGGGGTGTGCTGGAGAGTCTATTGACGCTGCCTGCTAGGAGTTCTATTGTCGCTGGGGGGATCTCTTGTTGAGGGAGGGTCTATTGTTGTTGAAGTGTCATTTGTTGCTGGGAGGGATCTACTGTTGAGAGAGGGGTCTATTGTTCCCAGCTGCTGGAGGGTCTATTGATGCTGGCTGCTGGAAGATCTATTGCTGTTGGCGGGGGGTCTAGTGTTGCTGAAGTGGATCTAGTGTTATTGTGGGTATTTTGTTATGAGGAGGTCTATTGTAGCTATAGCTATCTGTAGACATATTGTTGCTGGGGAGGTGCTATTGTCGCTGGCAGCAGGGGATCTATTTTACTGCCTTTCTTGTTATCATTAGCGAATTCCATACGAATTACTTAGCACCAAAAAAGGTAATGTGTTTCTGTTTTCTCTAAAAGGGGCTGTACTGGGAGGAACCCAGGAATGGTGCTCAGAGGTGGGTAGGGGGCGGAACCCAGGGATGGTGCTCAGAGGTGGGTAAGGGGCGGAACCCAGGGATGGTGCTCAGAGGAGGGTAAGGGGCGGAACCCAGGGATGGTGCTCAGAGGTGGGTAGGGGGCAGAGAAAAGAGAAGATTCAGAATGGAGGAGTACCTGTAACTTTTCTCTGAGAAAAAAACCCAGAATAAATGTAATAATTTAGTGGTTGCATGAAAGGTTTAGTGTAAAAAACTCTTTTGGTAGTTAAATAGAACATTTTTATAGAGGTTTGTATATCGAGTCAAAAAAGCATCAGAGGGATTTATTTCCAAAAAAGAGGACAGTCGCTCTAAATGAGTGTCATTTGAGAGCAATGATATCTGCAGAATTCATACTAAACACAAAGCACCTATTCAAACTCTTAAAAAAAAAAAGTCTGGAAAACCCGGGCAATTTAAAACGAACGTTTCTCAGCCTTGTGACTGGCTGCAGAGGTTTCCCAGGTTTGGAAGGTAGGCGGGAGTGACTGAATATAATACATATACAGAAATGATGTTTACAGAGGTAACCGCCTGCTCTCTCCTACCGGTGTAGTGACATTCCACAAATCAAAGACTTCATTCAAAGCTGGCCAGGGAGGGGTTACAGAGCTTGCTGATCTTATTGCCTAATAGAAAAACAACCAGATGGACCCTGGTCAGTCATGCAATCATTAACCCCTAACGACCAATCACAGAACAGAAATAGGAGATTGCAGTAGTACTTACTACAGATGATTTCCCATTGATTGCTAAGGGTTATTATTGCACATCATTGCTCTTTGTACAAAGTTTTATTACTGTTGTACAGCCATCTGTATCACTCCAACCATGCAATGCACTCTGTTTGGTGGTGAGCAGTGATTTTAATAAAGTTTTAAATTAAATTCTTTAAAAATCTGGCGATGTTCCTGGTACTGAACAATGGACTATAGCGGTTTTTGCCTAAACTCCTTATCCTTTAAATATTCTATTGTCACTATTTTCTTGTCAACTGATTTTGATGACAGTGTCATTATGTAATTTCTTTTGTTACATCATAACATGTTTTTTATTGTCATTTAAAAAAACTGAATAAAAAGATTGAAACAGAATATATAAAAAATGCAAAATTCTCTTAAATAACATGCCTGGGTATGCTCTGGCCCTACTTGTGAAGCAGCGCATCTGTACAATGCACTACAGCAAAACCGCCATTTACAAAGTCTTCCATGGGGCTGCATAGTACAGTCAGGCCCATAAATATTGGGACATCGACACAATTCTAATCTTTTGACTCTATACACCACCCCAATGGATTTGAAATGAAACAAACAAGATGTGCTTTAACTGCAGACTTTCAGCTTTAATTTGAGGGTATTTACATCCAAATCAGGTGAACGGTGTAGGAATTACAACAGTTTATATATGTACCTCCCACTTTTTAAGGGACCAAAAGTAATGGGACAGATTAACAATCATTCATCAAACTTTCACTTTTTAATACTTGGTTGCAAATCCTTTGCAGTCAATTACAGCCTGAAGTCTGGAACGCATAGACATCACCAGACGCTGGGTTTCATCTTCTCCATACTCTTCTCTTCCCATCACTCTGGTACAAGTTGATCTTGGTCTCATCTGTCCATAGAATGTTGTTCCAGAACTGTGAAGGCTTTTTTAGATGTTGTTTGGCAAACTCTAATCTGGCCTTCCTGTTTTTGAGGCTCACCAATGGTTTACATCTTGTGGTGAACCCTCTGTATTCACTCTGGTGAAATCTTTAGATTAGAATTGTGTTGATGTCCCAATATTTATAGACCTGACTGTAGGTATGTGTGTTGGTGCTAAGAGTGCGCTGCACAGAGAGCTCGCAGCACACAGACTGAGCTGTCACTGACAGCTCTAGATCTCCTACTAATAATTGGGAGTCTGGAGGACCAGTTCTTGGTCACATGATTGCTGTGATAGCCTGTGATTGGCCATCTTATCACAGTGATAAGTCACTGTACTGCCTGCTCCTGCGCACTCTCTTTCCTTTTAAATGGAGAAATAGGTATATTGTATAGTTTTCTCCTTGCTAGAGGAGGCGTTTGTAAACCAACAAAAAAAGTGTGTGGAAAAAATAATAAAAATTAGGATAAAATAGCTAGATAATGGGTTGATCTAGGTCAGTGTCAGGGTCAGGGTTAGACCCCTTTCAGACTGAGCCGCTTTTCAGGCTTTTTAGCGCTAAAAATAGCACCTGAAAAGCACCTCTCAAGCCTCCCCAGTGTGAAAGCCCAAGTGCTGGGGCGGTGCGCTTGCAGGATGGGATAAAAGTCCTGCAAGCAGCATCTTTGGGGCCGTTTGGGAGCTGTCGTTCTGCCCATTGAAATAAATGGTCAGCACTGCTGAAGCGCCTGAAAAGCACTCCGGCAGTTCTGCAACATGGGCGGTTTTTTCCCTTTCTTCGGCTGTTAGCGGGGGTTAAAAGCATCCCACAAGCAGCCGAAAAGCACCGCTAAAAGTAGTGGCGCTTTACCGCACCCCAGTGTGAAAGTACTCTTAGAGCCCTTTCACACAGGGACGACTTGTCAGACGACCTAGTCGCCTGACAAGTCGCCCCCCGTTCTGTGCTATGGAACCATTCTAAGGGGAGCGACGCAAGTCGCTCCGACTTAGAAAAAGGTTCCTATACGACTTCGGGGGCGACTTGGGGAGACTTGCATAGACTTCTATACAGAAGTCGTTTTAGCAAGTCGCCCGGGCAGTCGTTTGCAGGTCGCCTCGCTGAGGCGACCTGCAAGTCGTGTTGCCCCTGTGTGAATGGGGTCTTATGGTCAAGGATCACGGTAGGGTGTGTTTGGTGGTAGGATTTTTTAAAAAGGCTTTTTTTTTTTTTACTTGGCATCAGTGAAGGTTAGGGGTTACGTCACTAAAACTGGAAAGTGCAAAATTTTGTGCAGCTGCATGACAACTAATCAGCTTCTAGGTTTTTTTTGTTTTTTGTTAAAGCCTAATTAAACAAGCTGAAGTTAGAAGCTGATTGTCTACCATTCACAGTTGCAACAGATTTAGCACTTTTCAGTTTTAGGCCCCTTTCAACAGGGCTTTCCTCAGGCCTGGTTCACACTACTGCAATGGCAGGCATCGCATGTGATTCGCACCGCATTGCTGTGAAGATCACATGTGATGTCTGTGCGATGCAATTTCAACCATACAAATTGTATGGCTGAAATCGCATTGCATTCACACCAAAATGGCACAGGACCCTTTTTTTGGTTTGCACTAGAATCGGATGCGATTCCTGCACCATTTCACAGTTCACACTGCGATCCGATTTGGGGGTGTCATTAACTTTACATTGATACCCCCAGCGGTTCGCAGGTCTCAGTGCAAACCACTGTGCGATTCAGGTGCGATGCAGGGTTTTCACATCGCACCAGTGTGAACCGAGCCTCATAGAGGACAGCAGAGCTCTGACAGGTCCGTCTCTGCACAGTGAGCGGGGTACGAACCTGTCATCCGCCTGCTCAGCAGGGATCAGCAGATCGATCCCTCACTGAGCAAAGCGGTGTCCGCCAGGCAGACCGCCCATGTGAAAAGACCCTTAGTAAATTAACCCCTTAGCTTAGGTTCACACTGATGCGATGCAGTGAATCCTGTGAGTTTCCCACACCGCATTGAATTACAATCTGCTGTGGGTGTCAATGTTAAAGTAACGACACAGCGAAACTGTTTGCAAAATGCCATGCATTTGCCAGAATTGGATCGCATGAGTGTGAACACCTGCGCGATCTGATTCAGGTGCGGGGAAAAAAAAAAGAAAAAAAACGGTCCTGCACAATTATGGTGCAGATGCAGTGTGATTTAAGCCATACAAAATGAATGGCTCAATTCGCACTGCACAGACATCACATGCGATTTGCACAGAAATGCGGTGCGATTACTGTGAGAATCACATGCGGTGTCAGCGTGTGAGCCCAGGCTGGGTGTCAGCGTGTTTTAGGTAGAATAAAGAAGTTGCATGAGTACTATTGTTTCTTGGCCCTCTTACGGGTATGAAGAACAAATAACGCTCACATGTGATATTGCTGTGATTGAAGAAAGAAAAAAAAGTGTAACGCTGTATTATACTTGTAAACATCAGTGTAAACCTTGGTGTCAAACACCCGTGTATAAATCTATACTCGGTCCCGCTAATCCAGCAGGAAAAAATTAAATTAAATTAAAATCTTGAAATAACACCATATGTGCAGAAATCTAGTGGTATAAAAAATTTATTGCACCACCCCACCCTTTTTTTTAATTTCATCTGAGGGAGATTAAGTGATCACCGGAAGAGGAATCCATGGTACTGTTCAAGATCGGGGACCCATCCAGGACCCTCCATTATGGATCAAGGACAGCTATAACCTTACCGTCAAAACGGTGAAAGCCTACACAACTCACCGCCAACGGCCAGTGTGTCCACCACGTCTGGTAAGGGCATTTTACATTACTTCCTGCCTTGCTGAATATTTGAAAAGTCTACCGTGGATACGAATAGATATCACAGTGAGATTCATATTTATGCTCCAGGAAATATCCGTTTGATTGGATGAACTGTTCAATATCCCAGAGACTTGCTATCTATCCCACCCTAAGTTCGATTGCACATGTTTGTGTTTTATTTGAAGTTTTTGGGATTATTTCACTGTGATCACACAGTTTTTATCAATGTTTATTATGTAGTAGGGTGGTGCAATTAATTTTTTATACCACTAGATTTCTGCACATATGGTGTTATTTCAAGATTTTAATTTAATTTAATTTTTTCCTGCTGGATTAGCGGGACCGAGTATAGATTTATACACGGGTGTTTGACACCAAGGTTTACACTGATGTTTACAAGTATAATACAGCGCTACACTTTTTTTCTTTCTTCATTTGTATACACAATTAGTCTAATTGGTAGTGTTGGCAGCTTGACAGATTGAGTTGGCGCAGCAGCTTTTCTCTATTTCATTTGATATTGCTGTGATTGTCAGGAGCAGTAGAATTTATTTTTGCAGGGTTTTTTTGGGGATGGTAATGGCACAGTTAAACTTTAAACAAAAATTATATTGTTTTACTATTTTGGGCTAGTTTTTCTTTGATAATAAAATTAGGATCTATCCATTACTATTTACCACCAAATGAAATTCCAGTTTCTCCCGAAAAAAACAAGGTTTAACTCACCTGGATACATTTTGTAGTTGAAATGTACAGAAATCTTAACCTGGCTATATACACTGAGCGAATTTCGGTCAGTTCCTAATGAACTGGCCAACATTTGATCAGTGGGTGGGCCTGTTGGCACCACTCCACCCAATGTCCTTGGATTGAAAATTGTTGGCTGTACAACACTTGCATCCAATCAGATGTGGGCACTGTTTGGGTAGTCTAACAGTCAACAGTGGGTGATCAGCCCTCCTGTCTTCCTGCCCTTGCAAATTAAAAGAGGAGCTCCAGTCTCCCCCCCAAAAAACTAAAAGTCAGCAGCTACAAATAGTGTAGCTGCTGACTTTTAATATAAGGACATTTACCTGTCCAGGAATCCAGCAATGTCCTCTCCCAAGCTAATTTTTCAATTGCCTTTGGGGGCAGGCACCAGCATCTTAGGTAAGGGAAACCAGCAGTGAAGACTTCTGGCTTCACAGCTGGTTTCCTACTGCACATGTGTGAGCCATGCTGGACTTTGGAATGGTCCTGCAGTCTTCTGGGACCTATTATGTGTGGGGGGCTGAAATTCCACACAGATCACCATGGCGATCTGCCTGAAAGTTAGGGTTGGGCCTGTTGGCCCTTTGGTCATCCCTTTAAACCCGGACACATATGAATTACACAGGTTCTGAGGCTAATTTATTGCAGATAAGGCACCAAGTGAGTCTAATTACCATCTTAATCAGCCACAGAACCTGTGTAATTAATATGTGTTTGGGTTTAAAGGGATGAGGTGGCAACTCTACTGGAAGTGGGAGAGGGTACCTGTAAAAACCACGTACCCGTACCACCCTCTCACTCCAGAAAGTGCCAAATGTTGCAGTGGGGAGGGGATGATTTAAACAATCGTAACTTCCCCTTTTGTGTGACGTTCCGCTTTAAGAGGGGCAAGTTGGTAGAGGGCTCTAAAAACTGCCTACAAGTCAACAGAGCCCTTAGAAATTGCAGTCTCTGGTGGTTAACAAATGAACTCTCTTTCAGTTTTGGGAGTAGCCCATTAAGGAAATAAAAGCTAGCAGGGCGCTGTTTACAATGAGTGAACTGGAGTGTTGGCAATTGTGGATTGTTTCTCAGGAGATTTGCTATCGGTAGTCTACCATGGTGCTAGGTTACAAACATTTCCTCTACAGAAAACTATGCACCCTTGAGCAATGTGAGAGCTAGGTGAGGTCCATGGGTGTGACAAATTTTTCTTCACATACACAGCTCAATGTCTATTCCTCTGTGACTGCGGTCACATTCCTCTTCTCTGTACTGCAGTACAAGTGTTCACACATCATCAGAGTCTCTGCTGGAGGCCTAATCACCTTATAACCAGCAGCAAGCACTTGGAGTGGAATGTGCTCTCTTCTCTAGAGACGTGCTAGCTGTGTAATTCAAATGTGTTTGGGTTTAAAGGAATGAGGTGGCAACTCTACTAGAACATCTCCCACTTCTGTAGGCCTCAGGCAAAAGGACATTTGTTCTTTATGCCCTGTACACACGATCGGACATTCCGACAACAAAATCCATGGATGTTGGCTCAAACTTGTCTTGCATACACACGGTCACACAAAGTTGTCAGAAAATCCGATCATTCTGGTGACGTAAAACAGGTACGTCGGGACTAAGGATGAGCTCCGGCGTGTTCGCATGCTGCACGTGCCGATCCCGCCAGGAAGTCGGCACGGCGCAGCGCTAATCACAGGCAGTGAGACATTTCCCGAGCTCTGCAGCCACACATCGGGAAATGTCTCACTGCCTGTGATTAGCGCTGCGCCGTGCCGACTTCCTGGCGGGATCGGCACGTGCAGCATGCGAACACGCCGGAGCTCATCCTTAGTCGGGACTATAAACAGGGCAGTAGCCAATTGCTTTCGTCTCTTAATTTATTCTGAGCATGCGTGGCACTTTGTGGAATTGTCCACACATGGTCGGAATTTACGCGAATAGATTTTGTTGTCGGAAAATTTTATAGCCTGCTCTCAAACTTTGTGTGTCAGAAATTCCGATGGAGCCTACACACGGTCAGAATTTCCGACAACAAGCTCCGATCGCACATATTCCATCGGAAAGTCCGACCGTGTGTACAGGGCATTAGTGTTGCACATACTTGTCACCACAACAGTGCTTGGCTACTGTGATACATGCTGTCAGCCATCTGTCTTTTCAATTGTCAATTGCAGTTTTAACCCAAGTCCCAGAATCCCTCGTATCTACAGTACATGAATGCATACCTCCCAACTTTTTGAGATGTGAATGAGGGACACCTTTTAGCAAAAGTATGTAGGAATAGGACACCTCCCCTGCCGCTCCCCCCTTAAAGTAGAATTATACAAAAAAAAAGGAATAGTTAAACCCACAAGTGCTTTTTTACCACTTCTATTCCTTTATACTGGCTTTGGAAATTTACAAACACAGCAATTTAGAAATTGAATGAAAGGTTTACCACTCAGAAACACATTTTGAAAGCTAAAAAGTGCATTTTATATACAACTATATGGATCAGACCAACATGAGGGACAGAGGGACATTGTTCCAAACCAGGGACAGTCCCTCGAAATCAAGGACAGTTGGGAGCTACGTGAATGTCTATTGTTCAGATCTGGTTTGTAGGCCCATTAGACATAGCAAAAATTAGATTTTTACTGCAGGGGAGAGGCACTGCAAAGATAAAGGATTAGATGCTTTGTGTAAAAGCTGGAGGTAAATAATAACAAAATAATTTCTTATATCTCCCAGGGACTCTGGTAGAGTTACCACCTCATCCCTTTAAACCCGAACACATATGAATCACACGGGTTGTGAAGGCTAATTTAATGCAGATAAGGCAACAAGTGAGTTTAATTACCACCTTAATCAGCCTCAGAACCTGTGTAATTAATATGTGTTCAGGTTTAAAGGGATGAGGTGGCAACCCTAGACTCTGGTGGTGAGTTCTCTGCACTTGAGTTCCCATTTCTTAACAACTATAGCAGCAGCTTCTGGGGTTTCCATTTTCTCCACAAGAGAAAAAGGCATGCTGTAGTCCTAGACCTATTAGACCATGCAACTGCTAAGGGAACCAGCAGCAGAGGGCCCATCATTGCCTGGCTTCATACACTATATCAGTGTTTCTCAACTCCAGTCCCCAAGGCGCCCCAACAGGTCATGTTTTCAAGATTTCCATTTGTTTGCACAGGTGATGTGATCAGTCTCACTGCCTTAGTAATTACCACAGCCGTTTCATCTGAGGAAAATCCTGAGAACATGACCTGTTGGTGCTCCTTGAGTACTGGAGTTGAGAAACACTGCACTATATTGCCAAAAGTATTTACATGCACAAGGTTTAGGAGTGTGTCTATAGGAATGTTTAAACATTCTTCCAGAAGCGCATTTGTGAGGTCAGGTGTTCTATCGGGTTGAGGTCAGGACTCTGTGCAGGCCAGTCAAGTTCCTCCACCTCAAATTTGCTCATCCATGTCTTTATGGACCTTGCTTTGTGCACAGTCATGTTGGAACAAGAAGGGGCCATCCCCAAACTGTTCCCACAAAGTTGAGGACAGAAATTGTCCAAAATGTCTTGGTATGCTGACACCTTAAGAGTTCCCTTCACTGGAACGAAGGGGCCAAGCCCAACCCCTGAAAAACAACCCCACACCACAATCCCCCCCCCCCCCCCCACCAAATGATTTGGACCAGTGCACAAAGCAAGGTCCATAAAGACATGGATGAGTGAGTTTGGAGTGAAGGAACTTGACTGGCCTGCACAGAGTCCTGACCTCAACCCGATAGAACACCTTTGGGATGAATTAGAGGGGAGACTGCAGACTGCGAGCTAGGCCTTCTCGTCCAACATCAATACCTGACCTCACAAATGCGTTTCTGGAAGAATGGTCAAACATTCCCATAGACACACTCCTAAGCCTTGTGGACATCCTTCCCAGAAAAGTTGAAGCTGTTAGAGCTGCAAAAGGTGGGCCAACTCAATATTGAACCCTACGAACTGAGACTGGGATGGCAGTAAAGGTCATGTGTGTGTAAAGGCAGGCGTCACAATACTTTTGGCAATATAATGTATGTTGGTAGCTGGCTTATACTGGTATTATTGTGGCTGATGTTTAGCAGACTGGTGCTGGCTTACACTGCTTTAGGTGATACTAGTACTGGTGTGGCTGGCGATGAGAACATTGATGCTGAGTTATATTGGTACTTAGCAACGCTGGTAGTAGTGTGTCTGCAATTTTGGAGACTGGTGGTGGCTTACACTGGTACTAGGTGCCACTTATACTGGTGATCAGAACACTAGTGCTGGGTTACACTGGCATACCTCCCAACTTTTTGAGATGGGAATGAGGGACACCTATCAGCAAAAGTATGCAGGCATAGAGCACACCCCTGGCCACTCCCCCTTAAAGGAGAATTGTACAAAAAAAACAAGATTGGTTAAATCCACAAGTGCTTTTTTACCACTACTATTCCTTCATATTGGCTTTTGGAATTTACAAATGCAGCAATTTAGAAATCAGGTGAAAGGTTTAGCACTGGAAAACACTTTTTGATAGATAAAAAGTGCATTTTATATACATCAGACCAAAATGACGGACAAATGAGGAGGACAGAGGGACATTACTCCAAATCAGGGACTGTTGGGAGGTATGCATTGGTAACTGGTATCACTGGTAATAGTGGTGCGGTGCTCCTGATCAGGATGTTAAACTCTCCTCCCTTTCTTCTTTGAGTCAATCAATATTTGAGAGCAGAGAGAATGCAAAATGCAGCCTTTGTTTACATTGTGTGCTGTGATTTAATCACAGCGATCATGTAGTACAGAGCCAGGTTCATTGGCTCTGTACCCTCTTTGTGGGCTCTTCTTTGTCCAGTGGACACTGTGATTGCAGTGTAGTGCTTGTATGAACAAGCAAGTTAAAAAAAGGACTTTTATAAATGGAGTATGTCCATCCGTTTACATACAACAGGTGGGCGACAAATAGATAAGCTGGTCGTACTTCAGTAGAATTTCTTTCCAAAAAAAATTTTTTTTTGGAATGTTTGCTTCCTTTTTTTGTTTTTTTATTGTAGTGACAAAGAAAGTCAAAGGAGAAGGATGGAAATGTTTTCTCTAAAAAAACGCTGTGTGTGTGGTTTTTGTTTGGAAACAATCACACTTACTGTATTGCGCATGTGCACCAGCAACTGAATGTAGAGTTGGAGACAGGGGCATGGTAATTGTACAGAAATTTTGAAGGTTTTTGTATGAACATTGTTGAGTCCATAATGGTAATATCAAATGCTGTGACAAACGATTTTTCAGAGCGTATAAACAATATTCTCTTGGTGTATGGCCAGCTTGATTGATACACTGTCCTGATACAAACTTTTCGCTCCTGACTTCAGTTCCTCATGGAGATAAGAATACAAACTAGTTTGTTTGCAAACATTGTATCCACCTAGTACTGGCAGGCCTTCAACATGATCTGATTGTGCTAATGTGTAACCCTAACTGGCATTCTGAGCTGGATCACATTTCATTGGCCATTGTGTGTGTGTATATATATATATATATATATGTGTGTTCACAGCTCAATCAGCTTAACCCCTTGGTTTATTTTACGTGTCAGAATTAAAAGTAACCCCCCCCCCCCCCAATCAACCCTGAAAAATGTGCATTAATATGTGTATTAATATTCAGGCTGGCTTGTTCTTTTACTTGTCTTCCTCTACCCTTATTCTGTGGATTGGCCTGAATCTAAGCCCAGTGAAATGCAGTGGCTTCCTAGGTTCTTTTGTAGTTCATCTTCATAGAGAGGAAGATTGACCAGCATAGAATTAGGCTCGGTTCACAGTATTCTGGTTTCCTTGCATTCACTTGGATGGGCTGCTGTACCTCTGGAAAAACGCAGGGAAGAGGTCCCTCTACCTTTTGCAAAATCGCAGCCGCAGGAAAACTGCATAGTTCTACGTGGTTCCCAGGATGGGAAAATGCACTCTGGTTTCCAGTGTGTGGGGATGCCATTAAGAATTAACAGTAGTGTGTTTTGCTGCAGGTGGGGGAAAGCGTGCGATTTACACGTAATTCTACATTCACAGAAGTGTGAACCTATTTTGAGGTGACCAGAGGCTGCAGATCTTTACAGAAACGTTAATGAATCTGGTTGCTGTAGCTGATATTTAATTAACCACCTCAGTACCAGGCACTTTCACCTCCTTCCTGCCCAGGCCAATTTTCAGTTTTCAGCACTGTCACATTTTGAATGACAATTGCACGGTCATGCAATACTGTACCTAAATACAATTTTTTAATCATTTTTTTTCACACAAATAGAGCTTTCTTTTGGTGGTATTTAAGATCAGTTGAACCCAATTTTTTTACACACTATGATTGCTTAAAACAGTGAATATCATTGTTATAAACAAGCATTTTTACTTATTTAAATTGATTTATTCAATGTTTACTATTGCGATTAGCTGTGATTGGCCAGAGCTAATGACATGGAACAGATGGGCTGTGATCGGCCCTGTCTGTACCATGTGATCACTGTGACCAATCACAGAGATCAATACAATAATGATGATGATAATAATAATCAACACATGGTACGAGCAGCGGGCCAGTACACTGATCTGTCATCCACTGTGTCCAGTGGCTCGTTCTGGGGAGGGCATTATATGACATCCACCCAGAACTAGAGCTGTCATTGTACTATAGGCCAGGCAGGAACTGTGTAACAGCTTGCTGTCCGTATACTGTGGCTCTCCTGCGCAAAAAAGGACATAAAGTAACGCAGTGCCGTATTGCAGAAAATGGCCTGGTCATGAAGGGGGTATGTAACTATGTAAGTAAAACTAAAGGCAAAGGGTTTTTTTTATTCTTGATAGAATAACTGGTATCCTCCTTGGAAGATTTCCCCTGAATTCCTGTTCTGGTGACAACACAAACTTTGAGACTTTCTTTCACTTTTGATGAGAACAGTAAAAGGAACAAATAGAGAGGGTGAGTCTTCTAAACGGGAACACAGACTGCAATCAAAACTGACAGGTTTTTTTTTTTTTTTTAAAGCTTGTGGTGTGTGAACACACTCCTAAAAACTCCACCCGGTGCCAAAAAAGGTGCACACACGTAAAGAGTGTAACACAAAACTAGCAACGGGTGTACACATAGTCCTCCAAAACTGAAGGACCTTGCCCTGATCCCCTGGGGCATTAGGCTCCAGATGGAGATTGGGGTACTTACACTTGGTCCATCTGGCTGAAACCAGACAGACCCCTTTCTATGGGAGGTCTGCCGAAAAAGACCCACTGAAGTACTAGGTGGGGCTCCCCCGAAGGGAGACCCCATGAGAGAGGGCGAACTAAGCCAGAAGGCCATGTACACCCCCTCCCAAGACTTTCAGGGCAGGCCGAGGACCTACACCCTACCAGTCACAAAACAAGACAAAAAAGTGACAAACAAAGGGCTATAAATAAAAGAAGTGGGGGAAGTGAAAGTGACCATTGTGCAATACAATGGCCGGCCCTTCGGCCAGGAATAAAAAAATTCCCCTGGTCCTAGCTAAAAACTGACAGGTATTCTAAATCCTCTCTCTCATCTAAAATGAAAAAAAGTTATCTTTTATTTCTACTTTAGGGTTCACACCTGAGTGCCTTGTGACATGCTTATATTGCCATTCATTATTAATGACACCCCAAATGCAGCAAGCAGACAAATGCATCAAAATGTGCAGAGCTCAATGCTAAAAAAGTTACCTCAGCAACTTTGGTGATTCATTAAAATGAATGGGCTGCCCTATGAATACAGTTTCAAAATTCCTATGCAAATTCCAAAACATTATGCACATTCTTGACCTGCAGGCTGCTCTTTGGCAGATTCTTAATGGCACCCCATTAGGGTTGCCACCTCATGCCTTTAAACCCGAACACATATGAATTACACAGGTTCTGTGGCTGATTAAAGCGGTTGTATACCCGCAATTTTTTTTTTTAACCCTGTAAAGCAAAAGGCATAATGAGCTAGTATGCACCGCATACTAGCTCATTATGAAATACTTACCTTAGAACGAGGCGTCAGTATCTTACCTGGTCCACGCCGAGGGAGCTGTCATGTTGCCTCGGCGTGTCTTCCGGGTATCGCGGTTCCAGCGCTGTGAGTGGCTGGAGCCGCGATGTCATCACTCCCGCGCATGCGCGCGGGAGATTTCTTACTCGGCAAGGTCCGGCAGCTGCCGGGCTTCAGCCGAGAATCCCCTGTGCGCATGCGCCGCTGCAGTCAGCGGCGCATAGCAAGGGGAATATCTCCTAAACCGTAAAGGTTTAGGAGATATTTTTTTTACCTACAGGTAAGCCTTATTATAGGCTTACCTGTAGGTAAAAGTAAAAAAAAAGACTATACAACCGCTTTAAGGTGGTAATTAAACTCACTTGGTGTCTTATCTGAATTAAATTAGCCTTAAGAACCTGTGTAATTCATATGTGTCCGGGTTTAAGGCTCCATTCACACTAATGCATTTTGCAGAAATGCATGGGAATTTTTTAACATGGGTTCCTATGGAACATGTTCACATCAATGCATTTTTGTGCCTCTGCGTCTTTGGAAAGGGTCAGGGACTTTTTTTCATGCAAAATGCAGCGTTTTGCATGTAAAATTCAATGGACCAGCATCAAAAGCACAAGTACAGCGTTTTTACAGCATTTTTTACGCGTTTTGCGGTTTTGTTTTTTTTTACACTGTATACAGTATTAAAAAAAAAAAACGCAAAACGCGGCAAAAATGCCGCAAAAACACTGTTCAAAAATGCGGCAAGCACCGCAAAAAACACTGCAGAAACGCTCAAAAGCAACATGCATAGATGTGAATCGAGCCTAAAGGGATGAGGTGGCAACCCTGGGTGCTGCAGTAGTATGTGATTCTGTGAAGTGTGATTTAAAAAAAAAGGTAAAAAGGGGTCTGGGACTTATTTACCTCTATTGACATGAGTAGGCTGCCCTAATCACAGAACACAGGTTCCGTAAGACACTTTTCACACTGGCACCACTCTGCGTTAGCGGTAAAGCATGGCTAGTTTTAGCGCCACTTTACCTTCATTTTAGCATCGCTTTTTGGCTGCTAGCGGGGTGCTTTAAACCCCCCACTAGTGGCCAATGAAAGGGTTAAATGCGCCCGCAAAAAAACGCCGCTGTAAAGCGCTTCGGCAGTGGCACCATCCTAATCTGTGCGACGCTGCATTTGTGGCACAGCACCGATTTCAAAAGGTAGTTTCTGTACTACTTTTTGCGATTTCGGGGTTCGAGCTGTATAAGAGCCCATTCACACCAGCTGGGAAACCTTGCTCAGTGCAGCTCCATTGCATGGAGAAGGCATTGTGTCCTATTTGTTCTGTTGTAATCAATGCAAGTTCATTTAATGTAGGGGTGCCCAATATTTTGAGGAGTGAGGGCCACTTAAGCGACTTGGCAAGCGGTCATGGGCCACAGTGAGTGGAGCGGGCGGATGACAGGTCCGTGTCCACTCTGCATATGCAAAGCAAACACGGACACAACCTGCTTTATTCTATGAGCCCTCTGATCCTATCCACCCAGATGAAAAGGGACAGATCCCCTTCGTTTTTTTTTGTTTTTTTTTGAACGAATCAGATTAGAGGTAGGCGGGTGTAAATGGACACAAGTCTGTTTACATCTGTTGCTCCATAGAGGTGAATAGAGGGTCCGATTGGGTCTGCCTTAAAAACGGACAGGCGGACCTGATTGGACTGGTCGTGTGAAAGGAGGCTAAGGCTACTTTCACATTAATGCGCTGCGGTTTACCCGCACCGTGGGTGCAGCACAGTAAACCTGTGGCTTTCCACAGGTTAGCTGCACTTTGCTATAGACTTCGATTTATATTCTGCAGGTGTGGTGCATTCAGGAGTTTTGGTTTCAGAAAGCGTACCAAACCCACAGGATATAACAGAAGTCTATGGCTCAGTGCAGGTAACCTGCAGATCAGTTTGAAAGCAACTCAGTAACTACTGCAGAACAGATATGCCCATATATACACTGACTGTTGCTGTCCCAGGTGGAGTGCATTTGTTATCATTCAGCCAGGAGCCACAAGAAAATACAAGACTATACAAGAAAAATTGGCTTATGTGGCTCTGCTCTGCAACCACTTTAAGCCCATGTTTACTCTGAGGGTCGATTTGAAATGGTACGAGTTCAGATCAACTTGCGCCATTCCAAACCGACATTGCAGTCCGACTTCGGAGGGGCGCCATTTGACAGACATCTGTGCAGGTTCATGCACAGATGTCTATTCAAATCGCCCCCGAAGTCACCAAAAGTAGTGCAGGAACTACTTTTGGAAATTGTTGCGGTGCCGCAAAGTCGGACGGTGACGTTGCCGGCAATAGGTGGCGATTTGACATGTCAAATCGAATGTCAAGACGGCCCGATGTGAACGTGGACTTACTGATTGTAATACAGCCCAATGTTTATAATAGGCTTGTGTACCCACACGTAAACTTGCACTGTGTATTGATAAGTAAAAAAAATACTGTTTAGCAATGCAGATTTTGTATTTTAATTGCGTGCATACAACACATCAAAAACAAAGATAAAATTATTTTTTGCACATGTGCGCATAAACGTGCAAATATGCTCATTCACTATACTGCTAATCCTCGTGTTTTTATGCAGGAATTTTCTACAGGGAACCTGATGATCATACATCAGTACCATGTGCCAATACCCTTACAATCCTTTTACAGCTCCAAAAAGTACCCCCACTTACCCCACCCCATTGCAGCTGCATGGATTGGGCTATAGTAATGCCCTTGACACACATATATAATGCAGTTCAAATTATATAGTGCAGTCTGCATAGTGTATATATAATACAGTTCACTACTACACTAAAAAGGGGCCGGCGGTCCCTGCCTGCAAAAGACAGTTGCTAAGGCCTGGCTGAGCCTGTGTCAGGCCTAACTATGGGGTGATAGCTGTGCCTGGGAGCTCAAGCAAGTAGAGTGCTGGAGGAGCTGAGGAGTGAGGGTCTGCATTCAGGCTCGGTTCACACAGGGACGACTTGTCAGGCGACCTAGTCGCCTGACAAGTCGCCTCCCATTCTGTGCTATGGAACCATTCTAAGGGGAGCGACGCAAGTCGCTCCGACTTAGAAAAAGGTTCCTGTATGACTTCGGGGGCGACTTGGGGCGACTTGCATAGACTTCTATACAGAAGTCGTTTTGAAAGTCGCCCGGGCAGTCGTGTACAGGTCGCCTCGGTGAGGTGACCTGCAAGTCGTGCCGCCTCTGGTGTGAACCGAGGCTAATGCTGGAGAAAGAGAGATCTGTATATACCAGAGTGTACATAAATTGTTCCAATTCTTTGTTCTAAAAGTCGTCCCAATGGATTGTTCTAAAATTCACTGGGCATCCCATTTTTCCTATACCTCATCCAAGTTCAATACCCTCAATAAAACAAAAAAAAAAAAACAAAGCTAATGGACTGTTCATTGCCTTGGAGTGACTGAGGACTTGAATGCCAGGCTGGGCAGGGTGACAGGTGGGCCACAACACTTAGCAGCCCCTACGGGGGTACCGCTACCTATATAATACAGTTTAGAGTATATAGTGCAGTCCCTATAGTGTATGTATAATACAGTTCAGAGCATATAGTGCAGTCCGTGTAGTATATATAATACAGTTCAGGGTATATAGTGCAGTCCATGTAGTATATATAATACAGTTCAGAGTATATAGTGCAGTCCGTGTAGTATATATAATACAGTGGAGAGTAAATAGTGCAGTCAGTGTAGTATATAGGGGTTCCCTTTATTGTTACCCTTTTACCCCACTTTGCCATTCCACCTTATCTGGGGTACATGACCAATGGTTTATTAATATGGTGATGACCCGGAGTTTGTGTTACGCAAACATGTTGGGAACCGAGGGGTTGATTTACTAAGTGCAAATCCACTTTGCACTACAAGTGCACTTGGAAGGAAGTGCAGTCGCTGTAGATCTGAAGGGAAGATTGAAATGAGGGGAAGCTCTACTGATTTATATCATCCAATCATGTACAAGCAAAAATGCTGTTTTTTATTTTCCTTGCATGTCCCCCTCAGATCTACAGCGACTGCACTTCCAAGTGAACTTGCAGTGCACTTGTAGTGCAAAGTGGATTTGCCTTTAGTAAATATACCCCCTTGTGTCACATCTGCATAAGCAAATATGACATGCTTTGTATTTTGTTTGACTGTTTAAAAAACTAATTGAAATAATTGGAAAAGAAGGATCACCAGCACAAGGAAGGAGGTCCTGATTCCCCTATATAGATCTTTAGGCAGCTCATACATTATTCATTTTTTTTCATTCAACCAACGAATTGAATGAAAAAAAAAAACGATTCCCTGTCCACACACTCTATGTGGATGGGGAAATCCTTCCCACTGAATTATTGTATTCTGACAGTGGGGTGCCTTCCCCATTGTTAGACTACACTGATCAGCGCTGCCAGATGTAGCCGGTGTCGCTGATCAATCGGGAAAAACTCGACAGGTTTGTTTACAGAAATTGATTGGTAGATCGACATCTGTACAACCAACCTGGCCAAGTGGCCATTCATGGATCAAAATTTGTCTGGTCCCTGCTGAACCAGCCACATTTCAATTAGTTAGATCTCATTTAGGATACTGTGTCCAGTTTTGGAGAACTTAAATACAGAAAGATATTGATAAGATAGAAACGAGTCCACAGATGGGTAGCAAAAATGGTGACAGGTCTGAGGAATAAAAAATATTGGATTAGGATGCTCATGACATACCAGGAGAGACTGCAGGAACTTAATATGTACAGTCTTTAGGGAAGAAGGGAAAGAGGGGACATGATTAATACCTTCTATGGTATTCTATGCATTAAGATTAAAAAAAACTTCTGTGTATAGCAGCCCCCCATCTCAATCCAGCGATGTGCACAAGTGGCTCAGCCGTCCGGTACTCTCCCTGATTGTCTGAGACACAACAGCGGTGCCATTGGCTCCCGCTGCTGTCAAAGTCAGTTAGTCAATAAGTGGAGAGAGGGGGCGGGTCAAACCACGGCTCCATGTTTGAATGGACACACGGAGCTGCGGCTCGGCCGGGTGCCCTCATAGCAAGCTGCTTGCTGTGGGGGAACTCGACAGGAGGGAGGGGCCCAAGAAGAGGAGGATCCAGGCTGCTCTGTGCAAAACCACTTCACAGAGCAGATAAGTATAACATGTTTGTTATTTTTAAAGAAAAAAACAAGACTTTAGTATCGCTTTAGGGGTTTGAATAAGGCTCAGGTCAACAGTATTGTCAATATGAATTTAAGATTGAGAACACGGGGACATGACCTCAAACAAGCAGGAGGATGGGTACCGGGGAGTATCATTATCTCTTTGTCATATTTTTTCATGTAAATTGTTGTTTTGTTTTTTTTCATATGTATGCATATTTTGTACAAACTTTGATGTTTTTTAATATCGATCACTTTATTTGATCGTAGACTTTTATATATCTCTAATTAACTAACTCCTTTTGCATTATATCAGTGTATGCTGCCTTTAAAGTCCCATTAAAGGGGTATTTTCTTCTTTTTCTTAATCAAACTAGCAGGAAGATAGTTCAAAATTAATCTCAAAAATTATTTTACCGAAAGAATAGTTTAATAGCTTAAAAGAGAAGTATAGACTTATAAAATAATAACGTTTTTACTCACCTAGGTTGATGCAGCATTGGATAAATGCTGCATCTGTCCTTCATCAGCTCTACAGTGAGAACTGAACGACCAAACACCACTGATCGCTCAGTTCTCCCCCTCCACTCTGAGCCGTGATGGTCAGCGTCTCCCTGCTCTCCCCTCCAGCACTCACTGGAGGGGGCGAGAGGGGTTGGCCCAGGCTCTCAGTGGATTGCTGGGAGGCTGAGCATCTGGCTGGATCCCGACCATATGGTGGGAGGGCATATAAGCCTGGAGGACTGGCTGAGTGATATAAAAAAAATGGGTCACAGGACAAAGAGTTTTGGCTATACTTCTCCCTAAAACGTGTCCAACAGTGGTGAATCGGTCAAGTGAATTTAGGGCTCATGTGTACTAGGTGCGTCAAACTGCTTTGATCAAGGCAGACCCAATGCAAGGGCACATACAAAGAAATTGTGCCATCACATGATAAATGTGTAATGGTGTTTGTTGTAGCCAATTACAACATGCAACGCACATCTTATGTTTTTGTTTTTAAATTGACAATTTTTATTAAATGTTCCATTTTACAACAAGATAAGAAAAAGGCAATCAAATGAGATGTTCAAGAAAAACAAATACAACAAACAAGGGCAGTTGCTACAGTGCACAGCCGAGCGTTGTTCAATAAACTGTGACAAATAGAAATCTTGTAACTGTATCATATTGAAGATGGCAATGAAACAGTACAAAACAATACGAATAGCAAACTCCAGTCATCAGTCAAGGTTAGGCCCTAGACAAGGACCAGCCTAGGCTTTAGCAACCCAATTGCAAGAGCCCTAGCACATCCAATGTTAATGCACCACAACACATTGGAACTTGCTGCCATGCATAACGTTGAATGAAATGTCATTTTGTAACGTTTCTTTATATTTAACAAAAATAAAACAGTGCTTGTGCATTGTAACACCCCTACAAAACAAACACCTAGAGTTGCCACCTCATCCCTTTAAACCCGAACACATATGAATTACACAGGTTCTGAAGGCTAATTTAATGCAGATAAGGCAACGAGTGAGTTTGTTACCCTTACCACCTTAATCAGCCACAGAACCTGTGTAATTAATGTGTTCGGGTTTAAAGGGATGAGGTGGCAACCCTACACACACCAGCAGGCAGGTGTTCTACAGACCATAATGTAGTGGTCATCAACCCTGTCCTCGGGGCCCACTAACAGGCCAGGTTTGCAAGATAACTGAAATACATCAACAGGTGATATCATTTGCTGCTCAGTAATTGCAGTATTTTAGTCTGCATCTCCCCAAGTTAATACATAAAACCTGGCCTGTTAGTGGGCCCTGAGGACAGGGTTGATGACCACTGCCATAATGCACACCTGCTAGTGTGCTTGGGAAAAACAGATCTCTACTGAGACAAAAAAGGTTAAAAAAAAAAACCCCTAAAAAACAAAAATAAAAATTAACAAAGGGGCAAATTTGATGGATCACTTGGTCTTTTTCTACCATCACTTCTTTGTGTTTCTATGTAACCTAGTGATGGTGAAAGGAAAACATGTTAGGAAGTATTCAGCTGTCAAATTTGGCAGCTAAGCTTTAATAAGCCATTAAGCAGACTGGGTCCTCAATCAGCCGAAGGTCCGTATAGATAGAAAGTATGATTGTCCCAAAAGACAGCAGTTTGCCACACCTGATCTACATCTACTTAAACCTCAATAATGATCTGTCTTCCCCAAGAGACTGGGTGTTAATCTGTAGGTGCCTCGGGGGCCCTTTCAAATAACTGCAGATAAAATCCCAAGCAACATGGATTAAAATGAAGCTTGTTATATCAGCATTATAAATGACACGTCACAGCTTGTACTCTTTGAGTTGTGCATTCCTGCAGTGATAGAATGCTGATTGCTCATGTGAGCATATACAGGAATCTCACCGGAAGGCTCTCTCTAGATGAGATTGAAATATTTAAGTAAATATAAATTTAGGATGTAAGTAAAAGAACAGCAAACTATAGGTAGACTGAACAGCATCTATGTAAAGCAGACCCCTTGTTTGCCATGAAAAAAATAGCAACTGCTTTTGAGTTTTCTCTTCTCTAGGTAGCCTAGCTCACCTGCTCTGTTGCTAAAAGAAGCACTGCGAGTGTTTCAGGTTATTAGAGACTGCAAAGAATCTGTTATCAAACAAAAACAGACATATAATGTATTGAAGCTTACTAGTCCGTAGATGTGGTGGTTGCATTTGTTTTCTTCTTTTTTTTTACCTTATTTTCACCTGGTGATCCTGTCAGTAATGCATGCACTTCATGCACTACAGTGACAATGCTCACCCACTGCACTGTATCTATGGAGAAACAGCGTTGCCCCTCTAAGACGTAAAGTGTATTGGGACTGCAGAACACCTCTCCCCTGTAGCATAAGGAAGTTATGAGCTCATTGGATCTCTGAATCAACAGATCATTTTTTTGTTATAATAAATTGCTTTCAATGCATTGAAAAGCCAGGTAAATACAAGTCTGGAGGGATGCTGGGGATGCAATGTTTGTAATAGCACTGGCAGCAGGTAATGCAGGGACTCCAGGTGCATAAATGCAGCATGGCCAGATCTAGGGGGTGCTGGGGGAGGGTTGCTCCCCTCCAAAGACCCCCACCCACAACCTCCCCACACAGCACATACATAGGCTAAATTCAGATCTGTGTTCCGTCAGATTAGGCGACCCATCAGAATTGGTAACGGAAGTGACATTTTGGCGCCGCCATCTTGCTACACCCCACACTCCTCCATAGTAAGGAAAGAGTGAGAAGGGGGCAAGTGGACATATTGTTACACCCACTGGAGTTTTGCATTTCACAGTTATTTTTAACAGAAAATGGAGCTTATAAGGTGAAATACAGTATTTAGAAATCCATCGGACTGTTTAGATGTTGAATTTTAAAAGCAGCGGCGAGCCTGCTGATCTCACAGGTTTGCTAATCTGACAGAACAGCTCTGCTTTTATAATTCAATATGTAAACAGCCTGATGGATGTCCAAATACTGTATTTCATCATACATGCTTCATTTCCTGTTAAAAATACCTGTAACATGCAAAAGTCTGGTGGGTGTAACAATATGTCTACTTGCTCCCTTCTCGCTCTATCCTTACTGTGGAGGAGTGCTGCCATGGCTGCTATGCTCACATGCCAGGTGTCCCTAAAGACATGAATTTGCCAGGCTTGTCTGTGTCGGCCACTGCGGCTGCTATGCTTGCATGCCACCCCAGGTGTCCCTACAGACATTAATTTGCCAGGCTTGTCTGTGTCAGCGGCCGGGGCTGCTGTGCTTGCACAGAATCCCAGGCGTCCCTCCAAACGTTCCTGGGCCGCATGCCAAACTTTCTGGAGCTGCATGCGGCCCATGGGCCGCGGGTTGGACCACCCTGATCTATGTACTCTGTCATTTCAGGATGTCTTTGGCAGCGGCAGCTATCCACACACAACTGTCAATTACAGACATAGGAATCAGTCGATTCTTGTTGCTGGGATTTGCAGACTGGCTAAATGCCTAAAGTGCTGTGAAATTGATTGAACGATATAAATGAATCCAGTAAATAAATGCATATTATAAATCAAGTGCATATTTGATCAAAAAGTAATAGCTCAAGGTTTCCAATGAAATCTCATCATTCAGGAATTGTTGCAGCCATAGCAATTAGTACTTGCTTTGTTTTATGAATGAGTTGTGGATGCTCCTGTGGTGTTACCATAGCAGGTAAACTGTGTTATACAAATGGCATTGTGTCTGTGTGTGTTATGTCTCTATGTATACAGGGCTGGTTACAGATCCAGTCTCTTCAATTCCCTATAGCATATGTCCATCCATACTACGTGTATGCTGGCATGCTCAATAACTTCTCTCTTTAGCAATAAAATTGAACAAAGAAGTGAGTTTGATTTATGTGATTTGAAGCTTCACCAGAGGTGCTTCAATGTTTGGATTTTCATTACCTTCAATGGTGCCCATTTATACCTGGTCCTAGTGTTGCTTAAAGGGATAGCTCACCTTTACCACAAAACTACCTATGCAGATAATGTTGATGAAAACAAACTGTGCAGCTCTGACTAAAGTTGAATAAAGCCCTTGCTATAGGTGTAGGACATTTACATACCTTATGAAGCCTGACTGGAATACTCCCAGGACTTTGCTAAGTGAGGCCTAGTCATCACTGCTCACCTCCACCATCACAGGAGTGAACTCTCAAATGCTGAACTCAGAGCTACTTCTTTAGGGGAGAGAAAGGGTATGTGAGGGGGTTTGAATCAGAGAAAGAGCTCGCTCCTGTGATGGTGGAGGTGAGCAGTGATGACTAGGCCTCACTTAACAAAGAGTCATACATTTTGGCCCAAATATACATCAATGGGAGCACCTAAAAAAAAACAACACATTTTTTGCACAATTTCTTGCCTAGTAACTAGGTTTTCATTGGCTAAAAAGAAAACCTCAAGCCTAAAATGTGCACAAAAACACCTGTAAAATTGCTGAAAAAAAAACACAACACCCAAAAATGACCAAAGACTCTCAGCTTTAAGCCCCGTACACACGGGCCGAATGTCGGGAGATGGTTAGTTCAAAAACAATCTGTACGTCGGTCTGTCTTAAGTGCATGCTGGAAAACAGCTCAGTAGGGGGAGATTGCTGTCCTTACCTTGCATGGTTAGTACAGCCACTCCAACTGGAGCTGACGAATGGTGTATACCAGGCTTAAGTGTGATTGAAGCCTCGGAATTATCCTGTATTGTACAAATATGCAAACTAAATCTAACTAAGCCCACGTTCACATTGGGCTGATTTGGCATGCCGGCAATGGCACTGTCTGAATCGGTGCCGCACTGATTCCCAAAAGTAATTTCTGTACTACTTTTGGCGACTTCGGGGGCAATTTGAATAGACATCTGTGCCTGAACCCGCACAGATGTCTGTCAAATCTCCCTAGATGTTGGACTGCATTGTCGGTTTGAAATTGTGCAAATTCACCTGAATTGGCACGATTTCTAACCTAGGCTAAGGCTTTGTTTACACTTGCGACTGGTGGGGTGGTAAAAATGGTGGTTGAGTGTTGGTTTTAAGGCCCGCTCTACCATTACCAAAAAACTGCCTATGCATGCAAAGGGGTGTCTGTAGACAGTGCAGCGTTGACCAAAGTTAAAATGCCCTTGTTATAGGTTTAGGCCATTTATGCACCTCGAGAAGTCTGACTGGAATACTCTCAGGACATTGAAAAGGACATTGCTAAGAGAGGCCTAGTCATTGCTATTCACCTTCACCATCACAGGAGAGAGCTCTTTCTATGATTCAAACTCGTTTTCAAATAACAAACACTTGGCCATGAGAGCAAATGATATTGCCATCATGTAATGACTGAATTTCAATTGATAAATTGTTCAATGGACATAAATGAGTCCGTTTTTTGTCCGTTTGTAACATATGCGTAGTGCAATTTTTACTGGGCACGAAACATATTATTCTTTCAATTTATTGTTTGTTTGGCAGAATTTTTCCAACTTGTTCCTTTATTTTTTGGCTTTGAAAAGTTAGATAATCGTGTTTTTTTTGTGCCCATTAACAAATGATAGGCTTTCAAATGATTTTTTGGCTAGTATATAGCCAGCATTTCTCACCCCTGATGCAGTAGCTCTGAGCTCAGGATTAGAGAACTTACTCCTGTTATGGTGACTGTAAACAGTAAGAGCTTGGCAACTCTTAGTAATGTCCTGGGAGGTTTTCAGTGAGGCTTCCGAAGGTACGTAAATGGCTTACACCTATAGCAAGGGCATTATTCAGCTTTAGTCAAAGCTACACAACAGTTTGTTTTTATCTACAGGTGCCCTTTATCTGCATAGATCGTTTTTTGGTAAAGGTGAACTCGCCTATTAAGCTTCAAAATCAGACCATGCAGTATAAATGCTGCAATGTTCTGCTTAACACCATGGCAAAAATAATCCCTCCTGTTGCGTTCGATGGGCATTTCTGTCATCATATGCACCTCATTCATGCAAATGGGGCCACACTGCAGCCATGAGCCAATTTTCTCTTGTATGGTGATCTGTACAGATAAAAGGTAGCTCTACATGTCAAGCATGCTGCTTCCAATAGCTCATCATGGTAGTGTTTGTGCCACAATATTCAAATGACACAAAGGGCTGAGTTTGTATAAAGGGGGCATCACCATTCCGGTGTGCTAAGGGCAGCATAACCTCCATGCCTTGGGAGTAAGAGCAGCCAGAGACATATGAATGGGTATAAACCTCCTTGTCCTTCCTAACAAGGAGATCTGCACTCATCGGACACTTTATTAGGTACACCTGTTCAACTGCTTGGTAACACAAATTGCTTATCAGCCAATCACAGGGTAGCAACACATTGCATTTAGGCATCTAGACGTGGTAAAGATGACGTGCTGAAGTTCAAACCGAGCATCAGAATGAGGAAGAAAGTGGATTTAAGTGACTTTGAATGTGGCATGTTTGGTGCCAGATGGGCTGGTCTAAGTATTTCAAAAACTGCTGATCTACTGGGATATTCATGCACAACCATCTCTAGGATTTAAAGATCATGGTCCAAAAAAGAAAAAATGATAGAAAGGCAACAGTAACTCAAACAACCACTCATTACAACCAAGGTATGCAGAATACCATCTCTGAACGCACAACACATCAAACCTTGAAGCAGATGGGCTACAGCAGCAGAAAACCACACCGGATGCCACTTCTGTCAGCTAAGAACAGGAAACTTGAGGCTACAATTTGCACAGGCTCACCAAAATTGGACAAAAGAAGATTAGAAAAAGCGTTGCCTGGTCTGATGAGTCGATTTCAGCTGTGAAATTAAGATGGTAGGGTCAGAATTTGGAATAAACATGGATCCATCCTGCCTTGTATCAATGGTTCAGGCTGGTGGTGTAATGGGTGTGGGGGAGATTTTCTTGGCACACTTTGGGCCCCTTAGTACCAATTGAGCATTGTTTTTTTTAACACCACGACCTACCCAAGTGATGTTGCTGACCATGTCCATCCCTTTATGAGTACAGTGTACTCATCTTCTGATGGCTCCTTCCACCAGGATAATGCACCAGGTCAAAAAGCTCAAATCATCTCACCACTGGTTTCTTAAACATGAAAATGAGGTCACTGTACTCCAATGGTCTCCACAGTCACCAGATCTCATCCAATAGAGCACCTTTGGGATGTGGTGGAACGGGGAGATTTGTATCATGGATGTGCAGCCGACAAATCTGCAGAAGCTGTGTGATGCTATCATGTCACTATGGATCAAAATCTCAAGAATGTTTCCAACACCTTGTTGAATCTATGCCACGAAGAATTTAGGGAGTTCTGAAGGAAAAAGGGGGTTCGATCCAGAACTAGCAAGGTGTACCTAATAAAGTGGCCGGTGAGTGTATGCTGCTCATGTTTTAGAAATTGGGAGCTATTAAGCCATGGGACCCGAAACAGCTGTGCATTGAAGCACTGACAGCACCTGAGTCTCTATTCACCATTCTACAGGAATTGCGGCCTTATCTGCCTCCCATATTGACTGAATGGATCTAGATTGTGAGTGGAGATCAGTTTTACAATTGCAACATAATCTGGAACAGCTTCATCATATAACTCTTATATCATGATTGTACTGCATGAAGACCATAAAGGAGCATTATAAAAAAAAATAAAACAAATGTGCGTTGATTTATTTTATATGATATATTTACTATCTATTAATGACCTTAGCCAAGGAAAGATTGACTCTTTCCATGGACTTATTATTACAATGGCATTGGGATGTTTGCAACAAATTGTATCGAGTGTGGATTATGCTGATACATGAAGAATAATGACATTCAGACACCACATCATAAATCCCTTAATAATATTTAACACACCGCATCAATCTACTCTAAAGCCGAACTCCAGCCGTTCCTGACTTGCACAGTTGTACAGGCTCCTCTCTTGAAATTGCTTAGTCTCATTTTACTGCACATTATGAGCTTCTCACAGTGTGCATTAGAAGCTGCAGCACGTTATATAGAGCCCATGTCATTTCCTGGCTGGGGGATGTCCATATCCATATAGTGAATGTAGGGTCCTGGGTAGGGATGAGCCGAACACCCCCCGGTTCGGTTCGCACCAGAACCCGCGAACGGACCGAAAGTTCACACGAACGTTAGAACCCCATTGACGTCTATGGGACTCGAACGTTCGAAATCAAATGTGCTCATTTTAAAGGCTAATTTGCATGGTATTGTCCTAAAAAGGGTTTGGGGACCCGGGTCCTACCCCAGGGGACATGTATCAATGCAAAAAAAACTTTTAAAAACGGCCGTTTTTTCGGGAGCAGTGATTTTAATGATGCTTAAAGTAAAAAAAAAAAAGTGAAATATTCCTTTAAATATCGTACCTGGGGGGTGTCTATAGTATGCCTGTAAAGTGACGCATGTTTCCCATGTTTAGAACAGTCCCTGCACCAAATGTCATTTTTAAAGGAAAAAATCTCATTTAAAACTGCTTGCGGGTTTAATGTCATGTCGGGTCATGGCAATATGGATGAAAATCAGTGAGACAAACGGCATGGGTACCCCCCAGTCCATTACCAGTCCCTTTGGGTCTTGTATGGATATTAAGGGGAACCCCGCACCCAAATTAAAATAAGGAAAGGTGTGGGGCCACCAGGCCCTATATACTCTGAACAGCAGTATACAGGCGGTGCAAACAAGACAGGGACTGTAGGTTTGTTGTTAAGTAGAATCTGTTTGTAATTTTGAACATTTTTAACGTGTTTAGCTCCAGCCAAAAAATCTTTTCTAAGCTTTTTGGAAAACATAGGGAAGGGTTATCACCCCTGTGACATTTGTTTTGCTGTCTTTCCTCCTCTTCAGAAGATTTCACCTCACTTTTTTGTCCCAATGAAAAATGTTTTTTGAAAATTTGGGTTTTTTTGTGGAACAAGGATTGGAAAGCATCAGTGGAAAGGAGAACTTGTTTTCCCATATTAACTCTTACAGGAGAGAATTTCCCTTCCTAGGGGTAGATTTCATCTCACTTCCTGTTGTCTCCTTCCGTTTGCAAGTAGGAGTCGTTTGTAAGTTAGATGTTTGAAAGTAGGGTCCTGCCCTATATACTCAGCAGAAATTTGGGCCTTAGGTGTTGCTGTGGCCACAACACTGTAAGCCCTCACAGGGCCCTGCTGTGAAATATTAGATCAAGAATTGTAATTACATGCCCCTGTTGAACAGGAGCTGAAAAATTAGGCCTTAGGCACTGGTGCTGGTGCCACAACACTGCAACCCCTCACAGACACTCTAGTTGGAACGCAGGAACGAGCCCTGCTGCAAATTATTGCTTCAAAAATTGTAATTACACGCCCCTGTTAGACAGGGGCAGAAAAATTGGGCCTTAGGCACTGGTGCTGGTGCCACAACACTGCAACCCCTCACAGACACTCTAGTTGGAATGCAGGAACGAGCCCTGCTGCAAAGTATTACATCAAAAATTGTAATTACACGCCCCTGTTAAACAGGGGCTGAAAAATTGTGCCTTAGGCACTGGTGGTGGCGCCCAGAACCAAAAATGTTCTTACAAGCTATCAGCGTGATGATTGAGGAGGAAGAGGATAATTACTCAGGGATAGTCACTCAGCATCAGCATAGGCAGTCTTTGAAGGGATCTGAGATTTCAAAAAAAATTATTCGGTTACATCAGCATCAGGTGCTTGGTAGCTGGTGGTGATCCAAGACTCATTCATTTTTATGAAGGTCAGCCGATCGACCGAGTCGGTGGACAGACGCACCCTGTGATCGGTTACCACGCCTCCAGCAGCACTGAATGTGCGTTCCGAAAGAACGCTGGATGCAGGACAGGCCAGTAGCTCAATTGCATACTGTGCAAGCTCTGGCCAGTGATCCATCCTCAAGACCCAGTAACCCAGAGGATTTTCGGTGGGAAAGGTGTCCAAGTCTGATCTTGCCCCTAGGTATTCCTGCACCATGTAAAACGGACGCTGGCGATGGTTGCTGGAACCGATCATACCTTGGGGCTGCGGACCAAAAAATTGTCTGAACGCATCGGTCAGACGGCCACCTTCTCCACCGCTCCTTCTTTGACTGACCGAAGCCTCAGCAACACGTTGTCCAGAAACAGGAGTTTGTAACCTCCCAGTCTCTGGGAACGCGTTGCACAGACCTTTCTGCAAGGCCTCCCGAAGATGTTTCATCCTCTGCTCCCTCTGCGATGGCAAGATAAGGTCCGCAACCTTACCCTTGTAACGTGGATCAAGGAGGGTTGCCAGCCAGTATTGGTCCTTCTCCTTGATACCACGAATACGAGGATCCTTACGCAGGCTTTGCAGGATCAGGGAGGCCATGCAGCGTAGGTTTGCTGAGGCATTCGGTCCGGAGTCCTCTGGGTCACTAAGAACGACATGGTCCGCAGCCACCTCCTCCCAGCCACGTACAAGTCCATGTGTTTCTTGGGACTGATCCCTTAAAGACTGCTGCTGATGCTGAGTGCCAGGCTCCACCTCCATACTGACACAATCTTCCTCCTCCTCCTCTTCCTCCTCGTCCTCTTCCTGTGTGATCGGCGGGCACGCAGGAACACTGTCTGGATAAAGGGGGCCTTGAGAGCTAAGGAAGTCCTCCTCTTCCTGCCTCTGTTCTGCCTCAAGTGCCCTGTCCATTATTCCACGCAGCGTGTGCTCCAACAGGTGGACAAGGGGGACAGTGTCACTGATGCATGCACTGTCACTGCTCACCATCCTCGTGGCCTCCTCGAATGGTGACAGGACAGTGCATGCATCCCTGATCATGGCCCACTGGCGTGGGGAAAAAAAACCAAGCTCCCCTGACCCTGTCCTGGTGCCATAGTCGCACAGGTACTCATTGATGGCCCTCTGCTGCGTGTGCAGCCGCTGCAGCATGGCCAACGTTGAGTTCCACCTGGTGGGCATGTCACAGATTAGGCGGTTCTTGGGCAGGTTAAACTCCTTTTGGAGGTCCGTCAGCCGAGCACTGGCATTATATGACCGGCGGAAATGCACACAGACTTTCCTGGCCTGCCTCAGGACATCCTGTAAGCCCGGGTACCTGCCCAAGAACCGCTGCACCACCAAGTTAAGGACGTGAGCCAAACAGGGCACATGGGTCATTTGTCCCTGTCAGAGGGCAGAGAGGAGGTTGGTGCCATTGTCGCAAACCACCATTCCTGCCTTAAGTTGGCGTGGCGTCAACCACCTCTGAACCTGCCCCTGCAGAGCTGACAGAACCTCTGCCCCAGTGTGGCTCCTGTCCCCCAAGCACACCAGCTCAAGCACCGCATGGCATCTTTTGGCCTGCGTACTTGCGTAGCCCCTTGAACGCCTACGGAGCACCGCTGGTTCCGAGGAAGAGGCCATGGAGGAAGAAGAAGAGGAGGGGGTGGAGGAGAGAGGTGTGTCACAATCAGCATTTTGGAGGCGTGGTGGCGGAACAACCTCCAACACTACTGCACCTTGTCCTGCATCCTTCCCAGCTGCCAGCAGAGTCACCCAATGCGCCGTGAAACTTAGGTAACGTCCCTGTCCATGCCTGCTGGACCATGAGTCAGCGGTAATATGCACCTTACCGCTGACCGCCCTGTCCAGCGAGGCATGGACATTGCCTTCCACATGCCGGTAGAGAGCCGGAATCGCCTTCCGTGAGAAAAAGTGGCGTTTGGGTACCTGCCACTGAGGAACCGCACATTCCACAAACTCACGGAAGGGGGCAGAGTCTACCAACTGAAAAGGCAGCAGTTGAAGTGCTAGCAATTTTGCCAAGCTAGCATTCAACCGCTGGGCATGTGGATGGCTGGGAGCAAACTTCTTTCGGCGGTGCAGCAGCTGGGGCAGGGAAATTTGCCTGGTACAATCTGACGTCGGTGTACCAAAAGCAGATTGCCCACAAGTACTTGGCTGTGACACACCTAATTCTACACCTTCATTCCTCTCACTGCAGGTCTCAGAGAGGACTGAAGGTCTAGTGGGGTTGGAAATCTCAGCTGATGAGGAGCAAGGAGAGATCCTCTTTGTTCTTTGGTGTGGGTCTTTTAGATACGCTTGCCAACGAACTGCATGGCAGGTCAACATATGTCTGGTCAAGCATGTGGTACCCAAGCGGGAGATATTTTGGCCACGCGAGATACGCTTGAGACATATGTTGCAAATAGCAGCGGTGCGATCTGATGCACTCGTCTCAAAAAAGGCCCACACCAAAGAACTTTTTGAATAACGCGCAGAGACTGCAGCGCCCTGCACATGTGGAGCTTTGGGGTGTGATGCAGTCAATGTGCTGCCCTTAGGCTGGCCCCTGGAGGGCATCCTGCCTCGTTGGTGATGTGCTGCCGCCTCCTCCTCCTCCTCCTCCTCCTCCTCCTCCTCCTCTCTCCTATCAGGCACCCACGTTGAGTCAGTGACCTCATCATCCCCTCCCTCCTCATCACTGGAGCAAACCTGGCAGTATGCTGCAGCAGGGGGAGCATGACTGCCAGATTGCTGTCCTTCTTGGGCACCCCCTCTGTCCGCGCTCATGTTACTGCCTTCATCGAGCTCAGTATCGTCATCAGAGCCTTCCAAACGCTGGGCATCCTCCTGGAGCATGTACCCAACACTGTGGTCAAACAGTTCGAGGGAATCCTCATGAGGACATGGTGGAGCTAGGGAAGGAGTCACTGATGACATTGAGCTGAGGGAAGAGGCCGCTGCTTTGCCAGACAAAGCACCCTGGGCATGGGTGAGAGAGGATGAGGAGGATGAGGACGGCTTGGTCATCCACTCGACCAAGTCTTCCGCATGTTGCGGCTCAACATGGCCAGCTGCCGAAAAAAAGGCCAAGCGTGTCCCATGGCCACGTGCTGATGAGGATGCACCGTCTCCACGACCAGCACTAGACACAGAGCCTGCTTGCCCTCTCTTATTGGCTTGTGACTGTCTGCCTCTCCTTCTTGGCCTTCCAGACATACTAATGGCCTGTAGCTGCACTAAGCTGGGATAGAACACCTGTAATTTTCTTCAAGTAGCTTTATATACTGTAACCAGACAAGCCTGCCTGTCAGTAGGAAGATAACAGGAACGGATCTAGCTGAACACTGTGAGCAGGACGCACTGTACTAAATGTAAATAGTCTAGCTGCCTGACCGTGGTACTAATAGGATCAAATAGAACACCTGTAATTTTCTTCAGGTAGCTTTATATACTGTAACCAGACAAGCCTGCCTGTCAGTAGGAAGATAACAGGAACGGATCTAGCTGTACACTGTGAGCAGGACGCACTGTACTAAATGTAAATAGTCTAGCTGCCTGACCGTGGTACTAATAGGATCAAATAGAACACCTGTAATTTTCTTCAGGTAGCTTTATATACTGTAACCAGACAAGCCTGCCTGTCAGTAGGAAGATAACAGGAACGGATCTAGCTGTACACTGTGAACAGGACGCACTGTACTAAATGTAAATAGTCTAGCTGCCTGACCGTGGTACTAATAGGATCAAATAGAACACCTGTAATTTTCTTCAGGTAGCTTTATATACTGTAACCAGACAAGCCTGCCTGTCAGTAGGAAGATAACAGGAACGGATCTAGCTGAACACTGTGAGCAGGACGCACTGTACTAAATGTAAATAGTCTAGCTGCCTGACCGTGGTACTAATAGGATCAAATAGAACACCTGTAATTTTCTTCAGGTAGCTTTATATACTGTAACCAGACAAGCCTGCCGGTCAGTAGGAATTTAACAGGAACGGATCTAGCTGAACACTGTGAGCAGGACGCACTGCACTAAATGTAAATAGCAGGAACGGATCTAGCTGAACACTGTGAGCAGGACGCACTGCACTAAATGTAAATAGTCTAGAAGATAACAGGAACGGATCTAGCTGAACACTGTGAGCAGGACGCACTGCACTAAATGTAAATAGTCTAGAAGATAACAGGAACGGATCTAGCTGAACACTGTGAGCAGGACGCACTGCACTAAATGTAAATAGCAGGAACGGCTCTAGCTGAACACTGTGCGCAGGACGCACTGCACTAAATGTAAATAGCAGGAACGGATCTAGCTGAACACTGTGAGCAGGACGCACTGCACTAAATGTAAATAGCAGGAACGGATCTAGCTGAACACTGTGAGCAGGACGCACTGCACTAAATGTAAATAGCAGGAACGGATCTAGCTGAACACTGTGAGCAGGACGCACTGCACTAAATGTAAATAGCAGGAACGGATCTAGCTGAACACTGTGAGCAGGACGCACTGCACTAAATGTAAATTGCAGGAACGGATCTAGCTGAACACTGTGAGCAGGACGCACTGCACTAAATGTAAATAGTCTAGAAGATAACAGGAACGGATCTAGCTGAACACTGTGAGCAGGACGCACTGCACTAAATGTAAATAGCAGGAACGGATCTAGCTGAACACTGTGAGCAGGACGCACTGCACTAAATGTAAATAGCAGGAACGGATCTAGCTGAACACTGTGAGCAGGACGCACTGCACTAAATGTAAATAGCAGGAACGGATCTAGCTGAACACTGTGAGCAGGACGCACTGCACTAAATGTAAATTGCAGGAACGGATCTAGCTGAACACTGTGAGCAGGACGCACTGCACTAAATGTAAATAGTCTAGAAGATAACAGGAACGGATCTAGCTGAACACTGTGAGCAGGACGCACTGCACTAAATGTAAATAGCAGGAACGGATCTAGCTGAACACTGTGAGCAGGACGCACTGCATTAAATGTAAATAGTCTAGATAGAAGATAACAGGAACGGATCTAGCTAAACTGAATACAGTGTATATATATATATGCAACACCTGGGATGCATATATATACACAATACACTGTAAGTGCAGCTAACTGACTGACTGTTCTGCCTAATCTATCTAACTCAAATCAAATGACACTGTCTCTCTCTCTCTCTATCTCTCAGCACACCGGAACACACACTACACAGGGCCGCCGTGCAGGCGGCCTTATATAGTGTGGGGTGTGTACTAAATCCCCTGAGCCATAATTGGCCAAAGCCACCCTGGCTTTGGCCAATTACAGCTCTCTCTACTGACAGCGCTGTGATTGGCCAAGCATGCGGGTCATAGTGCATGCTTGGCCAATCATCAGCCAGCAATGCACTGCGATGCCGCAGTGAATTATGGGCCGTGACGCGCCACACGAATTTAGCGCGAACGGCCCATAACGTTCGCAATTCGGCGAACGATCGAACAGCCGATGTTCGAGTCGAACATGGGTTCGACTCGAACACGAAGCTCATCCCTAGTCCTGGGTTTAGTAACACTTTAATAGAGCACTAGACTGTATTCAAATAACTTGTCCATACCAGTGGTACTTAGATGTAATCCAAACCTGGTCATAACAAACATTGGCATAAGCAGAGGTAACCTTCGGTCAAAGCCACATTTCAAAACCATTAGTAGATCCAGAGATATGGATAACTAAGTTTCCTGTAAACTCCTCTCGCTTTCTGTCTTAAGCCGGCCACAGACGAGATTCGAACCATGAATGGGCAGGCCACAGACGAGATTCGAACCATGAATGGGCAGGCCACAGACGAGATTCGAACCATGAATGGGCAGGCCACAGACGAGATTCGAACCATGAATGGGCAGGCCACAGACGAGATTCGAACCATGGATGGGCAGGCCACAGACGAGATTCGAACCATGGATGGGCAGGCCACAGACGAGATTCGAACCATGAATGGGCAGGCCACAGACGAGATTCGAACCATGGATGGGCAGGCCACAGACGAGATTCGAACCATGGATGGGCAGGCCACAGACGAGATTCGAACCATGAATGGGCAGGCCACAGACGAGATTCGAACCATGGATGGGCAGGCCACAGACGAGATTCGAACCATGGATGGGCAGGCCACAGACGAGATTCGAACCATGGATGGGCAGGCCACAGACGAGATTCGAACCATGAATGGGCAGGCCACAGACGAGATTCGAACCATGGATGGGCAGGCCACAGACGAGATTCGAACCATGAATGGGCAGGCCACAGACGAGATTCGAACCATGGATGGGCAGGCCACAGACGAGATTCGAACCATGGATGGGCAGGCCACAGACGAGATTCGAACCATGAATGGGCAGGCCACAGACGAGATTCGAACCATGAATGGGCAGGCTGCATGTACCCAAGTTGGTCGATTTGGTATATCCAGCCTGCTGGATTTAACATGTGATTATCGCTAGTGGCTGTTAGGCTCGGTTCACACTGGTGCGCTGTCCGACATCGGATGTGATTCGCACCGCACTGCATTGCAAATCACATGCGATGTCTGTGCGATACGAACAGATGGTATGGCTGAATTTGCATGACATTCAGACCAAATCTCACACAGGACCCCTTTTTCAGAATTGGATCGCATGGGTGTGAGCACCCATGCGATCTGATTCCTGCCCGAATTGACAGTTCGCTCTGCGATATGTGAACTGATTTGGGGGTGTTATTAACTTTCCATTGACACTCCAAGCAGTTCACATATGGTAGTGTGAACTGCCTGTGAGTCGGCGCAGGTTTCCCGCATCGCACCAATGCAAACCGAGCTTTATAGCCGCTAGCAATAATCACAGCTTCCCTCGACCCCCGGGAGAACACAATGGCTTGGCGGGAGGGATGCCCCTGTCAACACTGCCTCTTGTGTTGCAGGAAGGAAATTTGCTCCATCTATGGCCGGCCTTTGTGACACCAAATCAGGCCATGACACACAGGGGTGGTATTACTTGGATAGGAAATGAGAAGACATGTCCTCACTAGGGAAATAAACACTAATAAAACCCTCCCGGAAGTTCTAACCCTTCATTTAACTAAAATAAATTTTTTTTCTTTTGTTTATTGTAGAGATTTCCCCTCACTTCCAGGAAGAGTCTGCAGCACAGTGTACTATGAAGTGTCAGTATGCCTTCTATTTACTCAGCAGCACTCGGTCTCTTACACCTTTCTCATTTCCTGTTTCAGTGACACCCCATCAGGCCATGACATACAGGGGGTCACCTGCATGGAAAGTGAGAGGACATCTTCCCATTTGGGGAAATCAGCACTCCTATAATCCTCCCAGTAGTTCTAACTTTTCATTCAACTAACTTTTTTTTTTTTGTATAGTTTTTATTCAGGATTTTTTTCAGCACAATACAATAACACAATAGACCAGCTGTGCATGTACATAATGTTATATGACATCACCCAGGTTATTGACAGGTTAGGTTATCATTTGAACAGGAAATTTCAAAGACAATGCATGTATGTGAGGAATGATAGTTTGCCAAGGGCATAGTAACTACTTTGAATTTGTAAAAGAAAGAGGAAGAAAAGAGGGAGGAGGAGGAGGGGGAGAAAAGGTAAGAGGAGAAGCAAATCATGAACTAGAACAGAACATAATAACAGTAGACTAAACCAGGGGTCTCCAAACTTTCTAAACAAAGGGCCAGTTTACCGTCTTTCAGACTTTAGGGGGGGCGGACTGTGGCAATTGGGAGTAGAGAAGGTCTTGATGTCAGTGAAGAAAAAAATAGTGCCCCAACATTTGTTTCAGTGGAAGTAATTGTGCCTCGTCAATGGGGGCAATTGTGCCCCATTATTGATGTCATTGGGACCCATTGTTGGTCACATTGAGAAGAATAGGGCCCCATTGTTGGTGTCTTTGGGAAAAATTGTGTCCCAGCATTGGTATTAGTGGGAGGAATTGTGTCTCTTCATTGCTGTCAGTGGACCCCATTGTTGGTGTCATTGGGAAAAATTGTTGCCCCATTGTGAGTCTCATTGAGAAGAATAGTGCCCCATCATTGGGCCACATTGTTGGTGCCATTGGGAATAATTGTGCTCCGGCATTGGTATTAGTGGGAGGAATTGTGTCCCCTTCATTGGTGTCAGTGGGGGGCAATTATGGCCCCAAGGGTCAGATAAAAGCAAGCAAAGGGCTGCAGTTTGGAGACCACTGGACTAAACAATAGAACGTGGATCCATCTAAAGGCTGTGTGTCATATAAAACAATAGCCCAGATAGCATAGAACCTTGTTGGAATCATGTTGGCCTTCACAGATGGTCTTCCATTGTTCCGATTCCATGATCTCCACCACCTTGGATGATAGCGTTGCAAGGTCTTGAGATAATTACGGAAAGTAAAGGAATGTGTAAAACGGCTGAGTGAGGGATCTAACAGGGACTCAGGGCTGACATTGAAATCACCTCCAAGAACTGATCTGCCCTCCTAAATATGTTTTTTTGTTTGTTGGAGAGATATCCCCTAACTTCCAGGATAGAGAGTCGGCACCTTGGCATCAAAAGGTGTCAGTATGACCTTTTATTTACTCTGCAGCACTGTCTTGGTCTCACCGTCAGACTTCCATCATAGACTTTTATTATAGGAAGTTTAGCAGAAAAGGACAGATGTTTATAAAAGTCTGTGTGCATTTCTCGGATTGCTCAAGTGGGCTCAATTTATTTGGACACACTTGCATGGGCCTGCAGCTGCCTCCCCCTCACTTCTATCCTGTTAATTATTAGTTATTTATCAATTGTGGTTGGTTTACTTCAATAATGTTAAAACATGAATAAACTGGTGTGTTGTCTTGTTTAGAATTTAGCTCACCTGGCCAGACAGGTGTGATCAGCCAATCAAAAGTAGGAGAACCTGCCAGAAGGTGTAGGGCTCATTATAAAAAGGTCCCATCGCAGGTGTGCCTTCCTTGTGGGATCATCACAGCAAGAGAGCTAAACACCCTCCCGCCCATCGTGAGCAATTATTTGTGTTTTTTTAATGCGGGCGGGCTGGTTTATGTTTGAATATGTTTGCTTGAGTTTTTATGACTTATGGCCCGTACACACGATCCGAATATCGTACGACCGATTTCGCTTAATAGTCGCAAGTAGATATTGAATAGCTAAATAAAGTCACGAAAATTCTCGTGCGACAGAAAAAAAATCGGAAGTGATGTCATGTGTTGTAATGTATTTGTATTGAATTTTTGGACGACAACTATACTGACTAACCGAAAATCGTACGATCTGGAATCGTACGAGGAAAATTTTTGTGCATGCCCGATTGAATAAGATCAGATGAATGGTCGTGATCGGCTGTCGAAAGTAGTGTACACATGATCCGAAAATCATACGATCCTTCCTCAGATGACCGTTTTCGTACGATATTCGGATCGTGTGTACGGGCCATGAGTAATGAGATATTAATACTTTGAATTATTTCCTCATTGATTAAATTTTGTTATATGCTATTTATTTGTTTCAAACCAAAATAAAGTGCCACGGCCATTTGTTGCCAAATATAAGGTGTGGTGTTTGTATTATTTCATATGGTTGTCTATGGGGAATTTAAGGTTTGCTATGGGGGGGGGGGGGGGGTACTGTGCATTTCCCATGTCCTTTACTGCCTGCAGATAGAAGAACAGGCTGTTGCTAGGAGTTCAGTAGTGATCTGCCACATACAAACTATCTGGTTGCTAAGGAGGTGTGTTTGACTTAGCAACTGCTCAGTGTTAATGAAAGTCTCTCCAGGTATCACATACAGTGCCTTGAAAAAGTATTCCTACCCCTTGACATTTTCCACATTTTGTCATGTTACAACCAAAAACTTAAATGTATGTTATGTGATCGACCAACACAAAGGCGTATACAGTGCTGTGAAAAAGTATTTACCTCCTTCCTGATTTTTTTTTTTTTTGCATATTTCTCAGTTAAATAATTCAGATCATCAAACAAATTTTTACACAAAAATAACCAGAGTAAATCCAAGATGCATTTTTTAAATTATTATTTCATTTATGAAGGGAAAAAAGCTGTTCAAACCTGCTTGGCCCTATGTGAAAAAGTAATTGCCCCCTTCCATGCTGAATCATGAATGAACTGTGATTAACCACAATTTCACTTGCCACACCCAGGCCTGATTACTACCAGACCTGTTGAATCACGAAATCACATAAATAGAAGCTGTCTGACAAAGTGAAGCATGCTAACAGATCACAAAAAGCCATACATCATGCCACAATCTAAAAAAAAATTAAAGAACAGATTAGAAACAAATAATGTACATATATCGGTATAGGAAGGCTTTCAAAGCCATGAGTAATGTTTTTATAACTCCAGTGAACCACAGGGAGAGCCATTATCCACAAATGGAGATACCTTAGAACAGTGGTGAACCTTCCTCAGGTAGGATCAGTTTTCATGATTCAACAATAAGAAAGAGACTGTGCAAAAATGGCATCCATGGGAGAGTTCCAAGGCTAAAGCCACTGCTGACCAAAAAGAATACAAAGGCTCATCTCACATTTACCAAAAAACATCTTGATTATCCCCAAGACTTTTATGCAAATATTCTGTGGACTGATGAGACAAAAATGTTGCTTTTTGGAAGGTGTGCGTCCCGTTACATCTGGCATAAAACTAAAACAGGATTTCATAACAAGAACATCATACCAACAGTCAGACACAGTGGTGGTGGTGGTAGCGTGATGGTCTGAGGCTGCTTTGCAGCTTCAGGACCTGGACGAATTACCATAATTGCTGGAACCATGAATTCTGCCTGAGCTCTACCCGAAAATCCTCAAGAAGAATGTCCGGCCATCAGTTCGTGACCTCAAGCTCAAGTTCACTTGGGTAATGCAGCAGGACAATTATCCGAAACACAACAGCAAGTCCACCTCCAAATGGTTTAACCCCTTCCCGCCGACCGTACGCAGATATGCGTACTCGGCTTTCCGGGGTTATAGTGGGATGATGCCCGCAGCTGCAGGCATCATCCTGGTACCGTTGTTTACAGCGGGTGATCGGCTACCCGAGTATAACAACCGATGCGGCTAAAAGCCGCTTGGTTGTTATACCGAAGGAGCGGGAGGGGACATCCCCCCTCCCGCCGCCTCCCGCCGCTGTTACCGGGCCTCCCGTGCGATCCGGAGGCCCGGTGTCTAATCGTCTGTCTTCGGCGGCTAGGGGCGGGCTGGAACGAAGCTGTGGGCGGCTTCGTTCCAGCCTTCTTGTAAAAGTGGAAGCGACATCATGACGTCACTTCCTGTTTACTCGGATGCCAATGGCGCCGAATTTAAAAAAATACACAGTACTCAGAATCGCCGTTTTCGGTGATCTGAATACTTTGAAGTGCAGAGGAGGGATCGGGGGTCTTTTAGACCCCCGATCCCTCCATAAATAGTACCTGTTACCACCTATTACTGTCACAAGGGATGTTTACATTCCTTGTGACAGCAATAAAAGTAAAAAAAAAAAATTTTTTTTTTAAACACAATTTAAAAAGTAGAATTTTTTTTTTTTAAAGTGCCCCTGTTCCCGTGAGCTCCCTCAATGAAGAAAACGCATATGGAAGTCGCGCCTGCATATGTAAACGGTGTTCAAATCACACATGTGAGGTATCGCCGCGATCGTCAGAGCGAGAGCAATAATTCTAGCCCTAGACCTCCTCTGTAACTCAAACCTGGTAACCGTAAAAAAATTTGAAAGCATCGCCTATGGAAATTCATAGGTACCGTAGTTTGTCGCCATTCCACGAGTGCGTGCAATTATAAAGGGTGACATGTTTGGTATCTATTTACTCGGCGTAACATCATCTTTCACATTATACAAAAAAATTGGGGTAACTTTTCTGTTTGGATTTTTTAAAATTCATGAAAGTGTCCCTTTTCCAAAAATTTGCGTTTAAAACACCGCTGCACAAATACCGTGTGATAAAAAATATTGCAACAATCGCCATTTTATTCTCTAGATTCTCTGCTAAAAAATATATATATAATGATTGGGAACTCTAAGTAATTTTCTAGCAAAAAATACGGATTTTAACTTGTAAACACCAAATTTCAAAAATAGGCTTAGTCATGAAAGGGTTAAACAAAGAAAAATTTAGATTTTGGAGTGGCCTAGTCAAAGCCCGGACTTAAATCCACTTGAGATGCTGTATGATGACCTTACACAAGCTGTTCATGCTGGAAAACCCTCCAAAGTGACTGAATTAAAACAATTCTGCAAAGAAGAGTGGGCCAAAATTGCTCCACAGCAATGTGAAAGACTCATTGCCAGTTATCGCAAACGCTTGATTGCAGTTGTTGCCGCCAAGGGTGGCACAACCAGTTATTAGATTTAGGGGGCAATTACTTTTTCACATAAAGCCAGGCAGGTTTGAACAGCTTTTTTGCTTCAATAAATGAAACCATCATTTAAAAACTGCATTTTGTATTTACTCGGGTTATCTATTTCACATCACTATAATTGTGAAGTTGAAGGAAAATGATAAATGGTTTTCAAATTTTTTTTACAAATAAATATGTGAAAAGTGTGGCGTGTATTTATATTCAGCCCTCCTTAGTCAATAGTTTGTAGAACCACCTTTTGCTGCATTTACATCTGCAAGTCTTTTTGGGGATGTCTCTACCAGCTTTGCACATCTAGAGAGTGATATTTTTGCCCATTCTTCTTTCAAAAATAGCTCAAGCTCTGTCAGATGGAGATCATTTGTGAACAGCAATTTTCAAGTCTTGCCACATATTCTCAATTGGATTTAGGTCTGGACTTTGACTGGGCCATTCTAACACATAAATATGCTTTGATCTAAACCATTCCAGTGTAGCTCTGGCTGTATGTTTAGAGTCCTTGTCCTGCTGAAAGTTGAACCTCCGCCCCAGTCTCAAGTCTTTTGCAGACTCTAACAGGTTTTCTTCTAAGATTGCCCTGTATTTGGCTCCATCCATCTGCCCATCCACTCTGACCATCTTCCCTGTCCCTGCTGAAGAAAAGCATCCCCACAACATGATGCTGCCACCACCATGTGTCACGGTGGGGATGGTGTGTTCAGGGCGATGTGCAGTGTTGGTTTTCGGCCACACATAGCGTTTTACTTTTAGGCCATAAAGTTCATCATCTCATCTGACCAGAGCACCTTCTTCCACATATTTGCTGTGTCCCCCACATGGCTTCTTGCAAACGGCAAACGGGACTTCTTATGGCTTTCTTTCAACAATGGCTTTCTTCTTGCCACTCTTTCATAAAGACCAGATTTGTGGAGTACACGACTAATAGTTGTCCTGTGGACAGATTCTCCCACCTGAGCTGTGGATCTCTGCAGCTCCTCCAGAGTTACCATGGGCCTCTTGGCTGCTTCTCTGCTTAATGCTCTGCCCGCCCGGCCTGTCAGTTTAGGTGGACGGCCATGTCTTGGTAGGTTTGCAGTTGTGCCATACTCTTTCCATTTTCGGATTATGGATTAAACAGTGCACCATGAGATGTTCAAAGCTTGGGATATTTTTTTATAACCTAACCCTGCTTTAACAACTTCAGCCCATGCAGCAGACAAATTGGACACCTAAATGACACTTTTGACATTTTTTCGGGACCAGTGATGCCAATACAGCGATCAGTGCTAAAAAATATGCACTGACACTGTACTAATGACGCTGGCAGGGAAGGGGTTAACATCAGGGGAGATCAAAGAGTTACGGTGTCTTGAAACTCACATTGCTTACAACAGAACAAACAGAATGCCTTCTCCATGCATTGGGGCTGCACTGAGGAAGGTTTCCCAGCTGGTGTGAATGGGCTCTTATACAGTTCCTTGAAAAAGTATTCATACCCCTTAGAATTCTCCACATTTTGTCATGTTAAAACCAAAAGGTAAATGTATTTTATTGGGATTTTTTGTGATGGACCAACACAAAGTAGCACATAATTGTGAAGTGGAAGGAAAATGATAAATGGTTTTCAAAATTATTTACAAATATCTAAAAAGTGTGGCGTGCATTTTGTATTCAGCCCCCTTTACTCTGATACCCCTAACTAAAATCTAGTGGAACCAATTGCCTTCAGAATTCACCTAATTAGTAAATAGAGTCCACCTGTGTGTAATTTAATCTAAGTATAAATACAGCTGTTCTGTGAAGTCTTCAGAGGTTTGTTCGAGAACCTCAATGAACAAACATCATCATGAAGGCCAAGGAACACGCCAGACAGGTCAGGGTTTCCCCCTCACCTCCTGTGCCTGATGATGGGGCACAATTCCTCTCAATGACACCAACAATGAGGCATGATTCCTCCTAATGACACCAATGATTGGGTACACTTCCTCTCACTGACACAAATAATGGGGCAGTGTTTATTCCCACTAATGCCAGGACATTTTTTACTCCCAATGGCTCCCCCTAAAGTCTAAAGGGCAGTAAACTGGCCTTTTGTAGAAAAAGTTTGACTTAGGGCACAAAAAAACACCAATGATTGACTCTGCACTATCGTTTTTTTTCCCTGCCACAACTGATCAACTTGGGTTGATTGAAACCATCAATATCTGTTGCTCATTGCTCGGTCATTACATTTTTGTGGACCCTCCTTATATCTAAGTGGGCCATACACTGACCCCCTAGTCCTCCTGTTTGTTCCAGCAATTAGCTACAGTTCGCAATAGGGAAAGAATGAGAGCCGGCAGTGCTGCGGGAGGAGGGAGGATTGGTGATGAAGGACCCAGAAAGGGGGTGATTGGTGCAGCAGGGGAGAGAAGTGCAGATACTGGAAGCAGTCGTCCTGTGTCTTTTCCTGAAGCAGGGGAAATGCGGTGGAAGGGAGAGGAGGAGATGCCGCTGGGCTTCAGGGGGAGCCACAGGAGGATTTGTTTCAGAAATGAGGCAGTACAGCCGGTGTTTCTGCTCATCAGGAGCTAAGCCCCTCTTAATAAACAAATGGGACCCGGGCCCAGTACAGGAGGGCCTGATTACGCATGTGCATTTCAGTTAAATACTACAAATGAATATATACATACAAAAATACATACAGAACCATAATTCCTCATCTCTTTCAAAGCTCGATTTGAACAAGCCAGGGAGAATGTTTCTGCATCTGGCGCGTTCTGCCAGGATCACAAAAAGGCCGAAGAAAGTAAGTGACAAGTGTCATTCAATGTAAAAGTCTGGAACTAATGAACCACCATTCCAATAATAATGGTTTCGAATTAAAGGATAAAACTGAATAAAGGAGGTCGATGTTTTTTGGATTCTGGTTTCTTCTTGCAGGTTTTCATTGTAATATTTAGTTTTGTATACAATTTGCTTTGAAAGAACGATTTATTTTCCTTGAGGTAACCATAGTAATCCCAACAAAAATGTGAACGCTGCACCAAGGCTTGAGAGGAATTAGTAGCAGCGTGATATCTGTGAGGAGGTCAGAGACCACCGCCAATTGTGGAAAATAGGAGAACTAAATAAAAAAAATGGGAGATATTTTTTATATTTTACAGGTGATGAGATCAGGAGAAAAAGCACTGCGTTATACGGATAAAAAAAGGAAGAGCTGGAACTCATCAGGTTTTTATAGCCCTCCATGCAATCACTGGGGAGGGGGAAATCTTTCAAAGGGGATACCTGGTTCATTTGCCACTCCTCTGAAAAGTGAACCATGGTGAATTATTCTTCAAAGGGCATTTAATAGCCTGGGGAGGATATGTTGCCTTCTCACCACCTGTTTTAACCTAAAAAACCCTGAACCACTGCGTGCATTGCACACATTTGCAAGGCGGTTGTGGCCCTATACACTTAAATAGGTCGTGTTCGGCAGCGGTACCACCCGACGAATGCAACATGCATTTTCACTGCATTTTCATGATGTGAATAGCTTATGCCATTGTTTAAGTGGGTGGTCAGGGGGCTGTAAAACTGTGGCTCAACCGCCTGCTTTTAACACCCCCGACTTTCCATGTAAACGAGCCCTAGGTGGGGATTTCCCCACTCTTTTGGAGAGATTTCTTCTTACTTCCTCTCGTGTCTCCAGTATAGAATGTGAAGGAGAATCCTTCCAATGGGACACAGAAAAAAAAAATCTGAAAAGGGTGTAGCGGTATCCCCTTTGGAGGGCTGCTGAGTCCTGTGGTTCGTCTGTCACCCTGCCCAGCCAGGCACACAGTTCTTATTCGCCCTCAGGCAGAAAACCAGTCTTTGAACTTTGTTTTGTATTTTTATTGAGGGGAATAAACTAGAATCCCCCGCGATGCTCCAACTGAACACCAGTATCCACCAGTGTCCACTCCTGCATATCAGGCAACCAGGTCAGAGCTGGAAACACATGAGCACACTCCGCCATCTTGCTCCTCTGCCTCGTGGTATCTGCTAGCAGGAAACGCTGGGTCTCCTCTAGGGCATGGCACTGCTCCCTTGCTTCCAGACAGGCTGGCATCTGCGAAACTGATAGGCAGGCCCCTTGTTGGCGTACTGTTGTAACCCCTTGTTAGACAAACTGAAGTTTGCAGGCACACTGGAACTAGCGGGACTTGTCTAGGCATGTCGCCCCAGCAACTGAAGGCAGATGACCACTGACTTTTCCGGTAGCAACAATAAAGTTTGTGGCCCATGCCTCACTGAAGGGAACACTTTTAGCACAGTCCCGCTCGCAGGCACCTGCAGGCTTACCCTGATCACCCCGGGCAACAGCAGACATCTCCAGGCACACTTTACTGTATAAAGCAGGAGTTTGAAGCAAAAGTTCAGGATGTTCAGCACTAGCAGATCGCTGGACATATTTGTAATCCATGGGCGCGATCGCCCGCTGTGGTTGCCACGGGCGATAGCACATGGTAGAAAGTCACTGAATTGCAGATTTAAAGCACAAGTGTCCATCCCAGCTGTGGTTGGGCGACTGGGTAAGCAGGCAGCAATAGTTTGACAGGAAGCTCCCGCTGTTTGCTATGGACAACGGCACTTGTTATTGTAGCATAGAGTAGCAGGCAAAGCACAGAAATCCTTCCCCTGGGTTCAGTCCCTCAATTGGTGGAACAAAGTACAGTTCCCCTGGCTCGGTCAACTTCGGTTGCTAGGGTCAACGGCTGGCAGCTTACCTGTGAACAGACATCCCGGATCGACCCCCCCCCAAATGTAGCAGTACCCTCTTGAAGGCTGCTGAATGTTGTGGTCCGTCTGTCATCCTGCCAGGCACACAGTTCTCATTCACCCTCAGGCAGTAAACCAGTCCTTGAACTTTGTTTTGTATTTTTTTTGAGGGGAATAAACCTGGATGGGGATGTGATACTCATAAGGTGCCCAAACTGATTGCAGAAAAATATATATGGGACTGACTATATACACCTCCGGTATATACAACTCCAATCTTCAACTCCAGCACATCACTTGCTTGCACTTCCCGGACCAGCTAGCACTGATTTGTAGGCCTGACACTGGCTACGCCAGGCCTAGGGTGAATGCCCTTTGCAGGCAAGGATCGCGGACCCTTTAGTGTAGCAAAATAGTAGGTAGTCCCAGTGCTAGCTGTCCATGCGGGTACTGCTCCTAGTACCACCTCTTCAGGCCCTGCCAGCCCTCCTGGCTGCAGCTGCCTCTCTCCACTGCCCGTGCCACCACAGTCCACTCCTCTGGCTCTGCACCCATCTCAGACTGCAATCTCCCAGTCCTCTCAGGCGTACCTCCACAGTCCTCTCCTGACTGTGTGTGTTACTCATCAGCCCTCTTGGCTGTGGCATGTTGTTCCTCTCCTGGAGACTTTGCCTGGCACTGCTCTCCAGCTGTCCTCCTTTGCTCCTGTGCCACCTGCCCAGGACACCTTCATGTGTCGTGAGGCGGGTCCTGTCCGCACCCGAGCCACGGGCCCAAGGTCACCCCCCCAACTGGTGAGCTCCCTCAAAGGCCCCGACAGCCTAACACTCTATCTCCAGCTTCTACCCGAACAACTCCTCCCCAGCTGGGCTGACCCTGGGTATTTAACCACTTCAGTACCAGGCACTTTCACCCCCTTCCTGCCTAGGACAATTTTCAGCGCTATCGCACTTTGAGTGGCAATTGCGTGGTCATATAACACTGTACCTAAACTAAATTTTTATCATTTTCTTCACACAAATAAAGCGGTGGTATCTGATCACCTCTGGGGCTTTTATTCTTTGATAAACAAACTAAAAAAAAAAATTTTTCTTTGTTTCTGTTATAAAGTTTTGTTTCCTCCTTCACAAACGGGCACTAAAGAGGCAGCACTGGTGAGTTGGCAACTTGGCACTGATGTGTAGAATTGATGGGCACTGATAGGCGGCACTGATATGCAGTACTGATGGGCACCGATAGGCAGCACCGATATGCAGCACTGATGGTCACTGACAGGCGGCACTGAAGATGAGGTACTGACCGGTTTTATTGATGGGCAATGATTGGCACTGTTTGACACTGTTGTGGGCACTGACTGCCAGCTGATGTGCACTGATTGGCATGGTTTGTGGCACATCTGATAGGGCTGTGCTGATAATCAATGTGCTGATTATCAGCACAGACCCCCCCCCCCCCCGACAAAGAGAGCTGCCGATTGGCTCTCCCTATCAGCGTGAACCGAGTAAAGCTGTTTACCGGAACTTCCTGGTTCACATGGTAAGGAGCCTCCGTCAGACTGACACACAACATCTCCGATCGCCACGATGCACGCCCCCACAGGCGCGCGCCGACATGATATCCTGCTGGACATCATATGACGCCAAGTCAGGATAACAGAACCTCCCCCCGGCCGTCATTCTGCTATAGGCTGGGTGGGAAGTGGTTAAGGAGGCCTGCCCACTGCCAATCCAGGTTGGGGATTGGTCAGGGCTCATCAGAACACCCCAGACAGCTCCACCTCCCCTCTCCTCCTTCCTTCCAGAAAACCCTAGAACATTCTGGAAAGAAGTGGGAGGTCTCGATAATGCTGCCTTTGAGTCACCCAGCTCTGCTCTGAGTCACCCCCAACCCAGATCAAAACACACCCAGGCTTGGCTGAGCCAAGCCTGGAAATCTACCTACTCTCACAAAAACATGCACTATCCTTCTAGCACACTAGAGGGTGCTACAAGGGTTTAAAACATTTCCTACTCTAAAAAAGGGGCAATTTAAAGCAGAGATAGATGTTCAATAGTTCAAATTACAGTTAATAGAAATCATATTTATTCTACAACTAGATTAAACTAGATGGACTGAATATTTTGATAAGAAAGTTAAGATAGAAAATAATAAAAGCATATCAATTGCAGTTTAGTGAGTTGACTGCAGGGCTTGGGCCTGTCATCTTCCAGCTCTTGTAAGATGTCCTTTGAATTGTTTGTTCAAGCTCCAGCACTCCCATTCAGTGCCAGGACAAGATCATCCAGTGCCCAGGGCAAAGATGCTAAATTCCCCCCACATCCTTCATTATGTGTGAGCTTATGAGGAGGAGGGGGAGAGAGAGCACAGCCTGCACCTCCTCCCGGCTCTCTCCTCCTTTCCTTGTCGATCCATCGCTGGGCTGACAGAAGTAGTGATGATGCTGTGACTACTCCTGTCAACCTTACAGTAGAAGGAGCTTGCAGTGCCCCCATCCCTACAATACACACTGTGCCCAAGGCAGCCACCCCTTTTTCCCACCCCTTGTCCCGGCCCTGTTCCCATTACAAGGAATGTACAGTGTTTTGCATACTAACCTATGTTTAAGCCTCATTCACACAAGGCATACTATACAGCCCATGTGAGGGCTGTGGTTACCCACACAGAGATGCACAGGAGTTCCATGCATCCCCATGCAGATAGTCCCATTAATGTCTATACGTCCATAGCTGCTGTGTCCCAATATGACATCTATGTGGTTGCATGTCCCCGAACTCAGACAGGGTGAGTTTTGGGACACGCACCCCCGCCCACATGGGTGCCATATTTGGACACAAAAACTGTGTATGTGCAGCCACTTTGTCCCAATTGACATGAAAATTACTGCCTAAGCAGGGATGCATAGAACACCTGTGTAGGCAAACATGGCCCTGCATGGGTGTACAGTATAGTACGCCCCATGGGAGTGAAGCTTTAGGATTTATGCCGCGTACACACGATCGGACATTCCGACAACAAGATCCTGGATTTATTTCCGATGGATGTTGGCTCAAACTTGTCTTGCCTACACACGGTCACACAAATCTGGTCGGAAATTCCGAATGTCAAGAACGTGGTGACGTACAACACGTATGACGAGCCGAGAAAAATTAAGTTCAATAGCCAGTGCGGCTCTTCTGCTTGATTCCGAGCATGCATGGAATTTTGTGCGTCGGAATTGTGTACACGATCGGAATTTCCGACAATGGATTTTGTTGTCTGAAAATTTGAGGACCAGCTCTCAAATTTTTATTGTCTGAAATTCCGACAAAAAATGTCTGATGGAGCCTACACACGGTCGGAATTTCCGACAACAAGCTCTCATCGAACATTTGTTGTCGGAAATTCCGATCGTGTGTGCGGGGCATAAGTCTACTTTCCCAAGCCACATATACCCGAAATATGGCCTATAAATATTTCATATTTCCCACTTGAAACTACCAGGCAGTTTGTTTAGGACTGTTTACTGCTTATGCTTATCTATTTACTACTTTGCTGTGAATAGCATGTGTCTACTTTAAAGCAGATGAAATTACGATTGCACCAGAAAGAGCAGCAACTGATCCAAGAATCCAACAATAATTTATTGGTTCAGTAAATGACTAAGGCCCCTTTCACACTGGGGCGGTGGGGGCGTCGGCGGTACAACGGTGCTATTTTTAGCTCTGCTGTACCGTCGTTCTTGCAGCGTTATTCGGCCGCTAGCTGTGTGGTTTTAACCCCCGCTGGCGGCCGAAAAAGGGTTAAAATCCCTCGTACAGCGCGACTATAGCCGCGGTATTACCGCGGTATAGCCGCGCTGTCTCATTGATTTCAATGGGCAGGAGCGGTGAAGGAGCGGTGAATACACCGCTCCTTGAGTTGAGCCTGCGTTCATCTATGCAGATCAACACAGCACAGCGGAGATAGCATGAGTGAGACTGTAATGTGACAGTTCCAGGTGTTTCTTACCTCTTGCAGAGGTCATTGTACCCCACCTGACAATCCCTTCATTTTCGCTTTCTCCCCAGAAAGTCTGCACCATCTTGGTTCAGGTATCATTTAGGGTCAGCTGTTTCATGGGGTAAAATCCTTCACCTAAATGACACAATATGTAAACCGTGGTGTCTTTGCAGCATCCTTGTGTCTTGGACTGTGTGTACACATGTGGTTTTGCACAGGTCAGCCCTTTTGTTTTGTTGCCTTTAACCTTGTGACTTGCTACAAAGTTATAATGTACGGTCTGAGTGATCACTGGGGGGAGAGGAGATTCAAATGCTAAAAATTATACTGTATATTGTGACATGTCAGCAATTTACGTATACAATTTACAATGTATTAATAATTAAAGGACAAACACACAAAATAGAAAATTCATCACTAAACCATAATATAAATCATCCGGGTTGTTAATGTGTTAATAAAGAAAATGCTTCTGGTCTGTCTATCTGGATAGAAGTCCCATAATATCCTTCATCTGTAACCATATAACCAACTGCCTAGGCTCCGTTGGAAATGTTCTACATGACAGACATTATATTGGGGTTTGTCTGTCTGTACGGGGGGGGGGGGGGGGTGTATGGTTATAAGCTATGAAGGAAGCCTGCCATGAGAGAAATGTGGAGGTTGTCATATCTGTCCTTTTCTTCTGAAAATGCTATGTGCTGGGCTGTTATACGGACTCTCTAGTTTTACTGTTTGGGCCACTGACCTGGAAAAAACACAGATAAGGTTTTTTGACTTTTCTCCGACGTATGAGCATATATGTGCTGGGGCATTAATTCAGGAAGTATGGAAGTCAGGGGGTAAGCAGAAAAGCCAGGAATTTAACATTTTCGGAAGGACAGCAATGGCAGCCCCCATGGAAGGAACGAATTTGTATGTGTCCTTAAATCGGAACTTTACCCATAACAACTTGATAAAAAGGAACAAGCAAGGAACATACATTCCACATTAATAATTATGCTACCAAAATTAGTGGGTGCTGTAAATTGCCTCCAGCATTGCTCCTGTTTCTTCTTGCTGGAGGCCACTATTATTCTGAAGCCCAGAACCCCTGAGCAGCAGTAAATCATAAAGCGAAACTAAATCCAGGGGTAGGCAACCTTTTGAGCACAGTGTGCCGAAAAATGTTTTCAAAGAAATTGAGCGTGCCGATTTTATAACAAAAAAGTGTCAACTTCATACTCTCAATCACGAAAAGGATTTTTTATAAAGTAAATGCTGTAAACTACTTTAGTAGTGATAAATTAACATCCTGGACTCTCATGCCTCAGATCAGCCCCAATTCCTGCAACTCCACACCTCAGATCACTGTCCCCCCTGCAAATCTGTTTTACCCACTGTAACCCCCTGCACATCTGCCCCACCACTGTACCACCCTGCTCATCTGCCCCACCAATGTACCCCCTTTCTCATCTGCCCCACCACTGTAACCCCCCTGCACATCTGCCCCACCACTGTACCACCCTGCTCTTCTGTCCCACCACTGAGCCACCCTGCTCGTCTGCTACACCATTGTAACCCCCCTGCACATCTGCCCCACCACTGTACCACCCTGCTCTTCTGTCCCACCACTGAGCCACCCTGCTCGTCTGCTACACCATTGTAACCCCCCTGTACATCTGCCCCACCACTGTACCACCCTGCTTATCTGCCCCTCCAATGTACCCCTTTCTCATCTGCCCCACCACTGTACCACCCTGCACATCTGCCCCACCACTGTAACCCCCTGTACATCTGCCCCACCACTGTAACCCCCTGCTCATCTGCCCCATCAATGTTACCCCTTTCTCATCTGCCCCACTACTGTACCTCCATGCACATCTCCACTGAACCATCTTCTCATCTGTCCTAACACTGAACTTATCTGCTCATCTTCCCCACCACTGTGACCCCCTTTCTCATCTGCCCCACGACTGTACCTCCTGCACATCTGTCCCACCTCTGTTCCCCCTGGTCTTCTGCCCCACCACTGTAACCCCCTGCTCATGTGTTCCACCGATGTACCTCCTTTCTCCTCTGCCCCAACACCGAACCCCCCTGCTCATCTTTCTCACCACTGTAACCCCCTTCTCATCTGGCCCAACACTGAACCCCCCCCTGCTTTTCTGTCCCACCGCTGAACCCCCTTCTCATCCATCCCAGCACTGTACCTCCTGCACATCTGCCCAACCACTGTTCCCCCTGCTCTTCTGTGCCACCACTGTAACCCCCTGCTCATCTGCCCCATCAATGTACCCTTTTTCTCATCTGCCCCACCACTGTACCTCCCTGCACATCTGCTCCACTGCCGTATCCCTATGCTCTTCTGTCTACTGAAGCACCTTCTCATCTGTCCTTAAACTGAATCCATCTGCTCATCTGCCCCACCACTGTAACCCGCTTTCTCATCTGCCCCACCATTGTGCCTCCTGCTCCACCACTGTAACCCCGTGCTCATCTGCCCCACCAATACACCTTCTTTCACATCTGCCCCACTGTTCTACCCCCCTGCTTTTCTTCCCCAAAACTGCCCCCCCCCTGCTCATCTAGCCCATCACTGTACCCCTCTGCTCTTCTGTCCTAACACTGAACCCCCTTCTCATCTCTTCCACCACTGTACCCTCTTCTCATCTATGATGTGCGTGATATGCAGAGTGGTAAAAGGAAGCAGAGATGAGACACATCTACCTGTCCTGGCACACTCATCCTGCTGATCCACCTCTCACATCCAGCCCACGTGCTTGTATGTGATGTATGTGATGTATGTGATGTATATGATGTATGTGATGTTACATACAAGCATCTGGAATGGATACACAATGATGAGCTGAGGTCAGGGGCATTTTCTGAAAGCAGTGGGCCTGTGTGCAGGATCAGAAGTCTTTACTAAGAGCCCTTGCACACTGGGGCGGTTTGCAGGCGCTATTGCGCTAATAATAGCGCCTGCAAACCGCCCCGAAAGTGCCGCTGCTTTCATTCCAGTGTGAAAGCCCCGAGGGCTTGCACACTGGAGCAATGCGCTGGCAGGACGGTAAAAAAAGTCCTGCCAGCAGCATCTTCGGAGCGGTGAAGGAGCGGTGTGTATACCGCTCCTTTACCGCTCCTGCCCATTGAAATCAATGGGACGGCGCGGCTATACCGCCGGCAATGCGCCTCTGCAGAGGCGCTTTGCGGTGGTATTTAACCCTTTCTCGGCCGCTAGCGGGGGGTAAAACCGCCCCGCTAGCGGCCGCATACCAACGGTAAAACGCCGCTAATAATAGCGGCGTTTTACCGCCGACGCCGCCCCCCGCCCCAGTGTGCAAGGGCTCTAAAAAAAACATATATAATGTTTGGGGGTTCTATGTCATTTTCTAGCAAAAAAATGATGATTTTTACATGTAGGAGAGAAATGTCAGAATTGGCCTGGTGGGCAAGTGGTTAAGTACGCTTGTGTGAATGAGGCCTTCTGCAAATCTGGCTGCAATGTGTCCCTACGTATGGTCTGATATAAGCAGATATGTCTGTTTTCATTGGGATCTGTTCAGGATCATTGGAGGGAACACTGTATGCTTATTTGCAGATCTACTTTTGCGGATCTGACTGGCTGTGGGCAGAAGCACATCCATTGACATCCTGCTCTCTATAAGAATGACAAACTCTGTTTTTCCTTCATCACAAGATGGAGAACAGAATGGAATGAACACGGATGTCAGATCAGATTTGGAATCAGGGAGGATCAGTCTGCTAACACAGAACAGAGGGTCCCGTATGAAAAGGGGCCCTATAAATAGACTTAGTGGTGTTCTTATCGCACATTATAAGGAAGATTGGACCCCCCCAGATTTGGAAGCATATGAACACACACCATCCACTTCACATGATCATGGATTCCAATGCACTATTCCTAGGGCACACATTCCTGTAGAAGTGGGCTGTGTGTAGAAGGGGGTGTCGATGTGACCGCCGGCTGGAACCGTGAGTAATCAGAGGAAGAAATGTCACCAGCACACAATGGGTCACCAAAATGGGTGCAAAGCTTTATTCATCTATCACATGGTCACAGCAAATGGCAACGTTTCGGAGCCTCACAGGACCCCTTCATCAGGCATGTGACAAGGGTCTAATGAAAGGAAGGGGTCCTGGGAGGCTCCCCAATGTTGATGTGATCGCTGAATAAAGCTCATGGTGTGCTGGTGACATTTCTCACTCACACAACGCCATGCCTTCAACTCATGCAAGGATCTTTAATATCTAGAATTAAGATCATGGTATGGATTAGGATATTCCCGATAATTGTGAATATTATGAGTATCTCTGATGATTCTTTATTGATAGATCCTTTATATTAGAGCTCAGTACAAGGCTCAGTTGTGTCTATGGGAATCCATGGAGACAGGTTGTGTTTAGGAATGTCTATTCACTGACACAAGACCAGTAACCAGGACAAACACAACACCCAGAGCCCTCACTAACGGAAACCACCCAGGGACTCTCCAAACCAAGCGGAAAACATGGAGCCCTGGTAACCGGCATGGGCGTAGCTCAGCGCGGCTCGTACGGAGTTACGCACATCCACTAACGTAAAGACATCTGTGAATAGCGCTGCCACTAGGCTAGACTTCGCCAAGCGCATTGCAGCAGTTGCTAGGACGCTACTTGGACTCCACCCTTTATTGAGAACCATCCAATCAGGAAAACAGTCAATCATTTTAATGGAACCAATCCGTGAGCTTCAACGACTGGCGAGTAGCCAATCTCGACGCAGTATGAAGATACCTACTTGACGGGCAGGGCTATCCAGCAATAGCCGCTTCCCTATTCGCCCCGCCCCCGTACTACCTCCCAATCGTAAGAACAGCTTTAGAAGCTCCATGGCGACGACCCGCCTATAAAAGGAGCTGTGCGAACGGCTCGATACACTACATTACAGTCAGTCTCCTCACGGCTTGTAGGATAACGCCACACCCGGGTCATCATGAGGGAGATCGTACATCTGCAGGCCGGCCAGTGCGGCAACCAGATCGGAGCCAAGGTGAGCTGTCGGGGTATCTATGAGACCAGCCGCTCGGCTCTCCCTCCATTGCCTCTCTTCGGGGTCCCCAGTACGGAAGTATCGCTCAGACTTCCCAGCGGCTCATAGTCCGGCTATTAAAGGGTTAAAGCAGCCGGCTCCGATGCCTTCCCTGATGTTGTGCGGGGTGGGCGTGGCCGAACCATGGATGGGCGTGTCCCTTCAACCTGTTGTGTCATGTGCTCTGCAGGTTTCAAATTCAAATATTGAGTCACGTGTGTGCGAAAGTGGTCTGTCGTTAGTGCCCATTTCCATGGCAACCGTCTTCATTATAGATGTCACATCAGTGTTACAGATCAACTTTAGGGTCAATGCCCTGAAGATATTGTGGACTGACTAGTGTAGGATCTCTGATCTGTCATGCCAATCACACCAGTGTGCTCCAGGAATGTGTGACAAATGTACATCACTCTTGTGGTTCCATTGATAGAACCCCGAATGTGCCAAGATCGGCACTTGAAAAAAGGTGTAGGGGATTTCTTTCATGGGGGGAGCGTAGGGCAGCCCATTCAAGTGACGTCTGATTTATGCTGTTGTGCAAAAAAAGTCCCATTAGTGTGTGAATGGAGCCCATTCTCAGGTAATTAGTTGCTGCTTAAAGAGGAGCACCCGCAACACCTCACCCCTCCCGAAAAGTCAGTTACCAATACTGTAGGCGCTGACTTTTACCTGTCCCTAGATCCAACAATGTCCTTACCCAATCCGATTCATCAATTGGCTTTGGGTCCAGGCGTTGGCATCTTCACCAAGGGAAACTGGCAGTGCAGCTCCACACTGCACATGAGCGAGTCGTGCTGCACTTTGTGAATGGTCCAGCAGTTTTTGGACCTGTGATATGGCTCAAAAGACTGCAGGGGGGGAGCAAACTTTCCCTCAAATAGCCGTGGTGATCTGGGGGAGTGGGTACCTGTCAAAATAAGATGGACCCCCCAATAAAAAGTGCCAAATGTAAATGAGGGGGGTGAACTTCATTTTGGGTGAAGATGCGCATTAAGCTGACAACGCACATTCATCTGTTCACTTTACTTTTGGATCTAACTGTCCATTGAAGACCTAGCTGAGCAATCCATTCAGGTTCCATTCAGTCACTCCCCTGTGCTGTGTTGGAGGCTCTAAAGGAGGTTGTCTAGTTGATGTGTACTTCTGGTTCAAGCCTTATCCTTCAGATTGTATTTTCTTGCTATTGCATAGAAATTCTGTTCCATCAGCACAGATTGGAATGTGTGGGTGATCAGGACTATTGTGGTTTGATTGGCTCTCTGTGCTAGTTCTGTATTCGATTTCATTGTATTGGGTGATCTATGCAAATATCCTCAAAGCTAAAGCTGACAATTTGTATTACTGGTGTTTTTATAAATGAATAAAATGTGTTTGGCGAAAAGAGTCCTGTAAAGTCTTATACCCCGTACATGCGGCCGGACTTCCTGACAGAAAAAGTCAGATGGGAGCTTTCGGCCGGACATTCCGACAGTGTATATGCCCCATCAGACTTTTTCTGTCGGCATTTCCGACAGACTCAAATATAGTACATGTTCTAAATCTTTCCGTCGGAAATGCCGGCGGAGTTTAGCCCGTTGGCAGGTCCGGCCGTGTGTACGCGGCATTAGTTGTCTGGCTGTTGGCCTGTGATCTCGATCTGTCCATAAAATTGAAAAGTGTTTTGCAGGCAGAAGTTGAGGTGGAAGCTGGCCTGTTAGTGGGTCCTGAGGACAGGAGTTGAGAACCACTGAATCTAACAGATGTTGGAAATAGAAGTGTGGGACAACAAATTTATGGCAAAGTGATCCTTGAAGCCCCCAGGCATTTACAGTCCTTTTCACATGGCTTTTGAAGGAAGTTGATGGTTTCTTAGTTGCTATCTGGTGTTTTCTAACGCCATGGCAACAGCCTGTTAGATGGGATAGCAAGGAACCTGTAGTCAAATCTGCTCCAATACCTGTGTGGTCAGGATCTACTAAAAGTGGGGTGTCCACAATGCAAACTGGCCCATTTAGAGTGATAGACAGAGGTATGGCAGGCAAAAATGCCAAACTTGCTTATGTAATGCTGACCATACATGCTTTCAAACTGTACAATCTCTGCCAGGTCTACCAATCATCTTCAGTGGCAGGCCTTCACACTACACGTTATATGGATTGTGTAGGTAGGGTGGTGCACTACATAGTATCTGGTTTCCGAACGAGTGCTATTGCATAGTTTGATATGCCTGACAGGTTATGTTTAGGACATTAAGGTGTTAGTAAATGCAGGATCCTGGCTTTAATATCTGGTCTCCCACAGTACACAGAACATGGAAATGCAATAATTTTAGTAAATATAAACTGCTAAATACCTTTTTTCTATTAGCAGTATATAGCAGTCTTGTGACTTCTATCAATGCCTGGTTAAAGCTTATAGGAGTTTTCATACTGCACTGGCTGTCCTATCATGATGCAGGACCCCTGATTTCTGTCTGGACAGTGCTGATTGGCCCTGTGCTGATCACATGCACTCTCCCAAGAAAGGTTGTGGGTTTTTTTTTATTTATTTATTTTTTTTTTGGAACCCCTTGGGTTCCACTGTATGACAAGCATGCTTTACTGCATATACAAACTGATTTTACAGTTGTGGGTTTAGTAACACTGTGTTCAGTAGATCAATAAAACTAGAAACTGTTGCCCATGGCAACTTGAAAAATTGTGCTGGATGAGTACAAGCACTGCATGAGATGTGTATATTGGAAGCTGAATAGAATACCTGGCAGAAAGTATCTGAGAGCATGCTTTGTCTAGCTGGCCAGGTTGCTGTAAGATCTACACAGGACACAGTGATGACTTGTTGCTCTAACTGAAACCTAATGTGGTGTTTTTTTTTTTTTTTTTTTTTTTTTTTTTTTCTAGTTCTGGGAAGTTATCAGTGATGAACATGGCATTGACCCAACTGGCACATACCACGGTGACAGCGATCTCCAGCTGGAAAGAATAAATGTGTACTACAATGAAGCCACAGGTGAGCTGTTCTCCCTCCTTTAGTGCTTCTCTTACAGCCAGTAGTCGAAATGGTGCTTACAATCTCTAACGTGTACTTTCAGGTGGCAAATATGTTCCCCGTGCAATTCTGGTGGATCTGGAGCCTGGCACAATGGACTCTGTGCGGTCTGGACCCTTCGGGCAGATCTTTAGACCAGACAACTTTGTCTTCGGTAAGTGAATAGGGGATTGATAACATGCTAAACAAGAAAATGTTGGCGTTTTTAAAGATTACTATTGGGTGTATTGGCTTATACAGTGTGCTGTAAGGCGAGGGATGGGTGTTAATGACATGGTAATGGGCCCAACCTCATTTGGTTTCCAGTCTCACCTGTTAACCATGCCTTGGCACAGTTGCCATTTCTTTTAACCGTTTGCCATTTCTTTTAACCGTTTGCCTACTGGGCACTTTAACCTCCTTCCTGCCCAGGCCAATTGTCCGCTTTCAGTGCTGTTGCACTTTGAATGACAATTGTGCAGTCATGCTACACTGTACCCTTATGAGTTTCATTTCTATTCACACAAATGGAGCTTTCTTTTTGTGGTATTTAATCACCACTGGGTTTTTGTTTTGCTAAAAAAAAAAAAAAAAAATTTTTGGGGCCAAATATTTCATTGTTCTAAAATTTTGCAAACAGGAAATTTTTCTCCTGTACTGACTATCGGTGCCAATCAGAACACTGACAATCAGTGCCCTGATAATCAGTGCCGATGTCCCTTTAACACAAGCCGGTTGTTGGCTCTTTCTCACTGTCAGCGTGAGGAAATAAATAAAAGAGGAAATAAAAGCTGAAAAACCGGCTTGTGTTTACTTCTGTGATCAGCTGTCATTGGACACAGCTGATCACATGGTAAAGGGCTGCTGTGAATGGCCCTTTACCCTGATCTGTGATCAGCTGAGTCTGAAGGAGTGGGATTGCAGGGGGACGTCCACGGACATCCTTCCAAGAAACTAAGCCCCCTCTGTAGCCGTCTTTCGGCTGTAGCGTGGGCAGTTAGTGGTTGATAACATAAGAAAATTGCTCAGTTCTCTGGTTAATCAAATGCAGGAAATAGACTAAACCATGGACCTTGTATAAAACACTTCATTTTTAGCATGGTAGAACCCTCGAACTTTAGATCTGAGTGATCACGTGCTGTGCCAAGTAGTTGAAACAAAGCAAATCAATTAACCCCCCCTCCCCTTCCCATAGTCGGTAGAGGATACTTTCCACTGACCATCAACATGTGACTTAAATTGTCATTAAACCCACATTAAAAACTATTAATAAATGCTGTACATTCTCACCCGGTTACTATGGGATTTGTATTCTGCAAAAAAGCGTTGATGCTGCTGCTCTCCCCCCTCCTGTCTATGTCCCCACATGCAGAGTAGTGCTGACAGCTAGTGCACATGCTCAGTTTTCAGTGCGTTTCTATGCTGAGCATTTCCTCCCTATCACACATGTGGGTGTATACACAGTGATAAATGACAGCCCACTCCCTACATTAGAATTATTGGTGGCTTCTCCCTGTTCTAAAACACAGAGCTGGAGGGGAGTGACAGAGCCTGTGACTAACAGAAATTCACAAATACCATGTTATTGCCAAAAAATAATGGTTTTGATTTAAAAGTATATGCATGTCTTGCATCAAGTGTAGAGCCTTTAGGGACACCTCCACCTGCTTGCGTTTTTTTTTTTTTTTTTTTTTTTTAAGGGCTTGTCTTTCCCATTTTTATTTTAAAAGAGAAATTCCAGAAAACAAACCTGAATTTCCCTCGCAGGGGTATTCAGCATTTCACTCTTGCTTCAAAACAAGAAATTCAGCCCTTCTAGCTTGTAAATGCAGCATTCCTGCACTGGCCTTTACCCTTTAGGCCTTGGTCTGTCTCCCACAGACTGGTCGGTCACCAACTCTGTGTATACAGCTAGCAGCCTCGTGCTGCACTGGCTCCCACATCTCCTAGGTGGAGCGCTCCTGACTCCTGGACCAAACATCCTGTCTGCTGGGGTGAAGCCCAGAACCTTAGTCGGGTCATTTATTTAAATCCCAGCACACGCCTGACAAATTGGTGTGCAGGCTGTTCTCAAAGTCTGGATACCTACCTGCTGGTATGTATGTTCCTCCTGCCATGGTTTTCCTGCAGACAGGCTGGGAAAGAGCTGGGTCATGTGACAGCTGTATATTGATTAGGAAAAAAATAATTTTAAGAATATTTGCGACCTTAGAATGTTATCAGATTGGGGCCCTTGGTGCAATGTCTGCAGACATCTGACCTTCTTTCTTCTTCTTCTTTTTTTTTTTCTATCTTCTTTTTTCAGGTCAGAGCGGTGCTGGAAACAACTGGGCGAAGGGTCACTACACAGAGGGAGCAGAACTGGTTGACTCAGTATTGGATGTTGTAAGGAAAGAAGCAGAAAGCTGTGACTGTCTCCAGGGCTTCCAGCTCACACACTCTCTGGGTGGTGGTACTGGCTCTGGTATGGGTACCCTTCTTATCAGCAAAATCAGAGAAGAGTATCCAGACAGAATCATGAACACTTTCAGCGTTGTGCCCTCCCCCAAAGTGTCCGATACTGTAGTAGAGCCATACAATGCCACCCTGTCTGTGCACCAGCTTGTAGAAAACACAGATGAGACCTACTGCATAGACAATGAAGCTCTGTACGATATCTGCTTCAGAACCCTCAAACTCACCACCCCCACCTATGGTGACTTGAACCATCTGGTATCGGCCACCATGAGTGGAGTCACCACTTGCCTGCGTTTCCCTGGCCAGCTGAATGCTGACCTGCGTAAACTGGCTGTCAACATGGTGCCCTTCCCTCGTCTGCACTTCTTCATGCCAGGCTTTGCCCCACTCACCAGCCGCGGTAGCCAGCAGTACCGTGCCTTAACTGTGCCTGAGCTGACCCAGCAGATGTTTGATGCCAAGAACATGATGGCTGCTTGTGACCCACGTCATGGCCGCTATCTGACTGTAGCTGCCGTGTTCAGAGGCCGTATGTCTATGAAAGAGGTGGATGAGCAGATGTTGAATGTCCAGAACAAGAATAGCAGCTACTTTGTGGAATGGATTCCCAACAACGTGAAGACTGCGGTCTGTGACATCCCACCAAGAGGCCTTAAGATGTCTGCCACCTTCATCGGTAACAGCACAGCCATTCAGGAGCTGTTCAAGCGCATCTCTGAGCAGTTTACTGCTATGTTCCGCAGAAAGGCCTTCTTGCATTGGTACACTGGGGAGGGCATGGATGAGATGGAGTTCACTGAAGCAGAGAGCAACATGAATGACCTGGTGTCTGAGTACCAGCAGTACCAGGATGCCACAGCAGAAGAGGAGGGAGAATTCGAAGAAGAGGCTGAGGAAGAAGCTGCATAGACCAAGACAAACCTTTCCTAAATTATTACCTGTTCTGTTCATTTTCATGTTCTTTTGTCTCTGGTTTTCTTGTTTGAAGACTTGACTGTAACTATTAAAACTTTATAGGTTTCTGATTTGGTGTTCTTAGAGTTGAATTCAGTCTTTTGCCTTGGACATTTTATTGTAGAATTACACCTAGCTTTTAGATAAACTTTGAGAGGTAATGGCTGCTGTTGTTGCATTGCCCAAAAATTCTTAAAGTGGTTATTAAGCCACTATATACACTTTTCACCATTTGCTCTGTTTAATTATGGAAGGTGCTCCTGTGTCTGTGCTTTGTAAAAATAAGCTTATATTTGTGACTGCTGACCATGTGACCTACCAGCTCTCTCCTCTAGGCCTGAAAACTGCAGCAGGTGGGGCCGAGGATCCCCTGCTGACATCAGTCAGGAGACGTGGCCCTGCCCACTGCAGCTGTCATGCAAGAGGAGAGAGCTGGTGGGTCACGTGGTCAGCGCTTTCAAATCCGGTATATAGCAGCTTATTTTTACAAAACGGAAGCACCTTACATAAACAGAGCAAATGGTAAAAAAAACTGATTTCAGTAGCAGAAGTCGGGGGGGGGGCCTTCACGGACACAGAGGGGAGGAGCACAGAGGAGAGGGCGGATGACTGAGGCACATTAACTGACCATTGTGTCAGGGCTCAGCAGCTGTGATACAGTGGTCAGTTTACAAAGTGGAGAGTAGAAACTGGCAGGATCAGCCAGTTTTTTTTTTTTTTTTTTTTTTTATAGGCTGGATTCACACCTGTTCTGTAGTGAAAATCTGCAAAATGCACATGTTCATAGGAAACCATGTTAAATGGACTGTAGTGTAAATCTGCAAAAAGCACTAAAAATGCATAGGTGTGAATCCAGCCTTAGAAAATGTGCGGGTTCAGCTGAACTTGCACGATTTTTAATCTGCATCAGTGTGAACCTGAGCTCTAGGCTACAAAATTACTGATTTTGGCAATAGACAGGCAATCAGAATTTTTTTTTTTTGATCAATGACAGCCCACGCAGTCCCCCACAGGTTTCTTTCTCTTAATGACCTCTGTAAGCTTTTTGGATAGCATAGGGAAGGGTTAATACCCCTGTAACATTTGTTTTGCTGTCTCGGCCCCTGTTCAGAAGATTTCACCTATCTGTCCCTATGACAATTGGATTTTGAAAAATTTGGGTTGTTTTGGAAACAAGCCTTGGTGATAAAGCATCAGTGGAGGTACCTTTTTCCCATAATAACTCTTACAGGAGTGAATTTCTCTTTTTAGGAGTAGATATCCTCTCACTTCCTGTTGTCTTCCTCCGTTTGTAAGTCTGATGTTTGTAACTAGGGGGCTCCCTGTTTAGTGCCCATCAATGCAGCTTGTTATTTGCCCATCAGCTCAGCCTGTTTAGTGCCCATCAGCTCAGCCTGTTTAGTGCCTATTAATGCAGCCTGTTCAGTGCCCATCAGCTCAGTGTGTTCAGTGCCTATTAATGCAGCCTGCTGAGTACCCATCAGCTCAGCCTCTTCAGTGATCATCAGCTCAGCCTCTTCAGTGATCATTAGCTCAGCCTGTTGAGTGCCCATTAGGGATGAGCTTCGTGTTCGAGTCGAACCCATGTTCGACTCGAACATTGGCTGTTCGATCGTTCGTCGAATTGCGAACGATATTGGCCGTTTGCGCCAAATTCGTGTGGTGCGTCACGGCTCATAATTCACTGCGGCATCGCAGTGCATTGCTGGCTGATGATTGGCCAAGCATGCACTATGACCCGCATGCTTGGCCAATCACAGCGCCGTCGGTAGAGAGAGCTGTAATTGGCCAAAGCCAGGGTGGCTTTGGCCAATTATGGCTCAGGGGGTTTAGAACACGCCCCACACTATATAAGGCCGCCTACACGGCGGCCCTGTGTAGTGTGTTCCGGCGTTGAGAGACAGAGATACAGTGTCCTTTCATTTGAGTTAGCTAGATTAGGCAGGACAGTCAGTGAGTTAGCTGCACTTACAGTGTATTGTGTATATATATGCATCCCAGGTGTTGTGTGTGTGTGTGTGTGTGTGTGTATATATATATTATACACTGTATTCAGTTTAGCTAGATCCCTTCCTGTTATCTTCCTACTGACAGGCAGGCTTGTCTTGTTACAGTATTTACAGCTACCTGAAGAAAATTGCTGGTGTTCTTTTGATCCTATTAGTACCACAGTCAGGCAGCTAGACTATTTACAGTTAGTGCAGTGCGTCCTCCTCACAGTGTTCAGTTAAAGTTACAAGTTAGTAACCTCTGCACAGTGTTCAGCTAAAACTACAAGTTAGTGTAGTGCACAGTGTTCAGCTAAAGCTACAAGTTAGGGTAGTGCGTCTTCCTCACAGTGTTCAGCTAAAGCTACAAGTTAGTTTAGTGTGACCTCTGCACAGTGTTCAGCTAAAGCTACAAGTTAAGGTAGTGCGTCCTCCTCACAGTGTTCAGCTAAAACTACAAGTTAGTGTAGTGCGACCTCTGCACAGTGTTCAGCTAAAGCTACAAGTTAGCTAAAACTACAAGTTAGTGTAGTGAGACCTCTGCACAGTGTTCAGCTAAAACTACAAGTTAGTGTAGTATGTCCTCCTCACAGTGTTCAGCTAAAACTACAAGTTAGTGTAGTACGACCTCTGCACAGTGTTCAGCTAAAGCTACAAGTTAGTGTAGTGCGTCTTCCTCACAGTGTTCAGCTAAAGCTACAAGTTAGTTTAGTGTGACCTCTGCACAGTGTTCAGCTAAAGCTACAAGTTAGGGTAGTGCGTCCTCCTCACAGTGTTCAGCTAAAGCTACAAGTTGATGTAGTGTGTCCTCCTCACAGTGTTCAGCGAAAACTACAAGTTAGTGTAGTGCGTCCTCCTCACAGTGTTCAGCTAAACCTACAAGTTCTTTTTTTGTGAGCTCTGCACAGTGTTCAGTTAAAGCTACCTGTAGAAGGTTGGTGGTGTTTTCCTGATCCTAACACTACCGCAGGTAGCTAAATAAGCTACAAGTTAGTGTAGTGCGAGCTCTGCACAGTGTTCACTTAAAGCTACCTGTAGAAGGTTGGTGGTGTTTTCCTGATCCTATCACTACGGCAGGCAGCTAAATAAGCTACAAGTTAGTGTAGTGCGAGCGCTGCACGGTGTTCAGCTAAAGCTACCTGTAGAAGGTTGGTGGTGTTTTCCTGATCCTATTACTACCACAGGCAGCTAAATAAGTTACAAGTTAGTGTAGTGCGAGCTCTGCACAGTTTCAGCTAAAGCTACCTGTAGAAGGTTGGTGGTGTTTTCCTGATCCTATCACTACCACAGGCAGCTAAATAAGCTACAAGTTATTTTTTGGTGAGCTCTGCACAGTGTTCACCTAAAGCTACCTGTAGAAGATTGGTGGTGTTTTCCTGATCCTAATACTACCGCAGGCAGCTAAATAAGCTACAAGTTAGTGTAGTGCAAGCTCTGCACGGTGTTCAGCTAAAGCTACCTGTAGAAGGTTGGTGGTGTTTTCCTGATCCTATTACTACCACAGGCAGCTAAATAAGCTACAAGTTAGTGTAGTGCGAGCTCTGCACAGTGTTCAGCTAAAGCTACCCGTAGAAGGTTGGTGGTGTTTTCCTGATCCTATCACTACCGCAGGCAGCTAAATAAGCTACAAGTTAGTTTTTGGCGATCTCTGCACAGTGTTCAGCTAAAGCTACCTGTAGAAGATTGGTGGTGTTTTCCTGATCCTATCACTACCGCAGGCAGCTAAATAAGCTACAAGTTATTTTTTGGCGAGCTCTGCACCGTGTTCACCTAAAGCTACCTGTAGAAGGTTGGTGGTGTTTTCCTGATCCTATCACTACCGCAGGCAGCTAAATAAGCTACAAGTTATTTTTTGGCGAGCTCTGCACAGTGTTCAGCTAAAGCTACCTGTAGAAGGTTGGTGGTGTTTTCCTGATCCTATCACTACCGCAGGCAGCTAAATAAGCTACAAGTTAGTTTTTGGCGAGCTCTGCACAGTGTTCAGCTAAAGCTACCTGTAGAAGGTTGGTGGTGTTTTCCTGATGCTATTACTACCGCAGGCAGCTAAATAAGCTACAAGTTAGTGTAGTGCGAGCTCTGCACAGTGTTCAGCTAAAGCTACCTGTAGAAGGTTGGTGGTGTTTTCCTGATCCTATCACTACCGCAGGCAGCTAAATAAGCTACAAGTTAGTTTTTGGCGAGCTCTGCACAGTGTTCACAGTGTTCACAGTGCAGTTGATTTTGCTAGCTGCAGTATCAGTATATATATCTATATAGATATATCTATATAGATATATATATATATATATATCTATATATAGATATATATATATATCCCAGCTTAGTGCAGCTACAGGCCATTAGTATATCTGGAAGGCCAACAAGGAGAGGCAGACAGTCACAAGCCAATAAAAAAGGGCAAGCAGGCTCTGTGTCTAGAGGCAACAGTGCTGGTCGTGGAGACGGTGCATCTTCATCAGCACGTGGCCGTGGGACACGCTTGGCCTTTTTTTCGGCAGCTGGCCGCATTGAGCCTCAACATGCGGAAGACTTGGTCGAGTGGATGACCAAGCCGTCCTCATCCTCCTCATCCTCTCTCACCCATGCTCAGGGTACTTTGTCTGGAAAAGCAGCGGCCTCTTTCCTCGGCTCAATGTCATCAGTGACTCCTTCCCTAGCCCCACCATGTCCTGAGGAGTCCCTCGAACTGTTTGACCACAGTGTTGGGTACATGCTCCAGGAGGATGCCCAGCATTTGGAAGGCTCTGATGATGATACTGAGCTAGATGAAGGCAGTAATGTGAGCACGGACAGAGAGGGTGCCCAAGAAGGACAGCAATCTGGCAGTCATGCTCCCCCTGCTGCAGCATACTGCCAGGTTTGCTCCAGTGATTGAGGAGGGAGGGGATGATGAGGTCACTGACTCAATGTGGGTGCCTGATAGGAGAGAGGAGGAGGAGAAGGAGGCACATCACCAACGAGGCAGGATGCCCTCCAGGGGCCAGCCTAAGGGCAGCACACTGACTGCATCACACCCCAAAGCTCCGCATGTGCAGGGCGCTGCAGTCTCTGCGCGTTATTCAAAAAGTTATTTGGTGTGGGCCTTTTGAGACGAGTGCATCAGATAGCACCACTGCTATTTGCAACATATGTCTCAAGCGTATCTCGCGTGGCCAAAACATCTCCCGCTTGGGCACCACATGCTTGACCAGACATATGTTGACCTGCCATGCAGTTCGTTGGCAAGCGTATCTAAAAGACCCACACCAAAGAACAAAGAGGACCTCTCCTTGCTCCTCATCAGCTGAGATCTCCAACCCCACTATACCTTCAGTCCTCTCTGAGACCTGCACTGAGAGGAATGAAGGTGTAGAATTAGGTGTGTCACAGCCAAGTACTTGTGGGCAGTCTGCTTTCGGTACACCGACGTCAGATTGTACCAGGCAAATTTCCCTGCCCCAGCTGCTGCACCGCCGAAAGAAGTTCGCTCCCAGCCATCCACATGCCCAGCGGTTGAATGCTAGCTTGGCAAAATTGCTAGCAATTCAACTGCTGCCTTTTCAGTTGGTAGACTCTGCCCCCTTCCGTGAGTTTGTGAAATGTGCGGTTCCTCAGTGGCAGGTACCCAAAGGCCACTTTTTCTCGCGGAAGGCGATTCCGGCTCTCTACCGGCATGTGGAAGGCAATGTCCATGCCTCACTGGACAGGGCGGTCAGCGGTAAGGTGCATATTACCTCTGACTCATGGTCCAGCAGGCATTGACAGGGACGTTACCTAAGTTTCATGGCGCATTGGGTGACTCTGCTGGCAGCTGGGAAGGATGCAGGACAAGGTGCAGTAGTGTTGGAGGTTGTTCCACCACCACGCCTCCAAAATGCCACTACTAATGATTGTGACACACCTCTCTCCTCCACCCCCTCCTCTTCTTCTTCCTCCATGGCCTCTTCCTGTGCTTTGTCCTCGGAACCAGCGATGCTCCGTAGGCATTCAAGGGGCTACGCATGTATGCAGGCCAAAAGATGCCATGCGGTGCTTGAGCTGGTGTGCTTGGGGGACAGGAGCCACACTGGGGCAGAGGTGGTTGACGTCACGCCAACTTAAGGCAGGAATGGTGGTTTGCGACAATGGCACCAACCTCTGCCCTCCGACAGGGACAAATGACCCATGTGCCCTGTTTAGCTCACGTCCTTAACTTGGTGGTGCAGCGGTTCTTGGGCAGGTACCCGGGCTTACAGAATGTCCTGAGGCAGGCCAGGAAAGTCTGTGTGCATTTCCGCCGGTCATATAATGCCAGTGCTCGGCTGGCGGACCTCCAAAAGGAGTTTAACCTGCCCAAGATCCGCCTAATCTGTGACATGCCCACCAGGTGGAACTCAACGTTGGCCATGCTGCAGCGGCTGCACATGCAGCAGAGGGCCATCAATGAGTACCTGTGCAACTATGGCACCAGGACAGGGTCAGGGGAGCTTGTTTTTTTTTCCCCACGCCAGTGGGCCATGATCAGGGATGCATGCACTGTCCTGTCACCATTTGAGGAGGCCACGAGGATGGTGAGCAGTGATAGTGCGTGCATCAGTGACACTGTCCCCCTTGTCCACCTGTTGGAGCACACGCTGCGTGGAATAATGGACAGGGCACTTGAGGCAGGAAGAGGAGGACTTCTTTAGCTCTCAAGGCCCCCTTTATCCAGACAGTGTTCCTGTGTGCCCGCTGATCACACAGGAAGAGGACGAGGAGGAGGAGGATTGTGTCAGTATGGAGGTGGAGCCTGGCACTCAGCATCAGCAGCAGTCTTTAAGGGATCAGTCCCAAGAAACACATGGACTTGTACGTGGCTGGGAGGAGGTGGCTGCGGACCATGTCGTCCTTAGTGACCCAGAGGACTCCGGACCGAATGCCTCAGCAAACCTACGCTGCATGGCCTCCCTGATCCTGCAAAGCCTGCGTAAGGATCCTCGTATTCGTGGTATCAAGGAGAAGGACCAATACTGGCTGGCAACCCTCCTTGATCCACGTTACAAGGGTAAGGTTGCGGACCTTATCTTGCCGTCGCAGAGGGCGCAGAGGATGAAACATCTTCGGGAGGCCTTGCAGAAAGGTCTGTGCAACGCATTCCCAGAGACTGGGAGGTTACAAACTCCTGTTTCTGGACAACGTGTTGCTGAGGCTTCGGTCAGTCAAAGAAGGAGCAGTGGAGAAGGTGGCCGTCTGACCGATGCGTTCAGACAATTTTTTAGTCCGCAGCCCCAAGGTATTATCGGTTCCAGCAACCATCGCCAGCGTCTGTTTTACATGGTGCAGGAATACCTAGGGGCAAGATCTGACTTGGACACCTTTCCCACCGAAAATCCTCTGTGTTAATTGGGTCTTGAGGATGGATCACTGGCCAGAGCTTGCACAGTATGCAATTGAGCTACTGGCCTGTCCTGCATCCAGCGTTCTTTCGGAACGCACATTTAGTGCTGCTGGAGGCTTTGTAACCGATCACAGGGTGCGTCTGTCCACCAACTCGGTCGATCGACTGACCTTCATAAAAATGAATCAGTCTTGGATCACCACCAGCTACAAAGCACCTAAATCTGATGTAACCGAAAATTTTTTTTTGAAATCTCAGATCCCTTCAAAGACTGCCTATGCTGATGCTGAGTGACTATCCTGAGTAATTATTCTCTTCCTCCTCAATGATCACGCTGATAGCTTGTAAGAACATTTTTGGTTCTGGGCGCCGCCACCAGTGCCTAAGGCCCAATTTTTAAGCCCCTGTTTAACAGGGGCGTGTAAATACAATTTTTGATGCAATACTTTGCAGCAGGGCTCCTTCCTGCGTTCCAACTAGAGTATCTGTAAGGGATTGCAGTGTTGTGGCACCAGCTCCAGTGCCTAAGGCCCAGTTTTTCTGCCCCTGTTCAACAGGGGCATGTAATTACAATTCTTGATCTAATATTTCACAGCAGGGCCCGTTTCTGCACCCACCAAGAGCGTGTGAGGACTTACAGTGTTGTGGCACCAGCACCACCACCACCAAAGGCCCAATTTTTCAGCCCCTGTTAAACAGGGGCATGTAATTACAATTTTTGATGCAATACTTTGCAGCAGGGCTCGTACCTGAGTTCCAACTAGAGTATCTGTGAGGGGTTGCAGTGTTGTGGCACCAGTGCCTAAGGCGCAATTTTTCAGCTCCTGTTTAACAGGGTCGTGTAATTACAATTTTTGATGCAATACTTTGCAGCAGGGCTCGTTCCTGCATTCCAACTAGAGTATCTATAAGGGGTTGCAGTGTTGTGGCACCAGCACCAGTGCCTAAGGCCTAATTTTTCAGCCCCTGTTTAACAGGAGCATGTAATTACAATTTTTGATGCAATACTTTGCAGCAGGGCTCGTTTCTGCGTTCCAACTAGAGTATCTGTGAGGGGTTGCAGTGTTGTATCACCAGCACCAGTGCCTAAGGCCCAATTTTTCAGCCCCTGTTCAACAGGGGCATGTAATTACAATTCTTGATCTAATATTTCACAGCAGGGCCCGTTTCTGTGCTCACCAAGAGCGATTGAGGACTTACAGTGTTGTGGCACCAGCACTACCACCACCACCAAAGGCCCAATTTTTCTGCCCTTGTTCAACAGGGGCATGTAATTACAATTCTTGATCTAATATTTCACAGCAGGGCCCGTTTCTGCGCCCACCAAGAGCAAGTGAGGACTTACAGTGTTGTGGCACCAGCACCACCACCACCACCAAAGGCCCAATTTTTCTGCCCTTGTTCAACAGGGGCATGTAATTACAATTCTTGATCTAATATTTCACAGCAGGGCCCGTTTCTGCGCCCACCAAGAGTGAGTGAGGACTTACAGTGTTGTGGCACCAGCACCACCACCACCACCAAAGGCCCAATTTTTCTGCCCCTGTTCAACAGGGGCATGTAATTACAATTCTTGATCTAATATTTCACAGCAGGGCCCTGTGAGGGCTTACAGTGTTGTGGCCACAACAACACCTAAGGCCCAAATTTCTGCTGAGTATATAGGGCAGGCCCCTATTTTCAAACATCCAACTTACAAACGACTCCTACTTGCAAACGGAAGGAGACAACAGGAAGTGAGATGAAATCTACCCCTAGGAAGGGAAATTCTCTCCTGTAAGAGTTAATATGGGAAAAACATTTCTCCTTTCCACTGATGCTTTATCACCAATCCTTGTTTAACAAAAAAACCCAAATTTTCAAAAAACATTTGTCATTGGGACAAAAAGTGAGGTGAAATCTTCTGAAGAGGAGCACAGACAGCAAAACTAATGTCACAGGGGTGATAATCCTTCCCTATGTTTTCCAAAAAGCTTAAAAAAGATTTTTTGGCTGGAGTTAAACACGTTAAAAATGTACCCGTTCAAAATTACAAACAGATTCTACTTAACAACAAACCTACAGTTCCTGTCTTGTTTGCACCGCCTGTATACTGCTGTTCAGAGTATATAGGGCCTGGTGGCCCCACACCTTTCCTTTTTTTAATTTGGGTGCGGGGTTCCCCTTAATATCCATACAAGACCCAAAGGGCCTGGTAATGGACTGGGGGTACCCATGCCGTTTGTCTCACTGATTTTCATCCATATTGCCAGGACCCGACATTACATTAAAGCCGCAAGCAGTTTTAAATGACTTTTTTTCCTTTAAAAATGACATTTTGTGCAGGGACTGTTCTAAGCACGGGAAACACGCGCCACTTTACAAGCATACTATAGACACCCCCCATGTGCGATATTTAAAGGAATATTTCACTTTTTTTTTTTTTACTTTAAGCATCATTAAAATCACTGCTCCCGAAAAAACGGCCGTTTTTAAAAATTTTTTTGCATTGATACATGTCCCCTGGGGTAGGGCCCAGGTCCCCAAACCCTTTTTAGGACAATACCATGAAAATTAGCCTTTAAAATGAGCACTTTTGATTTCGAACGTTCGAGTCCCATAGATGTCAATGGGGTTTTAACGTTCGTGCGAATTTTCAGTTCGTTCGCAGGTTCTGGTGCGAACCGAACCGGGGGGTGTTCGGCTCATCCCTAGTGCCCATCAATGCAGCCTGTTCAGTGCCCAGAAATGCAGCCTGGTTATTGCCCATCAGCTCAGCCTGTTCAGTGCCAAACAGCTCAGCCTGTTCAGTGCCCATCAGCTCAGCCTGTTCAGTGCCCATCAACTTAGCCTGTTCAGTGCCTATCAATGCAGCCTGTTCAGTGCCCATCAGCTCTGCCTGTTCAGTGCCCATCAATGCAGCCTGTTCAGTGCCAATCAGCTCAGTCTGTTCAGTGCCCATCAATGCAGCCTGTTTAGTGCCCATCAGCACAACCTATTCAGTGCCTATTAATGCAGCCTGCTGAGTACCCATCAATGCAGCCTGTTCAGTGCCAATCAGCCGGGCCTGTTCAGTGCCAATCAATATAACCTGTTCAGTGCCAAACAGCTCAGCCTGTTCAATGGACATCAGCTCAGCCTGTTCAGTGCCTATCAATGCAGCCTGTTCAGTGCCAATCAGCTCAGCCTGTTTAGTGCCAATCAATGCAGCCTGTTCAGTGCCAATTAGCTCATCAGGTCTTAACAGAGGGTCCCAGTACCCTTTTTTATTCATTTTTATTATGGATGACATTTTTAAATACATGCGCATGCACTTTAGGGCCAATTAGCCTACCAGCATGTCTTTGGAGTATAGGAGGAGACCTGTGCAAGCAGGAGTAACAAGTTGTATCCTGGTCAGGATCTGAATGGAGGACCCCAGTGCTACAAGGCAGAAGTGCTAACCACCCTCCACCCTTCACTGATACACTGCCTCACCTCTACAACACACATGATGATGTTCTCTCACTTAAAGAAATGGGAATCACTCCGTTTTGGACATCGATTGGATGTGGGGCCGAAAGGATAGTTCAGAGTCCAGGATTACACCGAGGACCCTGGCGTGGGGGGACGGGTTAATAGTTGAGCCGTTGATTTTGACAGAGAAATCAGGGGAAGAAGCACATGGGGAAGGAAATATCATGAGCTCGGGTTTGGATAAGTTGAGTTTGAGTAAGTGATGTGACATCCAGGCTGATATGCCTGTTAGTAAGTTGGTGATGCGTGAAGAGACAGATGAGTGAGCTGGGGGTTGGAGAGATAGATTTGGGTGTTGTCAGCGTAGAGATGATATTGAAAGCCATAGGAGGCAATCAACTGACCCAGGGATTAGGTGTAGATTGAGAAAGGGAGAGGTCCAATGAACAAAACCTTGGGGGACCCCGACAGAGAAAGGAAGAGGAGAGGAGGAAGTAGAGTTGTAAGTGACACTGCAGGTGCGGTGGGAGAGGTAGGTTGAGAAGCAGCCAAGAGTACAGTCACGGAGACCTAAGGAGTGGAGTTTTTTGAGGAGGAGGGAGTGGTCCACTGTGTCAAAGGCAGCAGAGAAGTAGTACAGAATAGTGTCCCTTGGTTTTAGCTGTTAGTAGGTCGTTTGTGAGTTTAAGGAGAGCAATTTCCGTGGAGTGTTGAGAGCGAAATCCGGACTGAAGAGGATCAAGAAGTTTGTTCATAGTCAGATGGTCGCTCAGTTGTTTGTAGACCAGTCTTTCAAGGAGTTTGGAGAAGAGGAGTACGGAGATGAGGCGTAGGTTGTCAAGATTTTTGGGGTCCAGAGAGAGCTTTTTAAGGATAGGGGTGACTAGCGTCTGTTTTAAAGAGTTGAAGAAGATGCCAGAAGAGAGGGAGAGGTTAAAAATGTGAGTTAGAGAGTGTAGAATAGAGTCAGAGGGTGAGCGTATCATTTGCGAGTGAGCAGGATCCAGGAGGCAGGTGGTTAGGAAGAAGTTTAGCAACCTTGTTAATACTAGCAGGGTTGAATAAGGGAAGTAATTATTGTACCTTTGGACATGGGGTGTTCAGTGGGGGAGGTCTCTGCACATTGGAGATCTCCTCACGAATTGTATCAATCTTATTTTTGAAGTGATTGGCAGTGAGTGAGTTAGTGGGTGGAGGCAGTGGAGGACAGAGTAGAGTGTTAAAGGTAGGGACTGGATGATAATGTGTTAATGAGTGTGATAAAATAGGTCTGTTTGGCAATGTGGAGGCAGAAATAGTATTTTAGGAGGGCACATTTATATTGGTTGAGGTCTTCCTGGGACTTAGTCTTACGTCACAGAAGCTCAAGAGCACAGCAATTGTTTTTTTAATTGTCTGTCTTTTTTTGTTTATAGCGCAAAAAATATAAAACGCAGAAGTGATCAAATACCACCAAAAGAAAGCTCTATTTGTGGGGAAAAAATTATGTACATTTTATTTGGGTACAGTGTCGCATGACTGCGCAATTGTTAGTTAAGGTAAAGCATTACCGTATCGCAAAAAATGGCCTGGACATAAAGGGTAAATATTCCGAAGGTCAAGTGATTAATACCGCTATAAAGTGGTTTTTGTTCTGAAAATAATAAACACGTTATACTTACCTGCTCGGTGCAATTGCTTTGCACAGAGTGGCCCTGAACCTCCTCTTCTGGGGTCTTCCGCTGGAGATCTTGGCTCCTCCTCCTCCCCGAATGCCCCCATGGCAAGCCACTTGCTATTCACTGTTGTGTTATCAAAGAAGGGTGTTAACGATAAAGCAAAGAGAATGAGATACATCTTTTGGACAAAAAGATGCAGCAGTGTTAAATGAAGTAATAAAAGGTAAAGCTTAGGAGTGACAATGAGTCCTTGTGGGAAGTCGTCCTGGACAGACCAAGAAACAAATGTATGCAAGTTAAAAGAGGGCAATGTGTAAGAGACATTGGGGGTTATTTACTAAAGGCAAATTCACTTTGCACTAAAAGTGCATTTGGAAGTGCAGTTGCTGTAGATCTGAGGGGAAGATTTGAAATGAGGGAAAGCTCTGCTGATTTTATCATCCAATTATGTACAAGCTAAAATGCGTTTTTTTTTTTTCCTTGCATGTCCCCCTCAGATCTACAGCGACTGCACTTCCAAGTGCACTTGTAGTGCAAAGTGGATTTGCCTTTAGTAAATAACCCGCATTGTTTCGCAGCAGGACACCTGCAAGAAGAAAGGGAGAATAAAAAAGGGGAGCGCTAAAGAAAGGGGGAGAAATTGAAGTGGGCAGAATATATGGGGGAAAAGGAAGATTCTAGAAAGGGGAAGGATGGTATGGGGGCAAAGGGAGTTTGTAGGGTCCATACCGTAATCCAGCCTCCTGGGACTTAAGTCCTCCAACTACACTGAAAGAAGGGAGCTGTCAAGATTTATATGACTATTACAGTCCAACCATGGGGTCCGAACATTGAGAAATTTAGTGTGGGTATCATTGAGTATTGTGGTTTCTCATGTGCCATAATGTCCATCATTCTCTGTTTCACTTCCGTGAAGTTGATAGTGGTTGTTTCCAGGCCTTATGCCGCGTACACACGGTCGGACTTTTCGTCTACAAAAGTCCAACGGACGCGGACGGACAAAATGCGGCTGACAATCCGATCATGTGTGGGCTTCCCCGGACTTTCAGCGGACTTTTCCAGCCACAAATCTGACGGACTTTAGATTTGAAACATGCTTCAAATCTTTACGTCGTAACTGCGCCAGACCCAGAAATCCGCTAGTCTGTATGCTAGTCCGACGGACAAAAACCCACGCTAGGGCAGCTATTGGCTACTGGCTATCAACTTCCTTATTTTAGTCCGGTGTACGTCATCACGTATGAATCCGTCGGACTTTTGTGTGATCGTATGTAGGCAAGTCCTTCGTTAGAAAGTCTGCCGCAAGTCCGCCAAAAGTCCATTGAAAGTCTGTTGGACAGGCTGTCGGACTTTTGTAGCCGAAAAGTCCGACCATGTGTACGCGGCATTAGGCCTTAGAACTGCAAACCCCACTAATTTACTAATGTAAAGAAAGCATTGGACGTAGCTGTCTAGAGTTTGTTCCAGTCTGCCTGTTCTAAGGTTTTATCCAAGTCTCTCTTGTCCATGTATGGAAGTTTAGTTGGGCCCGTAGCATCAGTAAGTGAGACTAGGCCCCTAAAGTAAAGCTGGGTATACACAGACTGAAAATCGTTCAGTTCAGCAGGAACCAGCCAAATTTCACTCTGTGTGTACCCCTTTCTGTTCAACAGAAGCCAGTCGGATGGTAGACTGGTTTCTGTCGAATGGCCCTGCTGGAAAACCAGCACTCAATCAGCAAGCACTGATCAGTGTATCCTAATGGGGGGGGTCCCCTGCTGTCAGCAAACAATAGCGCGATGGGGGAGATCCCTGCATCAAACATTGCTTGTGCGGATGTAGGGATCTGTAAGTTGAACAAAAGAACACTCTCCGTGCAGGCAGGTTGCTTACAGTACAGGAATTAGGTAGTTGGTTGGCCCAGGCTACTGAAAGGGTTAATGTTTTGCGCCTCAGTTCCTTTTTGGACTTTGCCTATTCGCCCTGTGATAAAAACCACTTCCCGCCCAGCCTATTGTCAAATGATGGCTGAGCAGGACCCTCGTCTTTTCAGGTGGACGTCATATGACGTCCTCCCGGAATGCATGGCTGTGAGGCCAGTCTGGGGCGCAATCTGTTATCGGCTGTGTCCACCAGACACAGCCGATGACAGTCAGTGTACCGGCCTGCTCCCGATACCATGTGATCGCTGTGACCAATTACAGCAGATCACATGACACTAGTAAACAATGTATGGCTTTGATTCGTGCCATTCATTGTGTACAATTATGTTGCTAGCTGTGATTGGTAACAGTGATCACATGGTACAGATAGGGTACCATGTGATTAGCTTTGGCCAATCACAGCTAACCACAATAGTAAACACCAAATTAATCTGTTTTATTCAGTAAAAATTGTTGCTTCTACCAGTGAAATTCATTGGTATAAGCAATCATAATATGTAAAAAAAAGAAAAAAAATCCTGATCACTTTTCCAGAGTAGTACAATGGTAACACTGTAGTGCTCTGGCCACAGTGTGTTAAAAAAATTGTGAAAAAAAAAGAAAAAAAAGTTATAAAAAAGGAAAGAAAATTTAAAAACAAACAATTATTATTATTTTTTTAACATACTGTCACCAGTCAGTGTCCCTGATCACCCCACAGATATATGATGACCCTGTACGCCACTGGTGACAGTATGTAAAAAAATGTATATATTTATAATGTCTTTATTTTTGCAAAAAATTGTGACAAAGAAAATACAACTTGGAAAAACTCACCATGCATCTTACTAAATACCTTGGACCTTCTGCTTTACAAAAAGGGTCATTTGGGGGGTATTTGTACTGTCCTGGCATTTTCTGGCCTCAAAAAATACCATGCCGTAATCCAGCCTCCTGGGCCTTATGTCCTCCAACTACACTGAAAGAAGGGAGCTGTCAAGATTTATATGACTATTACAGTCCAACCATGGGGTCCGAACATTGAGAAATTTAGTGTGGGTATCATTGAGTATTGTGGTTTCTCATGTGCCATAATGTCCATCATTCTCTGTTTCACTTCCGTGAAGTTGATAGTTGGTTGTTTCCAGGCCTTATGCCGCGTACACACAGTCGGACTTTTCGTCTACAAAAGTCCGACGGACGCCGACGGACAAAATGCGGCTGACAATCCGATCATGTGTGGGCTTCCCCAGACTTTCAGCGGACTTTTCCAGCCACAAATCTGACGGACTTTAGATTTGAAACATGCTTCAAATCTTTACGTCGTAACTACGCCGGACCCAGAAATCCGCTCGTCTGTATGCTAGTCCGACGGACAAAAACCCACGCTAGGGCAGCTATTAGCTACTGGCTATCAACTTCCTTATTTTAGTCCGGTGTACGTCATCACGTACGAATCCGTCGGACTTTTGTGTGATCGTATGTAGGCAAGTCCGTTCGTTAGAAAGTCTGCCGCAAGTCCACCAAAAGTCCGTTGAAAGTCTGTTGGACGGGCTGTCGGACTTTTGTAGCCGAAAAGTCCGACCGTGTGTACGCGGCATTAGGCCTTAGAACTGCAAACCCCACTAATTTACTAATGTAAAGAAAGCATTGGACGTAGCTGTCTAGAGTTTGTTCCAGTCTGCCTGTTCTAAGGTTTTATCCAAGTCTCTCTTGTCCATGTATGGAAGTTTAGTTGGGCCCGTAGCATCAGTAAGTGAGACTAGGCCCCTAAAGTAAAGCTGGGTATACACAGACTGAAAATCTTCCAGTTCAGCAGGAACCAGCCGAATTTCACTCTGTGTGTGCCCCTTTCTTTTCAATAGAAGCCAGTCGGATGGTAGACTGGTTTCTGTCGAATGGCCCTGCTGGAAAACCAGCACTCAATCAGCAAGCACTGATCAGTGTATTCTACTGGGGGGGGGGGGGTCCCTGTATCAAACATTGCTTGTGCGGATGTAGGAATCTGTAAGTTGAACAAAAGAACACTCTCCGTGCAGGCAGGTTGCTTACAGTACAGTGATTAGGTAGTTGGCTGGCCCAGGCTAGGGAAAGGGTTAATGTTTTGTGCCTCAGTTCCTGGGCTTTTTGGACTTGCCTATTCACCCTGTGATAAAAAACACTTCCCGCCCAGCCTATTGTCAAATGATGGCTGAGCAGGACCCTTGACTTTTCGGGTGGATGTCATATGACGTCCTCCCGGAATGCGTGGCTGTGGGGCCAGTCTGGGGCGCAATCTGTTATCGGCTGTGTCCACCAGACACAGCCGATGACAGATCAGTGTGCCGGCCTGCTCCAGATACCATGTGATCGCTGTGACCAATTACAGCAGATCACATGACACTTGTAAACAATGTATGGCTTTGATTCGTGCCATTCATTGTGTACAATTATGTTGCTAGCTGTGATTGGTAACAGTGATCACATGGTACAGATAGGGCTAATCACACCCCATCTGTACCATGAGATTATTGTGGCCAATCACAGCTAACCACAATAGTAAACACTGAATTAATCTGTTTTATTAATTAAAAATTGTTGCTTATACCAGTGAAATTCATTGGTACAAGCAATCATAATGTGTAAAAAAAAGAAAAAAAATCCTGATCACTTTTCCAGAGTAGTACAATGGTAACACTGTAGTGCTCTGGACATAGTGTATTGAAAAAATTGTAAAAAGAAAAAAAAGATTATTAAAAAGGAAAAAAATTAAAAACAAATTATTATTATTATTTTTTTTAACATACTGTCACCAGTCAGTGTCCCTGATCACCCCCACAGATATATGATGACTCTGTACGCCACTGGTGACAGTATGTAAAAAAATGTATATATTTTTAATGTCTTCATTTTCCAAAAAAATGTGACAAAAAAATACAACTTCGAAAAACTCACCATGCTTCTTAATAAATACCTTGGACCTTCTACTTTACAAAAAGGGTCATTTGGGGGGTATTTGTACTGTCCTGGCGTTTTCTGGCCTCAAAAATTCAGTACGTCAGGATTGATCAGGATTGAGTCAGTACGTCAGGATTGATCAAGGATTGATACGTCAGGATTGATCAATTCTCAGATATATACCTTAGGTTGTGAAATCTATAACTTTCCTACAGACTAAATAATATACACTGATTTGGGTTATTTTCACCAAAGAAATGTAGCAGAATACAATTTTGCCTAAATGTATAAAGAAAGGTTATTTATTTGCAAAATGTTTGGTCTTTTCGTTAATTTAGCAAAAAATAAAAAACCCAGTGGTGATTAAATACCACCAAAAGAAAGCTCGATTTGTGTGAAAAAAAAAAAAATTTCTTATGGGTACAGTGTTGCATGACCGCGCAATTGTCATTTATGTACTTCCTACCATGACCGCGCATTTGTCATTTAAAGTGTGACAGTGCTGAAAACTGAAAATTGGTCTGGACAGGAAGGGGGTGAAAGTGCCAATTATTGAGGTGGATAAATATAGGGGAAAAGCGGGATTCCAGAGACTAACGGTCTGCTTGTGGAGATGCCGTGAACACTATGGAACACTGAGGGGGACTGCTGCGCCCAGCAGTCCATTAGAAGCGAACTGCCAAACCTTGAGGAAAAATGCCAGATATGGACTACCAATTTTCTGAGGTACGCCTGGGCAGACTAGTTCAGTCAGGGAGGGTCATGTTGCTCTGGAAATGTATTTGTTGGACTTGCACGCAAATGTTTCAGTTGCATGAACTATTTAAAGCCTGGTCTAAAATCATTTAAAGGGGTGCATGATGGTTTTTAGAGTATGAAAGAACAGGGTTAGGGTAAAGCACACGTGGTGTATGAAGTAAGCCACTGTGGAAGGGTAACTAGGCATGGACTATTTAGAGAAGGAATGCAGTTGCTATGGGTGGCCAGAACTAGTACAAGGTACATTGCAGCCAGTCGTGAGGTGTGGTACCTGGCGAAGGTGACAGATCCTCTAGTAGCGAGGGGGTCAGTGATCTGCTTCCCTCCCAAGCGGTTGGTTTCCCAGGACCAAACCCACGGTACAGTGACCTCATGCGCCTGGCCGCATGATATGGTAGAGAAGGAGTAATTTATGTGCACGCATGAGGTCCACGCTAGGTGCACGGCGGGACCCCATTCTGTCACTGGGAGTGAGGTGGCAGAGGTACGCTGGACTGGTGGAGAGGATGTGGGCTCAGCAGCGTCCCCTCCCATACCTTATCAATCAAAGGTGTTTAGTGACACAGGTCAGCACTCTATTGGCTCATACACACGATCAGAAAATACCGCTTTCGAATCGATCGTACAATAATCTGATCGTTAGTACACAGCTGTCGAAGGCCAATCACCACAGTTCATCTGATATTATCCAATGGGACAGGCATGAATTTTTTTCTCGTACGATACCAGATTGTATGATTTTCTTTTAATTCGAAAATACAATACAAATACATTACAACACATTACATCACATCCAAATTTGTATTCTGTTGTATGAGAATTATCATCACTTTAGCAAACTCTTCATTTTCGATATGAGACTAGCATGAAAAAAAAAAAAAAGGAAGCTCATTTGTCCAATATTCTTATTGTGTGTACCAGGAATGAGGCTCTGTTCACATATATGCGAATCAGATGGACTTTGAACTGCATCCGATTTCCATAACATGCGAACCAGACTGGCTTTCAATGGAACTGGTTCACATTTATGAGGGCCGGTTGCGATGTGAATTAAAAATGCGTTTTACAGTCCGGTTTAGATGCGATTTCAGTGTCAAATTTGCACCTGACCGCACCGGACCCGCCTATGTGTGAACCGAGCCTAAGGGCCCTTTCACACTGAGGCGGTTTGCAGGCGCTATTGCGCTAATAATAGCGCCTGCAAACCGTCCCGAAAGTGCCGCTGCTTTGCCTCCAGTGTGAAAGCCCCGAGGGCTTTCACACTGGAGCGGTGCACTAGCAGGATGGGAAAAAATGTCCTGCTAGCAGCATCTTCGGAGCGGTGAAGGAGCGGAGTGTATACCGCTCCTTCACCGCTCCTGCCCATTGAAATCAATGGGATAGCGCGGCTATACCGCCAGCAAAGCTTTGCGATGGTTTTTTAACCCTTTCTCAGCCGCTAGCGGGGGGGGTAAAACCCCCCCCGCTAGCGGCCGAATACCGAAGGTAAAGTGCCGCTTACAATAGCAGCGCTTTACCGCCGACGCCACCCCCGCCTCAGTGTGAAAGGGCCCTTGGAGGGATTCTGCACATTTTCTACTGCACACTGTATAATGATCATCTCTAAATCTAGGGTACCGCCATAATGTTTGGTTCTCACATGAATGCGGCCCCCGCCTGGTCCCAGGCATTGATGAGCACGCACATGTGCAAGGTACCCCCATGTGCAGGGCGAGTGGTCCCACATCTGTATATATCTTTCAAAGGATAGTTCACCTTTACAAAAAACCTACCTATGCAGGTAAGGGATGTTTGTGAATTGAAACAAACTGTGCAGCTCTGACTAAAAATAAACAATACCCTTGCTATAGGAGGCCATTCACATATCTTTTAAAGCCTGACTGGAATACTCCCAGGAGGTTACTAAGTGAGGCCTTGTTGTTACTGATCACCTCCACCATCACAGGAGTGAGCTCTTTCTCTGATTCAAAACCCCTCACATACTTTTTCTATCCTCTGATGCAGTAGCTCTGACCTCAGCATTTGAGAGTTCACTCCTGTGATGGTGGAGGTGAGCAGTGATGACTAGGCCTCACTTAGCAACGTCCTAGGAGTACTTATGAAACCTGACTGGAATACTCCCAGGACGTTGCTAAGGTACACTATATTGTCAAAAGTACTGGGACACCTGCCTTTACACGCACATAAACTTTAATGGCATCCCAGTCTCAGTCCGTAGGGTTCAATATTGAGTTGACCCACCTTTTGCAGATATAACAGCTTCAACTCTTCTGGGAAGGCTGTCCACAAGGTTTAGGAGTGTGTCTATGGGAATGTTTGACTATTCTTCCAGAAGCGCATTTGTGATGTCAGGCACTGATGTTGGATGAGAAGGCCTGACTCACAGTCTCCGCTCTAATTCACCCCAACGGTGTTCTATCAGGTTGAGGTCAGGACTCTGTGCAAGCCAGTCAAGTTCCTCCACCCCAAACTCACTCATCTATGTTTTTATGGACTTTGCTTTGTGCACTGGTCCAAATCATTTGGTGGAGGGGGGATTATGGTGTGGGGTTGTTTTTCAGGGGTTGGGCTTTGTCCCCTTAGTTCCAGTGAAGGGAACACTTTGGGCGTCAGCATACCAAGACATTTTGGACAATTTCATGCTCCCAACTTTGTGGGAACAGTTTGGGGGTGGCCCCTTCCTGTTCCAACATGACTGCACACCAGTGCAAAAACAAGGTCCGTAAAGACATGATGAGTGAGTTTGGGGTGGAGGAACTTGACTGGCCTGCACAGAGTCCTGACCTCAACCCAATAGAACACCTTTGGGATGAATTAGAGTAGAGACTGCGAGCCAGGCCTTCTCATTCAACATCAGTACCTGACCTCACAAATGCGCTTCTGGAAGAATGGTAAAACATTCCCATAGACACACTCCTAAAGCTTGTGGACATCCTTCCCAGAAGAGTTGAAGCTGTTATAACTGCAAAGGTTGGGCCAACTCAATATTGAACCCTACGGACTGAGACTGGGATGCCATTAAAGTTCATGTGTGTGTAAAGGCAGGCGTCCCAATACTTTTGATAATATAGTGTAAGTAAATGTACTACGCCTATAGCAAGGGCTTTATTCAGCGTTAGTCAGAGCTGCACATTTTGTTTATATCTACAGACAACCCTTATCTGCATAGACAGTTTTGTAGTAAAGGTGGACTATCCCTTTAAGACCCTGGTCATACTGGTGTTAGAAACAGGTGTTTGGGGTGTGTTTGTGCCACTCCCCAAAAGCCTAGGAAAGCAGCCTACAATGGATAATATGGACAGCAGACAGAGCCTGTAGCCTTTGTGGGTTATTTACTAAAGGCAACTCCACTGTGCACTACAGTGCCTTTAGTAAATTGTACTTGGAAGTGCAGTCGCTGTAGATCCGAGGGGGACATGCAAGGAAAATAAAAAACAGCATTTTTGCTTGTACGTGATTGGATGATAAAATCAGCAGAGCTTCCCCTCATATCTACAGCGAGTGTAGTGCACAGTGGATTTGCCTTTAGTAAATCAACCCCATTTGGGTTTATTTACTAAAACTGGAAAGTGCAAAATCTGGTGCAGCTCTGCATAGAAACCAATAAGCTGCCATTTTCTATTGTCAAAGCTTAGATGAAGTTAGAAGCCGATTGGCTACCATGCAAAGCTGCACCAGATTTTGCACTCTCCAGTTTTGGTAAAACAACCCCATCGTGTCTCTGTTCAGCAAAAATAAAGCTACATGTGGAGTCTGAGAGAAGTTGAAGCTTGTCAGTTCCCTCCATTCAAATCCATGGCAACGTGCCGATAATCCACCAGTAGTATATACAGCGTGTTTGTCAAGCACTTATCAATCTTCAGTGAGTGAAAAAAAAAACACTTCCCCATTAATAAAAAAAAAAAAAAATCAGCTGGATGGCATCTGAAATGCGTTTTTAACGTTGCTTTAAATGCGTCAAAAATACACATTATTGCTATAGGCGAGTTTGGTTCATGTTAGTGAAAGCGTTAAAATGTTTGACAGCGATTTTTAAAGGGAGTGAGGCGTATTGGAAGCTATGAAGACAGGGCCCTCTGATCCCTCCTGTATTGATTTGTATTGTATCTGTACTGTCTGTCCTCATGCTGTAAAGCGCTGCGCAAACTGTAATGCCCCGTACACACGATCAGAATTTCGGCCCGCAAAAGACCGATGAGAGCTTTTCATCGGAAAATGCGACCGTGTGTATGCTCCATCGGACTTTTGCTGGCCGAATTCCAGCCAGCAAAAGATTGAGAGCATGCTCTCAATTTTTCGGTCGGCAAAAGTTCCTATCCGAAAATGCGATCGTCTGTGGCAATTCCGACGCGCAAAATTCCTACGCATGCTCGGAAACAATTCGACGCATGCTCGGAAGCATTGAACTTCATTTTCTCGGCTCGTCGTAGTGTTGTACCTCACCGCGTTCTTGACGGTCGTAAGTTCAGTGAACTTTTGTGTGACCGTGTGTATGCAAGGCAAACTTGAGCGGAAACCCGTCGGAAAAGCTGTCATATCTTTTTCCGACGAGAAATCCGATCGTGTGTATGCGGCATTAGCGCTATAGAAATCCTGTATTATTATTTTTAAATCAAGACTTTTTTATTGACAAGGAAGACAATACAGTGCTTGTACAATATAGATTTGGAAAGCATAGATGCCAACCATCAACATTTACCATAAAATATAGGACCAGGTACATGGCATCACATCATAAATCCTGTATTATAATAATAAAATTGGGCAATCTGTGTGGCGTGTAACAATACCGGAGATGTAATGTGTATTGGGGTGTACCCGAACACTCCCCATCAGGTCATTTCCAATTTTATTTTCGATACTCAAATGATTGAATGCCATCGATCGTCAATAAGTCATTTATGTACTTCCTACCCTCCATCTCAGGGGGGTTTATTAGGCTGGGATCAATGAAGGATCCCCGATAGGGTCAGATGGGGTGACATAAGATCATCCCTCTGAAGGGTGTGAATTATTGTATTGATAGACTTTTTATATTGGAGCTCAGTACAAGGCTCAGTTGTGTCTATGGGAATCCATGGAGACAGGTTGTGTTTAGGAATGTCTATTCACTGACACAAGACCGGTAACCAGGACAAACACAACACCCAGAGCCCTCACTAACGGAAACCACTTAGGGATTCTCCACACCAAGCGGGAACCATGGTGGAGCCCTGGTAACCGGCAGCGGCGTAGCTCAGCGCGGCTGATACGGAGTTACGCACGCCCACTAGCGTAAAAACATCTGTGAATAGCGCTGCTTCTAGGTAACGCCAGTCTCTCGCCAAGCGCATTGCGGCGGTTACTAGGACACTATTAGGCCCCGCCCTCATTCAGAGTCATCATCCAATCATGACAAACAGTCAATCATTTGAATGGAACCAATCCGTGCCAGGTTACAGCGCCTGACAGACAGCCAATCACCACCTCGATATACTTGACTGGCAGGTTGATGATCAATAGCTGCTTTCTCAGTCGGCCCGCCCACCTACTATTGACCAATGCTAGGATACCTAGACGTAAGAGAGCTAGGACTCGCCTATAAAAGAGGACGCGCTCTCACAGGCGGAGACATCGTTTTCTGGGCTTCCAGGGAAAGTATACACAGACAGCATGAGGGAGATTGTACATCTACAGGCCGGTCAGTGCGGCAACCAGATCGGAGCCAAGGTGAGCTGTGTGTGAGGGGAGGCGGGCGGCTCATTTCACTATTTCGTGTCTCCCGAAGCCGGGGTCTTCCTTCCCTCTTCTAATGTAGTAACGGTGGAGGAGCCATTGAGCCCGGGCTATGTGTACTCGGAGGGAAGGTGGGGGGACATTCAGGCTTGGCTCAAGTGTTGTCCGGCTGTTAAGGGGTTAAAATGCAGACTCCAATCACCTTTCCCGCTTCCAGGCCAACAGCCAGCCACGCCCACCCTCCTGTCAGCGTGGTTTGGAGAGGGATTGGGGCGTGGCCGTTCAACCTGTTCTGTCAGGTTTCAAATTCAAACGTTGTAGTTGGCGGGATCGGAGGGCACCTGGGTGGTGATCGGGGCTGCTGAGCACGTGGGGTCGCCCATACATTGTACAATACTACATCATTAGAACAAACCTAGACAACTACATTGTGTGTGTGAAATCAGGCCATTATACCACATGGTATATATTGTACAATCGGATTGTATAGTCACATCTATATTGTAGGGTGGTGATGTGTGAACCAATTAAGACCTGTCTCAGTGATTAGATCGAAGGCTGATTATACTTTTTTTTTTTTTTTTTTTTTTTTTTTTATCTATCAGCTATGTGATGCACAAGCCTGTTTGATTTGATATTAAAAGGACTGTTTTGCTTTTGTCCTTTATATTACCACATTTTGGTAAATATAAAGTAACTACACAATCTGATTGTACTGTGTGTGTGTGTGGTCAGCTTTAGCGTTTAGTAAGAAAAGCGTTTTTGTTGCTGCTCTGCCACAAATCGTACAGAAGTCTGCAAATTCTTCAGTATGAGGGCCACTCTGTAGATTATATAAATACTCGTGGGCTAAAAATCCTTTTTTTTTTTTTTTTTTTTTTTGTAGGGTTCCCTCCCACCATCATAACTGCACTGGAACACATCAAAAAAGCTCATGCAGAAATTGTAGTGTGGATTGGCCCAAGTCTGGCTGTAGCATTAAAGTGGGTGGTTGGAGGTGGACCAGGCCTGGTCAGAGGAACTTCTGCCTGATGAATGTTGGGGCAGGCACATTGTTGGTTGCTATGATGCTGGGTGTCATAGCAACTGATAGAGGAGCAGATAGAGCCTGTGCTGGGGGAGGATGTTGGGTGCAGCCTGGCTGTGACCTGAGGGCTGCAGTTGTAAGACCCCCTAGGGTTGTGTCTTGAGGCCAACATAATGGGTTTTTTTTTTTTTTAGATGACTTTCATGGCTCGAACAAGTGTATTGTGGCAACCTTCCACTCATGTCATTAGAATTTTTGGTTGCTTGTCCTGTAGGCAAAAGCTGGTTGACTATGGAACATCATCGCCACTGAATGGTCTTAACCTCCTAATAGTGACTGCTAACTTTTTTTTTTTTTTTTTTTTTTTTTTTTTTTTTCCTGATTTTTCTAAACCAATGCAATTGTATAGGGGTGCAGAATGAGTTCCATCTTCATTTTGGAATAGCAGGTGTCACTAAGACTTTTTTTTTTTTTCTGACCATGGTGAATATTGCAGCCGTACTTGGGTTGTAACATTCCTAAAACCCCCCCCCCTCACCACTATTAGATCGTGCCCTACTTATCTGAATTGTGGGATATTTAGACATCTGTATGGATTATAGCACAGCTGTGTGGCTCCACTGCATCATCCAATCACAGGGCTCTGTTATTGGGCAGACAAGTCTAATCTCTCACTGTGGCAAGGGGACTTGGATCTCAATAAAGCACAAGTGTGGTGAGATCACTGCATGTGTAGTCTATTGATGACCTGTCCCAGCCTCATGATGGTGGTCTGTACCAGTGTACAGGGCTGGGGGAAGTCTGCAGGAGCCTGTGCATTGCACCTGTGATCAGCGGCAGTACTGTGCAGGCACTAAAGCAAAGATTTGATAAATGCAGGTTTATTATAAATACATTTTTGGATAAAGGTGGACTATGCCTTTAAAGAAATCTGTACTTGCATTAAATGCTTAATATCTGGCATACAAATAGCAGGCAGCTCGTTATGTTCTGTGTGTTCTTCTATGCTTGATTATAGAAATAACTTCATAGATTACATCACTCGCCTATTTCTAAGTACAGTGGCCATTACAGTAATTTGACTAATGACAGGCGAGGCCAAGTCACAAATGACTTGGGAAGGTCTCTGTATAGATGACAATACAAGCAGATTCTGCAGTGTCTAATAGGTGTATCGCTTATGCAGAATAGGGGATGGTTTGGGATATAAGCTTGGTAGGCTGGGGTACTACATAGCTTGAGTTTCTCTAATAAAAGCGTTGATTTGTTAAAACTGGAAAGTACAAAATCTGGGGCAGCTGTGCATGGTAGGTAGTCAATCTGATTAAAACCTCAATGTTCAATCAAACTTTGACAGTAAAACCTGGAAGCTGATTAGTTGCTAAGCAGAGCTGCACCAGATTTAGCACTCCAGTTTTGGTAAATGAACCCCAAAGTCAAGATAGAGATGTGTCTGACATGAAATTCAGGCTCTAGGTGAGCAAAGCTTGTCTTGAAGGTTGTAGTAACGAGACCTAGACAGGAAAGTGACTTGTTGCTCTAATAACTGAAATTTTTATTTTTTAGTTCTGGGAAGTAATCAGCGATGAACATGGCATTGACCCAACTGGCACATACCACGGTGATAGTGATCTCCAGCTGGAAAGAATAAATGTGTACTACAATGAAGCCTCAGGTGAGCAGTTCTCCATCTTCAGTGCTTCTCTTACAGCCAGTAGTAAAAATGGTGCTTACAATCTAATGTATACTTTGCAGGTGGCAAATATGTTCCCCGTGCTGTTCTGGTGGACTTGGAGCCCGGCACAATGGACTCTGTGCGGTCTGGACCCTTCGGGCAGATCTTCAGACCAGACAACTTTGTGTTTGGTAAGTGTTAAATGGGAATAAACCAAATGCTAAAACATGGAATTGTGGGGGTTTAAAGTAGTGATGGTGCATAGTGTTCTGCATTCAGGAGATTAAAAATGGGTGTGTATTGGTAAGGGTCAGCCTCATTTGGCATTAGCTTTGCACAGTTGCCAGTTCTTTTAATCTGACATGTGAATTACTTGTTTTCTGTGGCAGATTTAATGCAGGCAAAGCGCTTAATGAACTATAGAACATGTATCGCTGCCTTTCTGAAACGCTTCCAGTTTTCAGGCGTAAGGAATCCCTGCTAAAGTGTGGCTAAATGCCTTTCTCTGTGAGGTTTATTTCATATACACAAATTAAATGGCCTTCAAAACAGTAAACATGAGTGTCCACTTTGGTAACGAACACCCCTTTTATCATTGAAGGTGAGTTTTCTCACAGACCGCAACTCTGGTAATGAGTGTTCCTGGTATCCATCGTTTAGTTATAACTGTCTTCACCACTGGCCCTTCTAAATCTCCTCCTTTTGGGTGGGGAAAGTCCATCTACGCTAACATCTGGTGGAATCCTGTTTGAGAAGCTGCTGCTTCTGACATCCTGTATGATGTCAGTGAAACAAATTAGAAACTGTATGCCTTGGTAAAGGGTCCATGTGATGGGTTGAAATGTGCTGCCAGTTATGACTTGACCCTTGGCTGTCAGCTTTCTATGGGTGTTGGAGCTTGGTGTCTCCACTGGCTGCTGTCAGAGTATTTAAAGCAGTTCTTCAGCCTAGAAATAAGAAATTAAGTCAACAGCTACAAATACTACAGAAACCACGTGTGGACAAAAAAGGCTGCACTCACAATACAATATTGAAGGTTTATTGAAGAGTTAAAAGCATATATCCAAAAGAGCAATGACATGGGCAAAAGGTGACTTGTTTCACACGACTAGCATGCTTTGTGGGTTTTGACAAAGCAGGCTAGCTGCGTGAAACTCATTGCCTTTTGCCGTGCCATTTGTATATGCTTTTAACTCACTAAATCCTCAATTTTGCATAGTATTGGGATTGCAGTCATCTATTTTATATATTTTTTTTTTTTTTTCACATGGGTGTGTGAACTTCTGTTTGGATTGCTGTGGTGATCTGTCAGAACAATGTAAAATTATACCCTGCTATCGGTCAGATCAGGGAGGTGTGGGGCTGGTCCGTTCATAACATGGTGAACCTATAACTGGGCCAGTCAATCAAGAGGGCTGAATGCCCTCTGCATGAATACTGAGTTGGGCATGAGCAACTGTGCATTCTAAACAAGTTGTTTACCTGCCTATTCACATTCTGCAGAGTAGGAACACTGGGGTTGATTTTCTAAAGGCAAATATACTGTGCACTTGCTCTGGATCTGAGGAGAAGCTCTGCTGACTATCATCTAACCATGAGCAAACAAAAATGCTGTTTTCTTTGCATGGGATGAGTGTTTGCAAAGTGAAGCTTTATCTCATTAAGCTCTGGAACACATGCAATTGCAGTGCACCGTTCATTTGCCTTTAGTAAATCCACACCTATCTGTTCCTCAGATAATACTCCTGTACTTGGTTTGGTGTAATTGAGAAATAAATCCAAAATTGTATCCTACCAATACAAATTTCTGATGGGCTGCTTTAGGTTTCTGCACTTAAAATGCCATTTATATCTGTAAAATTAACATTTTTCTCTCCTCCCCCCCCCCCCCCCCCTTTTCAGGTCAGAGCGGTGCTGGAAACAACTGGGCGAAGGGTCACTACACAGAGGGAGCAGAACTGGTTGACTCAGTATTGGATGTTGTAAGGAAAGAAGCAGAAAGCTGTGACTGTCTCCAGGGCTTCCAGCTCACACACTCTCTGGGTGGTGGTACTGGCTCTGGTATGGGTACCCTTCTTATCAGCAAAATCAGAGAAGAGTATCCAGACAGAATCATGAACACTTTCAGCGTTGTGCCCTCCCCCAAAGTGTCCGATACTGTAGTAGAGCCATACAATGCCACCCTGTCTGTGCACCAGCTTGTAGAAAACACAGATGAGACCTACTGCATAGACAATGAAGCTCTGTACGATATCTGCTTCAGAACCCTCAAACTCACCACCCCCACCTATGGTGACTTGAACCATCTGGTATCGGCCACCATGAGTGGAGTCACCACTTGCCTGCGTTTCCCTGGCCAGCTGAATGCTGACCTGCGTAAACTGGCTGTCAACATGGTGCCCTTCCCTCGTCTGCACTTCTTCATGCCAGGCTTTGCCCCACTCACCAGCCGCGGTAGCCAGCAGTACCGTGCCTTAACTGTGCCTGAGCTGACCCAGCAGATGTTTGATGCCAAGAACATGATGGCTGCTTGTGACCCACGTCATGGCCGCTATCTGACTGTAGCTGCCGTGTTCAGAGGCCGTATGTCTATGAAAGAGGTGGATGAGCAGATGTTGAATGTCCAGAACAAGAATAGCAGCTACTTTGTGGAATGGATTCCCAACAACGTGAAGACTGCAGTCTGTGACATCCCACCAAGAGGCCTTAAGATGTCTGCCACCTTCATCGGTAACAGCACAGCCATTCAGGAGCTGTTCAAGCGCATCTCTGAGCAGTTTACTGCTATGTTCCGCAGAAAGGCCTTCTTGCACTGGTACACTGGGGAGGGCATGGATGAGATGGAGTTCACTGAAGCAGAGAGCAACATGAATGACCTGGTGTCTGAGTACCAGCAGTACCAGGATGCCACAGCAGAAGAGGAGGGAGAATTCGAAGAGGAGGCTGAGGAAGAAGCTGCATAATCCAACCTGTTATCTGTTGTACATTTTCAAACCTGTTCTGTTTACTTGTATGTGTCTTTCCATGTTTTTCTTTCCATGTTTGTTACAGTAGTCTTGAGCCACTGAATTTCTGACTGCCCTAAAGTGAAACTCAAGGATTGCCTGGCCTTCATGTATTCTAAAACCATACATAGGGCTGCCAACTTGGATTTCTCTAATGGAAACCTGAGAAGTATAGGGGCTATAATTGTAATTTTATTTCTGAATGCTAGTTTCCTGGCTTCAATATTCACTAAACTAGAAAAGTATAGAACTTCTGATGTGTGCTTGTTAAACTCAGGACTTTTCTAAAGCCAGGCAACTAGCACTAGGAGCCAACTGCCTGTATATCTTGGCACAGGTTTTCTTCAGCTGTTACAGAATTAAAGTTGGTACAGCAGAAAGAAGCTTAAAAGTAGTTCTAGCTGCTGTAAACTGTTGAATACTACTGTTCGTTACCTAAACCCATGTTCATATTTCAATGCAAGTTGTACAGAATAACTATTAAACCGTTTTTCATAAGATTCTTGGTGTCCTTTTCTCTTATAGTACTTTTCCAAAGATGGGTCTGAAACCTAGTGAACATAAAAGTGAGATGGGTATAGGGTACGGTCATGTGACACTCCAAATACTGCAAACTGAGTTCTGTACTCCAGCAAGAAATTAAGTTGGCAGCTCACATACTGTAGCTGCTGATTTTTAATACTCACTTGCCTGTCCTGGAATCCAGCGATGCTGATTCCATCGACTCAGGTGCTGCTGCCACTATTTGAAAGGTGCCAAATGTAGCACGGGGAGGGGGGGGGGGTGGGAGGAGGGGAGAGCAGCTGAGCTTCCGCTTTCAACCTGTACTCTGCTGTAAGGGCTGGTTCACACCACATGTAATCCAATGTGGGTTTTTAATTTAAATTTTTTTTCTGCATCAAATTTATGAATGGTAGGTTATTATATGGTTTCCCATGGCATGGTTCACACCAGTGTATTCAGTTCAAGGGAAAAGAGTGCTGCTTTCTGCACTGTACTAATGCATTGAAATGTGCATGTCCTTGTGTAGTAAAAAATATACCAGAACCAGAGTTCTGAACATGCAAGCAAACCGGTTGCATTGCCCAGTATGGTGCAGACCTTAGCCAAGCCCTTTATTTGGCTTTTTTTTTTTTTTTTGCACTGCAATAGTTAATATTTTCAGGGATAGAAAATGTGACGCACTACCTCCTGATTGCAGTGCATGTTCAATTAAAAAAAAAATTTTTTTTTTTGAGTATTCTGACAGGAAAAGGAATGAAAGATGCTGCTGGCACTTCCCTATACTAGGAATTAACACAAACCCACACTTTGCCTATGCAGAGGTGCTGTTGGGCTTTAGCTTTCTGGCATATTGGCCTTTAAAGAGGAACTTAAACTGGAATTCCAGCTTAAACCAAACCCTTTTTTGACTTTCATGCCTTGCTTTCGCTGTGTGGAGGTGGACATTGTGGTAGAGGCAGGTTTTTAGCTTCATGTTGGCCTCCAGTATCAAGTGTGCAGCACAGTAGTACCATTTATCAAAACTGGTGAGGTATCCGTGTCTTGAATCTCATAATGCAGGGTCAATTAACTTGTATACCCTGCCTTGAGTGTTCTTACCCCTTCTTGAAATTTTCCACATTGTCATGTTACAACCAAAAATGTAAATGTATTTTATGTGATGGACCAACACAAAGTGGCACGTAATTGTGGAAGGAAAATGATAAATGGTTTTCACATTTTTTACAAATATCTGAAATGTGTGGTGTTCAGCCCCCTTTACTCTGATACCCCTAACTAAAATCTAGTGGAACCAATTGCCTTCAGAAGTCACCTAATAAGTCCACCGTCTAAATACAGCTTTGTGAAGCCCTCAGAGGTTGGTTTGAGAACCTTGGTGAGCAAGCTGCATCATGAAGGTCAGAAATTTAAAGCATGATTGGGTTATTTAAAAAAAAAAAAAAAAAAAGCTTTGGACCTCTCTGAGCACTGTTCAAGCCATCTGAAAAATGGAAAGTGTGGCACAACTGTAAACCTACCAAGACATGGCCGTCCACCTAAACTGACTGGCCAGGTAGGAAGAGCATTAACCACTTGCTGACTGCTGCACGCCGATTTACGTCCTAAGTTTGGTGGCGGATATCGTTGTTATGGCAGCAGTTAGCTGCCATATCCCCGGTTTCGTGCGTCGGACGGCTTTCAGATAAAAGTGGTCTCTGCGGTGGCTTTGTTGCAAGATCACTTTTCGGTGGCGGGAGAGAGGCGTTCGCGTCTGTCCCCTTGTGCCTGGAGACGAGTGAGGGGAAGATGGCGCCCACTTGTCTCCATGACACTGCAGGGCGGTAGCAACGTCAAAACGTCACCTCCGCCCACACGTCTTAAAGGCACCACTTTTTTTTTTTAATTGCATTTTAGTGTAAGTATAAGATCTGAGATCTTTTTGATCTCATATTTTAAGAGGTCCTTTTTTTCTATTACAAGGGATGTTTACATTCCTTGTAATAGGAATAAAAATGACTTTTTTTACAGTGTAAAAATAAATAAAATCATGTAAAATAAGAATATATATTTTTTTTAAACAACCCCTCCCCCCCCGTCCCGACAAGCTCGCGCGCAGAAGCGAATGCATACGTGAGTAGCGCCTGCATATGAAAATGGTGGTTAAACCACACATGTGAGGTATCGCTGCAATTAGAGCGAGAGCAATAATTCTAGCCCTAGACCTCTGTAACGCAAAACATGTAACCTGTAGAATTTTTTTTCTTTTTTTTTTTTTTCAAACGTCGCCTATGGAGATTATTGAGGGTAAAAGTTTGATGCCATTCGACGAGCGGGTGCAATTTTGAAGTGTGACATGTTTGGTATCAATTTACTTGACATAACATTATCTTTCAGTTAGTTGCCGTGTGTGTGTTGGGTTTTTTTTTTTTTTTTTTTCCTAGCAAAAAAAAAAACTGTTTTAAATTCCAAAATGAGGCTGGTCCTTAAGTGGTTAATCATAGCAGCAGACAAGAGGCCCATGGTAACTCTGGAGGAGCTGCAGAGATCCACAGCTCAGGTGGGAGAATCTGTCCACAGGACAAATCTTAGTCGTCCACTCTACAAGAGTGGCAAGAAGTCCAGTTTGCGAGAAGCCATGTGGGGGACACAGCAAACATGTAGAAGAAGGTGCTCTGGTCAGATGAGACCAAAATTGAACTTTTTGGCCTAAAAGCAAAATGCTGTGTGGTGGAAAACTAACACTGAACGCACCATCCCCACTCTGAAACGTTGTGGGGATGCTTTTCTTTGACAGGGAAGCTGCTCAGAGTTGATGGGAAGATGGACGGAGCCAAATATAGGGCAATCTTTGAAGAAAACCTGTTAGAGTCTTCAAAAAGACTTGAGACTGGGGCAGAGGTTCACCTTCCAGCAGGACAATGTAAACATACAGCCAGAGCTACAATGGAATGGATTAGATCAAAGCATATTCATGTATTAAAATGGTCCAGACCTAAATTCAATTGATAATCTGTGGCAAGACTTGAATTGCTGTTCAGACGCTCTCCATCCAGTCTGACAGAGCTTGAGCTATTTTGCAAAGAAGAATGGGCCAAATTTTCACTCTAGATATGCAAAACTGGTAGAGACATCCCCAAAAAGACTCAGCTTTAGTTTCAGCAAAAAGTGGTTCTACAAAAGGGCTAAATACAAATGAACACTACACTTTTCAGATATTTTAATTGTAAAAATGTTTGAAAATCATTTTCCTGCCACTTTGTGTTTGGTCTATCGCATAAAATCCCCCCCAAAAATTACGTTTTTGGTTGTAACATGACAGTGTGGAAAATTTCAAGGGGTAAGAATACTTTTTTCAAGGCACTGTAGAGCTATACTAGGTCCTGCCTTTAATGTTCTTAAGCTATATTGGAAGATCTTTTATACCATGAGGTTTAAACGAGCTTCACTGACCAGCCACAAATATACAGATAGCCGCTAGGAAAGATTATGTACCTTCAAATCTGCCTAGCAGCCTTTTTGTGTGAGATATTATTTATATATAATATATATCTCTATTAGTGCTGAAACGATTAATTGATCATGAAAATAGTTGTCAACTATTTTCATAATTTAATTGGTTGGCCTGCATACAGAATGCATTATTTGTTTACATATCAGGAACTACAGTGCAGCACACATACAGCTCAGTACGCTGTCCATACATGTCAGTAAGTGCTTGTGAATGTGTGAGGAGTAATGCCTCATGGAACATGTAGTCCTGGGCAGGAAGTAAGTGGTTCTTTAGTCCAGAAGTTTTTTACCTTGCTATAGGGGCCCTCTATATTACACTTAGCAGCTTGCTATTGGGGCACTCTGAGGGCAGGAGGAGCCAGAAGCATTGTGTGGGGACCCCAGAAGAGGAGGATCGGGGTTGCTCTGTGCAAAACCATTACATTGAGCAGGTACGTATAACATGTTTGTGGTTTAAAAAAAAAATTACGTTAAAGACTGCAGGGAATATTAGTATCTGAACCCAGAGAAGGTAGAGGCTGATAGACTGGGGGTAATATAAGACATTATAATTACATTTAAAGTAAACTTTTACCAGTATTGTGCATTATATTTAAAATGGTCATATTCATGGAAAAAAAAAGTCTCAGCTTTTAGTACTACTTTAAATATAAAAGATTTATATCTCCCTTCCACCCTTCATATAGATTCATGTCTGACTTCTAGTTAAAATTCCCATATATCCTACTTCTGGGTGTATTTATTAACCACTTCAGCCCCGGACCATTTGGCTGGCCAAAGACCAGAGCGTTTTTTGCAATTCGGCTGACAATTGCGCTGTCGTACGACGTGGCTCCCAAACAAAATTGATGTCCTTTTTTTCCCCACAAATAGAGCTTTCTTTTGGTGGTATTTGATCACCTCTGCGGTTTTTATTTTTTGCGCTATAAACAAAAAAAGAGTGCCAATTTTGAAAAAAAACGCAATATTTTTTCTTTTTTCTATAATAAATATCCCCAAAATATATATAAAAAAAGAACTTTTTTTCCTCAGTTTAGGCCGATACATATTCTTCTACATATTTTTGGTAAAAAAATTGCAATAAGCGTTTGGTTTGTGCAAAAGTTATAGCGTCTACAAAATAGGGGATAGTTTTATGGCATTTTTATTAATAATTTTTTTATTTTTTTTTTTTATCGTGACTGCGACATTATGGCGGACACATCGGACACTTTTGGTGCTATTTTGGGGCCATTCACATTTATACAGCGATCAGTGCGATTAAAAATGCACTGATTACTGTGTAAATGTGACTGGCAGTGAAGGGGTTAACCAGCAGGGGGCACTGCAGGGGTTAAGTGTGTCCTAGGGATGTGTTCTAACTGTGGGGGGGGGGGGCTACATGTGTCACAACACCGATCGCGATCACAGGGAGCTGTGATCAGTGTCCTGTCACTAGGAAGAATGGGGAAATGCTTGTTTACATCAGCATTTCCCCGTTCTTCCTCTCCGTGAGACGTTCGCTGGTATCCCTGCGAACATAGGGACCCGCGATCACACTCGCGGCGGGCGCGTGCGCCCACAATGCCGCGTCTTAAAGGGCAATGTACAGGTACGTTAATATGCCTGTACGTGCCCTTCTGCCGACCTATATCGGCGGTCAGCAAAGGGTTAATATATATAAGTAATACGTATTATTACTTTCACAGTATAAATAAACCCCTTATAGTAGCGATTATCTGTTCTTTTTGTACTATAAAGGGCTCATTTTCTTTTTTTTTTTAACCCCATTATGACAGGTGATACAAAAAAAAACATGCTGCTGCTACTAAACGTCTTAGGCCTGGTTCACACCTATGTGTTTTTTTGGTGCTTTTTGCAGAAATGCACTACAGTTCATTTAACGTGGTTTCCTATGGGACACGTTCACATCTATGCTTTTTTCAGCCGCTGCGTATTTGGAAAGGGTCAAGGCCTTATTTCAACGTAAAATTACTTTTTTTGCATGTAATGCGTTTTTGCAGCAATTTGCATTTTTTAATCTGCCCAACAACAAATTGGCCAAAAAAAAGCATAAAAAATGCAAATTGTTTGTGTAAAAATGCAAAACGCACTGCAGAAACGGATCAAAAGCAAACTGCACAGGTGTGCACCGAGCCTCATGCTGGCCATACAGGTATAGATTTTCAGACGAGAATCTTTGAACGAAAAATCTTTGTACGTTCGCTGAATAAAAGAATGTCATTTGAAATTTTGTCTTGCTTTTAACATCCAGTTTTAAAATGATTGTAATTTCTGAACGAAAACCAAATACACTGTCTGAAAATTCCTTTGACCAAGAAGTTTTCCATTCTGCTCATTTAAATTTTCCCATCACTGTGGTTGAAAAGAACGTCGATGTAACCCCCACCAAAGATTAGAAAATCGAATGAACGTTTTTAAAATGCCATTATTTTAATTTTTTTTTGAAGGAAGACATTGCTTTTGTATGGCCAGCATAAAATATATTACAGATCTGTCTGAAAACTGGCAAAACAGTCTTTAATTTTTTTTTTCTTTAAATAAAAAAATTCATCTGAGTCTGATCATATTTACCAGATTCAACCTCTAATAGTATATACAGTATATCTCTTCTGTCTGTTATTCTCTGAGTGGATTAGAGATTTTTCTCCCTAACCATATAGTTGGTTATTTATATTTGCATAGAGATATTTAAGAATAAATTGCCTTTTTTTTAAATTTACATATTAACTAAATTATACACCACACTTTTAAGGTGATTAATTGAAACAATAATCGGCCAACTAATCGATTATAAAAATAATCTTTAGTTGCAGCCCGAATATATATCAATTATCCTTCTGGCCTTAAAGTATAACTAAAGGCAAAATGTTTTGTTGTGGATATGGATTAGACCCTGTCAGGTTTTTATTGCAGTCTATGCCCATGTTTGGGAGATTCACTCTTTGTCCTGTTTAACATTGTCATTGACAGTAAAAATGCCACATTTTTGATTGTCTCCAGAAAAGTAAGAGGGGAAATTTTTTTCCACTGGCTATAGCAAACTGGGGGGTGGGGTGGGGTGTGTATTTCAGGAAATTCCTCACTAGTTTTGGCAATGAGACAGGAAATTAAGGAAATCTCCCCAATGGGGCCGAGATGGCAAAAAAAAAAAAGTTAACAGAGGTTATTACCCTCCCTTATTCTAGCAAAAATGTAAAAGCTTTGCCTATAATTTTACTTTAAGGTAAAAATTGTCCCCTCCCCCCTTTTTTCCCCGAAACACCCAAGTCCTATCTTGATCCGCACTGTGCCTGTCTGCAGCAACACTGCAATCTCTTCCTCTCCTTACAGCACTCACTGAGAGCAACAGAAGCCATTGGCTCCTGTTGCCAGCCAAGTCCTGTGAGGAGGGGTGGGATGAGCCACCCTGTGTGTCAATGAATGCACACAGCCCAGACTGGGAGTGCACCAGTGTTCCCTCAGCACACAGCTTGCTGAGGAGACATGCTTAGGCTTCATGTAGACAGCCTATTATGACCACCGGCCATGGCAAAATTGCACTGCGATTTTGCCGTCTGCTGCCAAAACGTTCATATCCTGAATGCAATACTTCTGTGTTCAGGAGAGGGAGGTTGAACTTCCCCCTAACTGCAGCAGTGCCTAAACAATCCTAAAAGCCTTTGTGTACATGGACATATAGGGGGTTATTTACTAAAGGAAAATCTACTTTGCACTGCAAGTGCACTTGGAAGTAAAGTCGCTGTAGATCCGAGGGGGACATGCAAGGAAAATAAAAAACAGCATTTTAGCTTGCACATGATTGGATGATAAAATCAGCAGCGCTTCCATTCATTTCAGATCTACCCCTTAGATTTAGAGCGACTGCACTTCCAAGTGCACTTTCAGTGCAAAGTGGATTTGCCTTTCGTAAATAACCCCCCCATAGGCTTTTATGGAGTCGAGTTTAGGAGCTTTTGGCAAAATAAAACGCCAAAAGCTCCTATACCAAAGTTTAGGAGTTGTAGTGTACATGAAGCCTTAGAAGAGGAAGAGTGAAGAGCGCTGGCAGGCGGGGGACTGAAAAAAAGGTAAGCGGCACCTATACTATTGCACAAAGCAGGTCAGTATAACGTTATTTCAAGAGGAAAAAAGACCCTGTAGAATCACTTTAACTGTCCAGATTGGGTCTGATGGCAGTAACCAATGATTCCGCCATACTTCTGTCCTGAATGAATCTATGGCTGGAGGCCAGCTTTTTATATTTACACACACTCTCTCACAAAAGTGAGTACACCCCTCACATTTTTGTAAATATTTTATTATATCTTTTCATGTGACAACACTGAAGAAATGACACTTTGCTACAATGTAAAGTAGTGAGTGTACAGCTTGTATAACAGTGTAAATGTGCTGTCCCCTCAAAATAACTCAACACACAGCCATTAATGTCTAAACCGCTGGCAACAAAAGTAAGTACACCCCTAAGTGAAAATGTCCAAATTGGGCCAAAAGTGTCAATATTTTGTGTGGCCACCATTATTTTCCATCACTGCCTTAACCCACTTGGGCATGGAGTTCACCAGAGCTTCACAGGTTGCCACTGGAGTCCTCTTCCACTCCTCCATGACAACATCACGGAGCAGGTGGATGTTAGAGACCTTGTGCGCCTCCACCTTCTGTTTGAGGATGCCCCACAGATGCTCAACAGGGTTTAAGTCTGGCGAAATGCTTGTTCAGTCCATCACCTTTACCCTCAGCTTCTTTAGCAAGGCAGTGGTAGTCTTGGAGGTGTGTTTGGGGTCCTTATCATGTTGGAATACTGCCCTGCGGCCCATGCTCCAAAGGGAGGGGATCATGCTTTGCTTCAGTATGTCACAGTACATGTTGGCATTCATGGTTCCCTCAATGAACTGTAGCTCCCCAGTGCCGGCAGCACTCATGCAGCCCCAGACCATGACACTCTCACCACCATGCTTGACTGTAGGCAAGACACACTTGTCTTTGTACTCCTCACCTGGTTGCCACCACACATGCTTGACACCATCTTAACCAAATACGTTTATCTTGGTCTCATTAGACCACAGGACATGGTTCCAGTAATCCATGTCCTTTAGTCTGCTTGTCTTCAGCAAATTGTTTGCAGGCTTTCTTGTGCATCATCTTTAGAATGACCCCCCACCCCTTCAACCTCTGCAGCAATGCTGGCAGCACTCATACATCTATTTCGCCAAAGACAACCTCTGGATATGACGCTGAGCACGTGCACTCAACTTCTTTGGTCGACCATGGCAAGGCCTGTTCTGAGTGGAACCTGTCCTGTTAAACCGCTGTATGGTCTTGGCCACTGTGCTGCAGCTCAGTTTCAGGGTCTTGGCAATCTTCTTATAGCCTATGCCATCTTTATGTAGAGCAACAATTCTTTTTTTCAGATCCTCAGAGAGTTCTTTGCCATGAGGTGAGATGCTGAACTTCCAGTTACCAGTATGAGAGAGGGAGAGCGATAATACCAAATTTAACACACCTGAGACCTTGTAACACTAACGAGTCACATGACATCGGGGAGAAATGGCTAATGGCTAATTTTTCCACATATGAGGGACACTAGACGAGATAGAGTAAGTCCACTAGCCTGGGTTTGTGGTGGTTTCAATTGCTCTTTTTCTCTTTTTGATATGGCAAAGAGTCACGATGATGAGACAAACGAGAGAGGGACAGTTATGGAAATGAACTGCAAAATTGATTTACACCTCTCGGTATGGTCGACTGATGTGACAGAAAGAAAAAGAAACAAAAAAAAAAAAAAAATGGCTAATTGGGCCCAATTTGGACATTTACACTTAGACTCCTTTCACACTGGGGCGGTTTTCAGGCGCTTTAGCTCTGGAAATAGCCTCTGCTAAGCGCCTGAAAACCGCCTGCCATTCATTCAAGTGTGACTTTTCACACTGGGGAGGTGCGCTTTTATGACATTTCGAAAAGTCCATTGGAATGAATGGGCAGTGCTTCCAAAGTGCCTGAAAAGCACTTCAGAAGCACAGCAACATGGGTGTTTTTAATCCCTTCTTTGGGATTAAAAGCGCCCCGCTAGTGGCCGAAAAGGGTCGCTTAAACAGCGCTAAAGCGCAGCTAAAATGATGCGCCCGTGGCCCCAGTGTGAAAGGGGTCTTAGGGGTGTACTCACTTTTGTTTCCACCGGTTTAGACATTAATGGCTGAGTGTTGAGTTATTTTGAGCGGACAGCAACTTTACACTGTAAGGCTCCTTTCACACGGGCTTGTCCGTATACGGACTCCACTTTTCTCAGCAGGGAACGATCCGCTCTCCTCTATGGAGATTGGATGAAAACGGACCGCCTGTCCGTTTTCATCTGATTCGATTCTCCAGACGGATGGAAAATAGGTTTTCCATCCGTCTGGATTTCATGGACAGGATTGGATATCGGTGGATGTCAGCGAACATGTCACCGCTGACATCCGCCGCTCCATAGGGCTGAATGGAGCATCTGATCAGGTCCGCCTATGTGAAAGGGCTCTTATACAAGCTGTACACTCACTACTCTTCATTGTAGCAGTGTCATTTCTTCAGTATTGTCACATGAAAAGATATAATAAAATATTACCCATTGTTGCAGGAAAGAAATTTGCAGTGTATGGCCTGCCTAAATCAACTCCTATATATTTGGGTAAAATACCATAAGAACTATAAATAGTAGCTTTGTGCCGGTATATTTGTTTCACTTGCCTTTCAGTTTTCATTGTTGGATATCTAATCAGAACCTAAGAGGAAGAGATTGTAAACTCAGGTTGCTTATTACTAGTAAAGTGTACTTATAGAACATTTATGCAATGAATATTGAGTAAAGTTAGATTCTGTACCTGCTTCTTTCTAAAATAAAAATGTTAGTATATATTAGAAATATGTTTAAAGCAAACCTATGCTTAGCCATACAGAATCCACTAGTGGGTTAAAGGCATAGTTCGCCTTTACCAAAAAACTTCCTATGTGGGTACCTGTAGATAAAAACAAACTGTGCACTTTAATTAAAGTTGCATAGTGCCCGTGCTGTAGGTGTTATGCAGCGTACACACGGTCAGAGATTTTCGACCGGACCTGGCCGACGGACCAAATCCGGCGGACAATCCGATCGTGTGTGGGCTTCATTGGACCTTCAGCGGACTTTTCCAGACGCAAATCTGACGGACTTTAGATTTGGAACATGCTTCAAATCTTTACGTCGTAACTCCGCCGGATCCAGAAATCCGCTCGTCTGTATGCTAGTCCAACGGACAAAAACCGAAGCTAGGACAGCTACTGGCTACTGGCTATCAACTTCCTTATTTTAGTCCGGTGTATGTCATCACGTACGAATCCGTCGGAATTTGGTGTGATCGTGTGTAGGCAAGTCTGTTTGTTAAAAAGTCCATCGGAAGTCCGTCAAAAGTCCATCGAAAGTCTGCTGGAAAGTCTGTCGGACCAGTCCGGTCGAAAAGTCCGACCGTGTGTACTCAGCCTAAGTTGTTTTTGTACCTCATGAAGCCTGACTGAGAAACTCCTAGTGACTGAATCATCTGGTCCTGCCCTGTTGCTAGGACAATGCTAAGAGAATCCTAGCTGTTACTGTTCACCTCCTGTTCTTCCTCTGATTTAGACTCCCTCACAGTAGCACTGAGCTCAGCATTTGTTGGCTTTAACAGTAATTACAACTCAACCCTTCCCTGCTCTATCCACATCTAAACACAAAAGAAAATCACGCTAACCTTTAACTTGATTTCTTCTCCAAAACAACCTTCAGTTTTGTGTAATGCCAGTTTTCACCACATGCGGTTATATGTTTCCCCCATTGTGTTGAGTAGGTTTTTTTTTTGCTTTGTGCCTGCATAGTTCTTTACGTATAAGTGTGTGATAATGATAGCAGACACAAAGCCTACTAGCAGTGGAAATCTATTAATGTTTATTGCTGTAGAGATGTGTATGTATGTAATCTACGCTTTAATAATTGTATTTATGGAGAGCAGAGGAGGGCTGGGTTTAGACGCCCATGGTGATTAAGTCAGGGATCCACCTAGGAAATGATTCATAAAGAAGAAGGGACAGCATAATATTAAAGACTAAGTTCATGTTTTCTAAAAAAAAAAAACAATGCAGTCAATGGGCCCCAGGAGACTAGAATACTGGACAGCTTTCTAAAATGTTCATTCATGTTGTTGTCATACCTGTAGGCCATTTGTGCCCCACCAGGAAGCCTGGCCAAAAAACTCCTAGTTAGCAACTGTCATGTCCTGTTTTGTTGCTAAGATGTGAAAACCATGCAATGCTCACTCACAGCTTTACAGGAGTGCGCTTCCAACAGTTTTCACCTGGAAAAGATGAACTTAGCCCTAAAGTTATCAAAGATATCCCAGTGATGGTACTATGTATTTTTTCATGAAAAAAGGAAAACAATTGTGTGCGTGTATGTATGTAACATCGCTGGGGATTGGGAGCGCCTACCACACAAGACAGGAAGAAGGCTTACTAAGGCAGAGCAAGATCCTTTTTTCATCCACTAGAACCACATGACAGCCGTAGTAGATGACTATCAGATACCTCATGGCCACTCTCAGTGCATCCCTCTCTGAAGGTTTGCTCCACCTTCATGCATTGGACCTCACTAGGCCTCAGGCCTTACCCATTTTAGATGGTAAAAATCACGCATCATTTAGGCTCTCATGGGGGACATCTGGGATTATCTGGTCTACTTTGCACTAATATTCTTTTCACTTTGCTTCTTCCCAGGCCTTGGCCAACTCTGCACCCCCACGCTCTCTTCAGCCATTGGGAACCCTTCCTTTTGTAACTGCCTGTATTACTGCAAACAAGCCATTTTATTTGAGGTGCAAATGGAGTAACTAGAGTATGCACACTTATTATAAAATGTTTACTGAAAAGTCCCTTTCTTTCAACTAGTATTATTAGTATTATATAGAATTTATATAGCAAACTAGATATACTGGGGTTTATTTACTAAAACTAGAGAGTGCAAAATCTGGTGCAGCTCTGTATTGAAACCTATCAGCTTCCAGGTTTTTTTTTGTGAATGCTTAAAGTAGAACTATAGGCAAAACTTTTTTTTTTTTCATTTTGTATAGAGTGAGGGAAGGGTATAACCCCTGTCAGATTAAGTTTTACCATCTTTGTTCCATCGGGGAGATTTACTGTCACATCCTGTCCCATAGCCAAACGGGAAGTGAGAGGAAATCCCTGCAAATTAAGTCAAATATGGCAATAAAGTATGTGACGCTTAACTAGACTAAAAAACTAAATATGTGAAACTCTCAACCATACCAGGAGGATCCAAGATAGGGGACTCAAAGTAATTATTCGGTCTAGGCAGTTAATCTTCCACTACATTGTGCAACCAAAAGGTCACAAAAAAACAGTATTGCATCAAAAAATGAATCAATATCAAGCTGGGGTGAAGCCTCTAAATGATAATTAATCAGAGAGAAATGTTTCCAATCAGTGAATATTTCTCAATAGTGGTGGATAACAGGAGAACATGATGATAAATAATAAATAAACATAAGTAGCGAGAATAAAATATCACAGGTCAGATATCATCGAAAAAATGTGTCAAAATAACCAAATCCACCCATAGTGCAACATAAATACTGATTTAAATATTCAAAATGTACCACTCCAATGATGATGTATCAAAATGGATAATGAAAGAAACCAATTACCTCAAAAATAAATAAGTGCAAATATAAAACAGTGCAACATCAATGTTGTCTGAAACTAAATAATGCAAATAAGTGTAGCAAGTGAAACACAACAATAAGTGCAGCAACAATTAGAGCTGCAAATTAAGGGAATTCCGTGGGGACCCCCAAGTCACCAGAACTAGTGTCCCAATTGGAATTTTTCCCCTCTATTACTTTTCTGGGGACAACCCAAAATATGGGATTTTCTTATACATTCAGTGATAATGGTAAACAAGACAACTAGAGAGGGTTAATCTCCCTAACGGGGGCACAGACAGCAATAATAACCTGACAGGGGTCCTAATCCCTCTACACTCTGTCCAAAACAAAAAAAAGTTTTGCCTTTAGTTATTTGAACAAGCTGGAGTTAGACGCTGATTGGCTACCATGCACAGCTGCACCAGATTTTGCACTCTCCAGCTTTAGTAAATCAACCCCAATTAGTCAGCGCTAAAGTTACATAAAGCTCGGTTCACACAGGGACGACTTGTCAGGCGACCTAGTCGCCTGACAAGTCGCCTCCCGTTCTGTGCTATGGAACCGGTTCCTGTACGACTTTGGGGGCGACTTGGGGCGACTTGCATAGACATCTATACAGAAGTCGTTTTGCAAGTCGCCCAGGCAGTCATGTGCAGGTCGCCTCGGTGAGGCGACCTGCAAGTCGTGCCACCTCTGGTGTGAATCGAGGCTAAGGCAGCTAGCAGCGAATAAGTATACAAAGCCCCCCCAAAAAATCTATAATACAAAGTACAGCGCCTAAAGGTAAATACATTATCACTTTGAGAATATATCACATAAATATCAACGCATGACAGCATAAACAGTGAAAAATATAGTGAAAAAATGAAACAACATAGAATAAATAAAAGTGAATGGAAAATCCATAAAAGTCCAGTGAGTTAATCTGTGACTTTTACCACCTGAATTATTCACCATCGCTTGTGAATGAGGACAATACCGCACTCACCAGATCCACAGCTGCTAAGACAGCGCATTTGTGTCAAGCAATCTCGACCCTCCCTAAATGGTTATCCAGCTCCATCCACACTGGGATCTGCTGATAGTAGCAGCACTCACCACTGGAGGATATTGGACCACCACTGTATGGAAGAGAAGCACTCACAAAAAGGAGCCAATAACCAAGGGGCTGTATATAGTGTAGTGATTTTATTATAAAATTGCTTACAAATCACATAAAATACATGAAGATGCATCCAGTTGACAAGATATTAAAAACAAATGAAAGTGCACTTACTAAGATCACCGCCAGTTCTGAGACGGGAAGAGGCAATGTGACGTCAGTGCGTATTTCCGCTCCAACGCGTTTCGTGCAAACGTATGTTCATAGGATTTATATGCCACCAACAGTTTGCACAACTCTTTACAATATAAAGGGAGACAGTATGATTATTCAATACAGAAGGAATAGGAGGATTCTGCTCAATCTAAAGGGAGGGGGAGGTGGTACGAAAGGTATTAGTTTAAGGGGATGATCTGAAGTACAGTTTTTAGGTGTAGGTGGGGTAAGCTTCTCTAAATGAAATATGTTTTCAAGTATAAATGAAAGGTACACTTGGTGACTTCTCTTCACGGCTAGATATGACAAGCCAAAGACAAGTGCACTCTATCCACATAAAATATCTCTCTACTCTCTCAGGGGAGGGTACTCATTTCTTGTTCACATTGCAAACCTGAAGCTGGCCACATGTTACAATCTGATTGTACCATATTCTACCAATAACTTTGTAATGCAAGGACCTGCCTTATTGCACATACTGTATATGGTTTGGATTGATAAGGTAGGCCCTCATATCACATAGCTTGGTTGATCTAAAGGAAAATGCACAAAGATTGCAAAATCAGACTGTATGGCCAGTGTTAGCTCTCACATTTTCCAGGAACAAGTCTTCTCCCTCTGATTGCCTCAGAGTTTATCCTCAACCCAACATCTAGTGTCCCTTCTCCTTTGTCCAGTTGAGTCTCTTCCTGCACTCATTCAGCTGTGTGTGTAATATGAGCTTGAGATCTGTAATTGGGTTTTTTTTCTGCATATAATGATCAGCCTGTAAATATGTCAACAGGAGCCCAGAGCTCAAGATTTCATCACTATTTTTCTTTTAATCTTGGACGCAATAAGGAACATATCAAGCACACTACACATTAAAAGCTCAAAGCATAAACGTTCTGGTTTAGGAGAATAGTTTATAAAAATATCAAGCACCCACAGTGGCATAGCGAGGGTCGAGCCACAGTGGTGGTTACCATGAGAGCAGATTTTTAGGGGTGCAAAATAAAAAAAAAGTAAAAATAAATAAAAAATAGTGCACCATTGGAGGTCTCCAGTGGAGCGTTGACATCACCTGCCGCTGGTGTGCTCCTATTAATAGAGCCTTGTACACAGTGAGTGATGGACAATGTCTAGGAGTGTCTGAGTCGGTGTCATCTGGGAACAGAGCTGGATAAGAGCCCTGTGCAGAGGGCATGAGTGCAGTAGGTTGCTAATTGGCAACTATCTACTACCATGTACATCAGTTACTTCTGAGATAAGGACATTGTCTTGTATCTACGGTATGCAAGGCCACCCCAGGCTCCAGAACCACCCCATTACTGCCCAGTAGTACCCTGACTATGGAGGAAACCAGTGACTGGGCTTATAACCTGCAGCACCTTCTTCTGGATCCTCTCCCTAAGTCAAACCCTGTGGGCCCCCCAGGGACACTTGTTGTCACGCTGCCTACTCATCAGGACATATTCACATCAACCCTTCTCTAGGGGGCAGCCTGTGCCTGACTACCCAACTTGACAGGGCCAAGGGCCTCCCTGTGTTGGAGTGCTGCCAGCTGGGCATCAGCCTCTAGTCTCTCCAGGAGTGGCAAAGGCCCACAGGAGGCAACACTACTAGTGGATGAGAAATTCAGGCACACAGGAACTCAGATAAGGCACAAATTGTATATCCTGTACAGGTATATACTGGCCATCCTACCAGCCTCAGTAACTGAGACAAAATAATTCATATTTTTTTGAGAGCTTTAAACAGTTCTACCTCACGGAACTCTAGAAAAGTGGAATTTCTCTTTCGTTCCTTGACAGACACAGCGCTTCCTTATTCAGAACCATAGGGTTATACCGCCCCCTACAGGAGTAGGACACTAGGCAGAAAAAAGACTTGGCTATGGCTATGGGCAGTCCTAGGTGGTATACATCCCCCTCTGCTATCGGCCTTCAGTTTTTTTCTGCCTAGTCAGGAGTAAGGACCTAGTTCCCTATTGGGAATCTACAATCAACTGCTGGACTGGGTGACAGGCTGGATTTCTAGTCTGGCCAGCGAGCGTGCACAGACCACAGCTCTGCGCTAGGTCGGCTGCAACATAGCCCCATTGGACGGGGGCTGGCCGGCAAGTTAAGCGTCTTGCAGGGTCGCATACAACTGGGTCTTGGCCTGAGTCGCAGCGTTCCTCCTGGCCGTCAGCCCCCATTTTCAATGGTGAGGAGGTTCTGTCTGGAGCGGCGCTCGCCCAGTTCCTGGTATGGTGAGTACATGTCCCCCCTCTCCCCTTGGATGGGGTGGATGCGGGCTCCTCCCTGGGTCAGTCGGACCTGCGGGTTCCCCTCCTTCCCTCAGACCCCCTCTCCCTGGGGTTGGTGGTCCTTGTGGGTCCTCCTGGTGACCTTCCCTCCCACCCTGCACCCCCTCCACCCCCCCCCTATATATGGGGTAGTGTGGTGCAGTGGTTGGTGTTAGGGGCTGGTGTCATGCATGGTGCTGGTGTGGGTGGGCACACGCACCGCCAATGACTGTGCTTACCGGCTGGGGGGGGGGGGGGCGCTGGTTGCCTCTGGGGGTCTGTTGCCTCGATCCTCTCCCCTCATGTAGCTTTTGGCTGGGCTCCAGGGATCCCTCCTGGGTCCTTGGGAGCCTCGTGAGCGGTGGTCATTTTGCCGTAGCCGGCGCCATTTTCTTCCTATGGCCGGCGGTCATGTTTGTGTAGTCCGACGGCCATGATATGGTGGTCTGGTGTGCTCATGGAGCGGCGACCATTACTGTGAATCCCTAGACAGCGTTTTAGCTGTGGGAGCACCTCCTTTTACCCCGGTGCTGACTCGTGGGTTGTTCTTCTTCCTCGGACACCACGTGTGAGCAGTGCTATACCTGAGGCAGCAGATGCTACGCTGGTGGGGTGGTGAGTCTGTGGGGTCCCTTCCTCTCTCTGCTGCAGGCTGTGGGGTGTCTTCATGTTCCAGTGGTGCTACCAGCATGGGGGGTGTCCCGTAGCAGTGTTCGCACTTGGTGTGGTGGGTCCCCCTATGGAGTCTAAGAAGCAGATTTCCCCACCTGACCCCCTCTCAGAGGCTGCAGGTCCCTTGGGGTCCTAGCCATCCTTTGATGCACTTATGACGGTCCTTCGTTTCCCGGGTGGAGGTGGCTTTTGGGCGGCGGACTAGCAAGAGGCGTCCCCCGCCTTCCTCTGCATCATCTGTCTCGTCGGATCCTGAATCTGACTCGGCTGCCGAGGACATGGCCCACCCTGCGGGGTTTGCGGCCGTGCTCCCTGACTTCTCAGATAGTGAGAATGATTCCTCCACACCTGTGGCTGCGCATGAGAAGGCACTGGTAGATGCACTGATTGCATGTGCGGGAAACTTTAAAAATGGAGGATGCGGCGAAGGTGCCAGTCCCCTTTGGCACCCACAAGCCGTCTGGCACAGGGAAAGTGTTTCCTTACTGCTCCTATTTTGACAAATTTGTCTAGTAAGAGTGGGAACATCCAAAACGTCCCTTTGTGGTCCCAAAACTCTTTGCTGTGAGGTACCCCTTTGAGGAGAGCCTCCTCAAGAAGTGGACGACTCCACCAGTGGTGGGTCCCCCTGTCTCTAGCTTGAGCAAAGCAACCATGACTCCGGTAGAGGAATCTCTGGCTTTTAAGGCTGGGTTTACACCATTGTGAATTGGATGCGTTTTCCCCGCACCAAATTCGCAATAACAGGAGATTTTGACCAGCTCTCTATGGAGCCGATTCACATATCTCCGCAGCGGGTCCAGTGCGTTTTGCGCAAAAACACTGTGCGTCTTTTGGTCCGTTTCAGGTCCGAATTCAGCCCAAAATTTAGGCTGAAATGGGACCTGAAACCCGCTGTGAGCTGGATGTGGCGATGGTGTGAACCCAGCCTAAAGATCCAGCTGACAGAAAAGCGGAGTCTCTGGCCCACACTATGTTCATTATTACGGGTTTGATGCTTAGGCCAGTCTTAGCCATTGCCCTGGTGTCGCAAACGCTAAAGGATTGGGCAAAGCAGTTGCGCTGTGATCTGGAGGGTAAACAGATTCCCCCTGCCTTTGCTGAATTGGCGGATCAGTTGGTCCAGGGGCTGCAGGTGGTCTGCGATGCCTCCATGGACGTAGCTCCCTTGATCACTAAGCTGTCTGTTTCAGCAGTGGTGCTTAGACGTGTATTGTGGCTTAAGTGTTGGTCTGCAGACCAGACTTCTAAAAAAAGCTCTTACTGATTTACCCTTTCAAGACGATCGTCTGTTTGGGGCTACCCTGGATGACATCATTAAGAGTGTCACAGGGGGGAAAGAGTTCCTTTCTTACACAGTCTAAAAAGAGGAAGGAGCCTTGTCACAGATGTGGCCCTTTCTTCTCGGCACACAAAATGTTTTTTTGTCCCTCAGGGTCCTATGACAAGGGTTCAAAGTCCTTCAAGCCCTTCTTGGGAGGTTCCAAGTGACCCTGGTCTGGCAAGCTGAGAGTGGGTTTCTCTAGACCCGCTGACAAGGCCCCTTCGGTATGAAGGTGCGCCCTCACCTGTGTCTGGGGTGGTTGGACGTCTTTGCTGGTTTCCGGGCCCGTGGACCTCTTTGATAAACAAGAGGGTCCATAAAGTGATTCTGTTCCAGTTACAAGATAGAGTTTCGGTCTTGTCCTCCCCCGAAAAGATTTTTCCTTTCCAATGTGTGTCTGTCCCCGGACCGCTTGCAAGCCCTCCATGGTGCCGTTGCAAGACCTGTTGCTTCAGGGGGAAATTGCCGGTTCCAGTGTCGAAATGTTTTCAGGGGTTTTATTCAAATCTATTCACGGTCCCAAAGAAAGAGGGCACAGTATGCCCAATTCTGGACTTCAAGGCCTGGAATTGCATTGTTTGGGTTTGGAAGCTCAGAATAGAGTTCATTCGCACTGTGGTGGCATCCCTTCATCAAAGGGGACTTTCTTGCTTCTATCGACATCAAGGATGCTTACTTGCACATTCCAATATGTGCCCAACACCAGCGATTCCTCAGTTTTTCTGTGGGAGAGGAGCACTATCTTTTCATGGCATTAGCCTTTGGTCTCGCCTCTCGTGGAGATCGCTATTTAGACTCTGACAGTTTGGTTGACTTCTAAACTACCAGAAGTCTGCTCTGATTCCAGCCAGAAAATTGGATTATCTGGGCCTGACTCTGGATTCCGCTCTGACCAGAGTATTCCTTCCCCTGGAAAAACTCCAGAAGTTGCATGCTGCAATTCATCTACTGTTGTCCAGCAGGTGGGCCTGATGGTCTCTACCTTCTACCTACCTTGTTCTGTTTGCACAGTTCCATACGAGACCCCTGCAAAAGGAGATCCTGGTGAAATGGGACAAATGTCCGTGGTCTCTGGACAATCCAATTTGGCTGAGCCAGAACCCTTGGGGTCCTTGGTCTGGTGGCTTTGCTCTACGACTCTTCAGTGGGGCAAATCCTTTCTCCCCTTGTATTGGACAGTGGTCACCATCGATACCAGCCTGTCCGGATGGGGAGGATGTCCTGGGCCTGAGCTCCGCTCAGGGTCGCTGGATCCTGGAGGAATCCAGACTACCAATCAACATCTTGGAACTTCGGGCGATCAGACTATGTCTGGATCATTGGACTTCAGTGGCTCCCGGTACGGATTCAGTCGAACAATGCCACGGCGGTGGCCTATGTCAATCATCACAGAGGAACAAAGAGTGTACTGCCGGCCCTGGAAGTAGCCTGGCACCCTCCGGTGGGCAGAATACTCCGTTTCGGCCATCTCCGCCGTCCACATTCCAGGAGTGAAAAACTGGCATGTGGATTACCTCAGTCGACAGGTGTTGGACAACGGGGAATGGTCCCTTCACTGGGACGTGGTTCATCAGATATGTCTCCGATGGGGCACTCCCGAGGTAGATCTGATGGTGGCCTGGCTCAACATGACGGTACCGAGGTTTGAGGCCAGGTCACGGGATCCTCTGGCGGATGCAACAGACGGTAGCCCATGGGGCCAGTATTGTCTGATCTATACCTCTCCTCCTCTCAAGCTTCTGACGCGGCTTTTACGCAGGATCAAGACAGAAGGGATTGCAGTCATTCTAGTGGCCCCGGACTGGCCTCGTCGGTCTTGGTATGCCGACCTGGTCGCCGACGCCCCCTGGCAGCTGCCTCTCAGGGAGGATCTACTGTCCCAAGGGCCAAATCCTGCTTTACAGTCGCTGGCTTTGACGACCTGGCTGTTGAAAGCCAGGTGCTGAAGGATAGAGGTTTGCCTGCGTCAGTGGTCCCAAAATTGCTAAAACCTAGGAAGTCTACCTCTGGGAAGATCGACCACCGGATATAGAAGGCGTACATTTCATGGTGTGAGTCGATCGGAGTTCACCCTTGTTCCTTTTCGGTGGCTCGAGCAGATATTGGCTTTGAGTACCATTAAGGGCCAGGTATCGGCCTTGGCGGTATTCTTTCAGCATTCCCTGGCCTCGCACTCCCTGGTACGTACCTTTATTAAGGGGTTCGACATCTGGCTCCACCGGTGCGGTCTCCTCTACCACCGTGGGATTTGAACTTGGTGCTTTCAGTTCTCCAGAAGCCTCCCTTTAAAAATATTCAGGAGATTCCCCTGCTTACTCTGTCTCAGTAGGTGGCCTTTTTGGTGGCTATCACCTCTGCTCGCAGGGTGTCGGAACTGGTGGTGTTATCTTGTCGTACGCCTTACCTGGTGGACCACAAACATAAGGTGGTTCTTCACCCTTGTCCATCATTCCTTCCTAAGGTAGTCTCTGATTTCCATTTGAATGAAGACATTGTGTTGCCGTCCCTGTGCCCCAGGCCAAAACATCCTAGGGAATTCGCCTTGCATGCCCTGGATGTGGTTCGGGCGATTCAGGTGCATTTGGCAGCCAATGAGTCTTTTCGGAGGTCAGACTCACTGTTTGTGATCACGGACGGGCCAATAAAGGGACTGTCCGCTTCTTCTGCGACCAGTTCTAGATGGATCAGACAGACAGTGACTCAGGCCTATTCTATCAAGGGTCAGGTTCCTCCTTTCCCTGTTACAGCACACTCTACTCGGGCGCTTAGTGCTTCTTGGGCCTTTTGTCATAAGGCGACAGTGGCGCAAGTTTGCAAGGCGGCCACTTCGTGGTCGGTGCACACTTTTACTAAATTCTTCAAAGTGGATGTGCTGGCCTCTGTGGATGCTTCTTTTAGCAGGAAGGTTTTGCAGGCTGCTGTTTAGAGGGTCTAACCCTTTTGCGGCTGTTTTGTTCAGGTTGGGCTCCTTTTGTTCTTGTTGAGCTCCTGTTACTTGGTTGGCTCTAGTGTTAGCCTTGGGATTTTTATTTTTTTTTGGTTGTCCCACCCCTCATGTTTTGGCACTGCTTTGGGACGTCCCTATGGTTCTGAATAAGGAAGCACTGTGTCTGTCAATGAACGAAAGAGAAAATGGAATTTTTGACTTACTGTAAAATCCATTTCTCTGAGTTCATTGGCAGACACAGAGAGAGGATTGGCAGGGAGGGGGATGTATACCACCTAGGACTGCCCATGGAGGCGTAGCCAAGTCTTTTTTCTTCCTAGTGTCCTACTCCTGTAGGACACTAGGCAGAAACCATAATCCTATGGTTCTGAAAAAGGAAGTGCTGTGTCTTTCAATGAACTCAGAGAAATGGACTTTACGGTAAGTCAAAAATCCCATTTTTACATTGGTGTTCTCCTTGGTTTCCTGTAGTCAGGATGACAGTACCTTTGTTCATACATATTGCTCATACACTTACATGTTAGTGCACATGGTGTATTTGTGTTGGCCTCATAACCTCTCTGTATTCAGTTTATGACTCACCGTGAGAGTAAAAACAACCAGATAACGTAACAGGAAGTGTATATTCCACCCTTGAACCTGTCACAGCATAAACTTAATAGTGGGAGAACACCTATGTAGATGAATATCAATTATTTTCACAGTGATACTGCCCACAAACTGTTCTGGTGAATGAACACTTGAAAAAATTACTTAATTAATCATTTCAAGACTTAAGGGACAGTCCAACCCAAACCTCAAAAATCATTGTTGGGTGATGTCCAAATAATTGCACCGATGTCAAGGATCCTGAGACTGTTATTTTCACACTGTCTGTAGCTGTTGTAATTACAAGCTTCTTCTTAGGATTGGCTAGGTAGTTTCCATCCCTATTTAGCATACATTTTTCTGGGAACTGCATAAATGTTGCTGAAAGGAGGACTTTTTTCAAGGCACCACACTTGCAAAGCACCCAAAATGCCATCACCACTACCCCTGAACTAGCATGACCCAAATTGGCCTAGGTTGCATAAATATGGCTAGGAGTACAGTCTCTACCACCTCTTGGGCAGATGAGCGATTGGCCATGCTGTAACTGTTGCCAGTAAAATGTACATATTGAGAAGGTTTGGACACAGCCCTACCACATACATACTGAGTGGGTTTGGATACCAACTCTAGGTACAAGAGGGAGATGAGAAGACGTTGTCAGTCAGCTCGCTCCCTCTAATCCCTGATGCCACAAGCAAGAGAAATAACGAAACACAATATGTAAAACCTGAGTGAGAGTTCCCCTTTAAGATAAACAGGTGCTGTAGGCTAATTCCTTTCCGAACTCCTTGAAGTAAGGGTGTCCGGAATCTTCAGCTAGCTATGAAGGAGCCCTAAGATGATGCTTTGCAATGGTGACCAGCAAAGGTGAATAGAATAAGCAAGGTGTTTCCCAGTGAAAGGCCTTTGATGTAGAACAGGGTGGAGTAAAGGTGTCTGCATACAGGGTTTTCAAATGTAATTTTAAGGGTGGACTTCCGCCCGCTCACCAATCCTGGAGATACCGAGGCTAGTGGAAACAGGATGTCCCAGAACAGGATCTTTAAGGATCTGCAGCCAGATGAAGGATACCCGACTAGCAACCTGTCTACCCAGGGATTCAGTGGCGTCTGGTATAGGTGAAAATGGCCCCGACTAGCCACTCTGCCCTTGAGAGGCCTGTGGCTGAGGATCTGCCTCCAGGGATATGGCTCACCCATAGAAAGACCCTCCGCGCTGTTCAGGCCACAGCACTTACACCAGTCAGGGAGAATAGCCTCCCACTTCTGCAGCTGTAGGTTAGCATCAATTGCTCTCTTTGGAGTGTTGGATGTCAACGGACACATTGCTGACATCTGATCTGATCCTGTCCGCTAAAAGCAGATGGATGAGGATCCGTTCCCCATCTGTCTGGCGGATCGGGTGGCAGTCTGGTGTAAAGTGACAGGTGGTCCGTTTCCATCCGACAGCTCATAGAGGACAGCGGGCTGTGTCCGCTCTGCATCACCGGAGCGAACACAAACCTGCCATCCACCTGCTCAGTGGAGATCAGTTTGTCCCCTGCTGAGCAGGCGGACTCCATCACTGTGAAAGGGGCTTAACAGTTGCAAGTTAATGGCATCACTCAAAATTCTCCAAGTGAAGCTGAGATTAAGATTGCTGGGGCATGACACCTCAAACTAACAATAGGAAAGTTGAGAACTAACCTTAGAACCTAATAATTAGGAAAGAGTAGTGGATGCCTGGAACAGACAAGAAAAAAATACTTTGCCTAATTTACTTATACCTGGCTGATGCCCCTTGACGCTGGAAATCACTGAAGTAGAAAGTTTCTATGTTCAGTGTTGTTTGATTGGATGAGGTGGAGAGGCAGGGCAGTGATGTTGTGTCATTCACCGCATACAATCAGAGAACACTTTGCATTCTTTCAGAAAATGCAAAGCATTCTCTGAATGTCTTCAGTGCTGAGCGGCCGACCTCTTGTGTTCACAGTGCATCCGGCCAGCCGCTCATCACGGGACCCAGAAGCAGGTGGAGATCACTGGAACAGTGGTGTAGTAGTGGTGTCTACTTCAATGTGGTATCTACTTCAATGTAACTACAGTATGTATAAAATGTCCATACCTGGAATTTTTTCTTTCATTTAAAAGCAGATTATGTAATATTCTCTACTTTCGGTTTTTGCTTTAGGGCTATTGTAAAATCTCATTTTAGCTGAGATCTAAGTTCTTCTCTTTGTTCAGGATACTTATTATCATGGACATAGGTAAAGTGGTATGTTGAGTAGCAAAATTCTAGCACTGGCTACAGTGTAAGCCTTCTCTGTTACATAAACTGCTATTGGCTGGAGTGCTAATTTCCTCCACAATGTCAGCCAACTTTATGGAGGACTTGTGAGAAGAGCACAGAAAGAATGTCACCTCTCCCATCAGGTCACAGTGGATATTAGTAGGTGACAGAATGGTGCCATCTAGTGGTAGGAGCCTGTAGTGCATTCCCATGCAATGTCAATATAATGTGGCCTGATCAGCGCACTGTTTGGACAAGAAAATCTCATTCCCACTAAGCTGTGTTGAGGTGGGTGGTGGTGCGTTGCATAAAAATGCAGACGTGCTGCGTTTTTATGCAGTGCAACTCACTGCATTGCCATAGTTACTAACTGTCCCGATTTGAAGGGACTGTCCCTGATTTGGAGCAATGTCCCCTCTGTCCCTCTTTCCTCCTCATTTGTCCCTCATTTTGGTGTGATCTATATAGTTGTATATAAAATGCACTATTTATCTTTCAGTGTTTCCCAGTGCTAAACCTTTTGTCCAAATTATAAATTGCTGCATTTGTAAATTTTAGAAGCCAATATAAAGGAATAGTAGTTTTAGAAAAAAACCCTTGTGGATTTAATTAACATTTTTTTTGGTTGATTCTCCTTTAAGGGGGCATGACAGGGGCATGTCCTATGCCTGCATACATTTGCTAGTAGGTGTCCCTCATTCCCATCTCAAAATGTTGGGAGGTATGGCATTGCATCTCACCGAACCACACTCCCCCCCTTTTTTTTAACATGATTGATGTGTCACAAAATTGCATTCAATTAAATTCTATGCAGTGCAATGACATGCAGTGAGGTGCGTTGCACTGCATAAAAATGCAGCATATCTACATTTTTACACAGTGCACCACAATGCACTTCAATGCAGCATTATGGTGTAAACAGGGCAGGTAGAAAACAGTTGTTTTCTATGTGTCCTTGCATTGAGCCTGCATTAATCTGTGCATATCAATGCAGTTCAATAGACACAGTGTGAACGAGCCTTGCCATGCAGATAGAAATATATATATATATAGAGAGAGAAAAAAAGTCCAAGAGGTTGCTGCACTTAAAAACTTTCTTGCTTTATTTCATAATATCTTCAGGAAAGATTTACAAAGCAAGCATAATCATTCCAAACAATATCATGGCAACAAATGCCTATATGGTTTCAGATATGAATGGATTACGTTTCGGGCTAGTATGCTTACGCCCTTCCTAAGATCCGTTGAAGCACATCTGAAGGTTTCATTGCAATCATTCATTTAAATACAGGTTTAATGAAGTACTTCACACATGGAATCAATGTGGCTAATTAATTCAAATCACATAACATTCAACATCTCCATATGTGTGTGTGTTTATATTATGCCATAGATACGAGGACTAACGACAAGTGTCTAATCTCTCTATCTTCTCACTCTTATTCTTCAGTATGTTCAATATACCTATAGAGGTACAAAAAAAAAAAATACATTCATAAGTAAGAACAAAGAGATATCCTCATCTTAAGGTTGTTTTTATCTGACTATTTTTAAATATTAATTCCACCAATTAAACAAATAAATAAAGGTCCAAATCAACATTTAAACCATATGGAACAATAGTATTTAAAAAATGTATCCAGTATACTTCTCTTTTCCTTAGAATCAATTCACAGTTACCCCCTCTCCTATTTTTCTCAATTCCTTCCAGGACCATATATTTTAATTGTGATACATTGTGACCAAATTCTAAAAAGTGTCTCGCCAACGGTAATTGGGTTAGTTTATCACGTATTGAGTATTTATGTCTAGCTATCCTGTCTTTTATTTTTTGTGTAGTTTCTCCTACATAAACTAGACCACACGGACACTTTATGGCATAGATTACATATGAAGATTGGCATGTGTAGTAGCCACGTATAGGGATATTGAAACCCCTATGTGGATGTGTAAAGTATTTACCTTTAATCATAGAGTTACATTGTATGCATGACAGACAGGGATATGATCCCAAGTTTTTTGGTCCCAGGAAGGTTAATTTAGCTGCTGTAGCCACAGGTTGGTAAGATTTTATCAAACGGTCCCGTATCGTTCTGCCCTTTCTATAGGAGGACATGGGTGGGTTCCAGAATTCTTGCACCATAGGGTAACTAGTTCTTAAAAGATTCCAATGTCTTTTAACAATTTGTGAAATTTTGTTAGAGAAAGGATGATACTGCATAATAAGGGGGATTCTCTTAGTTTCTCTTAGGGTCTATGTTAGAATAATCCATATCAACTAAGGCTTGTGGGTATCTTCTATTAGTAAGTTTATTTTTCATTTCATTGAGTCTCTGATCACGGCACTGCGGATCACTCACGATCCGCCGTACCCTCATCATCTGACTCCTTGGAATAGATGAAAAAACATTTGGAGGATGAAAGCTATTAAAATGTAGCAATTGATTACGATCAGTAGGTTTTACATATAAATCGGTGATGATCCGCCCATTATTCAATTTAAGTGTAGTATCTAGAAAAGAGATCTCATTTTTACCAATTTCAATATTAAACTTGAGTCCAGGTACTAAATGATTAATGTATTTATCAAACAAGTATAAGCTTTCCATGTTACCATCCCATATAGCGAAAATATCGTCCACAAATCTATACCAACATTGGCAATGTTTTGAAAATAAATCATTAACATAAATAAAAGACGTCTCGATCATATTCATGAATGCATTCGCATATGGGGGTGCAACATTTGAACCCATCGCTGCTCCATTCATTTGTAGGAAATGAGTATCCTTGAAAAGAAAATAGTTCTCCTCAAGGGTATTTCTCAAAAGATCAAGCAGAAATGAAACTTGTTCAGTTTTATAAATGCCGTAATGATATCATGACATTAACTGCAATTTTTACAACAAGAGAGGACTCTCGTACAGCAGGAGATCGCTGAACTTGAAAGACAGCTACAACAATGTTCTAATCAAGAGGAACTACAGGAATGTAAGAAAACTAATAATGATAAATTAGAGAGATTTCGTACCAATATTCAACTCCGCAAACGTACAAAACTTGAACGAGACCGTGAACATTACAAAAATGACCGCGTCTATAACTGGACTGATCCTACTTATTACCATTCAAAAGGCTACAGAAAAACACAATGTAAACATCTTGCTAGTTCAAACTCATCTATGACATCTACCTGATCATCGACCAGCGTATCAACTCCTTTTTTACCAGGAAATCTGACCGAATCCGGACCAGGATGGGTGGCCGGCGAACAAAGAAAAGACGTAGCAGGGGGTGTAACCACCAGACGCCAGAACCGCCAGAGACATTAGATGAAAATCTGGTACATAATATCTCTTCCATTGTTTTGTCTAAAGCTGAATTAAGTGTACTTAATAAGGGTTTGGGCTTTTGCCCTAAAGAGAAAATGAATGATTTTGTACTTAAGCAGGATTTGTATAGATTCTTTAGACAATTAAGATTCAAAGCGCACTTTTCTGGTGTGTCCACTGCCACAATTAAAGAATTACCAATATTATCAATTAAAAATATAGGTCTAAAACCAAAAAGCACCAGGGTACCACCTACCTCGTGTGCTGCAGTGGAGGTATATATATAGAGAAAGTGGAAAATGATATAAAGACATTTTTGAGTGATAGAAAGAAGAGAGACCATATACCTCACAATTTAAATAGTGATGAGATTGCAGCGTTGAACTCCTTGTCAGTCCGGCGTGATATCACTATCAAGCCGGCTGACAAGGGGGGAGCTATTGTGGTAATGGACACCGTTATGTATGAAAACGAAGTAATGAAACATCTTAGTGATACTCTTACTTACAAGAGACTTGACTACTGTCCGGTTTTTAAAGTACAAAAAAGAATTAAAACAACCCTAACCAATGCAGTTAAATATAAAATCATTGATGATGAAACCATGGAGTTTTTGATATGTGAACATCCGGTTACACCGGTACTGTATATATTACCGAAAATCCATAAAGATCCCAATAATCCCCCAGGACGTCCCATAAATTTGTCTTTAGATTCCATCCTAATATCATGGGACGTCTCTAGCTTATTCACCACTATCCCACATGACTTGGGAGTAGAGGCATGTCAGCGACTATTAACCCAATCGGGCATTTATAAAACTGAACAAGTTTCATTTCTGCTTGGTCTTTTGAAAATTACCCTTGAGGAGAACTATTTTCTTTTCAAGGATACTCATTTGCTACAACTGAATGGAGCAGCGATGGGTTCAAATGTTGCACCCCCATATGCGAATGCATTCATGAATATGATCGAGACGTCTTTTATTTATGTTAATGATTTATTTTCAAAACATTGCCAATGTTGGTATAGATTTGTGGACGATATTTTCGCTATATGGGATGGTAAAATGGAAAGCTTATACTTGTTTGATAAATACATTAATCATTTAGTACCTGGACTCAAGTTTAATATTGAAATTGGTAAAAATTAGATCTCTTTTCTAGATACTACACTTAAATTGAATAATGGGCAGATCATCACCGATTTATATGTAAAACCTACCGATCGTAATCAATTGCTACATTTTAATAGCTTTCATCCTCCAAATGTTTTTTCATCCATTCCAAGGAGTCAGATGATGAGGGTACGGCGGATCATGAGTGATCCGCAGTGCCGTGATCAGAGACTCAATGAAATGAAAAATAAACTTACTAATAGAAGATACCCACAAGCCTTAGTTGATATGGATTATTCTAACATAGACCCTATTAGGTCATCCCGAAGAGAAACTAAGAGAATCCCCCTTATTATGCAGAATCATTCTTTCTCTAACAAAATTTCACAAATTGTTAAAAGACATTGGAATCTTTTAAGAACTAGTTACCCTATGGTGCAAGAATTCTGGAACCCACCCATGTCTTCCTATAGAAAGGGCAGAACGATACGGGACCGTTTGATAAAATCTGACCAACCTATGGCTACAGCAGCTAAATTAACCTTCCTGGGACCAAAAAACTTGGGATCATATCCCTGTCTGTCATGCATACAATGTAACTCTATGATTAAAGGTAAATACTTTACACATCCACATAGGGGTTTCAATATCCCTATACGTGGCTACTACACATGCCAATCTTCATATGTAATCTATGCCATAAAGTGTCCGTGCGGTCTAGTTTATGTAGGAGAAACTACACAAAAAATAAAAGACAGGATAGCTAGACATAAATACTCAATACGTGATAAACTAACCCAATTACCGTTGGCGAGACACTTTTTAGAATTTGGTCACAATGTATCACAATTAAAATATATGGTCCTGGAAGGAATTGAGAAAAATAGGAGAGGGGGTAACCGTGAATTGATTCTAAGGAAAAGTGAAGTATACTGGATACATTTTTTAAATACTATTGTTCCATATGGTTTAAATGTTGATTTGGACCTTTATTTATTTGTTTAATTGGTGGAATTAATATTTAAAAATAGTCAGATAAAAACAACCTTAATATGGGGATATCTCTTTGTTCTTACTTATGAATGTATTATTTTTTTGTACCTCTATAGGTATATTGAACATACTGAAGAATAATGCCCCGTACACACGGTCGGATTTTCCGACGGAAAATGTGTGATAGGACCTTGTTGTCGGAAATTCCGACCGTGTGTAGGCTCCATCACACATTTTCCATCGGATTTTCCGACACACAAAGTTTGAGAGCAGGATATAAAATTTTCCGACAACAAAATCCGTTGTCGGAAATTCCGATCGTGTGTACACAAATCCGACAGACAAAGTGCCACACATGCTCAGAATAAATAAAGAGATGAAAGCTGTTAGCCACTGCCCTGTTTATAGTACCAACGTACGTGTTTTACGTCACCACGTTTAGAATGATCGGATTTTCCGACAACTTTGTGTGACCGTGTGTATGCAAGACAAGTTTGAGCCAACATCCGTCGGAAAAAATCCTAGGATTTTGTTGTCAGAATGTCCAAACAAAGTCCGACCGAGTGTACAGGGCATAGGAGTGAGAAGATAGAGAGATTAGACACTTGTCGTTAGTCCTTGTATCTATGGCATAATATAAACACACACATATAGAGATGTTGAATGTTATGTGATTTGAATTAATTAGCCACATTGATTCCATGTGTGAAGTACTTCATTAAACCTGTATTTAAATGAATGATTGCAATGAAACCTTCAGATGTGCTTCAAAGGATCTTAGGAAGGGCGTAAGCATACTAGCCCGAAACGTAATTCATTCATATCTGAAACCATATAGGCATTTGTTGCCATGATATTGTTTGGAATGATTATGCTTGCTTTGTAAATCTTTCCTGAAGATATTATGAAATAAAGCAAGAAAGTTTTTAAGTGCAGCAACCTCTTGGACTTTTTTTCTCTAGGTCGGTGGGAAGACCTGATGGCTGGCACTAAATTGTAAGCTGAGTGCGGCTCTCCTCTACAATCGAATATATATATATATATATATATATATATATATATATATATATATATATATATTTCTATTTTAAACAAAGCAAGGGAAGGCTAGAATCCCTTTCAGTTTGTTATCGCTGCCTGTGTCCTTGTTGCAGATTTACCCTCATTTCCTATCTAGTAAAACTGTTGTCGCTGGAGCAGTAAGCAAAAATCTTATTAACGCTAGGTTCACACTTGAGCATTCTCTGAAAAGAGATCCACCTTGGCTAAGCTGCAGCTTTCAATTTTTCCTTTTTTGTCTGGACATACACTTTAACCACTTGCCGATCACCTCACGCTGATATACGTCAGCACAATGGCACGGGCAGGCAGAATCACGTACCTGTACGTGATCTGCCTCCCGCGGGTGGGGGGTCCGATCGGATCCCCCCGGTGCCCGAGGCGGTCGGCGATCGGAGGTGAGGGGGAGGCCATCCATTCATGGCCCCCCCCTCGCGATCGCTCCCAGCCAATGGGATCATTCCCCTGCCTCTGTATAGTACACAGAGGCAGAGGAAATGATGTCATCTCTCCTCGGCTCGGTATTTTCCGTTCCGGCGCCGAGGAGAGAAGACTGCAATGTGAGTGCACAAACACTGCACACACAGTAGAACATGCCAGGCATACATTACACCCCCCTTTACCCCCGACCCCCCCCCGATTACCCCCCAATCACCCCCCCCCCCTGTCACACTGACACCAAGCAGTTTTTTTTTTTTCTGATTACTGCATTGGTGTCAGTTTGTGACAGTTAGTGTGGTAGGGCAGTTAGTGTTAGCCTCCTTTAGGTCTAGGGTACCCCCCTAATAATGTTTTAACCCCTTGATCACCCCCCCATCGCCAGTGTCGCTAAGCGATCATTTTTCTGATCGCTGTATTAGTGTCGCTGGTGACGCTAGTTAGGGAGGTAAATATTTAGGTTCGCCGTCAGCGTTTTATAGCGTCAGGGACCCCCATATACTACCTAATAAATGTTTTAACCCCTTGATTGCCCCCTAGTTAACCCTTTCACCACTGATCACCGTATAACCATTACGGGTGACGCTGGTTCGTTCGTTTATTTTTTTATAGTGTCAGGGCACCCGCCTTGACTATACTGAATAAAGGTTTAGCCCCCTGATCGCCCGGCAGTGATATGCGTTGCCCCAGGCAGCGTCAGGTTGGTGCCAGTACCGCTAACACCCACGCACGCAGCATACGCCTCCCTTAGTGGTATAGTATCTGAACGGATCAATATCTGATCAGATCTATACTAGCGTCCCCAGCAGTTTAGGGTTACCAAAAACGCAATGTTAGTGGGATCAGCCCAGATACCTGCTAGCACCTGCGTTTTGCCCCTCCGCCCGGCCAAGCCCACCCAAGTGCAGTATCGATCGATCACTGTCACTTACAAAACACTAAACGCATAACTGCAGCGTTCGCAGTCAGGCCTGATCCCTGCGATTGCTAACAGTTTTTTTGGTAGCATTTTGGTGAACTGGCAAGCACCAGCCCCAGGCAGCGTCAGGTTAGCACCAGTACCGCTAACACCCACGCACGCACCGTACACCTCCCTTAGTGGTATAGTATCTGAACGGATCAATATCTGATCCGATCAGATCTATACTAGCGTCCCCAGCAGTTTAGGGTTCTCAAAGACGCAGTGTTAGCGGGATCAGCCCAGATACCTGCTAGCACCTGCGTTTTGCCCCTCCGCCCGGCCAAGCCCACCCAAGTGCAGTATCGATCAATCACTGTCACTTACAAAACACTAAACGCATAACTGCACCGTTCGCAGAGTCAGGCCTGATCCCTGCGATTGCTAACAGTTTTTTTGGTAGCATTTTGGTGAATTGGCAAGCACCAGCCCCAGGCAGCGTCAGGTTAGCACCAGTACCGCTAACACCCACGCACGCACCGTACACCTCCCTTAGTGGTATAGTATCTGAACGGATCAATATCTGACCCGATCAGATCTATACTGGCGTCCCCAGCAGTTTAGGGTTCCCAAAAACGCAGTGTTAGCGGGATCAGCCCAGATACCTGCTAGCACCTGCGTTTTGCCCCTCGGCCTGGCCCAGCCCACCCAAGTGCAGTATCGATCGATCACTGTCACTTACAAAACACTAAACACATAACTGCAGTGTTCGCAGAGTCAGGCCTGATCCCTGCAATCGCTAACAGTTTTTTGGTAGCGTTTTGGTGAACTGGCAAGCACCAGCAGCCTAGTACACCCCGGTCGTAGTCAAACCAGCACTGCAGTAACACTTGGTGACGTGGCGAGTCCCAAAAGTGCAGTTCAAGCTGTTGAGGTGGCAAGCACAAGTAGTGTCCCGCTGCCTCCAAGAAGAAGACAAACACAGGCCGTCGTGCCCATAGTGCCCTTCCTGCTGCATTCGCCAATCCTAATTGGGAATCCACCGCTTCTGCAGCACCCGTACTTCCCCCATTCACATCCCCAACCAAATGCAGTCGGCTGCATGAGAGGCATTTTTATGTCCTCCCGAGTACCCCTACCCAACGAACCCCCCCTAAAAAGATGTCGTGTCTGCAGCAAGCGCGGATATAGACGTGACACCCGCTATTATTGTCCCTCCTGTCCTGACAATCCTGGTCTTTGCATTGGTGAATGTTTTGAACGCTACCATACACTAGTTGAGTATTAGCGTAGGGTACAGCATTGCACAGACTAGGCACACTTTCACAGAGTCTTCCAAGATGCCATCGCATTTTGAGAGACCCGAACCTGGAACCGGTTACAGTTATAAAAGTTAGTTACTAAAAAAAGTGTAAAAAAACAAAAAAATATATAAAATAAAAAAAAATAGTTGTCGTTTTATTGTTCTCTCTCTCTATACTCTCTCTATTGTTCTGCTCTTTTTTACTGTATTCTATTCTGCAATGTTTTATTGTTATTATGTTTTATCATGTTTGCTTTTCAGGTATGCAATTTTTTATACTTTACCGTTTGCTGTGTTTTATTGTTAACCATTTTTTTGTCTTCAGGTACGCCATTCACGACTTTGAGTGGTTATGCCAGAATGATGCCTGCAGGTTTAGGTATCATCTTGGTATCATTCTTTTCAGCCAGCGGTCGGCTTTCATGTAAAAGCAATCCTAGCGGCTAATTAGCCTCTAGACTGCTTTTACAAGCAGTGGGAGGGAATGCCCCCCACCGTCTTCCGTGTTTTTCTCTGGCTCTCCTGTCTCAACAGGGAACCTGAGAATGCAGCCGGTGATTCAGCCAGCTGACCATAGAGCTGATCAGAGACCAGAGTGGCTCCAAACATCTCTATGGTCTAAGAAACGGGAAGCTACGAGCATTTCATGACTTAGATTTCGCCGGATGTAAACAGCGCCATTGGAAAATTGGGAAAGCATTTTATCACACCGATCTTGGTGTGGTCAGATGCTTTGAGGGCAGAGGAGAGATCTAGACCCCAATTTTTTCAAAAAAGAGTACCTGTCACTACCTATTGCTATCATAGGGGATATTTACATTCCCTGAGATAACAATAAAAATGATTAAAAAAAAATGAAAGGAACAGTTTAAAAATAAGATAAAAAAGCAAAGAGATAATAAAGAAAAAAAAAAAAAAAAGCACCCCTGTCCCCCCCCTGCTCTCGCGCTAAGGCGAACGCAAGCGTCGGTCTGGCGTCAAATGTAAACAGCAATTGCACAATGCATGTGAGGTATCACCGCGAAGGTCAGATCAAGGGCAGTAATTTTAGCAGTAGACCTCCTCTGTAAATCTAAAGTGGTAACCTGTAAAGGCTTTTAAAGGCTTTTAAAAATGTATTTATTTTGTTGCCACTGCACGTTTGTGCACAATTTTAAAGCATGTCATGTTTGGTATCCAGGTACTCGACCTAAGATCATCTTTTTTATTTTATCAAACATTTGGGCAATATAGTGTGTTTTAGTGCAATAAAATTTAAAAAAGTGTGTTTTTTTCCCCCAAAAAATGCGTTTGAAAAATCGTTGCGCAAATACTGTGTGAAAAAAAAAAATAAAACACCCACCATTTTAATCTGTAGGGCATTTGCTTTAAAAAAATATATAATGTTTGGGGGTTCAAAGTAATTTTCTTGCAAAAAAAATAATTTTTTCATGTAAACAAAAAGTGTCAGAAAGGGCTTTGTCTTCAAGTGGTTAGAAGAGAGGGTGATGTGTGACATAAGCTTCTAAATGTTGTGCATAAAATGCCAGGACAGTTCAACCCCCCCCAAAATGACCCCATTTTGGAAAGTAGACACCCCAAGCTATTTGCTGAGAGGCATGTCGAGTCCATGGAATATTTTATATTGTGACACAAGTTGCGGGAAAGAGACTTTTTTTTTTCGCACAAAGTTGTCACTAAATGATATATTGCTCAAACATGTCATGGGAATATGTGAAATTACACCCCAAAATACATTCTGTTGCTTCTCCTGAGTATGGGGATACCACATGTGTGAGACTTTTTGGGAGCCTAGCCATGTACGGACCCCGAAAACCAAGCACCGCCTTCAGGCTTTCTAAGGGCGTAAATGTTTGATTTCATTCTTCACTGCCTATCACAGTTTCGGAGGCCATGGAATGCCCAGGTGGCACAAAACCCCCCCAAATGACCCTATTTTGGAAAGTAGACACCCCAGGCAGTGAAGAGTGAAATAAAAAATTTACACCCTTAGAAATCCTGAAGGCGGTGATTGGTTTTCGGGGCCCCGTATGCAGCTAGGCTCCCAAAAAGTCCAACACATGTGGTATCCCCATACTCAGGAGAAGCAGCTAAATGTATTTTGGGGTGCAATTCCACATATGCCCATGGCCTGTGTGAGCAATATATCATTTAGTGACAACTTTGTGCAAAAAAGAAAAAACTTTGTCACTTTCCCGCAACTTGTGTCAAAATATAAAATATTCCATGGACTCAACATGCCTCTCAGCAAATAGCTTGGGGTGTCTACTTTCCAAAATGGGGTCATTTGGGGGGGGTTGTGCCATCTGGGCATTTTATGGCCTTCAAAACTGTGATAGGTAGTGAGGAGTGAAATCAAAAATTTACGCCCTTAGAAATCCTGAAGGCGGTGATTGGTTTTCGGGGCCCCGTACGCGGCTAGGCTCCCAAAAAGTCCCACACATGTGGTATCCCCATACTCAGGAGAAGCAGCTAAATGTATTTTGGGGTGCAATTCCACATATGCCCATGGCCTGTGTGAGCAATATATCATTTAGTGACACCTTTTTGTAATTTTTTTTTGTCATTATTCAATCACTTGGGAAAAAAATATTAATATTCAATGGGCTCAACATGCCTCTCAGCAATTTACTTGGGGTGTCTACTTTCCAAAATGGGGGTCATTTGGGTGGGAGTTTGTACTGCCCTGCCATTTTAGCACCTCAAGAAATGACATAGGCAGTCATAACTAAAAGCTGTGTAAATTCCAGAAAATGTACCCTAGCTTGTAGACGCTATAACTTTTGCGCAAACCAATAAATATACGCTTATTGACATTTTTTTTACCAAAGACATGTGGCCGAATACATTTTGGCCTAAATGTATGACTAAAATTGAGTTTATTGGATTTTTTTAATAACAAAAAGTAGAAAATATCATTTTTTTTCAAAATTTTCGGTCTTTTTACGTTTATAGCGCAAACAAAAAAAAAAAAAACGCAGAGGTGATCAAATACCATCAAGAGAAAGCTCTATTTGTGGGAAGAAAAGGACGCTGTTTGGGTACAGCATTGCATGACTGCGCAATTAGCAGTTAAAGCGACGCAGTGCCAAATTGTAAAAAGTGCTCTGGTCAGGAAGGGGGTAAATCCTTCCGGGGCTGAAGTGGTTAAAGCCCAGTCCCAGCTAAAAATACTTTTATTTTCAGTTTTATAGAGGACAGAAGGGGTTTTGTTGCTCTCTATGCCCATATTTAGAAGATTTTTTCTCTTTTACTGTCTATTTGATGGTGTCATGCAGAATAGGGCACCCACCATTCACCAGGACAGGAAGTGAGGGGAAATCTCCTCTTTGGGGATGCTGCACTGAAAACCTGCCAGAGGCTCCAACATTTCTCTACTTTATCAAGAACAAATAAATAGTTCTGGTTTTGCTGGTTTAGAAGTTCTTCTCTGCACATTATACTGTATGTCCTTCAAATGTTAAAATCTGAGACTATAACATGTTAATGGCTTAAAGCGTTTGTAAAGGCTAATTAGGAAAACAACAAACATGTTAAACTTACCTGCTCTGTGCAATGGTATTGCACAGAGGGGCTCCAAACCCCCTTTTCTGGAGTCCCTTGCTGGCGTTCCAGATTCCTGCTTTTCTCAGTGCGTCACTATAGGAAGACTTCTTATACTGGCACACCTGTGGACTCAGTCCAGAGCCAGGCTTTGTGCATCTATTGACACACAGGGCGGCTCAGTTCCGCCCGCCCATTCTCTGCCCACAGGATTTGATTGACCATTGGCTCCCACTGCTGCCACTGTGAGCAGAGAGAGAAGACAGAGCCTCTGCAGACGGGCACAGTGTTGGATTGAGATAGGACTCAGATAAGTATAAGAGGGGCAAGGGGACAATACAAATACTTATGCATTTTTATGCATTAAAAGGGAAGCCCACCCTTACACTAAAATCGCGACATCTATGGGCATCCACGATCTAAGACTAACCTATCTAGCCCTGTAAAGAATAAATCACTATACACACCTTTTCTGAAGCCGATCCAGTCTGGTCCCATACTGAGCTGTCAGCGGCGGCTTTGTTGTGGAGGAGGCAGCCAACAACGGAAGCCCCATAGTAACGCTATGGGTGACGTCACTTCCCATTCATTTCACAGCCATTGTGCTTCCATTGCTGGAGAATGGACTAGAGCGGCTTCAAAAAAGGTATGTATACAGGCGTTCCCCGGGTTACAAACAAGATATGCTATGCTATCCAAAAAGCTTAAAAAATAGTTTTTTTGGCTGGAGTTACACTTAAAAAATGTACCTGTTCCGACTTACAAACAGATTCAACTTAAGAACAAACCTACAGACCCTATCTTGTTTGTCCCGCTAAAAATCGCTGATCCACCACCATTACCAGTAAAAAAACAAATGTATCATAAAAATGCCATAAATATATCCCTTAGTTTGTAGACGCTATAACTTTTGTGCAAACCAATCAATATACACTTATTGTGAGTTTTTTTACCAAAAATATGTAGAAGAATACATATTGGCCTAAACTGATGAAGCATTATTTCTTTATTATTTGGGATTTTTATTATAGCAAAAAGTTAAAAATATTCGCTCTTTTTTTGTTTATAGCGCAAAAAATAAAAATGCAGAGGTGATCAAGTACCACCAAAAGAAAGCTCTATTAGTGGGAAAAAAAAGGACGTAAATTTTGTTTGGGTACAGCGTCGCACGACCATGCAATTGTCAGTTAAAGCGACGCAGTGCCGTATCACAAAAAATGGCCTGGTCTGGAAGTGGGTAAATCCTTCTGCGGCTGAAGTGGTTAAAGGTTATGTGCGTAGATACAGTATCTCACAAAAGTGAGCACACCCCTCGCATTTATGTAAATATTTTATTATATCTTTTCATGTGACAACACTGAAGAAATGACACTTTGCTACAATGTAAAGTAGTGAGTGTACAGCTTGTATATCAGTGTAAATTTGATGTCCCCTCAAAATAACTCAACACAAAGCCATTAATGTCTAAACCTCTGGCAATAAAAGTGAGTACACCCCTATGTGAAAATGTCCAAATTGGGACCAATTAGCCATTTTCCCTCCCCAGTGTCATGTGACTCATTAGTGTTACAAGGTCTCAGGTGTTAATGGGGAGCAGGTGTGTTAAATTTGGTGTAAGAAGATTGCCAAGACCCTGAAACTGAGCTGCAGCACCGTGGCCAAGACCATACAGCTTGTTTAACAGTACAAGTTTCACTCAGAACAGGCCTCGCCATGGTCGACCAAAGAAGTTGAGTACACGTGCTCAGGGTCATATCCAGAGGTTGTCTTTGGGAAATAGACGTATGAGTGCTGCCAGCATTGCTGCAGAGGTTGAAGGGGTGGGGGGGGTCAGCCTGTCAGTGCTCAGACTATATGCTGCACACTGCATCAAATTGGTCTACATGGCTGTCATCCCAGAAGGAAGCCTCTTCTAAAGATGATGTACAAGAAAGCTCGCAAACTGTTTGCTGAAGACAGGCAGACTAAAGGACTTGGATTACTGGAACCATGTCCTGTGGTCTGATGAGACCAAGATAAACTTATTTGTTTCAGATGGTGTCAAGTGTGTGTGGCGGCAACCAGGTGAGGAGTACAAAGACAAGTGTGTCTTGCCTACAGTCAAGCATGGTGGTGGGAGTGTCATGGTCTGGGGCTGCATGAGTGCTGCCGGCACTGGGAAGCTACAGTTCATTGAGGAGCCATGAATGCCAACATGTACTGTGACATACCGAAGCAGAGCATGATCCCCTCCCTTCGGAGACTGGGCCACAGGGCAGTATTCCAACATGATAACAACCCCAAACACACCTCCAAGGTGACCACTGCCTTGCTAAAGAAGCTGAGGGCAAAAGTGATGGACTGGCCAAGCATGTCTCCACACCCAAACCCTATTGAGCATCTGTGGGGCATCCTCAAACGGAAGGTGGAAGAGCGCAAAGTCTCTAACATCCACCAGCTCTGTGATGTCATCAAGGAGGAGTGGAAGAGGACTCCAGCGGCAACCTGTGAAGCGCTGAACTCTATGCCCAAAAGGGTTAAGGCAGTTCTGGAAAATAATGATGACCACACAAAATATTGACACTTTGGACCCAATTTGGACATTTTCACCTAGGGGTGTACTCACTTTTGTTGCCAGAGGTTTAGACATTAATGGCTGTGTGTTGAGTTATTTTGAGGGGACAGAAAATTTACACTGTTATACAAGCTGTACACTCACTACTTTACATTGTAGCAAAGTGTAATTTCTTCAGTGTTGTCACATTAAAAGATATAATAAAATATTTACAAAAATGTGAGGCGTGTACTCACTTTTGTGAGATACTATGTATATATATATATATATATATATATATATATATATATATATATATATATATATATATATATAATATAGCGCTACCCCCATGAGGGCCGCTGGTTGAATCAGTATCCCACTGGTTGCCCTGACCCTGCAAGTCCTCTGACACCCTGGGTTCAGACATTTTCTATCAGTAACAATGATAAAAAAAAAGGCACACTACCAGGTGATGAACGAATAAGCTTTGTTTACTGATATGTTGAAGGCAGTTAAAGGTGAACAACATAAACTTACATCTTATAGAAATACTTCAGGCAAAATGTCATCGGTGATAAAACAGCCACAGCAGTGAATCATGTCAGATAATCAGATATAAAGAATAATTAGACATTGACAGCCCTTAGGTAAACATATGTGGCCTATATGAACAGGCAGAACAAGGACAGGGGAATGACTTTTAACTATGTCAGACCACTCCCTTCTGTACCTCAACCCACAGGCGCAAGCAATAAATGAAGTGTCATAACATTCAGCAAACTGTTATACATTGTTGAATTTAACCTGCTCCCTAGGCAAATTCAGGCTCTATGAGCACAGCAAAAGAAATCCCTTAGGATGGGGGGGGGGGGGGTGTATTCCTGTGTTACAGAAATGAAGTCCTTTGGTCTTCAGCTAGCACTTAGGAGAGTTGTATTGGAAGAAATCCTGAATGGCAGAGCAAAGCAATTCAACTGGTTTAGCTTGCTTTAACAAGCAAAGAAGGCAGAGTCTTCCTGTGTTGTTTGAGTGCAGAGTGATCACTGTGATTGTTGACTTAAGGCACTGTATTCTGTGGTACTACAAGTAACAGCAAGGTGAATGGGAACAATGGTGTCTGTATACAGTGTCCATGTAGCTGGATGGGTAGATGCCCACTCACCAATACTGCAATTGATGATGCTGGTGGTGAGGATAGTGGCTTTACAGGCTCTCCCTCAGGTTCCTGGCTCAGGAGATGGCATCCGACCTCCGTTGCACCGCACCGCGGCCCACCTGGATCAGCTGCAGCATAATTTAGATGGAGCAGGTGCGCGGCCTCCAGGCTGCCGTTGGACGGTAAGTCAGTGCTGTCTGCAGAGGCCCTAAGGTGACATGTGGTGACTCTTCTTTCACAGGCTGTGACTTGGCCACAGCACTCCCAGACACAGAGACCCTGCTTGCAGATCCAGGCCAGGGTCTCAAGAGAGTGATCCAGGCCTAGACCAACCCTTTTATAGGCTTTCCCAGTAGTCTGTTCTTTCTGTCCAGCTGTCTGGTAGTTCCAAACAGTTCAACTAACGGGGAAATCCCAGCAGTCTAAACTACATGCCCCAAGATGCTAATATAATATAATAATATATATGTATCTATACAGGGTGGGCCAAAACACTGGTATACATAACTGGTCTGATCATGCCATTTTATAGTAGGTAACTATTACCGATCAGTTAATTTTATTTTCTATATTTAATTTATTTAGTATTTCTTTTACTTTACAAGTCTTGAGAACTATATGGTCAAAAGTAAGTATACAGTACTGATGGGGTCATGTTTAATCTCTTAGGTGCAGCATTCCTAGAAGCTGTCCCCAACACTGTGACACTGTTTAGTCTCTTAGGTGCTCAAAATGTCCTCCATTAACAACATCAGCAACATTCCTGGATACTGTCTCTAATGCTGTGACACAGAGTAACACAAAAGTTCAGGTTAGCATGTCCATGTGAGATGGACTTCTTCAATTCGTCCAATGTGTTGGGCAGTCAGTTGATGCCGCCACATCACCCAGTCCAACTCTGGGGGAAGATTTTGTCAAGGTGACTTTGCACCGACTAAGCAAAATGAAGACGGGCCCCATAATATTGGAAAACTGAACATTTTGGTAATGTAGACCTGATTTTGGCCCACCCTCAGTATGTATATATATACACACAGCATGGGCCAAAAGTAGGTCTACATTATATATATAAATATACAGTTGTAGCGGTGCCCCCGTGGGGTCGCTGAGTGTAGTAGTTCCACCTGTCACGCTGCTCAGCCTGGCATTTACTCCCAGTCTTACATTCCCAGACAATGAACAGTCCATGAGCTTGTTTTTGTTGTTTATTGAGGGATTTAACTTGGATGGGGAAAGGGGACATGGGATGCCCATGTAGCCAAGTCCTGAGCCTCTCCAGGCCTAATGGTGACCTCATGAGTTAGGGATAGCAGACATCCTTCTGTGTAGAGTGGGTCACGAGGCATGGTGGGTGTAATGCAAGGTAGATTAATGGGTGCCAGACACTTCTTGAATACAAAGAGATTTATTTTCTCTTGAACAGAACTGTGGGAGAGAGGGTTAGGGCCAGAACACCCTTTAGTAGTTGCAATGTTAATTAGCAGACTCCGAGACTTCTATAGGTAAACAGCCATGCAGGGAAAGGCACCCAGCCGTACACCACATCTGCATGTGTAGACACGCTGTCTCCTATGGCAACAATCTTCAACAGAAGGTTGTAATGAACTCATTCACTTCCTCCACAATTTAGATCTTCATTCAACTAAGCTCCCAGTCTATCACCCAGACCCGCCAATCCACTGTCACTGGATCTCCTGAACTCTTCCAATCTTCTCACTGAGTATCTTCCCTAACCATCACCCCCGCATCCCTGCTCAGTCCCTGGCTTGGCACACAAAACTGCTCTGCAAGCGTCAGGGTCCCTGGCTTGAAACCTGCTGAAGTTTCCCAATTCTTCACCGTCCCCAGTTGGTGAAAATACTGCTCTGGTACTTGCTTTAGCTACTCACGGTGGTCCATGGTAACAAGGTGGATGGTCCGTTAGTGGCGACAGCTTCCCCTCTACCTCCAACCATGACAGGTTCTCCGGTCAGCAGAACTGTCACTTCTGGTTGGACTGCAAGCCGCAGTCCCAACCCTGCGCTGCTTTCCTGCTTCTGGATAGGCTCTCAGACAGCCTAGCAGCCAGATGTCTGGATAGGCTTCAGGCTCCGGCCTAGCACCTCGGGGCAGTACAACACACGTCCACCCAGACAGCCGTTCAGGTGGCACAGAACCCCGATTGCCTGACTTCACCCAAATAAATAGGCTCTCCCAGCAGGCCAAGGGATCCAAGAAGATCCCTGCCTATTGGCTGAGATACCCTATCTATTCCTAATTTGTCCTTGCAATGCCCTTGTCTTATCTAATGCCACCAGATACCCGGTCATCTAGTGACAGAAGAGAGAAGTGCAGCAATTCCAGAATTAGGGTGGAATCAATTGATCTCCTATCAATTGGCCAAGGCAACTATACCTGTCAGGTAAATTTGCTAGCAACAATGCCTAAACATCAGGGTGCTACACCCAGATAATTGATCTTGCTACGTTGAACAAAGGATTTTGTATCTATATCAGCAGTCTCTAAAGCTCCATACTCCTCCAGCACATCACTTGAGTAAACTCAAGTTTCTCTACTGCGCAATCCTAGATTACTGGCACAGCTAGCACCTTGTTAGGCCTCACTCTGAATAAGCCCTAAATGTTCAATATCTGCCACTTGCTGGCAGGGGTCTGCAGTCCCCTTTGGTGTAGCAACCAATAGCGATGAAAGAGTACTTTTTGTGCTAGCTTAATCTTGGTGGACTACTGATCCCAGTCAGTCCTGTGCAAGTCCTGCCAACCCTCCTGGCTGCAGCAACTTGTAGAGACATCACAGACTCTTCCTCTGGCTCTACATCCACTCCTGGCATGTCTCTCCCAGATGTTTTTAAGGTGCCTGTCCATCGCTTAGTTCTTCCACCCAACAACTCCTCCTGCCGCATGCTGACCCTGGGTATATATAGAAGGCCTGCCCCCTGCCAATCCTAGTTGGGGATTGGTTAGGGCTCCCAGATACACCCCATGTCACTCTAATCCTCTCTCCACCTCTATTTAAGAACCTTCTGAAAACCAGAGAGAGGCACCAGAGAGATGAAGCCACATGTCAGTTACTTGCTGCTACTCTCAAACCACTCCCAGCCCACATATCAAAAACAAACAGGCCTAGCTCACTGCTAGGCCTGTTTAAATTTAGCCGCACTGACTGTAAAAACAAAAAAACTACCTCTAGCACATCCTACCTGAGGTAGAGGGTGCTACACAGTATATATAGATATAGAGAGAGACAGAGAGAGAGAGAGAACTAGCAAACTCAATGAAAAAAACTAAATAAAGTTGACCCAAAATTATATAGTTTCATACCCTTTGAAATTTTCCACTTTTTTTCATGTTACAGCCAAAAATGTAAATGTATTTTATTGGGATTTTATGTGATAAACCAATACAAAGTGACACATAATTGTGAAGTAGAAGGAAAATGATAAATGGGTTTCAACATTTTTTACAAATAAATATCTGAAAAGTGGGGCGTGCATTTGTATTTAGCCCCATTTACTCTGATACCCCTAATTAAAATCTAGTGGAACCAATTGCCTTCAGAAGTCACCTAATTAGTAAATAGAGTCCACCTGTGTGTAATTTATTCTCAGTATAAATACAGCTGTTCTGTGAAGCCCCCAGAGGTTTGTTAGAGAACCTTAGTGAACAAACAGCATCATGAAGGCCAAGGAACACACCAGACAGGCCAGGGATAAAGTTGTGGAGAAGTTTAAAGCAGGGTTAGGTTATTAAAAAATATCCTAAGCTTTGAACATCTCACAGAGCACTGTTAAATCCATCATTCGAAAATGGAAAGAGTATGGCACAACTGTAAACCTACTAAGACATGGCCATCCACCTAAACTGACAGGCCGGGAAAGGAGAGCATTAATCAGAGAAGCAGCCAAGAGTCCCATGATAACTCTGAAAGAACTGTAGAGATCCACAGCTCAGGTAGCAGAATCTGTCCACAGGACAACTATTAGTTGTGCACTCCACAAATCTGGCCGATATGGATGAGTGGCAAGAAGAAAGCCATTGTTGAAAGAAGGTCCCATTTGCAGTTTGCGAGAAGCCATGAGGGGGACACAGCAAACATGTGGAAGAAGGTGCTCTGGTCAGATGAGACCAAAATTGAACTTTTTGACCTAAAAGCAAAACGCTATGTGTGGCAGAAAACCAACACTGCACATCACCCTGAACACACCATCCCCAATCTAAAACATGGTGGTGGCAGGATCATGTTGTGGGGTTGCTTTTCTTCAGCAGGGACATGGAAGCTGGTCAGAGTTGATGGGTAGATGGATGGAGCCAAATGCAGGGCAATTTTAGAAGAAAACCTGTTAGGGTTTGCAAAAGACTTGATACTGGGGCGGAGGTTCACCTTCCAGCAGGGACAACACCCCTAAACATACAGCCAGAGCTACAATGGAATGGTTTGGATCAAAGCATATTCATGTGTTAGAATGGCCCAATCAAAGTCCAGACCTAAATCCAGTCTGTGGCAAGACTTGAAAATTGCTGTTCACAGATGTTCTCCGTCCAATCTGACAGAGCTTGAGCTTTTTGCAAAGAAGAATGGGCATAAAATTTCCCTCTCTAGATGTGCAAAGCAGGTAGATACATTCCCAATAAGACTTGCAGCTGTAATTTCAGCAAAAGTTGGTTCTACAAAGTTTTGACTCAGGGGGGCTGAATACAAATGCACGCCAAACTTTTAACATATTAACGTGTAAAAAAAAAATGAAAACCATTTGTCATTTTCCCTCCACTTCACAATTATGTGCCACTTTCTCTTGGTCTATCACATGCAATCCCAATAAAGTACATTTACATTTTTGGTTGTAACATGACAAAATGTGGAACATTTCAAGGGGTATGAATACTTTGTCAAGGCACTGTATTTCTAGATTTTCAGGCATTTCAAGTTAGTGATAACACAAGACACAAGGTCATGTGTGAAACATGGCTCAGTTAAAGGAAAATAGCATTAGCCATTATATAACTGCATTATAGTTGTACTGTAATGCTGGTAGAGGAAAAACAAGTGTGTAATCAGGATTTTCAAAATAAATAATTAACAAAAAGTTAAAATTGAAAATGAACTGGTTAAAAAATGGACAAAATAGAGCTGGTCTTTGTTTTTCAATATAGAGTAAAATCCAGTCATTGTACAAAGTTTACTAGATGTAGAGTTGTCACGTATCCACCCAAGAGCAGTATGCAGATGTGTCCGGCAGCCAGAAATCAAAGTGATGCCATCTTTCTTTTCCACAGACAGTGAGTCAGTAGTAGTGCCAGCAATGTTATGAGAACAGCTAAGCATATCTGTAATACTTTGCCCTCCACATTTTCCTTTTCCCGGTACCGTTTGGTGAAACCCACCTGGAGAGGGGAAAAACACAAGTAGATCACATGTAAATACTCTTAGCAAAGCAGCAACCTTGTGATATAGGCTAGGTTGATTGCAAGTTGATTGTAGGGGCAGAGCATCTCTGTATACAGATAGGCAAGAGTGTCAGTGGGAGGAAGAAGTCATCCTAAGCACAGGTGGTCAGTAGGGGCTAGAATTACCCCCAAGCATTGTATTCCAACCCCCCACCCAGCATTATTCCTCATCTCCAGCATTAGACCGCCTTTCCTAGCATTGATCCCCACAAGTATTGGTTCAGCAGACCCTTACCTGAATTTTTTCTCTGTTCCCCATGCTGTTTCCCTTCTGGATGACATTAGTGCTAGTAACTATAAAGATCCTGTAGGAGATCACCACCAGCATAGATCAGGTACTGGGTGCTAGATCAAGCATTCCAGCACCAGGCAGCGGGACGTGTCCTGAACCCATGAGATTTTGTTGCAACAAAAGACAGTCCCATGGGATCTTGGACAGATGGGAGGTATGCCTTACCTGGATCCTGCACACTTAACCCTCCACTAACTCAACCCTTAACACCTAAAATCCCTTTACCTTAACGCTATAAAAAGTTTGGTGAATGAATGTGACACACATCAGTACAACTCCAACAAAACTTGACATATTCTGTGTAATATAATTATCTCATATGATCACAAGCATCATCTAGTGGTAATAATGTTGTTGTTTTTTTCGACAGAGGTATTTTTACTGAACTATGGCCACTAGATGGCATTTATGATCTTACATGATAATTACATTACACAAAATATAGCAAGTTTCCAAGGAGTCATTTGAATGTGAGTTACATTCATTCAGCTAACTTTTTATACATAGACACCTTAAACCCAAACTGAATAACATTTAGTGATCTGTTTATCAATGTTTTAAACAACGATTCACCTATTTTTCAGATTAAAAAAATTAGTTAATGTTGGGCGAAGGTTGTGTGAATCCTGAAAACATTGATAAATAGATGGTAAAGTAATAAAAAAAGATTTAATCTCTGTTTCGTTATTTGTTGTATCATTTTTTTGCAGCCCCTTCCTGTTTACATGCATACACATACAAGCAATGTCTGCATGTCATTTCTCAGGGCTGATTTCCTAATGGTGACAACAGCGGACTATGAGGGACCACCGAGGAAGAAAGAGGACTTTGGGTTTCAACTAAAACAGCAGCCAGCAGCACAAGGGACAATTATCACTGAATCTAAGTACCATCCGTTGTGCTGATTTTAGAAAACAAATTGTACTAAACTTAGGCTTTACAAGAGTTTGTGTGCAAATACGTATAAAGGAAACCTGTCATAAGAAAAATAGTTGCTCTCATCTAAAAATGCTTGTGGCTTGACCATCAGGTTGGCTTTAGTAGTTAGCATATCACTGACCCTGAAAAAGTATGCAGCCAGTAAAGATGAAGGATAAGCATAAATATCTTCAGAACAGAGATGAGAATAGCAGTACCTTTATTTCTCTTTACACAACAGATTCCCTTTAACTCAGTCCAGCTAATACTCACCCACCCGTCTTTTGCTCTAATTACAGGACAAAAATTTTCCTCCATGTAGTGGCCAACTCTTTCAGCCAAGGGTTCCAGAACCTTCTCCATCCCATTTTCTTTGCAGTGGATGGCCATTTGACCAGCTAGGACATAGATAGATAGGACCATGCTCCACGGTATGTCAAGTGGATATCCTGTCTGTCTCTTTTGTCTGTCCCAGAATTCTCTCATGTTGTCATCTATTGTCTGAATCAGAAGGTCGCAGGCTGTGTCTTCTGTAACACCTCTAAAGACTCGAGGCCAACGCTTGAAAAAGATGGGAAACTTTTCCACAAGCTCATCGCCTGCAAAACGCAATGCACAGGCCGCTGGAGAAGGTGCTGGTCCTGTGACTCTCCCTGTCACATAACCAATATAATCGTGGGATAGCTCATAGGCCTCTCTGACTACAGGATCTGTGTGCTTAGCTTCAGCCATGTGTATTTCTGATAAAGTGTATTTATAGCACTTCAAAGTTAGGACATGAACATCATCTACTAAAAATAACAGAAGCACTGAGAGAGCCTGGCCTTCTGTGCATAAAGCAGGCATGTCATACTGGGTTTTCTTGAGGTTTCTGTATGGAATGTGCTGATATAATTTAGCGCCTGAACTATATGATTTATGTCTTTAATGCTATAACCTATATAAAATGAGTACAATCAGAAAACTTATCAGGGGAAGCAAACTAGCACTACTAAAGTGTTTCCACTTCATCTGAACTTTAAATGAAAATAACCCAACAGTGCTGCTCTAGTATGTGACAAACAATAGATAGACATGCATCTAAAACACCTACTGATCATTGCCAGAAAACAACACATATTATAAAAAAGAAAAATGTATCTAACATAAACTCAACCACAGATATAGAAGAAAGAAGCGCTTTTCAGAGTGTAATACATCCAGCCACGGTTGACATCTATCCTCAACCAGCAAACCTCAGACCGGCTGTGTACAATTCTCAATGTTAGTATACAAACTCAAAACAACTTGACATCATTGGGGTATAGCTTTCTCTGCCCCTTTGTGTGTTATGTCCTGTCACAGGACTTTTTCATAAGGTGGGTGTTCAATATCGTCAGCAGGCTGTAGAGAAAAACACAACGCCGGAGATCATGGGAACAAATAAACTTCTTGTTGGTAAACCAATTGCTCAGGTCCTAGAAGTCACATCACCACTTTTATCCATCACTATGACAATAAGTAAACCTGCCTTAGATAAGGAAGAAACTCCTATCCTGGGACAATGCGCCCCAGTGATTGTGAACACACAAGTGGTGAAACATCCCCCCCCCCCGAACTCCAAATAAAACTAACAAGCTGCATAGACAACATGAAAGGGCATCTAAGTTAGAACAGAAATTAGCGAGAAGTTAGATTTGACCCCCACATAAAAAAAGTTTCTCGTTTGTAGCTTGAGTAACTATCATTGGTAACAACATGAGGAGGAGAAAATAATTTATGGCCTCTGCCCTGCAATAAAAGACTTTATTTCCTGTACCACTGAAGGAGTGGTACACATGTTGGAGTGCCCTTGTGACCTCTAATATGTGGGGAGAACATCGAGATCTTTAGGGGTTCGCCTGAGGGAACACATACTATATCAAGAAAAGGTAAAAAGAAACAGCCTCTCACAGCATTTTAAAACACACCATCATAAAGGCCCCAGTGGACTGAAATTTTTGGATTGAAAAGGTGGTAAGATAGTAGAGAGGGGTAATTTTATCAAACAGCTAAACAGAAAGGAGTCACATTGGATTTATGAAACTAATTTTTTCTCTTTTTTAGGTTTAAACATATTGACCTTAAAGTGGATGTAAACCCTCCCATATACCCAGTGAAGTGACTAGCCTCAGAAGATACACAGAGATGAAACAAATCCTCCTACATAGGTTTTACTCTTTTATCTGCAGCACTCTCTTCCCTGCACCCCTTCAAAAGGGCAGAAAAGTGTTAACATCCTTCTTCATCTGTCTGGAGCACAGAGGAGGGGGCGGAGAGCATGTAGTTACAGTATGTGAGAGGTTATTTTATACATACTATATCTAGATACTGTAGGTAGGGTGAATCCTTACTTGTCTTAAAGGCCTTAAATACATTTTTAATTTGATTTATGTATATGTTTTTTTTTTCTGTAGGTTTCATACATGTCTACAATGGGTACAGAAAAGAATCGCCTCCCTTTAAAATAATCACATTTTGTTGCTTTGCAGCCTGAAATTAAGCCAGACACTGTTTTTGTTTTATCCAGTTGTATTTACTCAGTGCAACTTATAACATCCAAGTGAAAGATAAAACACCAACATGTCAGAAAACAATAACAAAAACAGAATCACTGAGTTGGAAAAAGGATCACCCCCTTGTGTCAGCATTTTGTTGAACCACCTTTTGCTTTAATTACAGCCTCTAGTCTGTTGGGATATGTCGCTACTAACTTTGCACAACTAGACTTTGCAATATTTGCTCACTTTTCTTTGCAGAACTGCTCAAGTTCAGTTAAATTTGATACTGACCATTTGTGGACTGCAGACTTCAAGTAATTCCACAGGTTTTCAATGGGGGTTAAGTCTGGGCCCTAAGTAGCCATTGCTGTGTGCTTTGGGTTATTGTCTTGTTGGAAGGTAAACATTCTTCCCATTGAAAACTTTCTGGCAGAGGGCGGCAGATTTTTCTCAAGAATTTGATGGTATTTGGCCCCATCCATTTTTCCTTTTATCCTGACAAGTGCTCCAGTCCCTGCTGCAGAGAAACACCCTCATAACATGATATTACCACCTCCATCCTTTACTGTAGGAATGGTGTTATTTGGATGGTGACAGGGGCGGACTGACAACTCATGGGGCCCCCAGGCAATAGAAGATTATGAGGCCCCCAGGCTTACAGATGGCCACCACGTGGCAGCCATCTTTTTGGCACAACATTAATGTGGGCATACCCATGCGGAGGGGCACCAAGCTCCGTGACATGCAATGTGGCAGGGGACTTAAGGCTGGTGACCCAGTAAAGGTACCAGGGGCCTCTCATGGGCAGTGTCCCCTTAACGGCATCATGGGCCCCTGGGCAAAAAAAAGCACTGGGACACCCACCAGGGAGATGCTGATCTGCGGCACGCATAGCGCACCATGGCAAACAATGGACATGGCGAGTGGGAGAGTCTTAAAGGAGGACTGAACAGAATCTGCATCTGCTGTATACAATGTAAACATATACCACAGTCCTTCTACCCCTAAAATTCTACTTACTGTGTCGCAACTGATAATCTCACAGACACAAATACATTTCAGTCAAAGGATCATATGTTCTTAAAATAAATGTTTCCATTATATATGTTTTTATGTACAAAAAAAAAGGATATTTGTGTCCTACTTAGGCTACCTTACAGAAGAAATTATTTAAAACCAGCAACTGTTGAGACAATAAACACCTTGGTCGGGTCTATGTACAGTATAATGTACAGAGTATCTGGGTCAGAAATAGCAAACAAAACAACATATAGCCAAGCCACTTCAATACCGGGCACCATTACCCCCTGTTATTCTGTTATAAAATGTTGTAAATAAGTAAGTTTTCTCCTTCACTGATGGGCACTGATGAGGTGGCACTGACGGACACTAATGGGGGGCAATGATGGGCAGCACTGATAGATGGCACTGATAGGCATTACTGATGAGCACTGATTGGCATCACTGGGATCACATCATAGTGGGCATCACTGGTGTGCATCACTGATGGGTATGCACTGATAATCAATGTGCTGATTATCAGCGATGACCTCCCCATTCAGGAGAGCCGCTTGTCGGTATTCTTCTACTCGCGCCTTGTCAGCACGAATAGGGGAAAAGCTGAAAACCTGGCACTACCTGGTTACGATGTGATCAGCTTTGATTGGACACAGCTGATCACATGGTAAAGAGCATACATCACAGGCTCTTTACCGAGATCGGAGATGGAGTGTGTCAGAGCATGAGCGGCTTATCCTGCTGGACATCATATGACGCCCAGTCAGGATAACTGATCCCCCCGCTTGGCTGTCATTCTGCTATAGGCTGGGTGGGAAGGAGATAGAGTACAGCAGTCAGGATGAGCGTCATGCTCACATTAAAGTCCTCCCTTACATCATAGTCCCCACATTTTCCCTATACATCACTGTCTGCAGAGACCTATCTTACATCAGAGCCTCACCCTACAGCAGAGCCCACAGAGTGCCACCCTATGGTAGAGCCCACAGAGTGCCACCTTCCATCAGAGTCCCCTTACACACACCTTTTTACCTTAGTGCTTGGTGTGGTAGGCAGCTGGCGGGAAAAGGCTTTTTTTAAAAATCCATATGTTGCAGGCTCTGAACTGTGCATGTGCAGTCTTTGAGCCAGCAGGAAATATAAACTGCTGTCATTGGCCTCAGATCGGCCAGTGGTGCATGTGAAAAAAAACCATGCTTGATGTGTGCCATGATATCCCTGCACAAGTGCGCACCCAGACCTTCCGTTTTGGCAAAGCTCAGTGGTGAATGCATATGGTCTTTCTTGAGTAATTGCTTTTTTCTGGCAATCCTCCCATACAAGCCACATTTGTGAAGAATTTGTGATATTGTTGTCACATGCATACAATGACCACTCTTTGTCATAAATTCCTGCAACTGCTTCAGAGTTGCTGTAGGCCACTTGGTAGCCTCTCAGACTGTTTCCTCCTGGCTCTTTCATCCGATTTAGAATGATGTCCTGATCCATGTAGGGTCTGAGTTGTTACAAATACCCTCTACTTCTTAATAATAGACTTCACTGTGCTTCTAGGCATTGATAAAACCTTTGAAATGTTTTTGTATCCATCTCCTGACTTGTGCTTGTCTACAACTTCATCCCGGAGACCCCGGTGACAGTGCCTTGCCATCCATAGTTGATTGTTTGCTTCAGCTGCACTGCCAGGGACTGAAATGCTCCAGAAAAGCTCCACTACTGTGTTCCCAGTCACTAGAGCGCATTGTCCCAGAATAGGAGTTTCTTCCTTATCAGAGGGTAAATATGTGGAAGTGACAATACACAAAAAGGTCAATATTATAGGGATCGATTCCTCTATATGTTACTGCCCCTCATATCTAGCTTCCCTCCGTTGCCCCAGGGCCCCTCTCTTCCAGCTCCACACTAAGCAAGCTTCTGCTCGGGAACACACCTTGACGACATGTCAAGCAACCCTCTGCTCTTTCTGAGCGTTCCAGTGACCAGGCGCTCCCAAGTTCAGAGTAAGACATCCCTAAGCTGCCGGGATGCAGGTTGCCTTTCTCATACGGCTCAGAGCCTGCACTGACAGTCACCCCCCCCGCACGGACAGGGGTGGAGAGAGCTGCCGATCTGCTACTTCTCCTCCCGCCCCTCTCCTCCTGTGTGTGCAATGCGGGAAGTGTGAAGCTAAACAGCTGAGTTTGATTACACTTCCCGCGCTGCACACACAGGAGGAGAGAGGCAGGAGGAGAAGAAGCAGATAGGCATGTCCTCTGCTCTCCCCTCCATATGAGAGAGACGCGCTCAGCTTGGCACTGATAGGAGGCATTGATGAGCACTGATAAGCAGCACTGATTATCAGTGTAAACAGTGTACTGACAGTCTTGCTGGTTAACTGCTCTCCTTTCCTCACACAGACACAGCATGGGAAGAAAAGACTGCTGATAACCAGCAAGTCTGTTTACATGTGATCAGCTGATCACATGGTAAAGAGCCTCTGTGTTTGGCCCTTTACCATGATCAACTGGGTCACAGAGCTTGCTGGATGTGCTCCCCAGGCAACAGGTGGGAGGCAGGGTTCTGGGAGGATGTCCATGGATGCCCTCCCAGAACTGGAAGCCCAGGGCTCAGATGGAAGGGGGGGGGGGTGTTATAAGAAACATTTCCACTAATAATCCCTGGTGATTTAGTGGGTGCCCTCATTAATCATTGATGGTCCAGTAAAGGACATGTGGGCGGGGCCTTCTCGACTTTGCACGCGGGGTGCTGTTCCCACGTACACGCTCACCAATCCCCAGGACCAGGTGGGGCCGCGGTCATGTGAAAGTCAACATTAAGGCAGTACCCTGGCTTAGAGATGAGCCGTACTATGTGTGCTGCTGTGTACCATACAGAGTTCCTATGCAAAACGTTCTGTCCCATGTCACTACACAACTTTGCTTTATAAATGTAACATTCATACTACTCCACCAGTCCAGCATACCTCTGCCACCACACCCTCAGTGACAGAATGGGGTCCTGCAGTGTACTAGCATGGACCTCATGCGTATACTTAATTAACTCCTCTCTTTCGTACCATGTGGTTATATACATGGGGTCTCCGTTTTGCGGGTTCGGTCCTAGTTACTTTTGGGGAACTGACCACTAGGGTGGGAGCCAAAATACCAACCCCCTTGCTACTGGAGAACCTGTCACCCGAGCCTGGTACTGCTCCTCCTCACTGTCTGGCTGCTGTTCATACCCACTAGTTCGTGGTTACCTGTAGCAACTACACTCTCCTCTGACGCTCCTGCTGAGTTAACATTTGTGGTGGCCTTCCATTTCTTCCTCCCCACCCCCGTACGTGCTTTACAGACCTGGTTCTTCTAGATATGCCATGTACCTTCATGCACTCCTTTAGAATAACTTCAGACCAGACTTAGAACAGTTAACATACTTTACTGAAGGCTTTTGCAACATTACAGCCTAATAGTGCATAACATGTTTTTCTCATTAGCTAATCCTAGGCTGCCCAGGCATGCCTTTCAAAGTAATCCGTAATTGGCAAAGTCCTTGGTGAGGTGGTTTCCCATGCAGGCAGTCACAGGTTACTGGTGGCTGCATCTTTATAGATATGCACTTCATTTTTTTCCATGCAGGGTTGTACTGATAAGATCTGCAGTGAATTGTCACAGTCTTATCTCCTCTCCCTGCACAATAGAGGTATGATGCACTAACCCCACTCTCCCTGCATCCAAGTACAGCCTGAATACATCAAAGTTCCAGTTAATTTAGGAAAGGGTCCTCTGGCTCCTCTGTCCTGTAAACCTCCTGCCACTTGTGGCATACAGCCTACACAAAGCTGCAACTGCCAAGGACAGAAGCCAGCAGCCCAATGGGCTTAGGGACACTTGCACCCCTGCTGGCACAGATGGCAGGTGGGCGCAGCATTGGGATCAGTGCACACAGCAAAAGGTGTGGGACATGTCCTCTAGATGCCAAATGCTATTCTCCAGTAGAGGTGGAGCAGCGTGGAATGAGGCTGTCACCAGACAGTTCAATACAGCCATTCCCAGGGCACAAGGCTGTGCCTGTAGGTGATAATATGGCGTACCAACACATTCCAGCAGAAAAAAAGTCCCGATGCTTTCTCAGGGCTAAAAAAAATGGAAGTTGCAGACATAGCTATAATGCTAATTACCAAAGTGCTATAATCTTTGTCTGGAACTAAAGCAGTTGTGTTCCCCTGAAGATTTTAAATTCTTCTCAATTGGCCCACTATTTTATTAGAGTTTGATAAGTGTAGTATAAAGCAACGGAGGCCCTACTTCATTAGATTTGAGTGGAAGACCAGAATGGCTTATGGTAGAGAGCAGCACCAACTCCATGTTGGCAATAGCAGGGAATTATGGTATGAAAAAGTATATTAATTGACCATGCCACACTTACACTAGCTCACTTTTTACTAACCTGTGATAACCATTCAGTACATAAAGTGAGCTCTCAGTGACTGTAGCACATTGAAGATCTACTCTGCCCTCCTCTACCCTAGTGCACTTGCTCTAGATCTTAGTAAATGAGGGGAAGTGCTGCTGATTAGACATGTGCAATCCATTTAGTAACGGATCGAAATTCGGCCAAATTTTGCATCTTTCGGACATTCAGATGCATCTGAATAAAAAAATAATGAATTTTAACTAATACGAAAGAAATTATAGCGAAAATAACAAATAAATTTGTCATGATTCGTTAAAGGTCTAATGAAACAAAAGGTCAACTCGGAGTAAATCTTACAGTCCAATCAGGTGATTCATTTTGTGCTGAAGGTTGGATTACTGGCAAAGTGCATTCCTGTGAACTGAGTGAGAAGGGTGTTGTATTGTATTTGAGCCGAGGAGAAGAGATATTGTCACTGTGTGTGTTAATGGGTTAAATAAACAAACGACTTTCCAAACTACGAATCGTTTTCACAAATGTATATACATACATAAATACAGGGCCGTCTTTAGCGCAGGGCAAACGGGGCACTTGCCCCGGGACCAATCTTTGTTGGGGGGCCCGCGCTAGCCGTGAATTGGGGCCCCGTTCACAGCTTTGCAGAGCGCACAGAGGACACGGGAGGATGTATTCCTCGCTAGCCAGCTGAGAGGGGCCGGGGCGGGAGCTCCACTGACGCTCTGACCCCGCCCACGTGCAGCCTGTGTACTCGGAAAAGAGCTTCTGTAGTGAGAGCCAGTGATCGGAGTGGGAGTGTCAGTGGAGCTCCTGCAGTATGCAGTATGTCCGCAGTCTCTGATTGTCTCCTGCAGTATGTACGCAGTCTCTGATTGTCTCCTGCAGTATGTCCGCAGTCTCTGATTGTCTCCTGTATAATGTCTGCAGTCTCTGATTGTCTCCTGTAGTATGTCCGCAGTCTCTGATTGTCTCCTGCAGTATGTCCGCAGTCTCTGGTAATCTCCTGCAGTATGTCCGCAGTCTCTGGTAATCTCCTGCAGTATATCCGCAGTCTCTGATTGTCTCCTGCAGTATGTCTGCAGTCTCTGATTGTCTTCTGCAGTATGTCCGCAGTCTCTGATTGTCTCCTGCAGTATGTCCGCAGTCTCTGATTGTCTCCTGCAGTATGTCCGCAGTCTCTGAGTGTCTCCTGCAGTATTTCCGCAGTCTCTGATTGTCTCCTGCAGTATGTCCGCAGTCTCTGATTGACTCCTGCAGTATGTCCGCAGTCTCTGATTGTCTCCTGCAGTATGTCCGCAGTCTCTGATTGTCTCCTGCAGTATGTCCGCAGTCTCTGAGTGTCTCCTGCAGTATTTCCGCAGTCTCTGATTGTCTCCTGCAGTATGTCCGCAGTCTCTGATTGTCTCCTGCAGTATGTCCGCAGTCTCTTATTGTCTCCTGCAGTATGTCCGCAGTCTCTGATTGTCTCCTGCAGTATGTCCGCAGTCTCTGATTGTCTCCTGCTGTATGTCCGCAGTCTCTGATTGTCTCCTGCATTAAGTCTGCAGTCTCTGATTGTCTCCTGCAGTATGTCCGCAGTCTCTGATTGTCTCCTGCATTATGTCTGCAGTCTCTGATGTCTCCTGCAGTATGTCCGCAGTCTCTGATTGTCTCCTGCAGTATGTCCGCAGTCTCTGATTGTCTCCTGCAGTATGCCCGCAGTCTCTGATTGTCTTCTGCAGTATGTCCGCAGTCTCTGATTGTCTTCTGCAGTATGTCCGCAGTCTCTGAACCTCTCCTGTAGTATGTGTATTAATGTGCCCCTTTACTTGCTCAATTATTTGGAATTGCTCCACTGCTCACTGAGAGGTAATGATGTGCATGAACCTCTAGCAACCAATCAGCAAACAGTAGTGATCTGCTTTAATCTCTAGCAACCAATCAGTAAGTGCTAATGATGTGCTGTAACCCCTAGCAACCAATTAGTGAGCGCTAATAATGTACATTAACCTCTAGAAACCAATCGGCAAGCAGAAATTATGTTTGCCCAGGGCCCAATCAAAATTAAAGACGGCCCTGCATAAATATAGAATTATCCGAAAACGAATCGATTCGTTATAAGGGATATCGATACTCTACAGAAATAATGAATGGTCCGAAAACGAATTAACGTAACATAACAAATACAACAGAACGAAATTATGTATTTTACGAATGAAAACAAAACGAAACAAAAATGTCCCCTGTCCACAAGTCTACTACTGATTTCTATCACCCTATCATGTGCAAGTAAAAATGCATTTTTTTTTTCTTGCATGTGATTAAGTATTTTTTGCAAAGCGAACTTTACCTCATTTACTAAGCTCTGGAGCAACTGCACTTGCAGTGAACAGTATATTTCCCTTTAGTAAATCAACCCATATGTGATTAGGAATTCAGAGCAGAAAATACATTGGGGTTTATTTACTAAAGGCAAATAGTCTGTGCACTGCAAATGCAGTTGCTCTAGATCTAAACGCATTTTTGCTTGCACGTGATTGGATGATAGAAATCAGCAGAGCTTTCCCTCATTTCAGATCTAGCGATACTGCACTTTTCAGTACACTAATGCCCCGTACACACGGTCGGATTTTCCGACGGAATATGTTCTGTGGGAGCTTGTTGTCGGAAATTTCGACCGCATGTAGGCTCCATCGGACATTTTCTATCGGAATTTCCGTCACAGAAAATTTGAGAGCTGGTTCTCAAATTTTCCGGCAACAAAATCCGTTGTCCTAAACTCTTTTTTTTTTTTAAGGTTAACTTTTTTATTGTTTTTATAAAAATATCAATAGTAATTACACAGGTGTACAATCATAGCAAGCATTGTTTCAGTCGTAGTGCAATACAATGAACAGGCACATAGGTTTACATTATACATTAGTATATATAAAACGTCTTACAGCACATTTTATTGTAGTCAGGGGTTAATTTCAGATATTTGCTATACCATAATATCTCTTACACATTGCTATAATTTACTAAGCAGGTGGTATGGTGCTCTCTGAGCTTACCCATGAGTTCCACATTTTAGAGAACTTTTTGGGGCATCCTCTAGCTTCATATGTCAGCTTATATAGTGGTATGGCTTGGTTGATAATGGTGAGCCAGAACTTTATAGTCGGAGTGGAATGGGATTTCCAGTGCATGGTTATTGTTTTTTTTAGCATAAAACAGCACTATTCGTATAATAGATTGTGCATTTTTGGATAACTCTTCATCATCAATGTAGCCTAGCAGGCATCTGAGAGGATTACAAATGTTTGGTATTTTAGCTACAGAGCTGATGAAGGCCGTATCCTCTGACCAAAACCGCCGTATCGGGGCACATTCCCACATTAAGTGGAAGAATGTGCCATCAGCCATACCGCATCTAAAGCACAGAGGATTGGACAATCTTTTTAGTAATTTTGGTGTGAAGTATGCTCTATACAATAGTTTGGTCTGGACCACTTTGTCCCTGGAAGAGATGACAGAGGGAACCTGCAAGGGAATCTCCCCCCATATCTCCTCCGTCAGTTCGAGTATATCTGAGCTGGGCCGTATTTGACCATCGCAGGGTGTGCTTAGGAGTCTTGGGGGTCTGCTGAGACTGAAGATGGCTTTGGATGGCAGCCGGGCTAGCAGGATGGTAACAGGATTGAAGCGGTACGGACGGAGCTCAGGCTTCTCACGTCCTCACATCCCGGTCGTTGGCCACGCCCCCCGTTGTTCTAAATTCTGATTGTGTGTACACAATTCTGACGCACAAAATTCCACACATGCTCATAATCAAGCAGAAGAGCCGCACTGGCTATTGAACTTCATTTTTCTCGGCTCGTTGTACATCACCGCGTTCTTGACGTTCGGAATTTCCGACAGGATTTGTGTGACCGTGTGTATGCAAGATAAGTTTGAGCCAACATCCGTCGGAAAAAAAACATGGATTTTGTTGTCGGCAAATCCGATTGTGTGTACAAGGCATAACAGTGCACAGACTATTTGCCTTTAATCCCCCTGATGAAGACACGTGACCCCCCTGTGTCGAACACGCGTAGGGGAGGGGCCAGGACGGACGAGAAGCATACAGCTGAGCTAGGAGGAAAAACATTCCCTGCGGCACATTAACTAGCGATTTTACACGGCGCTTTATTGTCTGGTGCACAGCAGCACCAGGAGAATGTGAGTACCCCTTTTGGGGGAAGCGATTTTTTTATATTTTAATAAAATAGTGGTTGATAGTATTACACTATGTAGTCTCTCTTCATTCTATATATGGATGTCTATGGAGCCTTGTCAACCTAAAGTGAGTGGAGATCGGATCTATATGACCTTGCAGAGCCCATAGAGGGGCTACCAAGCGTGATTTGACATAGTTAGCCACTGTGTCACACGCTTTGAGGTGAGCGCAATCACTTTGGGGGGTTTCCAGGATTCATCACAGTTGATTGCAGCACTTGGATTTATTTGCACTTGATGTGTTGGATTTCGCTGAACACAGATGCACTTTTAATTTGGACATTTTATGGACACTTTATTATAAAGAGATCACCAAGCTCAAATTATTTTGACTGCGTTTAAAAAGCACCAAGCACTTTTATGTTATTTCATGTTCATGTGATTTGATTTTGTGCATGCTACACTAGATGTGAGATATTGCATGTTATCTGATATATCACTTGATTATGTTTGCTTTGGCGTGAGTGTACATGCACATTGCACTCTTAGTGTTTGATATGTAAGTATAATATAGAGGTTAAGATACACACCACATATAGAAATTTGTAAGTCATATTTGATATTTATACACTAGGGATCTTTGATACCACTTTATTTAATTTTTTGATATCAAGCGCAGCGCAAATAATTTTTTCTATACTTGTGCACGGATATGAATACGTGAACTGCGTGGGCGGCTAGATATTCACAGTTATCTACATATATTTTGTTTGTTTAGGAGTTTCACATTTATGCACATTGAGCACTGGATCATTGTGGCTCGCAAGATTTCCCTCTTTTTGTATGCAAGATAAGTTTGAGCCAACATCCGTCGGAAAAAAAACATGGATTTTGTTGTCGGCAAATCCGATTGTGTGTACAAGGCATAACAGTGCACAGACTATTTGCCTTTAATAAATCAACCCCACTGTGTTGTCATGTCAATATAAAAAGGTAGAAAGCACACTATATTTTCGGCATGTCAACATTTAGCGAGCAGGCAAATAGGGGCATTTTATTGCAGAAAAAAATCAGTACTTGTCTAGTGTTTTTTCTGCGATAAATGCCAGCCTGCTCTCTGTTTGTTACAGTGGAACTTCAGCTCCGCTTTAAATAGGCTTTAAAATAATGAGAAAAGAATTATAACAAATGTGTATAGGCATCTAGTGCTACAAGCATTCTGGATTTAAATACAGACTCCTGTGACCATTGTTTAGTTGATATTTTGGAGGGATATTGAATTAGGAGCAGGAATAGTGCAAACTACAGTTTTCTTATGTACCCTTATGCAACCAGCAATTTCATTTATATCTGTAAAAGGGTCAGCCATTGATGAAGGTTGGACTACCTTTGTGGCTTGCCCTTGTTTAGCATACCTGGTATAAAGTAAGCCACTGGTGCCAGATCTTGCACTGACACCTGTTTACCTCCAGGAGCCATACAATGTTTTGTGTGGCATGGTAGTATGTCCATTATTGAAATGTAGTAGCACTAGTTTGCCTCAAGGAGGCGCAGCAGGACTGTGTATGTCAGAATGGTGTGGTTTGAAACATGACATGATGATACAGATCTACAGTAATACTACTTGGCCACAAGATGGTAGCAAAGCTCTATTTATGTAATGCATAGTTTTGGCACAAGAGCCTAGTCACACTAATGTAGTACTAGAGTGACAAAAGTCAGGTATGCTAAGAGAATAGGAAACATAATACATAAATAAAGGTCAGGGCTCTATAGGTAGGCTCCTTACAAGGGGCATGTGAAATTGCTAGGTCCTGGTCTGCTGCAAGAGTGCTGATGTCAGCTCCTGTATAAACAAATGCTGATTACAGGATAATGTATTATTGTTACAATTTTTTTTTTACTTTGCTTCTTTTTGTGCAGAATAACGATTTTCCATCATGTGCACCATGTCAGTAAAAAGTAAAATGAAACCCAACCCTGAAACAACTGTATGCAGTTTAGAATAAATAGTTCTATAATGTTAGACTATATTTGCACTATACACCAGAGGCTCTGAATGTGTATCTGTTTGATAGGCATAAATGGACAATAATCATCTTATGTTTGGGATATATGCTAATACAATTGAATTCTATTTAACCCCTCATTAACCCTGGATTAAAACAGAACAATACTCACCAGCACCAGTGTGAACATCCTTGCCTGGTCTTTATCTAAGTTCAGGATCTTTGGTCAATTTAATTGGCTGGACCGGAATGACGTAACTCTTGTACATGCACATCGCTGTGCCAATTCTAAAAAAGACTGAACACGGGCACATACGTTTTTTTTATTGCAGAATAGGCATAGCAATAAGGAGCTAATCTGCTTTCGATTTCTTAATTTTTCAGTTTTTTTCTGATTAAACCTTAGTCAGCCCTAGCTAATTTCTTACTTCCCTTTTCCCCTTAGCTGATATTTATCTACCCTTTTTTATTTACACTTTTTTTTTTGAAATCAGAAAAAAATATGAAAGGTAAAAAAAAGTGCAATGTATCCAAAACCCATTCACATAGACGGGGGGCCGGGATCTGGGGGCCCTCCTTGTTAAAGGAGGCTTCCAGATTCTGATAAGCCCCCCGCCCGAAGACCCCGACAACCACAGCCCAGGGTTTTCGGGAAGAGGCCCTTGTCCCCATCAACATGGGGACAAGGTGCTTTGGGGTGGGGGGTGCAGAGCCCTCCTGTGTTGAGGGCATGTGGCCTGGTATGGTTCAGGTGGGGGGGGGGTGCTCGCTCACCCCCCCCCTATCCTGACCTCCAGGCTGCATGCTCTGATAAGGATCTGGTATGGATTTTTGGGGGGGGACCCCACGCCAATTTTTTTTTACATTTTGGCATGGAGTTCCCCTTAAAATCCATACCAGACTGTATGCAGATGGGAGCCGACAATACATTACAGCCGCGAGCAAGTTTAAATTACATTTTTTCCTTTAGAAATATCATTATTGCTGCGGCACTGTTTTTCACATCGCACAGATGTGCCACTTTACAGGCAGACTAAGGGGACGCCCCAGGCATGATATTTAAAGAAATATTAAATTTTATTGTTTCACTTTAAGCATTATTAAAATCACTGCTCCTGAAAAAACAATTGTTTTAAAAACTTTTTTGCATTGATACAAGTCCCCTAGGGCAGTACCTGGAACCCCATACACTTTTTATGGCAATAACTTGCACACAAGCCTTTAAAATGAGGACTTCTGATTTTTCATATTTTTGCCCAGTAGACTTTAATAGAGTTTGCATGCTCGCTAAAACTTTTAGCCTATTTGAAGTGCTCTAGTGCGAACCGGGGGGTGTTCGGACCATCCCTACTGCTTACTGCGATTACCTGCGAGACCTCAAATAGAAGTCAGGAAAAAAACGATTTTAACTAGTGTAATACTGTTTGGTGCTTGACTTCTTGCACCTCATTTCATGTATACATTTTATGACATTACACTTTTATTGTCAAAAAAAAATCCCTTCCCTGAGATCTCACATGATTTTAGGGGGAATTTTTTTTTTTCTGAGTGTAATGCAATATACAGCACAAGCATGAGATAAGGGGCCTGGCATTATTGGTAAGCTGACAGAGAAGAAGCTGGACGGTGATTACTTTTTTTTTTTCTTTGTGGTGCGTGCTTTTCTATCCTGCAAAAGGAGCAGAGCACGAAGACCAGGAAAACTGGTCTCTGTGTAAGGTAAGTACCGTACTCATATTTTTTTTTCGTTTCTCTACATAGATTGTATTCCTGTAGTTAGATTGATTATGGGTTGGGGGAGAGAGGTCTGCTTTAATGATATAGTACTTAATTTACATTACCTTCACACTGTGGAGTAAAGTTCTGTTCTTTATGGCTGTGGGTAAACCTTTCTATTGTACGTGTCAATCTGCACTTTTCTTCCTAAGCTGATAAAAGGATTTTACTTCTGGATGGAAAGTACATGAGTTACAGATTATGAATATGAATATTTACATACACTCTTTTGGGTTCAAACTACAAGGTTCCTGTACTACAATTTTTCACAAAGTCAGCTGAATGTAAAGCTGATGTTTTTTGTTTCACGTGGAGTGAGACAGGGTTCAATCCTTTGAGGGTCTTTGCAACTAAAAATGAATATGACAAACAGATATATTACAGCTGCTGCTATATTTTTTTAATTATGTGCATAAAGTTGATCTATACCTTAATTAAAAAACATTTCCAGACTCTCTTCCAGTCCACCTGGGAATTTTTAGGTGTTTTTGCCCACCTTTGTGTATTGCAGCTCCTCCTGTTACATTCTCCATAAATTCAATAGAGAGAATGAGACCCCATTATAACGGTCACAGCAAAGGGCAGACCCATCCCCTCCTGACAGCTTTGTACAGGCTTTCACTTATGGAGAAAGAGAGCTAGTTTGGTTCCTAAAAAGAAGGATGAAGTTCGGGTTCATCACTACCTTGAGTTAGAATTTAATTCTGCAGGTTTGAAATTCGCAGTCCTGTGCATTAACCATAGCCCCGAACTTGCAATTTTCACCTACATCCCCGTTTGAAACTATAATCTTAGCAGGTAACATGCAGAAGGGACTCATATCAGGAATCTATAAGATTCTGAATGCCTTCCCCCTAGAGGAGCAAGGAAAACATCAATACATGCTTAAATGGGAGAAGATCCTTAATGAAGAACTCCCGTTGGCGCAATGGCAGGCAATATGGAACCAGACGGCAAAGAGTTCAATATGTACGCTTTATAAGGAAAATTCATATAAAATTCTTTGCTTTTGGTACATGACTCCAGATGTGCTTCATTCAATCTTCCCTACAAGCTCAGATAAATGCTGGCGATGCCAGGAAGCAAAAGGCACTTTTATACACATATATTTGACCTGCCCAATAATCACCCCATACTAGAAAATGGTTCGGGACCTCCTTTCTCGTATTTTGGAAGTTGAGGTTCAAGAGTCCCCAAAATTTTTCCTATTGGGCTTATCACCACTAAAACTTGGCAAACCCTACAAGAAATTAGTGAGACATATACTTACTGCAGCACGCTGCCTAGTAGCTCTAAATTGGAAATGTTGTACCCCGCCCTCTGCTGAAGATCTGTACTCTAGAATTAAAGATGTTGAACTAGTGGAGAAAATGAAAGCTAGAATACAGGACAGGCTGGAGGCTCACAACAGAGTTTGGGAACTATGGCACCTCCGGGAGGACCCACCATGACCAGGTAATAAATCTAACTGGATGGCTCACTTCCTTTTCTCTTCCCTCTTTTTTCTTTCCTTCTATCCCCCCCAAATCTATAATACTACTGGTTTTTATGACTTTTTTCTTTGGTTTTTTCTTTTTTCTTTTATTATGAGAGAATGTGCTACATTTCAGTACCTGAAATAAGTTTCCATTTTCTTTTCTGTTTACCAAAGGAACTATTAACAACTAAACTATATTGAATATAAGTTTAACACCATAAGTGGATATACTGGATATTATATGTGATTTTTCATGTTCCTTTATTTTGTATTACCAATACATTTAATAAAATGTTATTTGATAAAAAAAGAAATTCACAGTCCTGGAAAATTTGTTTAGATTCGACCAAGAAAATCTTTTTTTACACCATAATGCATTGCATGGGCTTTTAAACTATGACCATCAGCTTAGAAGGGTCAACAAGGGGACTTTTGGATAAGTAAATCCCCTCAATATAAAAGGGGTGGAGGGGTTGGAGGCACAGAGCAGCCAATTGGGGTTTATTTGCATTCTCTAAGGCCCCTTTCACACTGAGGCGGTTTGCAGGCAGTATTGCGCTAAAAATACCGCCTGCAAACCGCCCCTAAACAGCCTCCGCTGTTTGTTCAGTGTGAAAGCCCGAGGGCTTTCACACTGAAGCGGTGCGCTGGCAGGACGGTGAAAAAAGTCCTGCAAACCGCTTCTTTGGAGCGGTGAAGGAGCGGTGTATTCACCGCTCCTAAACCGCTCCTGCCCATTGAAATCAATGGGACAGCGCGGCTATACCGCGGCTATAGCCGCGCTGTACGAGGGATTTTAACCCTTTTTCGGCCGCCAGCGGGGGTTAAAACCGCACCGCTAGTGGCCGAATACCGCTGAACGACGGTACAGCAGCGCTAAAAATAGCGCTGTTGTACCGCCGACGCCCCCACCGCCCCAGTGTGAAAGGGGCCTAAAGCTAGTCAGACATCTGCAGAGAATCCAATCAGCTTCTAACCTCAGCTTGTTCAATTAAGCTTTGGCAATAAAACCTGGATGCTGATTGGTTTCTATGCAGAAGTGAGCCTGATTTTGCACTCTCTAGCTTTAGTAAATAAACCCCATAGTGTCAATGCATTGGATGCTGGCGTAAGGAAAGCATAGGGAAAGCTGACAAACTAAGTAGAAATTAGGATAAGTTAGAGAACTGCACTTTAATTCTGATTGCTAGCTCTTTGGACAAGCAACTGATTTGCTTCATTTTATATTCTTATTATTGGGAACTTTTGCTGCAAGGCTTCCCTTTCCCTTTAAAACCTGAGCTTTGGGCTGTATTTTGGGGGTGCATATTTTTTAATCCTAAGTTAATACTGTATGGCCTTTATTTTTTGCTGCAAGAATTTCCTTTTAAAAATTACAGTGGGCTCTAGTTTCAGAGGATACTATTTTGGGGTTTACATGTATTTTGGTGCCTATATTCGTTTTATTGCATTTCCTGCAAGGCTTATTTTTAGTGAGCTTTTGTTTCATGGGAGGTATTTTGGGGTTTTCACTTATTTTGAGCATTTCTTGATTTTTATTTTATTTTGATAGGACATTTTTTAAGCTCAGCATTCACTGTTACATACTTAGAGCAGCCTTTTGTTCAAAGCACACTGCTGCATCATTTGAAAGTGAAAAAATTTGTGGAAGAACAGTGTACACCTAAAAGAATTTAAAATTGTAACAGTCACTTTTACTGCACCCTGCCGTCTCATCCCCATAGATAAAATAAAAGTTAGATATGCACGTGTTAGGCCTATTACCATTTATTAAAACTGTCCTGCTACCGGCCAATTTTACACTTCTGTATCCTCTGCAGTATCTTAATTCTTGTAATAAATTTTGCCGCCTGTGCTCTTTATCTCTAGTAAATTTGGGCCTATCCTAGCTCATTAAAATTGTTCTGCTGTGGTCTGGTAATTCTTAATGACAATTTGATATAAATTGACCAAGGTAGTTTTGCATCATTGAGTACAGAGACAGCCTCAGTAAACTATTGGTCAATTTCTATCTACTGTTAAAATGGGCCTTTCACTGTTCGATGAAAAAATATGTGTCACTGCCAAGCATTGGGGTCCTGATGCTTTATGCAAGTTGTGATATCTGTAAGAAAAGAAAACACAATTACACAGGCCAGTGTATGAAGATCTGTGAAAATGATATTGTTCTGTAGCACTTCATATAGCCTAAAGGGTTATTAAGGATTTGTGTATTTTCAGTGTTGCCTTTAAAGGTGCATGAAAAGACCCTCATCTCACTGTATGGGATTTTAAAATATTTTTTTATTGATACAGCTTCTCATGTTTTTTTTTTACAGTAGTTTGCTTATTGGTCCTAAAAATGATTAAATAACATGACTCAACCCCACACACTTCAGTGGAATTCGTCACTAAGTTTGGGTCCACGGAATTTCAAACAGGATTGACAGAACCCTTGGCAAATCGAACCTGGGTTGACTACACATACAATCTGATTGCATATCCTGTAAACCAGCGGTCATCAACCCTGTCCTTAGGGCCCACTAACAGGCCAGGTTTTATGTATTACCTTGGGGAGATGCAGACTAGAATACTGCAATCACTGAGCAGCAAATTATATCACCTGTCATGTATTTCAGTTATCTTGCAAACCTGGCCTGTTAGTGGGCCCTGAGGACAGGGTTGATGACCACTGCTGAAAACCATTTCTTTGAGCTCTACCAGAACTATGTATTCCTTTTTAAGCCTCACTTATAGCCCATCTTCATCCCAGCTGATGAAGGACTTAATTGATCTTTTGTCAAGGAAATTACCTATTATTAAGTAAAACTTAGCTTAAAGAGATTGTAAAGTCTCGTTTTTTTTTTCTATAAAAATAATAAACATGTTATACTTACCTGCCCTGTGTAATGGTTTTGCACAAAGCAGCCAAGATCCTCCTCTTCTTGGGTCCCTCTTTGGCTCTCCTGGCCCCTCCCTCCTGTTGAGTGGCCCCACATCAAGCAGCTTGCTATGGGGGCACCTGAGCCCAGCTGCAGCCCAGTGTGTCCATTCAGACATGGAAGCCTTTTTTCGGCCAGCCCCCTCTCTCTCCTGATCGGCTAATTGACTTTGATTGATGGAAGTCAATGAGGCTGCTGCTGTGTCTCAGCCAATCAGGAGGGAGAGTCACGGATCACGGACAGTCGATGCACTTGTGAACATTGCTGGACAGAGATGGGGCTCAGGTAAGTATTAGGGGGTGCTGGGGCAGCTGCTGCACACAGAAGGCTTTTTATCTTGATGCATAAAATGCATTAAGATAAAAAACCTTCTGCCTTTACAACCTCTTTAAGCTATGGTCCCAGACTCTCCCTGCCAATTCCACTTGTGACAACCGGTCCATAAAAGTCCTATCTTCTTACAAGTCTTTAAGGAGTCTTCTCACTGTCCCTTTTGGCAATGTTATTACATACATTGTTGGGCCAGCAGCCATCAGTGGTCTGGCATTGTACTGTACATAATGATATAGGAGTGCTCACCCAAATTCTGGCACAGGATAAAAGAGGATTGGAGCCCTAGTTGTCAGAGAACCATGGAGTAAGGTAAGTTTTACTCTGTTAGATCATCCTCTTAACAAAACAAGACTTAAATCTTTCACCAGGAAAGGAAGGGCAAGGGCCTTAGGCCCCTTTCACACGGGACGGATCCGTGTTGATCCGCCCCGTGTTTATCCGCTGCTCAGCGGGGATCGCTCCGCTTTCCCCAGCTGAGCCGGCAGATGACAGGGCGGGACCCGCACACTGTGCAGGGACCGCCCTGTCAGATCTCCGCTCTCCCCTATGGGGGATCGGAGGAACACGGACCGTCTGTCCGTGTTCATCCGATCCGCTCTGCAGACGGATAGAAAAATAGGATTTTCTTCCGTCCGCAGAATCGGACGAGAGCGGAGCCGGACAACATCGGGTGTCAGCGGATGTACATCCGCTGACACCCGCTATCCCATAGGGATGCATGTATGTCCGTATTTCATCCGAAAACGGATGGATGAAATACGGACATACGGTCCGCATGTGTGAAAGGGGCCTTATTCTATGCTCAGAGTACCACTTTAAGCAATATATACAATTTATATTCATTCAAATAGGCTTTTGAACAACATAATTGTTTTTAAATCTGAAGGAAATTGTGCAATCAGAGTGCAAGGTTTATAGCCAACTCTGGAGTAGAGCATGGTTTGCTACTTTAAGACCTCATGCACACTAGATTATTGTAAACGCTGTTTCTCCTGACAGAAGAAAATCATCATTTAAACTCAGGAGTGTTTAGACGCGTTTAGGTGGGTTTGGCATTTGGTTGATTATTTATTTAATTGGCCAGAATTTTAGTCTATTTTGGCTATTGAAATTAATAAACGCTCAAGCGCTGAATGCTCCTAGTGCTTAGCGGCATTTAGCATTTTTTATGCCCAAAAGCTCCTCCTGAACTCAATTCAGTGGCCTGGCACAATTTGGAATACCCAAAGTCACAGATGATCAAGAATATGGATTAGCTCCTGTAACACACAAACAGTATTATTTCATGTTCCATATACAGGTCTGGGTAAATCCCCAGAGCCAAGTTGCCAATGCTTCTTAAAAAATACAGGGGGGTGCCTAACTTTTGAGGTTTGCTCTAGTTGTTGTTAATGGTGCGGGCTCCAAAATAAAAAAAAATCCTGCTGGTTCTTGGATTGGACAGACCAGCTTCTGAATTCCATGTTAATTTATCCACCCCTGTACCTATATAATGGACACCTTTTGGGCTTGTTTATATTAGCGGTTCCCTCTGAAGTGCAATCTGCAGTGAATTTCTCTCTCTCAAAGAGAAAGTTTGACAGGCAGCTGGTAGGTGTTATGTCATCTCCTCATTGCCTGTTTATCCCCTAAAAACCCACACCACCAAGTCTCAACCCCGTGGTTACATGCCTTTGTGGGGTGGTTGTAGTGTCGCCCCATTCAGGGGAATGGTTTACTTTCAGTAGGTGCCAGCCAAGCAGGACAGGGGGCATCATTTTGCTGCAGCATGTGTACGCCCCTGCCTGTGCAGCTTAAAGAATATGTAAACCCAACATTGCATATTCCTGATATGTGTCTGTTGTACCATGTACTTGTATGAAAAAGTATCCTGTTCCCTTTGTATTGCTTATTTTGTGTGAAATCCCTGGTGTTTCCTGTCAGTCCCTCTGCTCTCCTATTAAAAGATGACCACACTAAGCAGAAGAACACAGTTCTCTAGCTATGCTGGGAACAGTCTGCTCTCCTCCAATGATCAGACTTGTCCTGACATGCCTCCCATTAACAGCCTATTACTGGGATTAGTGTCCTGCTGCTTCTCCTCCCCCAGCTCTTATGCAGCTGAAAACAGAGGGATCACTTATAAAAAAGGGGGGAAACAATTCTTTATAATGTTTTTTGTTTATATCCATACACAAATGTTTTTCCTTTAATTTCTATTTTAAACTGAATGGATTGCTTTACAAGGTGAGGGTTTACATACACTTTAAGGGGTAGTGGGTGGAGTGGGGGATTCAACCGCTTTTTATTACCACCCACCAACCACAAGTGCAATCAAACCCTTTATCTGTTATTCGCTTTGGCCTTGTTATTGTTTTTTTCCTCACTTGTGTCACTGTCATGCTATCATTAACATTCCTGGTCCCTCTGAGGAGTGACTATAAGCATCTGCAGAATCAGCAGGTCAACCCCACACTGCTCTATGCAGTGACTATCAGCATCTATAGAATAAGCTGGTAAAATTCCACACAGCTCTATGCCCTGACTATCAGCATCCATAGAATAAGATAGCAAAACTCCACACGGTTTAATGCAGTGACTATCAGCATCCATTAGAATTAGCAGGTAAATCTCCACACGTCTCTTTTCAGTGACTATCAGCATCCATAGAATTAGCAGGTAAACCTCCACATGTCAGTATTCAGTGAATATCAGCATCCACAGAATCAGAAGGTAAATCTCCACACGGTTCTATTCAGTGACTATCAGCAACCACAGAATCAGAAGGTAAATCTCCACACGGTTCTATTCAGTGACTATCAGCAACCACAGAATCAGAAGGTAAATCTCCACACGGTTCTATTCAGTGACTATCAGCATCCACAGAATCAGAAGGTAAATCTCCACACATCTCTATTCAGTGACTATCATCATCCACAGAATCAGAAGGTAAATCTCCACACATCTCTATTCAGTGACTATCAGCATCCACAGAATCAGAAGTTAAGTCTCCACACGTCTCTATTCAGTGACTATCAGCATCCACAGAATCAGAAGGTAAATCTCCACACGGTTCTATTCAGTGACTATCAGCATCCACAGAATCAGAAGGTAAATCTCCACACATCTCTATTCAGTGGCTATCAGCATCCACAGAATCAGAAGGTAAATCTCCACACATCTCTATTCAGTGACTATCAGCATCCACAGAATCAGAAGGTAAATCTCCACACGTCTCTATTCAGTGACTATCAGCATCCACAGAATCAGAAGTTAAGTCTCCACACGGTTCTATTCAGTGACTATCAGCATCCACAGAATCAGCAGGTAAACCTCCACACAGCTCTTTGTAGCATCAGAAGACAGTTAAAATTTCAGGCGTATCTTTGTGGGTTTTATATATAGTGTGAAGCAGACTGAACTCATCAACCCCTGTGATGTGTATTGAGTTTCTTTGCACTTGATAACCTGAGACCAGCTATGATGAGTCATTGCAATATTCAGTCTCTTTTTTTTTTCCAGCTATAACGGACATAACATATCTGTGAGATTGTTATGCAACTATAAGTCTCAGTACAGAACAAAAAGTAAAGTTAAAGCTAGTGTAGCGCTAACCCTAAAGGAGCTGCTGTAATTTAACTGGTTCCTTCCCAAAACTAGTGCAGAGGCAGCAAAGCACACTGCAACAGTTCATTCACTCTTGGCTCAGTAACTGGTCTTGGGCACATGTGTCAAACACAGGGCCCGTGGGCCGAATCCAGCCCTCCAGGCCATTTCATGTGGTCCTTGCACCTCTCCTGCAGCTGCTGCACCTCTCTTATCTTGTCTCCGTAGTTGACAGCAGAGGGGGCGACAGAACCCCTCTGCCAGATACTGCGCTTCTCCGCTCAGCCGCACAGAGGCTCGTCTCTTACATCCCCCTGTCCCACTCAGCAGTCAGCAGCAGAGAGGAGGACACAACTCCTACTACAGATCCTGCACCTCTTTGTGCAGATGCAGCACCCCCTCCTCTCCGCCTCCACTGGTATCAGCATTCAGCAGGTTCCAGCAGCTCCCTCCTCTGGTCCTCCTCCAGAGCCTGCACTTTCATCTTCCCATCTCTGCCCCCAGCTTCTTCCTGACAGCAGCACAAGGTAAGGGGGGTGCACTGTGATGTAAGGGAGGTTGGGGGACTCTTGGCTTTTGATGGTGGGGGGGCCACAGATAGAACTGGCCCTTTGAGGACAAAAATAATGCTAATGTGGCCCACAATGAAATGGAGTTTGGCAGCCTTGGTCTAGGGGATGTCTTTTTAGGATTTTTATAGCTGAAGAACTTGGATGGGGTAGAGGATGATATGGGGTACTTCAGATTCACTGAATATTTGCAGGACACTGCACTTTGCTCTTTTAGAAGCTATCTCAGACAGGACTATCACTGGCTCTTTCACCTAAAGAAAACAGCACACAGTCACTAGGACAATGAACTCAGGTTAGTACTCAATATATCACAGGATCACCGGATGCCTCCTTCCAGTATCCACCAGACACTCTTCGGTGTGGGAGAGATTAAAGGATAAGTTCACTTTTGGAACATGTTACACCTGTTTTTAGGTAGAGGTACGAGGTACAGGTAGACAGCTATGCTGATAGTCTGCTAATTGCATGTGCAATGTTCTGCAGGCTCCTTAGAAAAAATAATATATGCATTTTTTTTTTGCAAGAAATGTGCATTTATTATAATTTTTTTAAAGGAGAAACTATCCTTTAATGCTCACAATGCTACAGGACAGCCAGACTCCTATTTTCCACCAGGCACTCGTCTCTAGATCAGGTCCTTAGATGAGGGTTCTGTTGCTTAGCTTCAGAAAAAGGGATCTTAGAAGCAGCCCCCCCCCCAGTTATATCACAGCTGGAACCTTGAGGAACACGCAGCAAGCTCCCGCTTTTTGCCCAGGCTGGGGACTCCTCCTGCAGGATTAGACCAGGACTAGAACAGGGCTGCTCCAGGCCTAATGCTCCGTACACACGAGGGGTATTTCCGTCTGAAAAATCTTGGATGGTTTTTCCGACGGAATTTCGCTTAAGCTTGCCTTACATACACACGGTCACACAAAAGTTCTCTGCACTTTTGACCGTCAAGAACGCGGTGACGTACAACACTACGATGAGCCGAGAAAATTTCAATGCTTCCGAGCATGCGTCAAATTGTTTCCTAGCATGTGTGATTTTTTTGCGCGTCCGAATTGCATATAGACGATCACATTTTCGGATAGGAACTTTTTCCAACCAAAAAATAAAGAACCTGCTTTCAATCTTTTGCTGGCTGGAATTCTGCCAGCAAAAGTCCGATGGAGCATACACACGGTCGCATTTTCTGACCAAAAGCTCACATCGGTCTTTTGCTGGCGGCATTTCCGATCGTGTGTACGCGGCATAAGACTATTTATGAGCTCTTCAGCCACCTACTGGGTACACCTCCCTAGTGATTGGCTGCAGCACAATAAATATTCATGCTGCTCATTTGCCTTGTTCAACTTCCTATGTTGCACAAATCTCTAGAAAGGAGGGGAGAACAATAAAATCTGCAGCCTGTAAAACCCAGAAGAGCCAAAAGAAATCAACTTCTGCTCCACTGATTACAGAGGAGCCAAAAAGAACTAAATTTACCTAACATCCTAGCACCTAACTAAGAGGGTGACACACTATTCATTAATATCTCATATAATCTTTAACCACTTGACCCCCGGAAGATTTGGCTGCTCAATGACCAGGCCATTTTTTGCGATACGACACTGTGTTGCTTTAACTGACAGTTGCGCGGTCGTGCGACGCTGTACCCAAACAAAATTGACGTCCTTTTTTTCCCACAAATAGAACTTTCTTTTGGTGGTATTTGATCATCTCTTCGGTATTTATTTTTTGCACTATAAACAAAAAAAGAGCGACAATTTTGAAAAAAACACAATATTTTGTACTTTTTGCTATAATAAATATCCCCAATTTTTTAAAAAAAAGCAAATTTTTTTCTCAGTTTAGGCCGATATGTATTCTTCTACATGTTTTTGGCAATAAAAATCGCAATAAGCTTATATTGATTGGTTTGTGCAAAAGTTATAGTGTCTACAAAATGGGGGATAGATTTATGGCATTTTTATTATTATTATTATTATTTTTTACTAGTAATGGCGATAGTAATCTGTGATTTTTAAAGTGACTGCGACATTATGGTGAAAACACCAGACACTTTTGACACATTTTTGGGATGATTGACAATTATACAGCGATCAGTGCTATAAAAATGCACTGATTACTGCATAAATGTCCCTGGCAGGGAAGGGGTTAACACTAGGGGGCGTTCAAGGGGTTAACTGTGTTCCCTGACTGTGTGTTCTAACTGTAGGGGAGGGGACTGACTACAGGAGATGACAGATCGTGGTTACTAGCTATTAGGAACTCACGATCTGCATCTCCTCTCAGATCAGTTTACACACACACACATCCCTGTTCTGCCTCTCGTTCCCGCGATCGCTCGTGGCCAGCGGAAATCGCGACGTACAGCTACAACAGCTCGCGGGATCATGCCCACCTGCCGCAGTATAATGACAGCGGCTGGTCGGCAAGTGGTTAACATGCTAATGTAATTTAAAAGCCATTTTTGATTGTTTATATATGCAGCTTCCTTTTAAATAGTTATTGGTGATCCTGCCATATAAATCCTTGTTCAGGCACTTCTTGTGACAATACTTTGTCCCTGTCTCTCAACTGCTCTACTGTGTTGTCACTCTGTCACATGTGCTGTGTGTAGACTATAGGGGACCCTGCTACTAATTGTGCAGGTATGATGAACTGTTGTTAACATTGATAAGTCCGCCTGGCACAATGATGTGCAGCCACTGCAGAGTGCATATATGTAAACATTAAAGTAGTATTAAACCCCTGGCATTTTTTTAGCTTAAAACATTGAGCCCATTAACATAAGCATTTATCAGTAAACTATTTGTTAAAATTCCTACCTCAGCACTTACAATTTACAATTTTAAATGCTGCTGGCTCCTGCTGTCATTGCTGTTTCCCTAAACTTCAGGTCTTCAGAGGAAAGAGTTAACAGTGGACAGTGCAGTCTGAATCAGTCTGTTAGCTTGGAGAGGGGGGGGGGGGTGGGAGGATCAGGGGAGTACTTTGCTATCATAGGCTATTGCTGCACATAGTGTAGGAAGACACAACTCTATTTCCTGAATACAGCCGTGGCTAAAAGTTAGTTTTGAGAATGACACAAATATTAATTTTCACAAAGTCTGCTGCTTCTGTGTTTTTAGATCTTTTTGTCAGATGTTACTATGGTATACTGAAGTATAATTACAAGCATTTCATAAGTGTCAAAGGCTTTTATTGACAATTACATTAAGTTTATGCAAAGAGTCAATATTTGCAGTGTTGACCCTTCTTTTTCAAGACGTCTGCAATTCACCCTGGCATGCTGTCAATCAACTTCTGCGCCACATCCTGACTGATGGCAGCCCATTCTTGCATAATCAATGTTTGGAGCTTGTCAGAATTTGTGTTTTTTTTTTGTTCACCCGCCTCTTGAGGATTGACCACAAGTTCTCAATGGGATTAAGATCTGGAGAGTTTCCTGGCCGTGGACCCAAAATTTTGATGTTTTGTTCCCCAAGCTACTTATCATTTTTGCCTTATGGCAAGGTGCTCCATCATGCTGGAAAAGGCATTGTTCATCACCAAACTGTTCTTGGAATTTTGGGAGAAGTTGCTCTCGGAGGATGTTTTTGTACCATTCTTTATTCATGGCTGTGTTTTTTAGGCAAAATTGTGAGTGAGCCCACTCCCTTGGCTGAGAACCCACATTAATGTTCTCAGGTTACTGTTGACATGACACAGGACTGATGGTAGCGCTCACCTTTTCTTCTCTGGACAAGGTTTTTTATGGATGCTCCAAACAATCAGAAAGGGGATTCATCGGAGAAACATACTTTACCCCAGTCCTCAGCAGTCCAATCCCTCTAAGTTTTGCAGAATATCAGTCTGTCCCTGATGATTTTCCTGGAGAGAAGTGGCTTCTTTGTCGCCTTTCTTGACACCAGGCCATCCTCCAAAATCTTCATCTCACTGTGCGTGCAGATGCACTCACACCTGCTGCTGCCATTCCTGAGCAAGCTCTGCACTGGTGGTGCCCTGATCCCGCAGCTGAATCAACTGTAGGGGATGGTCCTTGTTGGACTTTCTTGGGTGCCCTTCTTCACAAATGCATTGGAAATGTATTTTTATGGGATTAATTTCATTTTCATGGCCAAAAGGGCTTTTGCAAATAATTGCACTCCATCTGATCACTCCTCATAACATTCTGGAGTATATGCTAATTACCATCATAAAAACGGAGGCAGCAGACTTTGTGAAAATGTATATTTGTGCCATTCTCAAAACCTTTGGCCATGGCTGTACAACGGGGGATCCATAGAATGCTGCAGGAGAAAAGAGTCACCCTAATGCCCCGTACACACGGTCGGATTTTCCGATGGAAAATGTCCGATCCGAGCGTGTTGTCGGACATTCCGACCGTGTGTGGACTCCATCGGACATTTTCCATCAGATTTTCCGACACACAAAGTTTGAGAGCAGGCTATAAAATTTTCCGACAACAAAATCCGATCGCGTCAATTCCAAACGTGTGTGGCCTGTTCCGACGCACAAAGTGCCACGCATGCTCAGAAGAAATTCCGAGAACAGCTCAGTCTGGTAAACTTAGCGTTCGCAATGGATACAACACTTTCGTCACGGTACAATGTTAAAAATGGTTTAATACAGCGCACTCTCTTCTTCTTTATAATGTGAGAAGAATGAAGTAGTTTTGCTGCTCATATTCACACAGACTTCTTACAAACGTATTTCTTTATTATTTATCGGGATTCCCTTAATATATTTTGATTTGTCACATCTGACAAAAATATATATATATATATTTTTTTAAAGGCAGTTTTATTTTTTTTTTTCGGTTTGTATTTTTTCCAAGGCTGATCTTTGTTTTATTTTATTTTTAGTTTTACTCCAGAATATTTTTGTGTGTGTTTTGTGTGTCAAGTTACCACAACACCATTGATATCTTATATTATTTAATCTCAAGGAAATTATTTGGTGTTGGTGTCCCTTGTTAATTTCACATTGTATTTTTGAAATGTACCTGAATCCTCACAAACAAACTGTCCTTTTTGAAGGAAAAAACACATAGGCAAGTATAATAGAAACCAAAAATCCTTTATTAAGGGCTCAGAACCAAACAAAGAGGGAGGCAACGCTGGATAAACAGCAGAAATTAGCGAAGCCTTGGACCCCCAGGGCAGACATCAATTCTTGAACATCAAAATTGGTGGCCTGAGGAGTCCATATGTAAGGGAGTGCAGTCTGGTCCAGACGTCCCAGAGATCCGGAAAGCAGCAGATGACATCTGTGTCCCCAGGCTGTGGTACCACAAGAGGCTGCATCTTTTGCCAGACCAGACTGGATCCAGGGTCATCACTTTCTGGTCTTCCTTCCACGCTTCCTTCCTGGCTGTGGCTCTGCTGTTGGAGATGTGGCAGGAGGAGGAGTAAGACCTGGAGGAGGAGGAGGACTAGTAGGACCTGGAGGAGGAGGAGAAGTAGAAGGACCTGGAGGAGGAGGACCATGTGTGAGGTCACAAATGTGGGTATCAGATGTTATTTGGTCCCTCAACCCCTTATTGAGAGCTTCCAACATTAATGACTCACACATGAGTTGTTGGCCCTCCTCCATCCACTGCATATTACAGGCAATTATGGCAGCAAAGTCCTCATCCACAGTGTGTGTGGTGCTCCCAGGGCCTCTGTAGCCTTCCAAAAGAGGCCTATGGCAGCCTCCTCTAGGGTACTCCTCTTCCTGCCACTTTCTCTTTGCAGGTGTAGGGGAAGGACCTGCATTTCAGGGAGCCTGCTCGGCCCGGCCACCTCCTGGCTGAGACTTCCCTGTGTATGAAAAAGGGACATGGTTGTAATGTTTTGCATCATCAATCACAATCATAAATTAGTACTCCAAACTAACATCTAGTTAACATCATTGATTGGACAAGCAGAAATATTTAGAGGACTGCTATACCTGGCTCAAGCTGGGCTCCTCCACATGTTGCTGCCTGGAAGGCCCAGGTTGGGCGTCAGAAGCCTCAGCTGGGGGGGAAGGAAGCGTGGAAGGAAGACTGGAGAGTGATGACCTGGGTTCAGTCTGGCCTGCCAGAAAATGCAGCCTGTCATAGTACCACATCCTGGGGACATAGATGTCATCTACTGCTCCGGATCTCTGCGAATCCTGGACTTTCTTGCGCTCCCTTACATATGTGCTCCTCAGGCCACCAATTAGGATTTTCAAATAGGTGATGTCTCCCGTGGGGATCACCTGCTTCACAATTTCGAACAATTGATCCAGCGCTGCCTTCCTCTTTGTTTGGTTCTTATAATGTGGGTGGTGATCTCCAACAGACAAGGCAGCTCCCTGAACATGTCAATGAATATTGCCATGAAGTCGGTATCGTTCAAGATATCCATTTTCACTGCAAGACACAACACAAGACAAACCCTAATGTCAGCCAAAACTCTCCTAATCTTGTTACAATATAGGCCTCAATCTAGAAGCAGTATAGGCCCAAGTTTGTCTCTTACCTTCGTTCTTACGATCGGCGCCTCCGATGCTCCTTCCTCCGCTCACAGATCGTACGTAATACGCATGCGTGTTACACTTTATACACACTGCGCATGCGTGTAACTCCGCCCGCCCCTGACATTCTTACTAGTCTATTCCCCGCCCCTTTTCATTCTGCGCAGTGGGGGAAGAGCACATGGCGGATACACAGCAGGTGCGTGCTAATTACAGGAACGAGGAGGAGGAAAGCCCAGATCCGGACACGTCCCGATCCAGAAGGAGATTTAAGGCCTCAAATATGTCCTTTGGGGAGATGTTGGAGATGGTGGACATCCTGAAGAAGGCCGACTATGATGGAAAGTATGGACCTTACCCCAACCCCAATGTCAGAAAGGCCAAGATCATGGCGAAAGTGGTCAGGAGTCTGCACCGGAATTTCGGGGTACGACGATCGAAAGATCAGCTCAGGAAGCGGTGGTCGGACCTGAAATTACGAGAACATGAGCAGTACAGAAAGATCCGGAGAGTGCTGCAAAAAAGTAAGTAGTTGTGCTGTGTTCCTATTCTTTCTGTTTATTATGTTCGTGCTGCTCCATGTGCTTTTAGGAACTGTTGTACAGTTTAAAATGGCAACTTTCATGTTCATGGGCACATTATTCGTTCGTATCAAACATTTTTCTTTTGGCCTATAAAACACCATTGTTTTGGCCATATGCATTTGGCCACATTTTTTACGCCCTACTTGTATGAAACTAATTTGGTTGTGTAGATGGCTTTGTTACTAGAATGAAATGCAAACTAGATTCTGTGTAAGGAGAGGACACTGAGCAGCTGTTTTCACATCTGGACACTGGAGCACTAGTGTGGGACACAAGAACACCATTTTTATTAGGGGGGCCACACAGGTGCTCCAGTGTAAACTATAGGGGTGACTCCATCTGTGAAGCTTGTACCAAACAGGTAAAGTATTGCAGCTTGACAAAGGACACTGAAAATGCTACATTTTGGAACTCTGCAAAAATAGACAATTGTATCCCACTTCCAAGCAATGTTTCCTATTTATAGTTCTGCCATCAAATATCTGTGTGCTAAGTATACCATTTTTGTTTTACATAGGGGAGAAAAGACTCGGAGGACACCCCTCATCCGAGGAGACCACAGACCCCCCACCTCTGGAAGAAGGGGAAATCCCCCCAACCCAAGAAGTGCAGGAGGAGGAAGAAGATGTGGTGGAAATTGTCACCACAACAGGTGAGTGTCTGCGACCACAGGCTCAGGTAAGAGATGGATGCCGGCATATTTTTGATACCTGTTTTTGTTTGGTTTCTCTCTTTTTAGGTGATCGTGATGTTGTGGATCAAGATCCTTTCACATCAGAAAGTGCCCAGATCCTGATTAGGGAGATCATGGGGTGTAATTTAGAATTGGAAAACCTCAAGAAAAAAATCAATGATGTTATTCAAAAAATGAAAAACATCATTGATGTTTTGGGGCGAGTTTAAATCCCCTCCAAATCCCTTTGTTTTTTGTGTGCTACAATGTTAAAAATGTTTTAGAGATTTTTAGAAAAGCCAAATTTGGAGGATGCACACAGTGTGCCAACATGTGCTATCTGCCATCACGGGAGATCAATGGACACGTTTTGGGGGTGCAACCCCTTCCTCAATAATAAAGTAGCTGAGAGGAAGGGGTTTCTCCCCCAAAACACGTCCCTTGATCCCCCGTGATGGCAGCTAGCACATGTTGACATTGGCAAATTTGTGTGCATCTTCCAAATTTGGCTTTTCCTGGGGTGACTTCACCCCATCTGAACGCAATATCAAATACAGTTCCTAAATACTCATGTCTGATATTGCCTTCAAGTTCTACCAAATGTGAACTTTGTAAGTTCAAGATTTGTGTCTTTCTTGTTGGTTTTACTCATGCCTGTTTTATCTTAAATGGACATTTCTATTTTTTATAATGCCACCCCAAAATTTGTTATACAACAAACATGTTGGTTTGTTTTAAAAACCTTTTCTAAATGTGATTGTGCAGGTATTAAAAAGATTGTTAATCAACAATGTGTGGATTATTGTCTCAACGCTACAACACTTTTGTGGTGATGGAATTGCTGCTTTCTGTGAAAATGGGGGTTATTTCCTAAGGGCAAATCCTCTTTGCACTACAAGTGCAGTTTCAGTGCAGTTTCAAGTGCACTTGTAGTGCAAAGTGTCTTTGCCTTTAGTAAATAACACCCAACAGTGCTTTGTAGAAGGTTACACAATCACGCCATTTTCAGGACTCCCCACATTTCTGTCAGGGTCAGCTAAAACAAGCACAAGCAGTAAATGTCACCAAAGATTAGTTTTTTTTTTTGTTTTTATTTGATAAAGGCATCACAAATTGTCTGGCATATCGATGGCCCCCCTACCCGCAAAGAACTCAATAGGTATCTTAACCGGACATCATGGGCACTCAGGGAGGGCAAGCCAGGACGTCCACTTTCAACCGCCGTCAGGGTTGTTTCATTTAGAATTCCGGCCTCAGGCCCAACTGAGCCAGCATAGTTGGCAGAATGTTGGCGTAAAAAGTTATGTAGAACACAGCACGTCAGGATTATATGATTAAGTTTATACTCTGCCATATGGATGGGTGTCAGAAATAGGCGGAACCGGCTGGCCATGATTCCAAATGTGTTCTCCACCACTCTTCTGGCTATGGCCAGCCGGTAATTAAAAACCCTCTGTTCCGGGGTGAGGGTCCTCATCGGGAATGGCCGCATAAGATGGTCCCCCAGCGCAAATGCTTCATCCGCAACGAAGACGAATGGGAGTCCTTCCACATTCTCTTCTGGAGGTGGCAAGTCCAAGCTGCCATTCTGGAGACGCATGTAAAACTCCGTCTGGGTGATGACTCCACCATCGGACATCCGGCCATTCTTCCCCACGTCCACATACAGGAAGTGGTAATTAGCCGACACCACCGCCAACATCACAATACTATTGAACCCCTTGTAATTATAATAGTACGACCCCGAGTTGGGTGGTGGGACGATGTGGACGTGTTTCCCATCAATTGCCCCTCCACAGTTAGGAAAGTCCCACCGCTGGGCAAAGTGGGAGGCCACAGTCTGCCATTCCTGTGGCGTGGAAGGAAACTGTTGAGGAAAACAAAAAAAACTTAGTATTTTTGCACATAAACATGGAAAGCAGATTAGACACAAACATTCTTGGCCAACATCCAGATAACATTTATTAACCACTTCAGCCCCGGAAGGATTTACCCCCTTCCTGACCAGAGCACTTTTTACAATTTGGCACTGCGTCGCTTTAACTGCTAATTGCGCGGTCATGCAATGCTGTAACCAAACGAAATTTGCGTCCTTTTCTTCCCACAAATAGAGCTTTCTTTTGATGGTATTTGATCACCTCTGCCGTTTTTATTTTTTGCGCTATACACGGAAAAAGACCGAAAATTTTGAAAAAAAATGATATTTTCTACTTTTTGTTCTAAAAAAAATCCAATAAACTCAATTTTAGTCATACATTTAGGCCAAAATGTATTTGGCCACATGTCTTTGGTAAAAAAAATGTCAATAAGTGTATATTTATTGGTTTGCGCAAAAGTTATAGCGCCTACAAACTAGGGTACATTTTCTGGAATTTACACAGTCTTTAATTTATGACTGCCTATGTCATTTCTTGAGGTGCTAAAATGACAGGGCAGTACAAAACCCCCACAAATGACCCCATTTTGGAAAGTAGACACCCCAAGGAAATTGCTGAGAGGCATGTTGAGCCCATTGAATATTCATTTTTTTTGTCCCAAGTGATTAAATAATGAAAAAAAAAAAAAAAAAAAAAAAAATTACAAAAAGTTGTCACTAAATGATATATTGCTCACACAGGCCATGGGCCTATGTGGAATTGCACCCCAAAATACATTTAGCTGCTTCTCCTGAGTATGGGGATACCACATGTGTGGGACTTTTTGGGAGCCTAGCCGCATACGGGGCCCCGAAAACCAATCACTGCCTTCAGGATTTCTAAGGGCGTACATTTTTGATTTTACTCCTCACTACCTATCACAGTTTTGAAGGCCATAAAATGCCCAGATGGCACAAACCCCCCCCAAATGACCCCATTTTGGAAAGTAGACACCCCAAGCTATTTGCTGAGAGGCATGTTGAGTCCATGGAATATTTTATATTTTGACACAAGTTGCGGGAAAGTGACAATTTATTTTTTTTTTTTTTTTTTTTTTGCACAAAGTTGTCACTAAATGATATATTGCTCACACAGGTCATGGGCATATGTGGAATTGCACCCCAAAATACATTCTGCTGCTTCTCTTGAGTACGGGGATACCACATGTGTGGGACTTTTTAGGAGCCTAGCCGCGTACGGGACCCCGAAAACCAATCACCGCCTTCAGGATTTCTAAGGGTGTACATTTTTGATTTCACTCTTCACTGCCTATCACAGTTTCGGAGGCCATGGAATGCCCAGGTGGCACAAAACCCCCCCAAATGACCCCATTTTGGAAAGTAGACACCCCAAGCTATTTGCTGAGAGGCATGGTGAGTATTTTGCAGCTCTCATTTGTTTTTGAAAATGAAGAAAGACAAAAAAAAAAATTTTTTTTTTCTTTTTTTAATTTTCAAAACTTTGTGACAAAAAGTGAGGTCTGCAAAATACTCACTATACCTCTCAGCAAATAGCTTGGGGTGTCTACTTTCCAAAATGGGGTCATTTGGGGGGGGTTTGTGCCACCTGGGCATTCCATGGCCTCCGAGACTGTGATAGGCAGTGAAGAGTGAAATCAAAAATTTACGCCCTTAGAAAGCCTGAAGGCGGTGCTTGGTTTTCGGGGTCCCATACGTGGCTAGGCTCCCAAAAAGTCTCACACATGTGGTATCCCCGTACTCAGGAGAAGCAACAGAATGTATTTTGGGGTGTAATTTCACATATTCCCATGGCATGTTTGAGCAATATATCATTTAGTGACAACTTTGTGCAAAAAAAAAAAAAAATAATAATAATTTGTCTCTTTCCCGCAACTTGTGTCACAATATAAAATATTCCATGGACTCGACATGCCTCTCAGCAAATAGCTTGGGGTGTCTACTTTCCAAAATGGGGTCATTTGGGGGGGTTTGAACTGTCCTGGCATTTTATGCACAACATTTAGAAGCTTATGTCACACATCACCCACTCTTCTAACCACTTGAAGACAAAGCCCTTTCTGACACTTTTTGATTACATGAAAAAATTATTTTTTTTTGCAAGAAAATTACTTTGAACCCCCACACATTATATATTTTTTTAAAGCAAATGCCCTACAGATTAAAATGGTGGGTGTTTAATTTTTTTTTTTCACACAGTATTTGCGCAGCGATTTTTCAAACGCATTTTTTGGGGAAAAAACACACTTTTTTACATTTTAATGCACTAAAACACACTATATTGCCCAAATGTTTGATGAAATAAAAAAGATGATCTTAGGCCGAGTACATGGATACCAAACATGACATGCTTTACAATTGCGCACAAACGTGCAGTGACAACAAAATAAATACATTTTTAAAAGCCTTTAAAAGCCTTTACAGGTTACCACTTTAGATTTACAGAGGAGGTCTACTGCTAAAATTACTGCCCTCGATCTGACCGTCGCGGTGATACCTCACATGCATGGTGCAATTGCTGTTTACATTTGACGCCAGACCGACGCTTGCGTTCGCCTTAGCGCGAGAGCAGGGGGGACAGGGGTGCTTTTTTTTTTTTTTTTTTTTTTTCTTTATTATTTTTTTGCTTTTTTATCTTATTTTAAAACTGTTCCTTTCATTTTTTTTTTTTTTTAATCATTTTTATTGTTATCTCAGGGAATGTAAATATCCCCTATGATAGCAATAGGTAGTGACAGGTACTCTTTTTTGAAAAAATTGGGGTCTATTAGACCCTAGATTTCTCCTCTGCCCTCAAAGCATCTGACCACACCAAGATCGGTGTGATAAAATGCTTCCCCAATTTCCCAATGGCGCTATTTACATCCGGCGAAATCTAAGTCATAAAATGCTCGTAGCTTCCAGTTTCTTAGGCCATAGAGATGTTTGGAGCCACTCTGGTCTCTGATCAGGTCTATGGTCAGCTGGCTGAATCACCGGCTGCATTCTCAGGTTCCCTGTTGAGACAGGAGAGCCAGAGAAAAACACGGAAGACGGTGGGGGGGGGGGGGGCATTCTCTCCCACTGCTTGTAAAAGCAGTCTAGAGGCTAATTAGCCGCTAGGATTGCTTCTACATGAAAGCCGACTGCTGGCTGAAAAGAATGATACCAAGATGATACCTAAACCTGCAAGCATCATTCTGGTATAACCACTCAAAGTCGTGAATGCTGTACCTGAAGACAAAAATATGGTTAACAATAAAGCACAGTAAACGGTAAAGTATAAAAAATTGCAGACCTGAAAAGCAAACATGATAAAACATAATAACAATAAAACATTGCAGAATAGAATACAGTAAAAAAGAGCAGAACAATAGAGAGAATAGAGAGAGAGAGAATAGAGAGAGAACAATAAAACGACAACTATTATTTTTTATTTTATATTTTTGTTTGTTTTTTTTTTTTTTTTTTTTTACACTTTTTTTGTAACTGTAACTTTTATAACTGTAACCGGTTCCAGGTTCGGGTCTCTCAAAATGCGATGGCATCTTGGGAGACCCTGTGAAAGTGTGTCCTAGTCTGTGCAATGCTGTACCCTACGCTAATACTCAACTAGTGTATGGTAGCGTTCAAAACATTCACCAATGCAAAGACCAGGATTGTCAGGACAGGAGGGACAATAATAGCGGGTGTCACGCCTATATCCGCGCTTGCTGCAGACACAACATCTTTTTTGGGGGGGTTCGTCGGGTAGGGGTACTCGGGAGGACATAAAAATGCCTCTCATGCAGCCGACTGCATTTGGTTGGGGATGTGAATGGGGGAAGTACGGGCGCTGCAGAAGTGGTGGGTTCCCAATTAGGATTGGCGAATGCAGCAGGAAGGGCACTATGGGCATGACGGGCCTGTGTTTGTCTTCTTGGTGGCAGCGGGACACTATTTGTGCTTGCCACCTCACCAGCTTGAACTGCACTTATGGGACTCGCCACGTCACCAAGTGTTACTGCAGTGCTGGTTTGACTACGACCGGGGTGTACTAGGCCGCTGGCGCTTGCCAGTTCACCAAAACGCTACCAAAAAAACTGTTAACGATCGCAGGGATCAGGCCTGACTCTGCGAACGCTGCAGTTATGCATTTAGTGTTTTGTAAGTGACAGTGATCGATCGATCGATACTGCACTTGGGTGGGCTGGGCTGGGCCGGGCGGAGGGGTAAAACGCAGGTGCTAGCAGGTATCTGGGCTGATCCCGCTAACACTGCGTTTTTGGGAACCCTAAACTGCTGGGGACGCCAGTATAGATCTGATCGGATCAGATATTGATCAGTTCAGATACTATACCACTAAGGGAGGTGTACAGTGCGTGCGTGGGTGTTAGCGCTACTGGCACTAACCTGACGCTGCCTGGGGCTGGTGCTTGCCAGTTCACCAAAACGCTACAAAAAAAACTGTTAGCGATCGCAGGGATCAGGCCTGACTCTGCGAACGCTGCAGTTATGCGTTTAGTGTTTTGTAAGTGACAGTGATCGATCGATACTGCACTTGGGTGGGCTGGGCTGGGCCGGGCGGAGGGGTAAAACGCAGGTGCTAGCAGGTATCTGGGTTGATCCCGCTAACACTGCGTTTTTGGGAACCCTAAACTGCTGGGGACGCTAGTATAGATCTGATCGGATCAGATATTGATGCGTTCAGATACTATACCACTAAGGGAGGTGTACGGTGCGTGGGTGTTAGCGGTACTGGCACTAACCTGACGCTGCCTGGGGCTGGTGCTTGCCATTTCACCAAAATGCTACCAAAAAAACTGTTAGCGATCGCAGGGATCAGGCCTGACTCTGCGAACGCTGCAGTTATGCGTTTAGTGTTTTGTAAGGGACAGTGATCGATCGATACTGCACTTGGGTGGGCTGGGCCGAGCTGGGCGGAGGGGCAAAACGCAGGTGCTAGCAGGTATCTGGGCTGATCCCGCTAACACGGTGTTTTTGGGAACCCTAAACTGCTGGGGACGCTAGTATAGATCTGATCGGATCAGATATTGATGCGATCAGATACTATACCACTAAGGGAGGCGTATGCTGCGTGCGTGGGTGTTAGCGGTACTGACGCTAATCTGACGCTGCCTGGGGCGACGCATATCACCGCCGGACGATCAGGGGGCTAAATCTTTATTCGGTAATAAACGGCGGGTGCCCTGACACTATAAAAAATAAACAAACTAACCAGCGTCACCCGTAACAGTTATACAGTGATCAGTGGTGAAAGGGTTAACTAGGGGGCAATCAAGGGGTTAAAACATTTATTAGATAGTATATGGGGGTCCCTGTCGCTATAAAACTCTGACGGCGAACCTAAATATTTACGTCCCTAACTAGCATCACCAGCGACACTAATACAGCGATCAGAAAAATGATCGCTTAGCGACACTGGTGACAGGGGGTGATCAAGGGGTTAAAACTTTATTAGGGGGGGTTAGGGGGGTACCCTAGACCTACAGGGGGCCTAACACTCACTGCCCTGACACTGTAACTGTCACAAACTGACACCAATACAGTAATCAGAAAAAAAAAAAAAAAAAAAAAAAAAAAACTGCTGGTGTCAGTTTGTGACAGGGGGGGGGGTGATTGGGGGGGGATCGGGGGGCGATCGGGGGGGGGATCGGGGTGTTTAGTGTGCCTGGCATGTTCTACTGTGTGTAGTGTGTTGGTGCACTTACATTGCAGTCTTCTCTCCTCGGCCCGGAACGGAAAATACCGAGCCGAGGAGAGATGACATCATTTCCTCTGCCTCTGTGTACAATACAGAGGCGGGGAAATGATCCCATTGGCTGAGAGCGATCGCGAGGGGGGGGCCACGAATGGATGGCCTCCCCCTCACCTCCGATCGCCGGGGGAGATTTGCCGACCGCCGCAGGCACCGGGGGGGGGTCCGATCGGACCCCCCACCCGCGGGCAGGCAAGGACGTACATATACGTCCTTTTGCCTGCCCGTGCCGCTCTGTCGACGTATATAGTCGTGCGGCGGTCGGCAAGTGGTTAAGGGGAATTTTACAACACCAAAGTATAAGGTACACCTATCATATTCCCCCTCCCCCCCTCTCATGGGCCATTTCTAACATTATAGGGGGGGGGGGAATCTTGGACAGGTAACCCTCTTCACTTCATTGAGAGATGAATGCCTAAATACAGGGTATTACTTGGAACAGCCCCTCCTTAGTTACACTATTGGAAGCCCACTGGACAGGTAAGAAGTGTCATAATACAAAGATATAAATACACACTGTACACATTTGAGCACATTTGGACATTCTGCTATTACCTATCAAGATAATAATAGGATCCAAAAACTTGAAACAGTACCATTTGAAAGTATACAGGCAGGCCCTTGCACTACATGCTTTGGGGAATTCATCCATACATCTGAGCACAAAAGAGATGGGTATAGTGTGTATGGGTTTGGCAAAGTCAGCAGATAGATGATTGAGGATAGATAGAGAATTGGGATCAGCTGACTTAGCAGTTGGGGGGAGGGAGGGTTAATAAAAATGATTTGGGGACACTACAAAAAAAAGCCTATGGCACTCTGTCTGAATTTAAAGCACAAATCACATTTCTAAACATTTTAGGGGGTGTTTGGGGTAAAGCACTACTATGGAGCTGATAAAATGACTACATGAGGTGAATATAGGGCCAGGAGAACATGCTGGGGAGGTTAGTGAAGGCAAATATGTATGAAGGACTAAAAAAATAATTACATAAAAATCCAGCATGAATGAGGACAAAGGGGACATTCACAGCATATTACAATCATGGTAATTAGGGAATGAGGAAAGAAATACAATATTTTATCAAACATTAAATACAATAAAATGTGAGGTTAAAGGATAAAAATCTTACCTTCATATACTCCTTCTGCAGGACCTGGATGATGGCAGAACAGGTCTCCGGGATAATGATCCCCAGAGCCTGGGGGGAGATGCCTGTCGAGAACTTCAAGTCCTGCAGGCTTCTCCCTGTCGCCAAGTACTGCAGGGTAGCGACGAGCCTCTGCTCCGGAGTGATGGCTTGCCTCATGCAGGTATCCTCCCTGCTGATATAGGGAGTCAACGAAGCCAACAAACGGTGAAATATGGGGTCCGTCATCCTGAGAATGTTCCTGAAATCATCAGGATTATTCTTACGGATCTCACGGAGCAAAGGCATATGAGAGAACTGGTCACGCTGAAGCAACCAATTCTTGGTCCATGAACTCCTCCCCACCCTGTTCATGGACTGGACTTGTGTCAAGGTCAGGACCCCAACACCAAGCCTCCACACAGCACGAACTCTATGAGGAGTACGTATACGCAACATGGCTAGAAAATGGTCGGCTGCTCAGAACGAAGTAACAGAACGCACTGAAGAACAGCAATGCCTGTGAAGAGCGACCTGAAAAACAGTAAAGAATGAGCAAGAATACAATGACAAGTCAAGGGTACTCGCTGCACGCATTGAAGAGCAGATACAAACCCACAAGCACAAACTGAGCCGCAGAAAATGATCTGAAAGCCACGAGTCTGAAAAAGCACGAATCGTCTCTCACCAAACTTTTACTAACACAAGATTAGCAAAAGGAGCCCAAAGGTTGCCGCGCTTGGTTCTGAACTGGCCTTTTCTAGTCTCGTCTTACGTGGTGTACGTGACCGCGTGGTTGGCGATTGGAAACTCCGACAACTTTGTGCGACCGTGTGTACGCAAAACAAGTTTGAGCCAACATCCGTCGGAAAAAATCCAAGGATTTTGTTGTCGGAATGTCCGACCGTGTGTACGGAGCATAAAACAGCAAACCTGGGGTAGCAGTCATGGCACTAGTTTAAACAGGAAGATAGGCAAAGATGAAGAGATAAAGAAGCTGCATATTCAGTAAGTGATTAAATCAGCCACTGAAAATGCTTGAATAGGGTTTAAAAAGTGCTTCAAAGGGTTCACCTTTTAAAAAAATAAAAAATAAATGCACGTTTTTTTGCAGGTTAAAAAAAAATGTGCATTTGTTTTTGTTTTTTAAAGAACCTGCAGTGCATTGCACCTGAGATAAGCAGATTATGGGTGAAATGTCTGGCTCCTTGCAGACTATCAACATAGCTGTCTGCTCATACCTCGTACGGGAAGGCAGTTAGCAGGAAGCTTAAAGCACTACGAGAGTGTTCACCAGCGATGTTGTAGTTTATTGAGAACTTCAAGCTGTCAGCCACAATGGCTGACCGGACTTGCAGGCATTCATTCACAGGAAACTGTGAAAGAATGGCACCGTCACAGGTAGGGGGGTGGACGGGAAAGCGAGGGGATAGGCTGCAGATGCTGAAAAATGCTGAAAAATGTTGTATGTTCTACCCTAAAAACAAGTGGAACATGTAACATGTTCCAAAGGTGAACTTGGCCTTATCACCTTAAGCAGATAGATAAAAGTTGGTGTAGATCGGCAGCTCTGAGATGCAAAAGAATGAAAACCATTTTTTCTGCCAAGGAAAGACATGGCAATTGTTAATATTATAGTAAACTACATCTCAACCAGTTAGATTTTAAATTTACCTTTAACAGGGTTGATAAACAGCCGAATGATCAGACAGGGAGTAACTGAAACTTGAAAATTTACTTAAAGTGGATGTAAACCTGAAAAATATAAATTAAAATAAGCAGGCTATCTCACACAGCAAAGCAGCAGAAGTCATCTGTCCTCAGTTTGGCCAGCAAAAGAGCAACCAGTAATCTGAAATCCTCTCCACTTTTCTGCAGTGCAAAAAAAGGACACATAAAAAAAATTAGTGTCGCCACATCCCCTCTCCTGTAAATGACAGACTAAGTAGCAAGTAGCATGAGAGAAGGGGGGCGTGTGTCCCGCAGCCATGCACACAGCGCTTCAACATAGAAAAGCTCCCCCTACCTCATCCGGCTCCCCCAAGATTGGCTGTTCGGCGCCTCAGCATTGTGGGCCTAGATGAAGTCAGATGGTGCCTTCCTAGATCTCCTATTGATCGGGACTCATGAGAGGGTGTGGCCAGCTGACTGGGGTTGCACTGTCCCGCGGTAAGTCTGATTTGTAGGACAGCTGTGCATATGTTACAGAACCCATAGATGCCAACAGTCCCGATTTTTCCGGGACAATCCCGATTTTGGGACCCTCGTTCCGATTGGAGGCTGTCCCAAATCGGGATTTCCATCAGGAAAATCGGGAATGTTTTTTATTTTAATTTTTGGAGCAGCTGGCTCCAGTAAAATGGCCACCGGCACCGCCGCTCGATATCCCCCTAGTGTTCAATGGAGAGAGGAAGGGGGCTCGATCTGTGCAGCCAATGAATCGGCTTCTTTAGCTGCACGGATCGGCCCCTCCCCTCTCCACCGAACACACGGCGCCGGTGTCTTGCCGAAAAGTTCCCCAGCTCGGCTGTTTCCGCCGGCTCGTACTGCGCAAGCGCTGCGCCTGTGCAGTACAGGGGGTCCTTACTTGCCGAGGGGAACTTTCTCGGCAGAACACCGGACGCTCCTGGACGAGGGGAGGGTCTGCACTAATAGAGGGGGGGCTGCACTGAGGGGGGGTGCACTAATAGAGGGGGGTCTGCACTAATAGAGGGGGGGCTGCACTGAGGGGGGGCTGCACTGAGGGGGGTCTGCACTAATAGAGGGGGTCTGCACTAATAGAGGGAGGGTCTGCACTGATGGAGGGGGATCTGCACTGATGGAGGGGGTCTGCACTGATGGAGGGGGTCTGCACTGAGGGGGTCTGCACTGATGGAGGGGTCTGCACTGAGGGGGTCTGCACTGATGGAGGGGGGTCTGCACTGAAGGGGTCTATACTGACTCTGCTGGGGGCACCTGATGCGAGGACAGACTCTGCTGGGGGCACCTGATGCAAGGAGGGACTCTGCCAGGGGCACCTGATATGAGGACAGACTCTGCTGGGGACACCTGATGCAAGGACACCTGATGCAAGGACAGACTCTGCTGGTGGCAGGCGACGTGGCTAGTGACACGCTCAGGGATCCCACTGATTCGGCATTATGGTGAGTTGAATGATTTAATTTTATATTACAATGTAATAGAGAAAAATAGAATAGAAATAATGTGATTCAATCATCCTGACACCATAACAACCATGGTGCCGGGATGATTGAAGTGCTAACACCAGGTGTTTGGAGTATCTTTATCTGCTGATTGTTAAACTTTCTAGAATACACATATTTTTATTGTGTAGGATCTGGGGCTGCTGTCCCGTCATTCCCCTCTCCCCCTTTCCCCCCCTACCCATTTCCCTCTCCCCCTTTCCCTCTCCCCCTTTCCCTCTCCATCCCTCATTCATCTCAGACTCTAGCCACACCCTTTTGAGCCACGCCCATTCAAGCCACGCCCACGTTTTCACGTAAACCACACCAATTTTTCGCCGCGGCGTGCTTAGTGTGCCGCACTTGTATTTTTTGCTAAACCACGCCTACAAACGAATGCCCCACCCCCTAATTATTGTGCAGCTCCGCCTACAGACAAAAAAGTGTCCCACATTTTTTTTTTGCAATGTTGGCAACTATGCAGAACCAACTACATAGAAAGCTTTGCAGTTAGAATAGACCACATGTAAAAACTTACACAATGCATGCAGCTTTTCAAGCCAAATATATAATAAATAAAGTGTATTTTTTACACTAAGAAAGGTAAGCAATATTGTGAACACTGCATAGGCATTATTTCTACCATGAAAGGCCTCATTGGCTAAATCACATTTTCATTTACCTTTAGGCTTCAAGAAATATAATTAAAGTTTACAGTGGGGAAAATAATTATTTGATTCCCTGCAGATTTTGTTTGCCCACTTACAAAGAAATGAAGGGTTTATAATTTTTTTAATAGGTGTTTTTTTATATGATAGAGACAGAATATCAATCAAAAACACATGATACAAATGTTATAAATTGAGTTGATCCCCAAGCAAAACATGACTTAAGCTGGCCATACACCTATAGATTATCTGCAGATTTTCTATGGTTAGATGGAAAAAGTGCAACAGATTTCTCCATGTTCGCTAAACTGTGTGGATGGAGGAATCTCCCACTTTTTCCATCTAACCATAGAAAATCTGAAGATAATCTATAGGTGTATGGCCAGCTTTAGTACTTAGTGAAGAAACCCTTGTTGGCAAGCACAGAGGTAAGATGTTTCTTGTAGTTAGTGACCAGGTTTGTACACAACAAGAAATTTTGGTCCACTCTTTTTTTACAGATCTTCTCTAAATCCTTAAAGAGGTTGTAAACCTTCAAGGTTTTTCACCTCAATGCATTCTATGCATTGAAGTGAAAAACCTCCTTTAATGCTGCAGCCCCCCCGTGCCCCCGTTTTACTTACAGTCATATGCAAAAGTTTAGGAACCCCTGACAATTTCCATGATTGTCATTTATAAATATTTGGGTGTTTAGATCAGCAATTTCATTTTGATCTATCAAATAACTGAAGGACACAGTAATATTTCAGTAGTGAAATGAGGTTTATTGGATTAACAGAAAATGCGCAATATGCAGCAAAACGAAATTAGACAGGTGCATAAATTTGGGCACCCTTATCATTTTGTTGATTTGAATACCTGTAACTACTTAGCACTGATTAATTGGAACACACAATTGGTTTGGTGAGCTCATTAAGCCTTGAACTTCATAGACAGGTGCATCCAATCATGAGAAAAGGTATTTAAGGTGGCCAATTGCAAGTTGTTTTTCTCTTTGACTCTCCTCTAAAGAGTGGCAACATGGGGGCCTCAAAACAACTCTCAAATGACCTGAAAACAAAGATTGTTCTACATTATGGTTTAGCGGAAGGCTACAAAAAAGTTATCGCAGAGATATAAGCTGTCAGTGTCCACTGTGAGGAACATAGTGAGGAAATGGAAGACCACAGGCACAGTTCTTGTTAAGGCCAGAAGTGGCGGCCACATAAAATATTGGAGAGGCAAAGGCGAAGGATGGTGAGAACAGTCAAAAACAGCCTACGGACCACCTCCAAAGACCTACAACATCAACTTTCTGCAGATGGTGTCACTGTGTATCCTTCAACAATTCAGCACACTTTGCACAGGGAGAAGCTGTATGGGAGAGTGATGCGAAAGAAGCCTTTTCTGCACACATGCCACAAACGGAGTCGCTTGAGGTATGCAAATGCACATTTGGACAAGCCATCTTCATTTTGGAGTAAGGTGCTGTGGACTGAAGAAACAAAGATTGAGTTATTTGGTCATAACAAGGGGCGTTATGCATGGCGGCAAAAGAACACAGCATTCCAAGAAAAAAACTTGCTACCCACAGTAAAATTTGGTGGAGGTTCCATCATGCTGTGGGGCTGTGTGGCCAGTGCCGGTACTGGGAATCTGGTTAAAGTTGAGGGTCGCATGGATTCCACTCAATATCAGCAGATTTTTGAGAATAATGTTGTTGAGGAATCAGTCACAAAGTTGAAGTTACGCCGGGGCTGGATATTTCAACAAGACAATGACCCAAAACACTGCTCAAAATCTACTTGGCCATTTATGCAGAAGAACAAGTACAATGTTCTGGAATGGCCATCCCAGTCCCCAGACCTGAATATCATTGAACATCTGTGGGGTGATTTGAAGCGGGCTGTCCATGCTCGGCAACCATCAAACCTAACTGAACAGGAGATGTTTTGTAAGGAGGAATGGTCCAAAATACATTCATCCAGAATCCAGACACTCATTACAGGCTATAGGAAGCGTCTGGAGGCTGTTATTTCTGCTAAAGGAGGCTCTACTAAATATTGATGTGATTTTTCTGTTGGGGTACACAAATTTATGCACCTGTCTAGTTTAGTTTTGCTGCATATTGCGCATTTTCTGTTAATCCAATAAACCTCATTTCACTACTGAAATATTACTGTGTCCTTCAGTTATTTGATAGATCAAAATGAAATTGCTGATCCAAACACCCAAATATTTATAAATGACAATCATGGAAATTGTCAGGGATTCCTAAACGTTTGCATACGACTGTACCTGTACTCCCTCTATCTCGTCCCAGGGTCGAGCACACCAGCAAAAGCCGGTGTCTCGGGTGCTGATTGGATGGATTGATAGCAGCGCAGTCATTGCCTCCCGCTGCTGTCAGTTAAATCCCATGACTCTGGCGCCGGGGGACGGGGCTGAGTCATACATTCGGCTTCTATGGATGTCGAATGAATGACTCGGGAGTGCGCCGCAAGGTAACCCTTTGGGAGAGCTCTCCTCCTAGGGGGTTATCAAATGCGGGGAGGAGCCGCGAGAGCTGCCGAGGGACTCCAGAAGAGGATGTTCGGGGCCACTCTGTGCAAAACGAGCTGCACAGTGTAGGTAAGTATGACATGTTTGTTATTAAAGAAAAAAAAAAAACAAAGCTTTAGTGTCACTTTAAGGTTTCTTGGCTGTCACTTGGCAACTCAAAGTTTCAGCTCTCTCCATAAATGTTCTATATCAGGGATATGCAATTAGTGGACCTCCAGCTGTTGCAGAACTACAAGTCCCATGAGGTATAGCAAGACTTTGACAGCCATAAGCATGACACCCAGAGGCAGAGGCATAATGGGACTTGTAGTTTTGCAACAGCTGGAGGTCCGCTAATTGCATATCCCTGTTCTATATGATTAAGATCTGGAGACTGACTAGGCCACTCCATGACCCTAATGTGCTTCTCCTTGAGCCAGTGACATCGCTGGGGGGCAGTCTGCACCTGTGTGACACCCGCTACAGGGGTGACACCATCCCAAGGGTGACGCGGCTGTGCCTGTGTTCTCCTCCTCCTCTCTGTCTCTCACTCCTACGGTGCTGCCCAAGCCTGTCACGATCTGCTTACCACCCGGGCGGCGTGGCTGCACACTGTCCTCTCCTCTCCAGCTGTCGCCTGGGTGCTCCATGTACCAGAGCCGCCCAAGCTGGTGCGGTAATGGCGGGGGTGTTGGCTTGCGTTTAGGGGGATATCCTCTGCTGCCCGAGGTGAGGTGTCGTGACGGGGGGGGGGGAATTGGGCTTGCTGATGAGGTTGGTTATTACTGCTGGACACATTTAGCTGTCCTGAGGGGGGGGTGGGGGTCTGTACTAATGGAGGGGAGTGGTTTTTCCTGGGGGGTCTGTGCTAATAGTGGAGGGGGTGGTTTGTCCTGGAGGGGGTCTATACTGATGGAGGGGTGGTTTGTCCTAATTAGGGGGACTGTACTATTGGAGGAGGGGGGTGTTTTGTCCTGAGGGGGTGGTCTGTATTATTGGAGGAGGGGGTGGTTTGTCCTGGGGGGTCTGTACTGATGGAGGGGAGTCTGTACTGAGGAGGGGGGTCTGTACTGAGGGGGGTCTATACTGATGGAGGGGGGTGGTTTGTCCTGGGGGGGTCTGTACTTTTGGAGGAGGGGGTGGTTTGTCCTGGGGGGGGTCTGTACTATTGGAGGAGGGGGTGGTTTGTCCTGATGGGTGGGGGTCTGCACTGAGGGGGAGGTCAATACTGATGGAGGGGGTCTATACTAAGGGGGAGGTCTACACTGAGGGAGGGGGGGTCTATACTGATGGAGGGGGGTCTATACTGAGGGGGTGGTCTATAATGAGGGAGGGGGTTTATACTTAATGGGGGACTGCACTTACGGAGGGGGGTCTATACTTAGTGGAGGGGGTCTGTACTGAGGGAGGGGAGTCTGTACTGAGGGCGACCATAGTTGGTGGAGGGGGGGTGACACCATGTTTTACTGCATCGGGTGACACCAACCGTAGTGACACCACTGCCTTGATACACCCCTTTGTTGCCTTGGTGGTATGTTTTGGGTCATTGTCTACAAGGGTAAAGGCACAGCTCTGCCCTACTGACAAGGTATCAACCCTAGATACAATGTGAGGCGCTGATGTGGAAATGTGAGGCCAATGATAATCAGCAATAATAAATGGACATACAATAGGGCTTAAACGGTGTGTCTAAAAACTGCCTGGACATTCTGAGAACAGCTGACATCATAAAACAGCTCTGGTATGTTATCTAGAGTTAGTATCTAGGAAGCTCGGTTTATAGTGGCCAGTGGCTGCAAGCACTGATCAAATGCTGGTTTTCCAGCATGCCCATTCCACAGAAGTTGGTCTTACAATGGTTCAGTTGAACAGACATTGGTACACATGTACTGAAGGTTGGATGGTTCCGGCTGAACGAGCTGTTTTTTTTTTCAGTGAGTACCCAGCTTTACACTGGAGATTTTGAGTTTCTGATTTGAATATGGTTGCAATGTTCCCAAGCGAGTATTAGAGGTACAAAGAAAGTGGAACTCTTACAAAATGTTGCTGGATAAAGCAGGGAATGGCTAGCACCTCTTTCATATTTTTATGCTGTTTCCACTAAAAATATACTTGCTACCTTGGGTTACACATGAAGGATTTTGTCCAGAAGGGACCTAGAAATAAATGTACATCATCCCTTGCTTATTGAACAATGGCGTAGCACTACTCAACATGTATCTTGTTATTAACCCTTAAATATATTGAATAATTAGTCTAGTGCATTTATAGTACACCTAGTTACATCCTCTGGTCACATCTTATCAGGTAAAGTCTGGAGCAAGTGAACAAAATCTCAGCCAAGGACAGAGATAAGAGAAGTGTTCTAAGTTCTTAGCGAACCGGATGACCCAAGTGTCATGTCAGGCCTTGGACGCTGAATACTAGGTGCTCTGTACAGGCATAAACAACTGCTAACTGACAGAACTGGCTTTAAACTGACTCTTACCTTATCTTTATCTTTGTTGTCTGAACTTTACACACCAGTCAATTACAGTTTGTGGGAGCGCTGCTGTGTACCTCAAACAAAGCGAAAATAATGATCTCTTTCACCTAATCTTGTAACCAAATGCTGAATTTGAACAGATTTCCCATCTCCTCTTTTGTTTCATTCTCAAAAAGCCATAAGAAAGTTTCAGTACCAGTTTTATTGCGAAAAACTTTAGATGATGCTAATAATGTATATGCATTGCTGAGAAAAAGTAGGTAGTACTGGTGTAGGTAGTAGTTGTTTAGAAACAGATGTTTGCAAAGGGTATTGATGTAACTGAGTCCATGATACTAGTTAGCCCGCAGTCCTCCCTTTCCAAATACAAAGGTCCTTTCCGTCACCCTAACAAAGCACCATGAGCAGATTCAAAGGCGAGTGGCATAACAGCTCCAATGTGTTCTCCAAGAAGACTGCATACATGTACATACAGCTATCCTCAGGACATGTAATGCCTTTTATTGGGTAATACAGTTGTCATTTGGAGGGTGGTGCACAGAGTTGCTAAAAATGATAGAGCACTGACGTGGGGACAATGGTGTAGCCAGGTGCTTGGCTAGAGACAGAGAGTGATTTAGGACACTGTGCAGCAGTGCTCTGTGTGCTCCTAATGGACTTCAGCTGAAAGGTTATCTCTACCTTGCCTCCATCCACCAGGGAGAGCTGACAAGCAGAAGGAGATCAAGAAACTTGATGGTTGGCACCATTGAATCATGGGAGAGCATTGCATCATGGGATGGTTGGCTGCATTGAATCACAGAAAGAAACTTTACTATGGCAGTTAATGGACTGTTGGACTACAATTCCCAATGTGAGCTGGGTATAGAGAGAGAAAGCTGTATTTTCACAGGTTGAATACCAAGGGATTTTTTTCTTTGCTTCAAGGAGACCAAGGTGTGTAGATTGCTGCTCCTTTGTGCACATCAACCTGCTACAAGCCAACAGCCATGTTCTGAGGACCAAGTCACTCTAAGCAGACCCAGAAGTGAGATGACATCTAAACAGGGAGACCCCTGTTGCTGTATCGCTGGGACTGGGCATTACTGCCATTAACTTGTTGCTGCTAGCAGAGACTAAGCACATAGGGACTGACCATCAATCTCACAGCATTTTTTACTGCATGCAGTTTACTAGGACTGTACTCATGTGCACCGCTGTAAAGACTTGGCCCCATTGCTAGCCCGCTGAAGAACTAGGGCTAAAGACTACTCACTCACATAGCTGCTTCACGAGAACATTGCTTATTGTCTATAGTAAGAGGTACCTTTTTAAGGAGTCTTAAATGTAATCGTGGCCATTCATATAGAGTGCACGCTAAAGTGGATATAGTCTTCTGTTTACAGAGGAGTGATTGCACTATAGATTATCATTGCTATTGTTTCTTTAATCGTACATCACGGGACACAGAAGCATAGTAATTACTATGTGGGTTATAGTCTACCTTCAGGTGCTGGACACTGGCACACCCTAAACAGGAAGTTGCCTCCCTATATAACCCCTCCCATACTGGGAGCAGCTTAGTTTTTTCACCAGTGTCTAAGGTGTTGGTCAAGATGTGCTGTGCTGAGCTCCACTGGAGCAATCCTTGCTAGAGCTAGCTATGCAGCCGGATCCATTCAAAGTGTCTTTTAGGCCAAATTGAATGGTGCCCAGGCCTCATATCCGAAGAAACGAGGTTTTGCTTGTAAACGCTTCTCTTTTTAGAGAGCTGGACCCTGGGATCCAGTACTTTTGGTATTAAGGCCATAAAGTTTTACTGGCGGGGTGCTATTACAGGTGCATGATTGTGGGCTCCCCGAGGGTCCCCGGTTCCTGAAGGTTTGTTAACGGAACCCACCGTGAAGGGTGAAGATTGGGTCTGTTGGTTTTACCACAGAAAACCCTGCGGTGTGAAAGGTAAGTGGAGTTTTCTAAGGAATCTTTACATTTTCTTATGAAATGTCTCCTTTAAAGTAAATGCCATGCCTAAATGTCACCACTGGGGGCTGTATGGAGCACGTACCTTCTCATGGGAGAACTGAAAACGATCAGCAATGTCGTTTTCTTTCACCACCCCTACTCGGCGGCAGCTTCCAGGTCTCCTCCATGCCATCCCTCCCTCACTCACAAGCCGATCCCATCAGATCTGAGGCCCGTGCTTGTGTGGGAAAACTCTTTATTTGAAAGAGAAAGGAGGGGGGCGCGATGCAAGGTGGGGACGGGGCTTAGCTCGGTGTTGGCGTCCTTTAAAAAAAAAAAAACTCCATTTGTGCTGGCTGCAAAATTGTCAGAGAGACATAAGAGCAAAGAGGAGCATGAAAGAGGTTTTGGTGACACATTTACTATTTGCATCAGGCTGAGCATTAATAGCAGTGGCTGGACTATTGCTCAAGCAGTGGATGCAATTTCTTCTGGTAATACCTCTGCTTTGTGCATTAGACTAAGGTCGGAAGGGGGGGTTGAAACACCCCCAAAAAAGAGCTAAAAGGGTCTCCCTCAAGCTCTGGAAAGCCTACTCATTTCTACAAATGGCATCCTCCCCTGAGAGAGGGTGGCTGATCAGAGTGAGCATCGGGGCCATGAAATACTTGCAACTGTTTTCAACACTACAGCCCCTGTTTATTTTACTAAAAAGATCTTTTTTCCTCAGCCATGATAGGTTTTTGTTTTTTTAAAAAAGTTCAGCGACTTTAATCGCATCCCAGTATGGGTCAAAATGCGAAAGGTTCTCTTCCATTGTCCAGGACCTTCAAACTGAGGAACTAGGGGCGGGAGAAGATGAATTCCCTCAGGGGACCGTGACAATTTCTTGCTGAATGGTCCACTCCACATGTATGTACCCTTAACTGAGTGTTTGGGTTCGCTAAAGCCTCCTCAAGCTGTGCATGCCTTTTCCTGTCCATTCATTGTTGGAAAAGCTTTTTTGTATCTGAGAGGATCACCCAGATAAGCATTATTTTCCCTCCTAAAAAGTTTTCACACTTTATCCTATGGTGGAGGAAATTCACAAAGTAGGGTATACCAACAATTAACGCTGTTATATCCTCTGTGAATAAGATTTTGACTTGTCCGGCAGACAATGCTCAAATGCTTAGGGACGGATAACGGACAACGGATAAAAAGTTGGAATTCCTATTAAAAAAAAACAAAAAACACTTTTTTCTCTGGCAGATTGAGTGTCTCAGCCTGCACTGACAGTAATTGCTTAATCGTTGAGAGACCAGTTTAAACAGGTGTTCAAAGTTATCTTGCTCAGCAGGCCCAGGATCTGAGAGGTTTTGGCCCCTTTCTGTTTGCAGTAGTTGCTTGGAGAGATTCTATCCTTCAGGCCTTGTGCCCTTCGCTAAGCACCATGCAGGAGCTCCTGGCTAGTCTTCCTTTTGCGGTGAAACAGCTATTTGGGGATGTTTTGGATAATACATCCAAAGAAATTCTAGTGGAAAAGGTACCCCTTTTGCCATTTAAGAAAAGGAGTAAATGTATTTTCGTTTTTAAAGCCTCTTCTTCTGTGCCAGTGGTATCAGCCTCCAGGCAGTCACAACGGCTTTCGCTGTCAGGTTCAAAAGGTAATCCTCAGGGTTAACCCCAGGGACAAAGAGGTCTTGGGGAGGAAACCTACAAGATACTGAAGCCTCCTTATGAGGAGGCGCCTCCGCTCACTCAATAAGGGGAATTCTTCTGCAGTTCTCAAGGATCTGGCAGGAAGAGTGTAAAGACGAATGGGGGACTTCCTCAATAGCTCCAAGGTACAAGCTGGAGTTCCAAGAGTTCCAGTCTCCTCGTTTTCTCAGATCAAACATTCCTAAGGTTCCAGAGAAAAAAGAAGTCTTTCTGTCAAGCATTGGACCACCTTTTGGCAAAAAGTGATCATGGTGGCCCCCATGTAAGAGTAGAGGTTGGGGTTTGGTTAAATCCAAATGGACATTCTGGATCTCAAAAAACTAAATTCAATTCCTGAATAACCACTCTTTTTTCGCATGGAGTCAATCCAATCAGTTATCTCCATCCTACAAGGAGGAGAACTTCTGGCGTCAATCGACATCAAAGATGCATACCTTCGTATGCCTATTTCCTCGTTCACTAGTAATATCTACTTTTCAAGGTGGAAAATCTTCATTTTCAGTGTGTAGCTCTGCTTTCCGGTCTAGCTACTGCATCTTGAGTGTTTACAAAGGTTTTGGCCCCTCTTCTAGTCAGATTAAGGGCCCGAGGTATAACGATTATGGTTTACCTGGACGATCTGTTCTTGATAGTCCAGTGGGTAGCCCGCTTAGACCAAAGTATGGTCACCACATTCATTTACCTGGAATATCTAGGTCGGTTTCTCAGCCTAGGAAAAATCTTCTTTAAAACCATGAAAAGGGCTAAGATACTTGGGTCTGATCATAGGTACACCCAGAAGAGGGTATTCTTGCCCCAGGCAAAGATCAGCACCATAAAGGAACTGATTTAGGTGGTCGAAGCAAGATGAATTCTTCTATTCAACTTTGCATGAGGTTGTTGGGAAAGATGGTGGCTTCATTCGAGTCTGTTCTTTATGCTCAGTTTCATTCGAGACTGCTGCAAAACATTATCCTATCGACTTGGAACAAAGGGTTCAAGCTCTAGATTCCCAATGTGTCTGACTCCAAAGCCTATGGCCACATCACCCTGAAAATGCCCAATCTTGTCTGATCTTGGAGGCTAAGCAGGGTCGGGCCTGATTAGCACCCGGATGGACCACTTGGAAATACCAGGTACCGTAGGCTGGGTATGCCGGAGCCTCAGTTTATGGTTAATATCCAAAAAACTGCAAAGGGGAAAATCCTTCCTTCAGTTACCACGGAAGTGGCCCAGATCAGAAATGACCTTGCCCATTATCATTCTAGAAATTCAGGCAGAGCACTTGGTTCTGAGGGCCTGAACGTTCAGTTTACAGTATTGTCCTGCCAGGATTCAATCCGACTATGCCACAGCAATGGCCTATATTAATCACCAAGGGGGCACAAGAAGTTGTGCTGCCCAGAGAACCCTTGGGACTTGAATTTCGTTTTTGGCGGCATTACAAAACAGCCTTTTTTTGGACCGATACGACATATTCCCTTGGTCCTTTTTTGACAAGGAAACTATTTTTTCTGGTAACCATATCTGCTGCAAGAAGGGTATCAGAATTGGCTGCTTTTTCTTGTAAAGAGCCATATTATTATTGTTCACAAGGATAAGGAAGTATGGCATCCTCATCAGTGTTAATTTTAGTCTTAGGACTAAAATGGCATTTTAGTTTTAGTCCCATTTTAGTCTTCTGCAATTGTTTTAGTTTTAGTCGTATTTAGTCGACTAAATCTCCAGTACATTTTAGTCGACTAAAATGTCCTATGTTTTAGTCAACTAAAATCTCCAGTACATTTCAGTAATTGCAATTTAGTTTTAGTCATAGTCTTTTGACTAAAATGGCATTTTAGTTTTTTTAATTCATTCTTTTTATTGTTTTACATGTTGCAAAAGTAAAAAACATACAGTGTACAATGTAACATACAGTGTACAATGATGCAAATTGCGAAAACATTATTATTATTCTATATCCCCTCACCCTCCCTCCAACCCAACCTAATCCCACCCCCCTACCACACATCGCACAAATGATATCCATGCCTGACAACATATCTGTTAACTATCTCTATAACCGGAGAGGGAGAAGGTATCCCCGCAATTGGCAGAAGGAAGATATATGGAAGAGACTATAGGATAGGGCAGGGATATGCAATTAGCGGACCTCCAGCTGTTGCAAAAAGTCCCATCATGCCTCTGCCTCTGGGTGTCATGCTTGTGGCTGTCAGAGTCTTGCTATGCCTCATGGGACTTGTAGTTCTGCAACAGCTGGAGGTCCGCTAATTGCATATCCCTGGGATAGGGAGAAAAGAGAGAAAAAGAGAAAAGGCGGAGACAAGGGCCTGACGGTAGGCAGGATAAAATTCTCCTCAACTCGCCGCCACCCCTTCATACGGGCACCCCATCTCCTGCAGCCAAGGTCTCCACATTTTCTCAAACTTTCTGAGGTTGTTCTGTCTAATATACAGCACTATCTCACTCCAAACCATAGAGTTGATAGTTTCAATCCAACTCTCCACCGTCGGGGGGGTCTGAGCCTGCCATTTCTGTGCAATTCATTTTCTCGCTTGGAACAGACATCTCAACACTATTTCGGCAGTACCAGGTGGGACTCTATCTACCGCAAAACACCCTAGTAGGCATGTCTTGGCTTCGGGTTCTAGTAAGCTCCTAAAGGTTTTATTTATCCTAGTAATTATCTCCCCCCCAGTATCTATAGAGCTTTGGACACTTCCATACCATATGAATAAGGTCTCCTGGAGCCTTACACCTGGGGCACTCATCATTTTGTTTCCATCCAAGCTTAAACATTTTTTTAGGGGTATAGTAGACTCTATGGATTAGATACAAATGGGAAAGCTTCTGCGAAGGGGAGATTGAGACCAGGGCTCCTTGTTCTAAGATCTTATCCCATTGTACCTTAGTAATTGTCCCTACGTCTCTCTCCCACCTCTCTTTTCTCTCAAGAGGACCCACTCCACTTATAATTCTCTCCCCAGACTAATATATATCTTGGAAATTAGACCTTTAGTAGAAGCTGAATTGTTGAATTTCAGGAGTACGGGGATCTGGGTCCACTCTATAATTTGAGACCTGAACTGTGCTTGAATAGCATGTCTAATCTGCAGCTATTTATAGAAAGCCTTGTTTGATATGTTAAATTCCCGTCTTAGATCTAAAAAATACTTCATAAGATTGCCCTTGTATAACTGAAACAGACGGCTAATACCTTGCCTTTCCTATTCCCAGGGTCTCTCTATGCCCCTTACTTCAGCCAGGTTTTAGTTTTAGTCTCATTTTAGTCTTAGGACTAAAATGGCACTTTAGTTTTAGTCTCATTTTAGTCTTTTGACTAAAATGGCTTTTAGTTTTAGTCGTATTTTTATCATCTCAAATGTTTTAGTTTTAGTCGTATTTTAGTCGACTAAAATAGTATTCATTTAGTCGACTAAAATTTTTTAGTAATTTTAGTCGACTAAAATGTTTTAGTCGTTTTAGTTGACTAAATTAACACTGGTCCTCATCCTAACTTTTTAAAATTGAGATTAAACGCAATAAAGTTAAATGTTAATGCATTTGATCCCAATTTTACCATGACATCTAGTACCAGTTAAATTGAATTTTTGGATATCGATATCCATAAAGACGACAATGGCATGCTTACCAGCAGTTTGTACAGAAAACCGACTGCTGGGAACGGCATTTTACATGCCACCAGCTTCCATCGAAAGAATTTAGTTCGGTCAATACCCTTTGGTCAATACTTACGGGTGAGAAGAAACTGTTCGGATAAGGTTACATTTAAAAGAGAAGCCGACAATTTGAGGATGAGACTCCTCACACGAGGATATTCGAAGGAATGTCTTAAAAAGACTTTCAAAAAAGCTACATCCAGAACTAGGCAGGAATTACTATATGGTGTTAAAACCTTGAAAGGATGTGATAACCAGATTATCACTCGATTCTCAAATCAGCAAGAACTCTTTAAAAATATTGTACACAAATACTGGCACGTTCTGGCCTTGGATCCCATGGTTGGACCAATAGTGCCAGAACGTCCAGCTTTTACCTTCTATAGAGTCAGCTCATTAGGAGACAAACTCGTCTCTAGTGTCGTGTCTATCATGAATGCTGCTGCCAGACTTATCCACCTTACCAACCGCTCAGTGTCTGCCAACCCTCTCCTCCAATCTCTACACTGGCTCCCAATCATCCAGCAAATTAAATTCAAAATACCAACCACAACATACAAAGCCATTCACAACTCTGCCCCGAGCTACATCACTAACCTTGTCTCCAAATATCACCCAAATCGTCCTCTCTGCTCTTCTGAAGACCTCCTACTCTCAAGCTCTCTCGTCCCCTCCTCTCATGCTCGTCTCCAGGATTTCTCCAGAACCTCTCCCATCCTCTGGAACTCGCTACCTCCACCTGTCTGGCTATTCCCTACTCTTGCTACCTTCAGGCGATCCTTGAAAACCCATCTCTTCAGGAAAGCCTATAACGTCTCTAACTAATCTTTTACCACTTCCATCAGCTCATTCCCCACAGTTACAACCTTTTGTACCACCTACCCCACCCTATTAGATTGTAAGCTCTTCTGAGCAGGGCCCTCTTAATCCTCTTGTATCTTATTGTATTATAACTGTTTTCTCTCTCTTTTATATTGTAAAGCGCTGCGTGACATATGGAACTTTTAAATGTGGTGGTTGTCCATATTGCCAATACATGGACATCACTAAGTACAAACTGCTTCCTAATAAAGTTATGTTCACCCCAAGACACTATGCAATTTGTAAGACCTCGGGAGTGGTCTATTTGTTGCAATGCCAATGCCAATGCTTCTACATCGATAAAACCAAAAAGGAACTATGGCGTAGAGCATATCGGCATATGGCTAGTATGAAGACATGTAACTTAGACCTACCATTAGCACGGCATACTGCATGCTTTCACGGTGGTATTTTTCCCCGGATTAAATTTCTAGTACTCGATAGAGTGCATCCAGGAATAAGGGGGGGGGGGGGTGACTAGAATAAAACTTTATTACAGAGAGAGCAGCGTTGGATTTTCAGACTTAATGCAACAACTTTTCCAGGTCTCAATGATATGATTACCTTTAAACCCTTCTTGGAGGGCTTTATGTCAGGGGGTCCCGAACTGCCCTGAATTTAAGAGGATTTTCTGTATGCATTTTAACCACATGCCGACCGGGCCATAGCCAAAAGATGGCTGCAGCGCGGTCAGCTGGTTCTGGGTGGACGTTCGTAGGACGTCATCGGGAACTCTCGCTCCCCGGGCGCCCGGTGGGGCGCGTGCACGATAGTGTCTGTACTCGCCGGGTTCACGGGACCCGGGACAACACAGATCGTGGTAAAGGCCTAATGACAGTGGCCCTTTACCACGTGATCGCTCCCTCCAATGAGGGAGCAAACATAATGTCAACAAAGTGGGGTCATGCAAAGGTCCCAGCTCTCTTCTCTCCTCACACCGATACAGAGTGAGAGGAGAGAACAGAGATCGAGTGAAAAAACACCTGAAATAGTGCGTGAAAAGTACTACAGTGCCCAGCAGTGCCATACAGTGCCACACAAGTGCCACTACAGTGCTAAATTGTGCCACCAGTGCCACTACACTTCCCATCAGTGCCACTACAGTACCCATCTGTGCCACCAGTGCCACTACACTACCCATCAGTGCCACTACAGTACCCATCTGTGCCACTAGTGCCACTACAGTACCCATCAGTGCCACTACAGTACCCATCAGTGCCACTAAAGTGTCCATAAGTGCCACTACAGTGCTCATCTGTGCCATCAGTGCCACTATAGTGCTCATCAGTGCCACCAGTGCCCATCAGTGCCACCTCTGCCACTATAGTGCCCATCTGTGCCACCAGTGCCACGTCAGTGCTCAGTCAGTGCCACACCGGTGCCATCAGTGCCACCTGTGCCACTACAGTGCCACCTCTGCCACTTCAGTGCCCATTTGTGCCGTCAGTGCGACTCCAGTGCCACTACAGTGCTCATCTGTTCCACCAGTACCACATCGGTGCCATCAGTGCCACCTGTGCCACTACAGTGCCCATCGGTGCCACGTCAGTGCTCCATCAGTGCCACGGCAGTGCCACTACAGTGCTCATCAGTGCCACATTAGTCACTAGAGTGCTCATCTGCACCACTAAAGCGCTCATCTGCACCACTACATCGCTCATCAGTGCCACTACAGTGCTCATCGGTGCCACTACAGTACCCAATAGTGCACATCGGTGCCCATAAGTGAGTGCTCATCAGTGCCACCATATCAGTGGATCCTCATCAGCACCCATCAGTGCTACCTTAGTGCATATCAGTGCCAGATAATCAGTGCATCCTCAGTGTGGTGCAGCCTCATTAGACCAGCCTCATCAGCACCCATCAGTGCAGCCATATCTGTCCAAGTGTCCCTACCACAGCAGTTTGTCACCACAGCCCACAGTCACCAGTATGGCGAAAAAAAAAATTTCCTGCTGAGGAGGCATACCAACAGCTTAGCTTGACTGATGAGAGCAGCGGGGAGCTCTCTGAGTCTGCGTCTGATTCTGGTTCAGAATATGAACCCGTTGTAAGCAGTGGGTCTGATACAGAATCAGAGGAAGAGCAAAGTGTGCCTGTGAAACGAAGGCGCTCTGACATGGAGCAGCAGGCTACCACAAGTAGTGCTGTGGCATCAACCAGCAGCTCAGTGCCATCCACCAGAAATGCAGTGTCATCAACTAGCAGCTCAGTGCCATCCACCAGTAGCACAGTGCCATCCAGAAGTAATGAAATACCACTGCAGCAAAGGCCAAGAACTAGTCGGGTGTCATCTCGGCCCCAAAGCGTTAGGACCCATGCCGGCCTTCTCTATGCCCTTGAAAACCCTCTGCTTCCCCCTAATTCAGGAGTAGCAAACATCCCCCTTTCACCGCCCAGCCAGGTGTTCAGGTGAACACAGAGAATTTTGCCCCTATTGATTTTTTTAAGTTAAATTTTACCCAAGACCTATTGTCCTCCATCGTGGTCCAGTGCAACCTCTATGCACAAAAATTTATAACAAGCAACCCTGGTTCAAGTTATGCCCATCCCTATGAGTGGAGACCATTGACAGTGGAGGAATTTAAATTATTTTTAGGGCTAACATTCAATATAGGACTCACAAAAAAAATGAATTATACTCCTATTGGTCCACCAACCCCATCCACCATATTCCAATCTATTCATCCATTATGCGAAGATCAAGATACCTCATGATAATGCGTTTCCTCCATTACAATGACAACACCCAGTGCCCTCCCCGAAATGACCCATCACATGACAAATTTAAAATTCGGCCACTCCTAAATTTTTTCTCTGAGAAATTCCCCCAGTTATTTATCCCCGACCAAAATATTTCCGTGGATGTGTCACTGGTCCACTTCACAGGCAGGCTTGGCTTCAAGCAGTTTATCCCCAGTAAAAGTGCTCGATATGGGGTTAAGCTCTACAAGCTATGTGACCGAGAAACGGGGAACATTTACTCATTCCGGGTGTACGAAGGGAAGGACACCCAACTGCACCCCCCTGAATGTCCGGAGTATACGGAGTCAGCGGAAAGGTTGTTTGGGAGCTTGTATATCCACTCCTTGGAAAGGGTTACCACCTTTATGTGGATAATTATTATACAAGCTTGCCCCTCTTCCGCAATCTTTACTGCAAGGACACTCCAGTGTGTGGTACAGTGTGAGCCAATAGGAAGGGCTTCCTGCAAAGGCTCCTTACTGAAAGACTACGACAAGGGGAGACGGCGTCTTTACAGAATGAAGAGATATTGGCTCTCAGGTAGAGGGACAGACGAAACGTCCACATGCTCACAATGATCCACAACGTCACCTACATGGAAATCCCCAGAAGAAACAGCCCAATCCAGAAACCGAAATGTGTCCATGATTATAATTTGTACATAGGGGGAGTCGACTTCAATGATCAGAAGATCGAACCCTACCTTCCCACAAGAAAAAGACACTTTTGGTATAAAAAAAGTCTCCATATATCTTTTCAGTTTGGCCATTTACAATAGTTTTGTTATTTACCGTAAATCTACAGAGAGCCCCGTATCTTATCTTCAGTACCAAGAAGCAATTATCTCCACCCTTTTGTAACCTGAAGGCGCACCAGAAAGCATTCGCTCGGATTCAGTGAGCAGACTCCACGAACGCCACTTCCCTGAAAAACTCCCTCACCATGAAACAGGCCGGAAAAGTCAGAAGAGATGCCGGGTGTGTTCAAGAGGAGGAACTAGAAGAGACACTGTGTATTATTGTCCTGATTGTCCTTCCCAACCAGGCCTTTGTATTGATGAATGTTTCCGCCGTTACCATACTTCTTTACATTATTAGCGAAGTATGGTACACGTAATTGTCATTTACCGCCACACCCCTTTATGCCACTGTACATACCGCTGCCTTCTCCGAAACTGACCCTGGCCTGCTAATCGACCACGCTTCTGCCTAATGCTAAACTGTACCTACCTCTGCCTTCTCCGGAACTGACCCTGGCTTGCTAAACGACCACGCTTCTGCCTAACGCTGAACTGTACCTACCTCTGCCTGCTCTGGAACTGACCCTAGCCTGATATACGACCACGCTTCTGCCTAACGCTAAACTGTACCTACCTCTGCCTGCTCTGGAACTGACCCTGGACTGTTTGACCATGTTTTTTGCCTGCCTCTTGGACTGGTCTTTTACTCTGCTACTGGAGTAGTGGGCTTCATAACACAGGGGTCTCACATATGTGAGGGGCTCCAGAATTGTTTTTATGGATGAAGAAAACTAATTTTTTAGTTTTCTCATTCCCAGATTAGGGTCTGGAGACTCGGAGGCTTCAAAGAGATTTGGGTGGGAGAAGCCTCTACCCCTGTCCCCATTCTTTCCTGGCCTGCTACTTGGACCATGTTCCTGCTTACTACCAGGACCAATATTTTGGCACTGCTGGCAATGTCTCTACTTGCACTGACCCTGGACTGTATATGGACAGTATCCCAGCCTGTACTGACTATGGACAATATTCCTGCCTGCTCCCTGGATAATTCCATTCACTGTCGCTGACCACGTCCCTGCCTGGATCAGGGCTCTCCTCCTGTGGACAACTGCACTACTAAAACCACAGGTAATCTTTTGTTTACCCTTTGCTCACCAGAATGTATTTTAGGGTGTAATTCTTGGTTCATGCTATGTGTTAGAAATATGAAGGGCCTTCAAAAATGTGATAGATTGTAAGGAAATTAGATGTGTAATTTATGCTCCTAGAACGCCTGAATGTGCTACTTCAATATTGGGCCTCTGTATGTGGCCAGGCTGTGTAAAAGTCTCACACATGTGGTATTGCCATACTCAGGAGGAGTAGCAAAATATATTTTGGGGTGTCATTTTTTCTATGTACATGCTATGTGTTGGAAATATCTTAGAAATGGACAACTTTGTGTAAAAAAAATGCGTTTTCATTTTTTTCCACATTTTCCAAAAACTTCTGGAAAAAAATGAACCGTTCAAAAGACTCATTATGCCTCATAGATTATACATTGGGGCGTTTGCTTTCCAAAATGGAGTCACTTTGTGGGTGTTTCCATTGTCCTGGTGTTCCAGGGCCTTCAATTTATGCTCCTAGAATGCCTGAATGTGCTACTTCAATGTTAGGCCTCTGTATGTGGCCAGGCTGTGTAAAAGTCTCACACATGTGGTATCGCCATGCTCAGAAGGAGTAGCAGAATATATTTTGGTGTGTCATTTGTGGAATGTACATGCCATGTGAGAGAAATAACCTGTTATAATGACAATTTGGTGTGGAAAAAAAAAAAAAAAAAATCTTAATTTTGCAAAGAATTGTGGGAAAAAATGACAACTTCAAAAAACTCACCATGCCTCTTACTAAATACCTTGGAATGTCTACTTTCCAAAAAGGGGTCATTTTGTGGGTATTTGTACTTTCCTGGCTTGTAAGGGTCTCAAGAAATGAGAAATTTGAGTTATTTTTACCAAAGATACATATCTTTATATGTATCAGTATAAATTTTGGCCCAAATTTATGAAGAAAAATTACTTATTTGCAAAATTTTATAATACAAATGAAGAAAAATGCATTTTTTTTACAAAATTTTCGGTCTTTTTTCATTTATAGCACAGAAAATAAAAAACCCAGAGGTGATCAAATACCACCAAAATAAAGCTCTATTTGTGTGAAAAAAAGGACGAAAATTTCATATAGGTACAGTGTTGCATAACTGAGTAATTGTCATTCAAAATGTGAGAGCACCGAAAGCTGAAAATTGGTCTGGTTAGGAAGGGGGTTTAAGTGCCCAGTGGTCAAGTGGTTAATATACGATCAACGGATAGTTTCTGTCATCCTCATTTTTCTATAAGATGCTCATATTATGTTTATGGATTCACTACATATCGCTTTAGAAATGTAGCTGGCTGGGGAATTAAATACTTTTAAGGGCCTTTGTGAGCGATGTTAGAGATTTCTTTGCTGTATCTACATCTGTCATGATAAAACTGATTTCAAATTTTCCATATATAATTTCTCCATAAAGTCTAATTAATGATGATTTCATCATATCTCTTAGCTAATATGTCTGGGTCTATTTCTATCAAACACAGGAAAAGCCAACCTTATTGAGCAGCACCTGACGATTTCTTTCTCGTACATCACGGGACACAGAGCCTTAGTAATTACTGATGGGTTATATAGGGTATCACTAGGTGATTGGACACTGGCACAGCCTAAACAGGAAGTTCAACCCCCTATATAATCCCTCCCCTTACAGGGATACCTCAGTTTTTTCGCCAGTGTCTTAGGTGTTGGTCACGTGTAAAGATGTGCTGTGCTGAGCTCCAAAGGGAATATCCTATATCCTATACTGGGGCAAGCCAGGCGAACCAGATCCATTTCAAAGTGTCCTTTCTAGGCCGAATTGGATGGTACCCGGGCCTCGTGTCCGAAGAAACGAGGTTTTACCTGTAACGCTTCTCTTTTTAGAGAGCTGGACCCCGCATTTCAGAATTTGTTTTTTCTAGCCTTATTCTTGGCCGGGTGCTTTACAGGCCCAGAACTGCGGATCCCCCTATCCATAGGGGGCCCCAGTCTCTGAAGGTTTTCCAAACGGAGCCCACCGTGAGAGGTGAAGATTGGGTCTGTATAACAGAACCCTGCAGCTGGATAAGGTAAGGGAGATTCCACAGAATTTTTTAGTTCTAGTAGGTTTCTCCTTTAAGTAAATGTATGCTATGCCTATTGTCGCCACCGGGGGCTGCCAAGAGCACATACCTTCACATGCTTGATTGTCTGTCTCAGTGTTCATGCTGCACAACTCCTCCAGCCGAGCTCCAGGTAGGATGGGATGGGGGGCTCTTCCTGCAGGGATATTCCCCCCAAGATTAGGGGGGCTGCAGTGGTCTGAAAGGTGTTAGTATACCGCACTACCGCCGCCGCCACCGCCGCAACCGCCGCCACCACCACCACTATTTGGCAGATCCCATCATCTGCCGGCTCTCTTCTTCCTCCTCCACCCCGGCCTCCCCTCCACGCTTGTCCCGGAGGGTCGGCTCGCGCGGGAAAGCGCACGTTTTTTGAAAAAAATGAGGGGTGGTCAGAGGAGGGGGGGGCGGAGCGTTAGCGCGACATCCGGCATGCTTAGACGCCCACATTGCTGGCTGCTCAGGCTATAAGAAGCACACTTTTTCAGGTGCACACAGCCTATGAAGGGACACAGAACTGACGGTCGCATGTAAGGTGGGATACAGGCATTCTCCTAGGCAGCATTTACTTAGAAACATCTGACTGGGCATTGGTAGCAGCGGCAGTTGCTGAACTCCTAAGGATTCGATCCTTTCGCATGGAATCAATCCGGTCAGTAGTTTCCATCCTACAGGGAGGAGAATTTCTGGCATCAATAGACATCAGAGATGCGTATCTGCATGTACCCATTTTTCCTGCTCATCAAAAGTACTTGCGCTTCGAGATAGAAGGACGCCATTTTCAGTTTGTGGCACTGCCTTTTGTGCTAGCCACTGCACCTCGAGTGTTTACAAAGATCTTGGCTCCTCCTCTGGCCAGATTAAGGGCTCCGGGTATAACTGTCATAACATACCTAGACGACCTGCTCTTGATAGACCGATCGGTAGCCTGTTTGAGCGGAAACTTGATGACCACAGTCAACTACCTGGAACACCTAGGTTGGATTCTCAACCTAGAAAAGTCTTTCTTAAAACCAGTAAGAAGACTAGAGTATTTGAGCCTGGTCATAGATACAAGCCAAGAGAAGGTATTTTTACCTCAGGCAAAGATCACTGCCTTAAGAGAGCTGATTCTGGTAGTCAGGACCAAAAAGGGTCCTTCTGTCCGTCTTTGTATGAGGCTGCTGGGAAAGATGGTAGCTTCATTCGAAGCAGTTCCCTATGCTCAGTTTCATTCAAGACTACTGCAACACAGTATCCTGTCTGCTTGGAACAAGAAGGTTCAGGCATTAGATTTTCCGATGCACCTGTCTCGTGCAGTGCGCCAGAGCCTCAGTTGGTGGTTAATACCCGAAAGCCTGCAGAAAGGAAAATCCTTTTTACTGGTTACCTGGAAGGTGGTAACAACGGATGCCAGTCTTTCGGGTTGGGGAGCAGTTCTGGAACAGTCTGCGGTCCAAGGGGAATGGTCCGAAATCGAGAGGACCTTACCCATCAACATTCTGGAGATCAGTGCGGCATATCTAGCCCTAAAGGCCTGGACTCTCAGGCTACATGGTTGCCCTGCCAGGATCCAGTCCGACAATGCCACAGCTGTGGCTTATATCAATCATCAAGGAGGCACCAGGAGTCGGGCAGCTCAGAGAGAAGTGAACTAGATTTTAGTCTGGGCAGAAAAGCATGTGCCATGCATTTCGGCAGTTTTCATTCCAGGGATAGAGAACTGGCAGACGGACTATTTGAGTCGCCAGCGGTTAGTCCCAGGGGAATGGTCTCTTCACCCCGACGTCTTTTGAGCCATATGCTAAAGATGGGGGATTCCAGATGTAGATCTCTTTGCATCCAGATTCAACAAAAAGATCGACAAGTTTGTGGCAAGAACAAAGGATCCTCTTGCATGCGGGACAGATGCGCTGGTGATTCCGTGGCATCGGTTCTCACTGATTTATGCATTCCCTCCTATTCTGCTACTGCCACGACTCCTTGGCAGGATCAGGCAGGAAAGGAAGTCTGTACTTCTGGTGGCCTAGAAGAGCTTGGTATGCGGAAATAGTAAGGATGACAGTAGGTTCCCCGTGGACCCTACCGTCACGTCCAGACCTGTTATCTCAGGGTCCAGTGTTCCATCCTGCCTTACAAACGCTAAATTTGACGGTTTGGCTATTGAAACCCACGTTCTGAAGAGTCGTGGGCTTTCGGGTCCTGTGATCTCTACCTTAATCAATGCAAGGAAGCCAGCTTCCAGAGTGATTTATCATAGCGTCTGGAAAGCTTATGTATCCTGGTGTGAATCCAGGGGTTGTCATCCCAGAAAATATGTAATAGGTAGAATTCTTGACTTTCTACAAATGGGATTAGAAATGAAGCTGGCCTTGAGTACCATCAAGGGCCAGGTCTCGGCCTTATCAGTATTATTTCAACGGCCACTTGCTTCACATTCTTTGGTCCGAAACTTTATGCAGGGGGTGACGCGTCTTAATCCTCCGGTTAAGGCGCCCCTAAACCCCTGGGACTTGAATTTGGTTCTGTCAGTTTTACAGAAACAGCCTTTTGAACCAATACGTCAAATTCCCTTGGTCTTGTTGACAAGAAAGTACATTTTTCTGGTAGCCGTTTCTTCTGCTAGAAGAGTATCAGAATTAGCAGCTCTTTCCTGTAAAGAGCCTTATTTAATCATACACAAGGATAGAGTGGTATTGCGCCCTCATCCTAGCTTTCAACCAAAAGTGGTTTCAGATTTTCATCTAAACCAAGATATTGTTCTGCCTTCCTTTTTTCCAGATCCCTGTTCCAAGGAAGAAAGGTCACTACATTCTTTGGATGTAGTAAGGGCAGTCAAGGATTATCTGGAAGCAACTGCTCAAATTTGCAAAACGGATGTTTTGTTTGTACTGCCGTAAGGTCCCAATAGAGGACAGGCAGCGTCAAAATCTACCATTTCTAAATGGATTCGACAAATGATTATTCAAGCTTACGGTTTAAAACAGAAAATTCCTTCTTTTCAAATCAAGGCACACTCCACAAGGGCTATTAGTGCTTCTTGGGCGGTGCATCACCAGGCCTCTATGGCTCAAATCTACAAGGCCGCAACCTGGTCTTCAGTCCATACATTCACCAAATTTTATCAGGTGGATGTGGGAAGGCATGAGGATATCGCCTTTGGGCGTAGTGTGCTGCAGGCAGCAGTACGAGGTCCTCAGGTCTGATTACACCCTACATTGTGTGGTCCCCTCCCGTCAGATAGCATTGCTCTGGGACGTCCCATCAGTAATTACTGAGGCTCTGTGTCCCGTGATGTACGAGAAAGAAAATAGGATTTTTAGCTTACCTATAAAATCCTTTTCTTTTGATATACATCACGGAACACAGAGGTCCCGCCCCTCTTCTAATACACTTATATTGCTTTGCTACAAAACTGAGGTATCCCTGTAAGGGGAGGGATTATATAGGGGGTTGAACTTCCTGTTTAGGGTGTGCCAGTGTCCAATCACCTAGTGATACCTTATATAACCCATCAGTAATTACTGAGGCTCTGTGCCCCGTGATGTACATCAAAAGAAAAGGATTTTACAAGTAAGCTGTTATAAAAAATCCTTTTTTTCCCCTTTATGGGTGAAAAGGTTATGCCAGTTCTGTGCCCTGAATGTGTCTTCCGGGGCCATGCGGGGGGCGACATCTTGACATCTGGATCTATGTGTTCCCATGCTCTATTCTATATTGGTTCCAACTATACACAGTCTGTATCTATTGTTCGCCAGTTCATACATATTCTGACCGCTAGGGTGCTCCACGTATTCTGAGCACATAGAGTCTATTATTGTACATCATTGCGCGATGATGTAATTGCGCGGTGTTAGATCGCGCCATGACGTTGGTATACCACGTGACGCCTCCGATGTTACTATCACCATGGTGATGTCTTACAGCACCATGGAACACGGAACAAGTGCCAAATTGGCTTACTTTTTGGCGCCAAATACTATCAGGTAATGGGCGGAGACTAGACCAGCTGATCACAATAGACCAATTAAGAGCACGTATATATTGAAAGGTTGAGGCCTCAGTATGCTAGTTCTTCTGGCACCGCATCTGATAGACCTCGCGTCTCTACCCCACTGTCAAATGGCAAGTAATCTATTACCTTTACTAATACTATGCTGAGAATAGGGTTGAGATCTCTGGGCCACTATCAGTATGGTCCTTAGATATCCTCTACCAATATTATCCATGGTCGTTTTTTAGTCTTCTTTGTTGTTGGATTACAACATTTCTCTGATTTTACTATTTCAGATTGTGGCCATAACGTTTTAGACTACAGGACAACTTCTATTATGATTTTGTCCAGATAAGTTCCATCGTACAGCATGGATATATTGCTCAAGGCAGTTACACCCTCCATGAGCTAAACATTTATTTTCCAATTAAGGTATAGATTTGCTGTATTAATATAGAGCATATATATACACATACTGATTCCTTTTGATCCATAGTCTTACAAAGCCAACACTGATTCAATATTTTTATCTAGTGCAATGCAACTCGCTGTAGTAATATGACTTACTGATTAAGAGCAATCTTTGGGAACACATGTTGGTCCATTGATGTCCGGGTTGCCGCTCCGTGTCTGGCCCTAACGGATCCTTTCATCTCAATACTTGAGTGTCTGTCTACTGCCCGTGAAATTATTTTATATTTGGGGTCAGTATTATCAGCTGTTTTAATTATATTTGATACAATTGCTGTCTATGATAAATGCAATTGTAGAATGCACAATTATGTCTTGTATAATATCTGACATTGCATATTCTACTAGAATTACAGCATTTGAAGTGTTGAAGCCCGCATAGTCCCTGAGGAAGATCCACACTGTTTGTGTAATTGAAACGCATCGGACATTAGTCTGCGGTCCTCCTTCTCCCTTCAGCTGGTTTCCACACTTGTCTCCCATATATATCTTTTTATCATTGGTCTTTCATGTTTTTCATGTTGTATGTTATTGTACCGCATAATAAATTTTGTAATTTTTATACTACCACTGCCTGGCGTCCACTTAAAATCCCACTTTTGAGGAACCTCTTTTGAATAATATATGAGGTAAACGCCTGCACTAAGAAACATTTTTTAAACCAGGCATCACTGAATGGTGGACCGCGTTCCCGACGCAGACCGAGCCACTGTTTCATCCGGACCCGGTCACGCCAGTTAGGAGCCGTTTCTTTCCCTCCAGCCTCCACGACTGTTGTTATAACATTTATATATTATAACACTGAGGACACTGATGTAAGGGAATTTGATATAGAAGGAGAGGGTTGAAAAAAAAATGTGGTTCGGACCTCTGCTGGAAGAAAATTTTACTGGTTGGACCTCTATGAATTTTAATTTAATAACCCTGGTTTAAATCAAAATAAATATATACCCAGCTGTAGCTCACATTTACCCCTCTACATGGATACCGCTAAATACCAAAAGTAAAGAAGCTGCGCTACCTAGTGAAATGTGTTGCAACACATTTCAATAGATAGCGCAGCTCTTTACTTTTGGTATTTACTGTTAGAAGTTTGTTTGTTAAAGGAAAAAAACAATTTCCATCCTGCTTCTTCAAATTTTCTTGCCTCTTCAATAAAAAATGAATGGCACTAAGGATTAAAAAAACAAATGAACCATTTGAACATTTTTAAAAAGAGAAATTTTGAATGAAAATTTTAGAACTGCTTGCTTTAGGCCTTTCTTTGCACCTGGGGCATTGGTTCCAGGCCTGTCAAGTGCCCCATGTCTTAACCACTTAACCACTTCAGCCTCGGAAGGTTTTACCCCCTTCCTAACCAGAATACTTTTTACAAAATGGGGTCATTTGCGGGGTTTTTGTGCTATCTTGACATTTCAGGGCCTCCGAAACTGTGATAGGTAGTGAGGAGTGAAATCCCCATTTTACGCCCTTAAAAAGCCTGAAGGCGGTGCTTGGTTTTTGGGGTCCTGTACGTGGCTAGGCTCCCAAAAAGTCCCGAACATGTGGTATCCCCGTACTCAGGAGAAGCAGCAGAATGTATTTTGGGGTGTAATTTCACATATGCCCATGGCATGTTTGAGCAATATATGATTTAGTGAAAGCTTTCTAAAAAAAAATAAAAAATGTATTGTCAATTTCTAAAAGCGGGTGTCATGCCTGTATCCGCGTTTCCTACAGACATGACATCTTTTTTGGGGTGTTCTTTGGCCTGAGGTACCACAGAGGACTTCTGGGTAGTGCCTCTCATGCAGCTGACTCACTGCATTTGCATTGGGAAGTTGGGCCACAGCACCATGTAAAAACAGGCTTTTGTGCTAGAAAGTTACTTAGAACCACCAAACACTATTTTTTTCTAGCACTCTAGAGAATAAAATGGCGGTCATTGCAATACTTTCTGTCACACCGTATTTGCGCAGCAGTCTTACAAGCGCACTTTTTTTAAAAAAAATAGACTTTTTTTAATAAAAAAATAAGACAACAGTAAAGTTAGCCCAATTTTTTTTATATTGAGAAAGATAATGTTACGCCGAGTAAATTGATACCCAACATGTCACACTTCAAAATTGCGCCCGCTCGTGGAATAGCGACAAACGTTTACCCTTAAAAATCTCCATAGGCAATGTTTAAAAAATACTACAGGTTGCATGTTTTGAGTTACAGAGGAGGTCTAGAATTATTGCTCTCGCTCTACTGATCGTGGCAATACCTCACATGTGTGGTTTGAACACCGTTTTCATATGCGGGCGCTGCTCACGTATGCATTCGCTTCTGCACGCAAGCTCAGCGGGACGGGGCACGTTTAAAAATGTATTTTTTTCTTATTTATTTTACCTTTTATTTTTAATTGGACAGAATGAAAACATTCCAATTATCTCTCTACTTCACAGCGAGCAAATTATTACACTTCAAGCATGCTCTCTCCCCCAGTCTAAGTCAGGATTCTACAAGCTGCTGGGGTAAGCCCCGGCGATTAGATCCCACGGTGCCACATGCGCCAATTCCACGATCAAACAAGTGACTAAAAAGTGGCACGCTCATGTAATAATTGTCCACGTGCAAGTGGTACCCCTTTCTGAATAAGGGTGACACCAAGTCCCACATAATCTTACCAGCGCTCCCTATGTAGTTTGGGCAGTTCTCGGGCTCCACGTGACTATCTTTTCCCTCGTAAACCATAAAACTATATGTATAGCCTGTTAACCTGTCACAGAGCTTATACAACTTGACCCCATATCTGGCACGCTTGCTGGTAAGATATTGATTGAAAGACAAGCGGCCAGAAAATGTAATGACACCTAGGAGCATATCGGAAGACGAGTGCAGAGGAGCCTTTTTTTTTTGTACCCCAGGTTGGGGAAAGCCTGATTTAACCTGGGTTTGACAGGTCAAACATGGAGGTGTGCGCAACTTTAAACGGTGGTGGGAGTCACTGACGTCACTTTTAAAGATCGGCACAAAGTGTGGATTACACCAGTTTATGAATTATATCACTGTTTGTAGTGAAAAGGACATCTGAAGAGTTTTTTTATATATTATATATTTATATGGACACAAAGAAGGATTGGAATATTTATGTTTTTTATACCACAGGAGGATTTAATATAAATGCACATTTAAAGGGGTAGGCACAGCTAAATCTTTGTGTTTATTTGATTGTAAGCATTGTGGGAGCACAATTTTGTTGTTTGCAGCCTCCCATTAGATTCATATTGTATACACGATAGTGTAAGGTAGCGCAGGATAGCACACATCCATTGAAGTTTTGGGGGGAGGGTAATGTTAAATGTATTATCAGCAGGGCTTTTTTTATTAAACAATAGGTGCTGGAACTCAACCACGACCCTCCAAAACCCCTCCACCCACACACACCCTCCAAATCACATCAAATAGTGGGTATGGTCAGTCAAATTTCACGAACAGTAGAAGGGTCCTAAAGGGGCATTAAATACCAAGATTGCATTACATACAGAGTGCAGAGTTCAGGGGGGTTACACACAGAGTGCAGAGCTGTCACTTGTAAACACAGAAACCGGACTTCTGTGTTTACAAGTGATTGTGGTCAGCAGGCCCCCCCAAGGGTCTGAGCCAGAGGTGGTGGAACTGAGTTCCACCAAGTTCCCCCTGAAAAAAACCCTGATTATCAGATTTAAATACCCTAAACAAACTGAAGCCAAAACCCAGCTCACACTTTAAAATTTGTAACAGCAAATTGTTTTTTTTCCCTTTAAGACAAAAGTGTTGCATGAAAAAATAAAAGCTGATCATTATATTCACCCCTGCCCGTGTTAAGTCTCTAAGTTTGTCTTATTCATGTAAACCGATACATTCTTCTACAGAACGTGTGCTTCTGAAAAACAAACAACTTGCTGGATCACCGGATGAAAATAGAAGAAACAAAGCCTGAAAAGGAAAATTAATGCCGCCATTACATCTAAAAATTGGTAAACGGCTTTATTATGCCTCGTACACACGATCGAACATTCCGACAACAAAATCCATGTTTTTTTTCCAACAGATGTTGGCTCAAACTTGTCTTGCATACACACGGTCACACAAAGTTGGTCGGAAATTCCGAACGTCAAGAACGCGGTGACGTACAACACGTTTGACGGCGCTAGAAAGAAGAAGTTCAATACCAAGTGTGCCACCCTTTGGGCTCCTTCTGCTAATCTCGTGTTAGTAGAAGTTTGGTGACAGCCTCCTGCTTTTCCGATCGTTACTGCTCTTCGGTTTGTGTTTGTGGGTTCGTATTTCTATTACTAATTTGATTTTCAGCGCGTTCTTGTCCGCTCGTTTCTGATTTTCAGCTCCGGCCTTTCTGTTTTTCAGTGCTTTCTGTTAGTTCGTTCTGACCAGCCGACCGTTTTGAAGCCATGAGGACCCTCACCCCGGACCAGAGGGTTTATAACTACCGTCTGGCCGAGCCAGAAGAGGTGGAGAACATTTTCGGGATAATGGCCAGCCGGTTCCGCCTATTCCTTCCGCCAATCAACATGGCGGAATATAAACTTAACCAGATAATCCTTGCATGCTGCATTCTACACAACTATTTAAGGAGAAATTCAATGAACAATGTGGCCTCAGTTGTGCCTGAGGCCGGACTTCAAGAAGAAACCCTGATGGCGCTTGAAGCTGGCTGTCCTGGCTTGCCCCCCCAAAGCACCCGCGAAGTAAGACAGAAGTATGTCGAGTACTTTGCGGGTAGGGGGGCCATTGATATGCCAGTAACGGTTTAAGAAACATTTCGTTAACAATTTTTGAACTTAAACTGAAAGAAGATTTCCTTTGATTTACTGCCTGGGTTTCTTTTAGCTGTCTCCTAGGTACTCCAATAGGCTTTTCTTTTTGGACATTTTCTTCAATAGTGCAAATGTAATTTATTTGATACATGGGGTGATAATCTCTTCTTCAGCGAACTATTATTATGTTGTGGGCCTGCTGCACAAACCTTGTTTTTGTTGTTAATGTATGTAATGCATTACTGACAAAAATATTCATCATTTTCAGCACCATGAATTAATTTTGTGGAGTCATTAAAATGGCGTGATTGTGGCAAATTAGAAAGCACTGTGGCCGGGGAGGGAGGGAAGAGACAACGGAATGAGGACTTTGCTTCTCCTCCAGGAAATAAAGACTAGTGGGTCCCCAGGTCTATTCCTGTCGATAGATGCGGAAAAAGCCTTCGACAGGATAGACTGGGGACTCATGATAAAAACACTGGAATTTATGGACTGGGTCCTAGAATGATCCAGTGGATCCAAACCCTATATAGACATCCAACGGCGGCTATTAAAATAAATGGAGAGCTTTCTGCCCCCTTTGAAATGAAAAACGGGACGAGACAGGGGTGTCCCCTCTCTCCGTTACTTTTTGTACTATCCTTGGAATCTCTTCTCTCAACGATCCGAACCAACGTAGGAGGTATTAAGATCGGGGATGACGAACATAAATTGGCAGTTTTGGCCGACGATCTTTTATTTTATATATCTAACTCTAGGATTACTTTACCAAATTTACTCAAAATTCTAAAACAATATGGAGAACTGTCCAACTTTAAAATAAACCCTAAAAATCCGAGATTCTAAATATAAATATAAGTAAACAAGAAGAGCAGCGTCTTCAAAAGGAATTTCAGTTTCCTTGGAAGAAGGAGGGCTTAAAATATTTGGGGATAAAGTTAATGACTTCCCTTAAAAAAATCCATAAAGTTAACTATATCCCTCTTTTGGACGAAATTAAAAACGAAATTAAAAAAAAGTCAACAAGACCCCTGTCGTGGATAGGACGAATCAACACTGTTAAAATGGTTATACTTCTGAAGATCACATATAAGTTTCAAATGTTGCCCATAGCACTTCCGCACTATTATTTCAAGACAATTAAATCTATATTAATGAAATTAATTTGGCAAAATAAAAAGCCCAAAATATCGTTTTCAGTTCTGCGACAGGAGAAAAAACAAGGTGGCTTAGCGGTCCCCGACATTAAAAAAATATTATTATGCAGTAATATTATCACGAGTGGTGGAATGGGCTGGAGAGAAAAGTGAAAAACAGTGGGTTAAAATAGAAAATAATTTGTGTGAAGCACGGTTGAATAGTTTAATATGGAATTCCCCACAACACAGGGTATTGGAAGTTAAAATACACGAGATTACACGTATTGCACTTAATATATGGGATTTGATTCATAAACAAAGTCAATGGAAATATAATTCACCCTTAATCTGTTTGAAGGATAATGATTACTTTGCACCAAGGAAAAGGACAATAGGAGGGAACTGGATAAAAAGAGATAATGTACAATTAAGGGATATAACTAATATGGGGAAAATAAGCATGTTTTCTGAGATACAACAGCACACTGATTTAATGTCAATTAATGAATGGCGCTATCTCCAGTTAAAGCATTTCGTGGAAAACCTGCCTCAACCAATTAAAACAGTTGATGAATTTACGCCATTTGAGCAGTTATGTATAGTTAAAAAGGCAAAAAAGGATATTTCTCGGATTTACAGAATGTTATTGCCAATCAACGAACTGGAGACACCGCCATTCTTAACGAAATGGGGAATAGAACTAGGGTCACTTGAGTATAAACACAAGATAGTGAAGATTCTGAATTTAACACATACCTCTGCCACAGATATTAGAACGGCTGAAAAGAACTATAAATGTTTGATTAGGTGGTATGCTACTCCCGACAAACTAAGTAAATATCATTTGGAAAAATCACATTAGTGTTGGAGAGGCTGTAAGGCCATTGGAATGATGGCTCACTTGTGGTGGAACTGTACCAAAATTAAAAAATACTGGAAAGAAATATTACAGTTGATTTCGGAAATTACAGGTAAAGCGGTTCTAGAAGACCCATGGATAGTTTTGTTCCATGGAATAGAGGGCTCTGTGAAACATTATAGGGAATCAATAACACCCCACCTGCTGAATGCGGCGAAAGGTCTTATACCTAAGAAATGGCAGGAGGTAGAAAGCCCTACATTACGGGATTGGGTCATTGCTGTAGAAAGTACACACGAAATGGAGGGCCGGGGATATACTGGGCCTGATGTCAGTGAAGGGTTAATGGATAAGTGGAACTGTTGGCAGGAGTTCAAGAAGACATGGAGATATGTTGAGGTTATGACTAGTGAAGATTAGAGAGAAAGTTGATAAGTTTATAATTTATTTGATTAGCTTGAGAGAGAGAAGGGCCTGGGGGGAGGGGGGAGGGGTTTTAAATGTATTGTGAAGAAGAAAACTGTGTAGTGCAGTTTGGGTTTTTTACCTCTTTTGTATATTGAATTGTAATTTGATCAAATTTAATAAAGAGATAATTAAAAAAAAAAAAGAAAAGAAAAAGAAAGCACTGTGGGAGTTATTTACTAAAGGCAAATCCACTTTGCACTCCAACACTTAAAAGTACACATGAAACTGCACTTGTAGCGCAAAGTGGATTTGCCTTTAGTAAATAACCCTTATTGTCACTGTAAACACCAACTTACCACAAAAATTGCTATTGAGCATTGAAAGAAGAAACCACACATAGAAAACATTTTACTCTAAGCACATTCACATGTGCGTTAGAAAAGGGTTTTTGAACAAACCAACATCTTTGGGGTATATTTTTTTTTTCACATTGTAAAGATCCTTTTTTTGGTTAAACAGGCATGTTACAAAGAATAACATATACAACTCAGGAACTTACAAAGTTCAACTTTGATAAAGTGAAGGCAATATCAGACATTGGTATGTCCAAAATGTGTTGATATTGCCTTCATCAGATGGGGTGATGTCACCCCTGTAAAAGCCAAATTTTGAAGATGCACACAAATTGGGATTCAAACTGGGGATTTCCCTCCTGATCCCATGCCTAATGTCAACATGTGCTAGCTCCCATCATGGGGGATCAATGGACGTGTTTTGGGGGTGCAACCCCTTCCTCTCACCTAATTGAGTTGGGAGGAAGGGGTTGCACCCACAAAACGCGTACATATATTGCCTGATGGCAGATAGCACATGTTGACACACTGGTGCATCTTCAAAATTTGGCTTTTCAAATACATTACAACATTTTTTTAAATTCAAAAATACACAATAAAACTGTACAATTTTGTTGTTTTTTATATTCTGCCTAAAACATCAATGATGTTCTTCATTTTTTTTAACATCATTGATGTTTTCCTTTACATTTTCTAAATCACGATTGCACCCCATTCTCTCCCCGATGAGGATCTGGGCACTTTCGCTGGTGAAATGACATTCTTCTTCCACAACATCCACATCACCTAAAAGAAAAAAAAAAAAAAACGTATTATAAATATGCAGGCATAGATCTCTTGCCTGAAGCTGTGGTCCGAGACACTCACCTGTTGTGGTGACAATTTCACCCACTTCATTAATCCCTCCCTGCCAATGGCGACCCTAGGGGGGGGGCCAGAGGGGGCCCTGACCCCCCCAACATTATGCTGTGCCCCACCATGTGCCCCCCCAAAAAAAAAATTTTTTTTTTTTTTTTTTTTACAAAAAAGGCAATGTCTAAGAGGGAGAGTGTCCCCAGTCAGCTTCTGCGGGTGATTCCTCCCCCCCCCTCTGCTCGCTGACACTGCATAATGTGAGCGCTCACACAACCACGGCCGCACGATCTGCTCCTTCCCCTGCATCCTCATTGGCAGGGAGAAGAGCGAGTTGCAGGAAGGACTCCACCAGGACTCTCAGTTACTGAAAAAACAGACTGATTTCTCCCGTCCTTAGGACAGGAGAACCAGCCTGTAAATTCCAAGAGATGCCAGACCAGCGCTGTCAATAGCAAGGGCAGGACAGCAAGAGGAGGCTGGGGAACCCCACAGTGGCAGAACACCAGGGCCTGGTGGCAAGACAACCTTTGCAACCCTCATAGTTCTCCCACTGCTTTGGACCCTTATATTTTCTTGGTTTGCTGGTGACATATATCTCTTGTTTTCTGCCACCCTGGGGGCCCCAATACATTACACTGATCCCTGCACATCCTCTGCTTGTGGTGTGGGGATTTCCCCTTCTTTAGGAGGTGGGGGGTCCCTGGTGTCCTCAGATGTCCCAAGTCTTTTCTCCTCTATGTGAATAAAAAATAGGTATACTTAGCACACCGATATTGGAGGGCAGACATAGGAATATGAAACATTGCTTGGAAGTGTCATACAATTGTCTGTTTTGGCAGAGTTCCAAGCTGAAGAACATTTTATTTCCTTTCTAAAGCTGGAATACTTCCCTTTTTTGTTAAAGTATCACACATGGAGACTTCCCTATAATATCCACTGGATATTACCTGTGTGGGAGACCCTAAAAAGTTTGTTCTGGTTTCCCACACTAGTGCTCCTGCATCCAGATGTGTAAACAGCTGCTGAGTATCCTCTCCTTACACAGAATCAAGTTTACATTTCATTGTAGTTACAAACCCATCTAGACAACAAACTTATTTTAATACAAATAAACATGAACAAATGAAGTTTGTATCTGCCAAAAACATCTTAAATTGGGCGAACAAACGATATTTCCTCCGACTGATTACTGTGCCCATGAACATGAAAGTAGCGATTTTAAAATGTACAACAGTAAAGAAAAGCACATGGGCAGCACGAACGTTAAGAAGAAGTATAGGAACACACAACAAAATACTTCCTTTTTTTTAGCACTCTCTTGATTCTTCTGTACTGATCCTGCTCCCTCAATTTGAGGTCTGACCATCGTTTCCTCAGTTGATCTTTGGATCGCCGTCTCCCAAAATTTCTGTGCAGACTCTTCACAACTTTAGGCATGATCTTGGCCTTTCTCACATTTGGGTTTGGGTAAGGTCCATGCTTCCCGTCATAGTCGGCCCTCTTCAAGATGTCCACCATCTCCACGATCTCTACAAAGGACGTATTTGAGGCCTTCAATCTCCTGTGGGATCATGAGGTTCGGGGCTCCGGCCTTTCGCCGTTGCTGCTCTCCTCTACATGCACCTGTTTTCTCTCCGCCATGTGCTCTCCCACTGCGCAGAAAGAGAAGGGGCGGGGAATAGACTACAAAGAGCGTCAGGGGGCGGGCAGAGTTTCACGCATGCGCAGTGTATATAAAGCGTAACATGCGTGCGTCGTACGTACGATCTGTGAGTGGAGGACGAAGTAACGGAAGCGACGATCGTTATAACGAAGGTACGTAAGTTGGTGCATCAGTGGCCTATACTGCTTTTAGATTGAGGCCTATATTGGGTCAAGATTAGGAGAGTTTTGGCTGACATTAGGGTTTGTCTTGTGTTGTGTCTTGCAGAGAAAATGGATCTATTCAACGATGAGGACTTTATCCCCATATTCATTGATATGTACAGAGAGCTGCCTTGTCTGTGGCAGGTAAACCACCCCTTATATAACAATAAACCAAAGAGGAAGGCAGCGCTGGATCAATTGCTGGAATTCGTGAAGCCGGTGATCCCCACAGCAGACATCCCCTATTTGAAAGCCCTAATTGGTGGCATGAGGAGCACTTATAATAGGGAGCTCAAGAAGGTTCAGGATTCCCTGAGATCAGAAGCTGCAGCAGATGACATTTATGTACCCAGGCTGTGGTACTATGACAGACTGCATTTTCTGGCAGGCCAGACTTAACCCAGGCCAGCACTCTCCAGTCTTCCTTCAAGGCTTCCTTCCCCCCCAGCTGAGGGTTACGACCACCAACCTGAGCCTTCCAGGCAGCAACATGTGGAGGAGCCCAGCTTGAGTCAGGTATAGCATTCTTCAAAATATTTCTGTTTGTCAAATTAATTATGTTAAATATATGTTAGTTTTGATAACTAATTTCTGATTTCACAAAGTGTTTTACATATCAATAAACAGTAGTGGCCACAAATGATTGGGACAAGAATGAAAAATGCTAGGGTAAGAATGATAGTCTTTTCTATTTATTGACATTCAATTTGCAACAGTCATGAGCTGAAAATTGTGTGTGATTGATGAACCAAAAACTAAAACTATGTCCCTTTTTCATACACAGGAAAGTCCTCAGCCAGGAGGAGGCCGTGGAAAGTGGCAGCCAGGAGGTGGCAGGGGTAAGTTGTATGACCACAGTCTGGGGACAGATATATCATCTGCTGCTGTTCCTGATCTCTTGTAGTCCTGGACCAGATTGTGCTCACTATTATATGGACTCCTCAGGCCACCAATTTTGACTGTAAAATAATTGATGTGTGCCCTGGGATACAAAGGCTTTGCAAAGTTCAGCAGTTTCTCCAGTGTTGCCTTCCTCTTTATTTTGTTATGACCCAGAATAAATGGCTATTTCTTTTTCACAAATACTTGGCTATGTGTTTTAGTTCAAAAAGGACAGTTTGTTTGTGAGTAGGCAGGTACATTTCAAAAATACAAGGTCAAATTAACAAGGAACACCAACCAACCTCCTTGAGGTAAAAAAATACAAGATAATAATGCTGTTGTGGTAACTTGACACACAAAATGAGAAATAATATTATGGAGAGCACTAGAAAACAAGATCTTGATAAAAAAAAAATAAAAAAAAAAATTATGGAGATGTGACGAAAAACAAAATTAATATTATTCATGAGATCATGAGAAATAATAAAGAAATCAGTTTGTGAGAACTCTGTGTGAATATGAGCAGCAAAACAACTTCATTCTTCTAGCATTCTAAAGAATGTGCTGCATTAAACTATTTCAAAAATTGCAGCTTGACGAATGTGCTATCTCCATGAACGGTACTATGAACGGTAGTTTTACCAGACAGATCGCTTTCGTCTCGTAATTTAATCTGAGCATGTGTGGCACTTTGTGCATCGGAATTGTGTACACGCAATCGGAATTTACGCGAATGGATTTTGCTGTCGGAAAATTTGAGAACCAGAACTCAAATTTTGTGCGACGGAAATTCCGATGGAAACTGTCCGATGGAGCCTACACATGGTCAGAATTTCCGACAAAAGGCTCCCATCGAACATTTTCCGTTGGAAAATCCGACTGTCTGTACGGAGCATTATAAATTTAGCTTTTGGGTTTATACCTGCTGTAAGAGGATTTTAGGAGATTGAGTAAAATACCACCTTTTCCCACTCCTTTTTCCTTTTATCAATCTGCCTACTTTCAACACTTTAGGCTTCTCTTCCAAATAACTTTTTCTTTTGTCTTTTCATCAACTAGAAAAACAATGACTGAAAAAATAGGGAAAAGCGAGACGGAAAATAGCAATCAATTCGTGGAACTTCATAACTAGGTTCCATAATCTTTATGAAATAGATTACATACTATGCAGACTGCGTGTTTTCTTTATCTACTGCATAACATCTGAGAGTAGCCAAGCGGCACAGTACATTTCACAAGTTGGAGTAGACTTTGTAGTACCAGGAAATTTCAGTATAAGTAACTCTATGTATCTCAGAGATATGCAGAAAATTCCAAATCTGCAAGATCACTACAGATTATAGAAGACACACATCCCGAACAAGTTGAAACACCTATATAGAATTAAAGTTAGTTCACACCAGCGTGTTGCAATAATAAATGTTAATTTAACCCGCATTATGAAGTTATCAGGAAACATGAATCAGACCAAGACAGAAGTATAGTTAAATCACACTTGTTTATTAATAATAATAATAATAATAATAATAATAATAATAATAATAATAATGTAAACAGAGTAAGCGTAGTCAAAACAAGCCAAAGTTCAGTAACCGGATAAGGTAGTCAGCCAAGCAAATGTCAGAGAGCCAGAGATAAACGTAGTAGTACAGCAAGCAGGATCAGGAGCCAGAAGGAACGTCAGCTGAGCAAGTCTTCAACAGGAAGCAGGAGAAAGTCTCTGTGATGTTGACAAAGGCGAAGGCAGAGATCAAGTGAGCTGGACGACTTTAAGTAGGCAGGACTGACGAGCAGAATCAACAACAGCTGGGTAACTGTGGAGAGAAATGGGAGCTGGCAATTAGCCGACAGCTGAGCGGCCAGCTCAGAGAAGGAAGAGATGAGCCCAGTCCTGACAGAAGTCCATCCAAAATGATACACTAAAGCCTAGTACACACAGGCCGAATGTCGAGCACCATTTTGCCTGTGTGTACTGCAACCACTCTATTGAAGGGGCATGACCGAAAAAGGTCTGCCGACCGGCTCCCAATCAGCGCTCTGATCTCAATGGCTGAGATCGCTGACTGGATTGTTCTGGCGGGGGGCCTTCCCCCTGTCAGAACACAATAGAATAGCAGGTGAGATCACTGTACTAACATTGCATGGTTAGTACAGCGGCTCCAACCTGAGCTCTTAGTTTTTTTTTTCATTCATCCTGTTGGGTTGGCCAGCTCAGAGAAGGAAGGGCTGAGCCCAGCCCTGACAGTACCCCCTCCTCAATGACCCCTCCCCCTCGGAAGACCACTGGGCTTGAGGGGAAAACATCTATGGAAATCACAGTGGAGGACGGGGCATGTACGTCCAAGGAAGAGACCCAAGAGCGTTACTCCGGACCGTACCCCTTCCAATGCACCAGGTACTGTATGCGTCCACGGAACCTATGGGAGTCAACAATGGATTGTACTTCATACTCCTCATGGTTCTCAATCTGTATAGGGTTAGGACGTGACACCGAGGTGGTAAAGCGATTGCAGACCAAAGGTTTCAATAAGGAGACATGAAACACATTTGAGATGCGCATACTAGGAGGAAGGTCCAAGGCGTAAGCCACTGGGTTAATCCTGCGAAGGATACGGAAAGGCCCAATAAAATGAGTTGCGAACTTCAAAGTAGTAACACAAAATCGGAGGTTGCGAGATGACAGCCAGACTCTGTCCCCAACCTGGTAGGAAGGTGCAGGCAGGTGCCTGCGGTCAGCATGGAGTCTGTACCTATCGTTAGCATGTTGCAAAGCCTCCTGAACTTGTGCCCAAGTGGAACGAAGACCACGGAGATGCTCCTCTAATGCAGGAATACTCTGCGGAACAAACGAGTCAGGCAACATGGAAGGTTGGAAGCCATAATTTGCCATAAATGGGGACAATCAGGAAGCGGAATTCAGGGCACTGTTGTGAGCAAACTCTGCCCACGGTAATAGGTCTGACCAGTTGTTATGATGGTCAGAAATATAGCAACGTAAGAATTGCTCCAAGGACTGATTGGCTCATTCTGCTGACCCATTAGACTGCGGGTGATACGCAGAGGAGAAAGCAAGCTGAATTCCCAACTGTGCACAAAAGGCTCACCAGAACTGGGAGACAAACTGACTACCCCTGTCCGAGACAATCACCTTGGGTAGCCCATGTAAGCGAAAGATCTCCCGAGCAAAAATGGAAGCCAGTTCCTTAGAAGTGGGCAGCTTTTTAAGTGGAATACAATGACACATCTTTGAGAACCGGTCAACCACCATAAGGATAACAGTGTTGCCTTGGGTGTTGGGTAACTCCACAATGAAATCCATAGACAGGTGGGTCCAGAGCCTCTCTCCATTGGGTATGGGTTGTAGGAGGCCCACTGGAAAGTGTCGTGGAGTCTTACACGGAACACGGAGCACACACGGAACAGGCAGCTATGAAGGCAGTTACATCAGCCCATAGACTAGGCCACCAGAATTGTTGGGAAATGGCCCAAACAAGTTGATTCTTCCCAGGGTGGCCAGCTGCCTTGGGAGAATGGTAAGTCTGGAGCAGGGCAGTATGGAGACTCTCTGGGACAAAGCAGTGGTCACAATGTTTCTCAGGAGGAGCATGGACCTGAGCAGCAAGAATTTTGTCACCCAAAGGAGAAGTAAGACTGGTGCGAACCGTAGCCAGAATACGATCAGGAGGAATCACAGGAACCGGAACCAACTACAACTTGGAAGTGGAGGAAAATTGTCGGAACAAGGCATCAGCCCTTACATTCTTAGCACCGGGTAAGAATGAGACAATGTAATTAAAACTTGACAAGAAAAGAGCCCATAGCGCCCTTCTGGGAGAGAGGCACTTAGCCTCAGACAGGAATGTGAGATTCTTATGGTCCCTAAGAATGAGAACCAGCACAGTGGTACCTTCGAGGAGATGTCTCCATTCTTTCAGGGCTAAAATAATCGCCAAGAGCTCTCTGTCACCAATCTTGTAATTGCACTCAGCAGGTGACAATTTCTTGGAAAAGTAGCCACAAGGATGCATAGCGCTCTCAGAGTTAGGACGTTGAGACAGAAGAGCACCAACTCCAGTCTCAGAAGCATCAACTTCTAGGATAAAAGGAAACGTAGGATCAGGATGTGCCAACACAGGAGCAGAAACGAAGGCAGCCTTGAGACTCTAAAAGGCCTTAATGGACCCTGGAGACCAACTCTGTGGGTTACCGTCCTTTCTGGTCATATCAGTCAGGGGCTTGACCAGAGACGAGAAGTTATGAATAAACTTCCGATAATAGTTGACAAAGCCCAGAAAATGCTGCAGAGGACGTAAACCCACGGTTTGGGGCCGCTGTAGGACTGCCTAAAGTTTCTCTGGGTCCATCAAAAAACCAGCAGTGGAAATGACATGCAGAATCAACAACAGCTGGGTAACTGTGGAGAGAAATGGGAGCTGGCAAAGTCCATCCAAAATGATACACTAAAGCCTAGTACACACAGGCCGAATGTCGAGCACCATTTTGCCTGTGTGTACTGCAACCACTCTATTGAAGGGGCATGACCGAAAAAGGTCTGCCGACCGGCTCCCGATCAGCGCTCTGATCTCAATGGCTGAGATCGCTGACTGGATTGTTCTGGCGGGGGGCCTCCCCCCTGTCAGAACACAATAGAATAGCAAGTGAGATTGCATGGTTAGTACAGCAGCTGAGCTGTCAGTTTTTTTTCATTCAGCCTGTTGGGTTGGCCAGCTCAGAGAAGGAAGGGCTGAGCCCAGCCCTGACAGTACCCCCTCCTCAATGACCCCTCCCCCTCGGAGGACCACCAGGCTTGAGGGGAAAATGTCTATGGAAATCACGGAGGAGGACAGGGGCATGTACGTCCGAGGATGAGACCCAAGAGCGTTCCTCCGGACCGTACCCCTTCCAATGCACCAGGTACTGTATGCGCCCACAGAACCTATGGGAGTCAACAATGGATTGTACTTCATACTCCTCATGGTTCTCAACCTTTATAGGGTGAGGATGTGGCATTGAGGTGGTAAAGGTGGTAAAGGTGGTAACAATACATAAAAAAGTGCAGCACAACTTATTCTGTATAAATAACAATACTTCATATGAACACATTTTTTTTGTGTTGACATAAAATCTTCTCATAAAACTCCAACATGCTAATGTCCATATATACAGTCCCAATTGTGTATTAAACACCACTGTGCAGTCAGTGACCCTTCAATCAGGAAACAACAGTGCAAAAAAAAAAAAACTTTTTACAAATAAGTTAACGTGATATCCACTGAAAAGGGAGTTAAACATATGAATGAATCAGAGTCCATAGATGAAATGGTCATGACATCATTGTGTCATTCCCAGATGATGTCTCATTAAACGAAATGCGTCGGAACGGGCTCTGCTGATGCCATTGCGTCAAAAATTTTAACAAAGGCGCTTTTCTACCTTCACAAATGTGAGTGTTCCTTTCAATCTTAATAAAATATTCATTTTTTCTTAACTGAATTACACTATGTGGCCCTCCAATCTTTTTCTCTCTCCCAACCACACAATACGGGAAAATATTTTTATCCTACTCCTCTTCTAACCTATCTGGAAAGACCATTTGGATATCTGACTTCCAGCCAGGGATCGTTTATATGGATATCCGAATTCTTGGTGTGTCATACCATAAAGCTCGTTTGACTCATTAGGCATATGCCTGTCTGAGTCCAAGCCTTCCGGTAAGCCTTCACATAATTGGTGGTGGACTTCTTGATATATTCCTTTACAAGTCACAATGATGTCATGACCATTTCATCTATAGACTCTGATTCATTCATATGTTTGATCCTCTTTTCAGTGGATATCACGTTCACTTATTATTTACTATTTTTTTGCACTGTTGTTTCATATACTGTGTGCCTTGTACTTTTTAATGTTTTTTCATAAGCATTGTTTTCACTTATTTTGATTCAATTTTAAGGTTGAATATATTTTTATTAACCATTTTTTAGAGAAAAGTAGTTGGGGGTACAGAATAAAGAAAAACAGGTGGTATAGATGGTGGTGGTTGAAAGCCACCGTCACATTTACAGTACATAGATTTGATTTATAAAATGCAGGTATCATAGTGTAGTAGTTGCAGTCAATATCTCAGGTGTTTAGCGTACCTAAGTAGTTGGGTATACAGAGTTACCATAAACCTGAGGTGTGGTAGGAGGGTGTAAAGTAGGAAATAGAAGAGAGGGAAAGTGAGGTGGGGGGGGGGGTATACAGACACTTTTTTGTACCAGCGTCTGGGCAATTACGGGCAATTAGGTACGGCGCCAACAACTGGTCGTTGAGGTCGGAAGGGGCTTAGGATCCAACTTAAGACCATACCAAAATTTCATCAAGGATGAATACATCTAACACCCCCCTCCCCCAGATTAACTGTACTGCTGTCTGCTGTGCCCCTGTGTTCCTTCATCCAGAGTGGGGGCACGTTACTGAAAACTTAGGAAAAAAGCCTAAAAAAATGAAACTAATGCAGCCACCACATCTAATGACTGGTAAGCTTCAATATACAGTATTACACTTTTGGTTTTAGGTTTAATACCGCTTTAATAGAAAAAAGACAGAAATATTATACAGGCTCAATACACACTAAGTAGCTTTAGTAGACTGCATTTAACGATGGAGACACTAGGTTAGCTTAGATGGCTATCACACCGAGCCGCCCATAGCGTCGGCAGTAAAACGCTGCTATTTTTAGCAGCGTTTTACCATCGGATTTGCGGCGCATTTCGGCCGCTAGCGGGGCGCTTTTACCCCCGCTAGCGGCCGAGAAAGGGTTAAAACCGCCCGCAATGTGCCGCAATAGCATAGTTTTGCCGGTGGTATAACAGCGCTGCCCCATTGATTTCAATGGGGAGCAGCGGTGGAGGAGCGATGAACACACCGCTCCAAAGAAGCTGCTGGCAGGACTTTTCCTGACGTCCTGCCAGCGCACCGCTCCAGTCTGAAAGCCCTCAGTCTTTCAGACTGGAGACAATGGAGCAGCTGTTTGAGGGCTGATTGCAGATGCTATTTTTAACGCTAAAGTGCCTGCAAAATGCCCTCGGTGTGAAAGGGGTCTTAATCAGGAAGTCACAATTAGAGTATATATTTTCACTATAAAAAGCCAGAATAAATGTTTAATCTATGCAAGCAGTGAGATGTTTTAGTAGGCTTCATTTTCAAAGGGAGATACTAAGCAGGTTTTTATCACAAAACTAAAATTACAGTATACTATTTTCAGAAAAAAAGCCAAAAATATTGTATTGGCTCCATGCACAGTACTTAAAGGGGTTGTAAACCCTCATGTTTTTTCACCTTAATGCATCCTATGCATTAAGGTGAAAAAACTTCTGTCACTGAGCAGCCCCCCAGCCCCCCCATTTTACTCACCTGAGCCCATTCATTCTGACGCCGGAGACGTGCACACCCTCTCTGCCAGTTGTCTCGGCTTTTGATTGGATATATTGATAGCAGAGCAGCCATTGGCTCCCGCTGCTGTCAATCAAATCCAATGACATGGGCGCCAGGGGGTGGGGCCGAGTCTGGCTTTCTGTGTCTATGGGCACAAAAGCTGGACTCGGGAGCTGGCCCGCACGGGAACCCTCAAGGAGAGCTCTTCTTCTAGGTGGTTTCCAGATGTGGGGAGGAGCTACTAGTGCTCCCTGAGGACCCTAGAAGAGGAGGATCAGGGCCACTCTGTGCAAAACGAACTGCACAGTGGAGATAAGTGTGACATGTTTGTTCTTTTGGTTTTTATTAATCACGAGGGTTCAGTAACCCTTTAAGGATTCTTGTGTCAAATGCTTTTTATTGATTTTAAGCAGTATTGTACATCAAAAATAATAGTACAGAAAGAAAAGAAAAATGTCTATAAACAAAGTAAACAGCAATCCCCACTTCTGTGACTATTATGCCCCGTACACACGGTCGGATTTTCCGACGGAAAATGTTCGATCGGAGATTCTGACCGTGTGTGGGCTCCATCGGACATTTTCCATCGGATTTTCCGACACACAAAGTTTGAGAGCAGGCTATAAAATTTTCCAACAACAAAATCAGATCACGTCAATTCCGACCGTGTGTGGCCAATTCCGACGCACAAAGTGCCACACATGCTCAGAAGAAATTCCGAGACGGAACAGCTCGGTCTAGTAAAATTAGCGTTCGGAATGGATAGAGCACTTTCGTCACGCTGCAATGTTTTAAATTGTTTAATACAGCGCACTCTCTTCTTCTTTATAATGTGAGAAGAATGAAGTAGTTTTGCTGCTCATATTCACACAGACTTCTCACAAACTTCTTTCTTTATTATTTGTTGTGATTCCCTCAATATATTTTGATTTGTCACATCTGACCAAATTTCTTTTTTGTTGTTTTATTTTTGTTTTGTATTTTTTTCAAGGCTGATTTTTTTTTTAGTTTTGTTTTGTATTTTTTCAAGGCTGATTTTTTTTTGGGGGGGGGGGGTTTGTATTTTTTTCAAGGCTGATGTTTTTTTTTTTTTGGGTTTTACTCCATAATATTTTTGTGTGTGTTTTGTGTGTCACGTTACCACAACACCATTGATATCTTGTATTATTTAATCTCAAGGAGATTGTTTGCTGTTCTCTTGTGTCTCTTGTTAATTTCACATTGTATTTTTGAAATGTACCTGCCTCCTCACAAACAAACTGTCCTTTTTAAAGGAAAACACACATAGGCGACTATAATTGTACCAAAAATTCCTTTATTAAGGGCTCAGAACCAAACAAAGAGGGAGGCAACGATGGAGAAACAGCTGAAATCGGCGAAGCCTTTGTGGTACTACAAGAGGCTGCATATTTTGCCACACCAGACTTGAACCCAGGGCCATCACTCTCTGGTCTTCCTTCCACGCTTCCTTCCCAGCTGTGGCTCTGGTGTTGGAGATGTGGCAGGAGGAGAAGTAGGACCTGGAGGAGGAGGAGGAGGAGGAGGACTATGTGTGAGGTCACAAATGTGGGTAGCACATGTTATTTGGCCCCTCAACCCCTTATTGAGAGCTTCCAAAATTAAGGACTCACACAGGAGGCATTGGCCCTCCTCCATCTGCATTATTTTGCATGCAGTTATGCCAGCAAAGTCCTCCTCCACACTGTGGGGGGTTCTCGGGGCCTCTGTAGCCTTCCAAAATAGGCCTATGGCAGCCTCCTCCAGGTTACTCCTCTTCCTGCCACTCTGTCTTTGAAGGCGGAGGGTAGGGACCTGGGTATCAGGCAGCCTGCTTGGCCCAGCCACCTCCTGGCTGAGACTTCCCTGTGTATGAAAAAGGGACATGGTTTTAGTTTTTGCATCATCAATCACAATCAGAAATTAGTACTTCAAACTAACATCTATTTCACATCATTGATTGGACAACCATGAATATTTAGAAGAATGCTATACCTGGCTCAAGCTGGTCTCCTCCACATGTTGCTGCCTGGAAGGCCCAGGTTGGGCATCAGAAGCCTCAGCTGGGGGGAAGGAAGTGTGGAAGGAAGATTGGAGAGTGCTGGCCTGGGTTCAGTCTGACCTGCCAGAAAATGCAGCCTGTCATAGTACCACAACCTGGGGACATAAATGTCATCTGTTGCTCCTGATCTCTGGGAATCCTGGACCTTCTTGTGCTCCCTTAGATAAGTGCTCCTCAGGCCACCAATTAGAACCTTCAAATAGGTGATGTCTGCCGTGGGGATCACCGTCTTCACAAATTCCAACAAATTATCCAGCGCTGCCTTCCTCTTTGTTTGGTTCTTATAATCAGGGTGGTTTATCTGCCACAGACAGGGCAGCTCCCTGATCATATCAGTGAAGATTGGCATAAAGTCCTTATCTATCAAGATATCCATTTTCACTGCAAGACACAACACAAGACAAACCCTAATGTCAGCCTAAAGTCTTCTAAACTTGTGCAAATACAGGCCTCAATCTAGAAGCAGTATAGGCCCAATGTTAAATCTTACCTTCGCAATCACGATCGACGCCTCCGTTACTCCTTCTTACGCTCACAGATTGTACACATGCGTGTTACGCTTTATAGACACTGCGCATGCGTGAAACTCCGCCTGCCCCTGATGTTCTTTCTAGTCTATTCCCCACCCCTTCTCGTTCATCGCAATGGGGAAGAGCACATGGCGGAGACAGAGCAGATGTCTGATAATTACACCAACGAGGAGGAGGAGGAAAGCCCGGAGCCTGAAACGTCTGGATCAAGAAGGAGACGATTTAAGGCATCAAATATGTCCTTTGGGGAGTTGTTGGAGATGGTCGACATCCTGAAGAGGGCCGACTATGATGGGAAGTATGGACTTTACCCCAACCCCAATGTCAGAAAGGCCAAGATCATGGCAAAAGTAGTCAAGAGTCTGCACCGGAATTTTGGGGTATGACGATCGAAAGATCAGCTCAGGAAGCGATGGTCGGACCTCAAATTAAGAGAGCACGAGCAGTACAGAAAGATCCGGAGAGTGCTGCAAAAAAGTAAGTAGTTGTGCTGTGTTCCTATTCTTTTTATGTTTATTACGTTCGTGTTGCTCCATGTGCTTTTCTTAACTGTTATCCAGTTTAAAATGTCAACTTAGATGTTCATGGGCACATTATTCGTTCGTATCAAACATTTTTCGTTCGGCCTAGAAAACACCATTATTTTGGCCATATGCATTTGCCCACATTTTTTAGGGCCTACTTGTCTGAAAATAATTTGGTTGTGTAGATGGGTTTGTTACTAGAATGAAATGCAAGCTAGATTCTGTGTAAGGAGAGGACACTCAGCAGCTGTTTACACATCTGGACGCTGGAGCACTAGTGTGGGACACAAGAACACCCTTTTTATTAGGGTGCCCACACAGGTGCTCCAGTGTATACTATAGGGGTGTCTCCATCTGTGAAGCTTGTACAAAACAGGTAAGTATTCAAGCTTGACAAAGGACAAGAAAAATGCAACATCTTGGAACTCTGCCAAAACAGACAATTGTACCCCACTTCCAAGCAATGTTTCATATTTATAGTTCTGCCATCAAATATCTGTGTGCTAAGTATACCTATTTTTTTTTACATAGGGGATAAAAGACTCGGAGGACATCCCTCATGGAGACCAGAGACCCCCCACCTCTGGAAGAAGGGGAAATTCACCCAAGCCAAGCAGAGCAGGAGGAGGAAGATGTGGTGGAAATTCAGGTACAACAGGTGAGTGTCTGCGACCGCAGGCTTAGGTAAGAGATGAATGCTGGCATATTTATAATACATGGTGTTTTTTGGTTTCTATCTTTTTAGGTGATCGTGATGTTGTTCACCTCGGAAAGTGCACAGATCCTGTTCGGGGAGATCATGGGGTGTAAAAGGGACTTGGAAAAAATCCAGAAAAACATCAATGATGTTCAACAAAAAATGAAGAACATCATTGTTGTTTTAGGGAGAGTTTAAAACCCCTCCAAATTCCTTTGGTTTTTTGTGTGCTAAAAATTATTGACATTTTTTGATAAATTTGCGAAAAGCCAAATTTTGAAGATGCACACAGTGTGTCAACATGTGCTATCTGCCATCACGGGAGATCAATGTAGGCGTTTTGGGGGTGCAACCCCTTCCTCAATAATAAAGTAGCTGTGAGGAAGGGGTTGCACCCCCAAAACACGTCCCTTGATCCCCCGTGATGGCAGGTAGCACATGTTGACATTCGGAAATTTGTGTGCATCTTCAAAATTTGGCTTTTCCTGGCTTTTGGCATTTGGCTTTTTCACCCCATCTGAACGCAATATCAAACACAGTTTGTAAATACTCATGTCTGATATTGCCTTCAAGTTCTACCAAATGTGAACTTTTGTAAGTTCAAGATTTGTGTCTTTCTTGTTGGTTTTAAACATGCCTGTTTTATCTTAAATGGACATTTCTACTTTTTCTAATGTGACCCCGAAAATTTTTATACAACAAACATGTTGGTTTGTTTTAAAAACCTTTTCTAAATGCACGTGTGATTGTGCTGGTATTAAAAAGATTGCTAATCAAGAATGTGTGGATTATTGTTTCAACGCTCCAACACTTTTGTGGTGCTCTAATTGGTGTTTTCTGTAACAATGGGTGTTATTTCCTAAGGGCAAATCCACTTTGCACTACAAGTGCAGTTTCAAGTGCACTTGTAGTGCAAAGTGTCTTTGCCTTTAGTAAATAACACCCAACAGTGCTTTGTAAGGTTACACAACCACGCCATTTTCAGGACTTATCACATTTCTGTCAGGGTCAGCTAAAAGAAACACAAGCAGTAAATGTCACCAAAGATTTGAGTAGTTTTTTTTTTATTTGAAAAAGGTTTCAGACATTACCTGGCATATTGATAGCGCCCCTACCCGCAAAGAATTCAAGGTATCCTAGCTGGACATCACGGGCACTCAGGGGGGGCAAGCCAGGACGGCCACTTTCAAGCGCCGTCAGGGTTGGTTCATTTTGAATTCCAGCCTCAGGCCCAACTGAGCCAGCATAGTTGGCAGAATGTTGCCGTAAAAGTTGTGTAGAACACAGCACGCCAGGATTATATGATTCAGTTTATACTCTGCCATTTGTATGGGTGTAAGAAATAGGTGTAACCGGCTGGCCATGATTCCAAACGTGTTCTCCACCACTCTTCTGGCTCTGGCCAGCCGGTAGTTAAAAACCCTCTGTTCCGGGGTGAGGGTCCTCATCGGGAATGGCCGCATAAGATGGTCCCCCAGCGCAAACGCTTCATCCGCAACAAAGACGAAAGGGAGTCCTTCCACATTGTCTTCTGGAGGTGGCAAGTTCAAGCTGCCATTCTGGAGACGCCTGTAGAACTCTGTCTGAGCGATGACTCCACCATCGGACATCCGGCCATTCTTCCCCATGTCCACATACAGGAACTCATAAGTAGCCGACACCACCGCCAACATCACAATACTATTGAACCCCTTGTAATTATAATAGTATGACCCCGAGTTGGGTGGTGGGACGATTTGGACGTGTTTCCCATCAATTGCCCCTCCGCAATTAGGAAAGTCCCACCTCTGGGCAAAGTGGGAGGCCACAGTCTGCCATTCCTGTAGCGTGGAAGGAAACTGTGGAGTCAAACAAAAAAAAATGTAGTCATTTTGCACATAAACAGGGAAAGTTGATTAGACACAAACATTCTTGGCCAACATCAAGATAACATTTATTTGAGGGAGTTTTTAAAGACCAAGGTATAAGGTAGAACTATCAGATTCCCCCTCCTCCCCCTCTCATGGGCCATTTCTAACATTATAGGGGGGGGGGGGGACTCTTGGACAGGTAACCCTCTCCACTTCATTGAGAGATGAATGCCTAAATAATGGGTATTACTTTGAACAGCCCCTCCTTAGTTACACTATTGGCAGCCCACTGGACAGGTAAGAAGTGTCATAATACAAAGATATAAATACACATTGTACACATTTAAGCACATTTGGACATTCTGCTATTACCTATCAAGATAATAATAGTATACAAAAACTTGAAACAGTACCATTTGAAAGTATACAGGCAGGCCCTTGCACTACATGCTTTGGGGAATTCATCCATACATCTGACCACAAAAGAGATGGGTATAGTGTGTATGGGTTTGGCAAAGTCAGCAGATAGATGATTGAGGATAGATAGAGAATTGGTATCAGCTGACTTAGCAGTTGGGGGGAGGGAGGGTTCAAAATGATTTGGGGACCCCAGAAAAAAAACCTTTGGCACTCTGCCTGAATTTAAAGCACAAATCACATTTTTACACATTTTAGGGGGTGTTTGGGGTAAAGCACTACTATGGAGCTGATAAAATACATTGTTAAGTGACTACACGAGGTGAATATAGGGCCAGGAGAGCATGCTGGGGAGGTAAGTGAAGGCAAATAAGTATGAAGGAGAAAAAAAATAATTACATAAAAATCCAGCATGCATGAGAACAAAGGAGACATTCACAGCATATTACAATCATGGTAATTAGGGAATGAGGAAAGAAATACAATACATTAGCAAACATTATATCCAATAAAATGTGATGTTAAAGGAAAAAAATCTTACCTTGATATACTCCTTCTGCAGGACCTGGATGATGGCAGATCAGGTCTCTGGGATAATGATCCCCAGAGCCTGGGGGGAGATGCCTGTCGAGAACTTCAAGTCCTGCAGGCTTCTCCTCGTCGCCAAGTACCGCAGGGTGGCGATGAGCCTCTGCTCCGGAGTGATGGCTTGCCTCATGCAGGTATCCTGCCTGCTCATATAGGGGGTCAGCAAAGCCAACAAACGGTGAAATACGGGGTCTGTCATCCAGGGAAAGTTCCTGAAATCATCAGGATTATTCTCACGGATCTCACGGAACAAAGGCATATGACAGAACTGGTCACGCTGAAGCAACCAATTCTTGGTCCATGAACTCCTCCCCACCCTGTTCATGGACTGGACTTGTGTCAAGGTAAGGACCCCAACACCAAGCCCCCGCACAGCACGAACTCTATCAGGAGTACGTATACGCAACATGGCTAGAAAATGGTTGGCTGCGCAGAACGAAGTAACAGAACGCACTGAAGAACAGCAAGGCCTGTGAAGAGCGACCTGAAAAACAGTAACGAGCGGACAAGATCGCACTGAATAATACAATACGAACTGACTGCACGCACTGAAGAGCAGATACAAACCCACAAACACAAACTGAACAGCAGAAGACGATCTGAAAACCACAAGTCTGAAAAAGCGCGAATCGTCTCTCACCTAACTTTTACTAACACGAGATTAGCTAAAGGAGCCCAAAGGGTGCCGCGCTTTGTTCTGAACTGTCCTTTTCTAGTCTCATCGTACGTGGTGTACGTCACCGCGTTCTTGGTGATCGGAAATTCTGACAACTTTGTGCAACCGTGTGTATGCAAAACAAGTTTGAGCCAACATCCGCCGAAAAAATCCATGGATTTTGTTGTCGGAATGTCCGATCAATGTCCGACCGTGTGTACACGGCATTACAGTACAGCCCTCATTCAGATCAAGATGCCAAATGATTCTACTCCTCACCAAAGATCTCAACCCTATAGATTCAAATTAGGCCAAAAAGAAGAATAAGAAATAATCCAACCCAAGACCATCCATAGGGAATTGGATACCAGAGTTATAAGTACCAAACATTATGTACAGAATAAAGGTCAGGATTTAAGGTTGTTACATGAGCATTAAAACAAAATAACCAGAATGAAAATGAACATGTGATTGACTCTAATCAAAGGCAGTTGAAGTAGAGGAAACCCATCCACCCCAAACCTTATCAAATTTAAGGGGTGCACATCTCTTGGAATAGGTGGCCTTATAAAGGGGAATAGCCTTCAACAATGATTTCTGGGCAGCTAACGATGGTGCTAATCAGGTTCCTTGCATAGAGTAATAAAAACTTAAGGAGGGTATGAATGGCATTTGTAGAAGCTAGAGAGTCTACTAGACATGTGCGGTTCGTTTCGTACGAATTTCCGAAAATTCGTACATGCGGAAGCATCCAAAATACGAATTTCTATGCTTCCGAATTGTATTCGAAATATGAAATTTCGTTGACGAATTTCGGATCAAAATTCCGTTACAGCAGAAACGTGACTGGTGTTTTGTTGACCAAATCAGAGGTTTTCTTCTGCTGCTGAGTGAGGGTTGGGAAAATTAGTATGCCTGTAAAGTGGTGCATTTTTCCTGTGTTTACAACAGTCCGAGAGCAAAATGACATTTCTAAAGGAAAAAAAAGTAATTTAAAAGTAATCGCGGCTATTAATGAATTGTCGGGTCTCTGCAATACACATAAAAGTCATTGAAAAAAACGGCCTGGGATTCCCCCACAGTGCATTACCAGGCCCTTTGGGTCTGGTATGAATATTAAGGGGAACCCCGAACTATAATTAAAAAAAGAAAATGTGTGGGGGGTCCCCCCAAATTCCATACCAGGCCCTTTAGGTCTGGTATGGATTTTAAGGGGAACCCCACGCCAAAATAAAAAAAAAAAATGGCGTGGGGTCCCCCAAAAATCATTACCAGACCCTTATCTGAGCACGCAACCTGGCAGGCCACAGGAAAAGAGGGGGGACGAGAGAGCGCCCCCCCCGAACCGTACCGGGCCACATGCCCTCAACATGGGGAGGATGTCCCCATGTTGATGGGGACAAGAGCCTCATCCCCACAACCTTGCCCGGTGGTTGTGGGGGTCTGCGGGTGGGAGACTTATTGGAATCTGGAAGGGGACCCCTGGATCCTGGCCCCCCCCTTGTGAATTGGTAATGGGGTACAAATGTACCCCTACCATTTCCAAAGGGCCTGGTAATGCACTGTGGGGGAATCCCAGGCCCTTTTTTTCAATGACTTTTATGTGTATTGCAGAGACCCGATAATTCATTAATAGCCACTAGTGCTAGTACTTTTAAATGACTTTTTTTTCTTTAGAAATGTCATTTTGCTGTGGGACTGTTCTAAAAATGGGAAAAAAGCGCCACTTTACAGGCTTACTATAGACACCCCCCAGGTACGAAATTTAAAGGAATATTTCACTTTTATTGTTTCACTTTAAGCATTATTAAAATCACTGCTCCCGAAAAAACGTCCATTTTTAAAACTTTTTTTGCATTGATACATGTCCCCTGGGGCAGGACCCGGGACCCCAAACACTTTTTATGACAATAGCTTGCATATTAACCTTTAAAATTAGCACTTTTGATTTCTCCCATAGACTTTTAAAGGGTGTTCCGCGGCTTTCGAATTTGGTATTTTTTGCTTTTTAAATTCATCACACGAAAAGTTAACAAACCTAACGAAAATTCTCATTTCGGACGAATCCAAATTGAATTTCGGACACGAATTACGAAATACAAATTAATTCTAATGCGAAACGGAACAGAATGAAACAAAACAAATTTATTGACGGTGCACATGTCTAGAGTCTACCAATCTCAGAAGACAAACATTAATGGAGGAGATTATTGGTATAGTAGTGATTGAGATGATGCAAACCAGGGCCTTTTTCCAATAAACTAAATAGCTGGGCATTCACAGAAAATATGAAGGAAAATGGCATGCACTGAAGAGCAACACCAGCAGAAAGACCATTCATTACTATAGATCCTTGCAAGTCTAACCAGAGTGAAGTAGATTCTGTGTAGTATAAGAAATTAGGTGATTGGCGCTACCCTATAACCACTGAGTAAATAACCAAAAAGTTATGGAAATGTGCAGGCGCTAAGCTTATGAGCCAAACTGTATATGTATGTGCCCCACTAGTGGGTGTGGTAAACAAAGTGGGCGTGTGATAGGTGTATCAGATCGTAACTGAAATCATCAAGCAGTGAGTACCAATAAAACGAATTAAAGGTAGAATTTATAAAGTGAGTATGTCTAAATGTGTAACTAGGTAAGGCTGGGAAAGGCACTCAGATAGTTAATGATAAGGCACACATACTCCCTTATTCAACCGACCATATACCCAGCCATCATCCATAAGATATCTCAATTCCTAATACCACAAACTATGTGACAAATAAGTAGTAATCAACCGCACCACTAAAAAAGAGGTGCAGATAAAGTCCACATCTATACCATAAAAATAATATTAAATATAAAAATGTATATAAGTAAAAGGTTCAAGTCCCTCTTCTGAAAGTGACAGAAAGAAAATCAAAAATGTGATCCCAGAGTATCCACTATTGCATATGACAGGTGACTTCAGTGCACAGCACGCAGTGTGACTTTGGTGCTCCCCCCGCTGGGTCCCCACTCACCAGACGTGGTAACCCCTGCAGGGGTAGTAGGCAAAGAGTGGGTGGCTGTGGGCGAGCTTTCTCCTAGGTAGCTGTGCTATGTCAACTGTTCCTCCATTGGGCTTTACCACCTGTTCGTACAAGCTCCGGGGTGTGCTCCAACCAGGACTTCCCAGGTCATTCCACAACGGCAGGTTGTGAGGTCCTCACAGGAAAAAAACAAGGGGCTTCCATAGTGCAGTATTAAAATGGTGATTTGTTAAAAATATATTTTTAATAAATCGCCATTTCCAACCTGCCGTTGTGGAACGACCTGGGAAGTCCTGGTTGGAGCACACCCCAGAGCTTGTACGAACAGATGGTAAAGTGAGGCCCGGAACGGAAAGGACTGCAAGGAGGGATAGTGTAGGGCCGGGCATGACAGTGTGTCTAAGGGAGACAGATATGGGGTTAATGTGGAAAGGAGTAATGGGAGTGGCAGGAAAGGGGAAGGTAAGAAAGAAGTTTTTGCCAAAGGGGAGTGGTTATATTTATAGAGGGGGCGGTGCAAGGGGTCAGTGTGAAGATGAACTTACAGGAGGAGGCAGTTTTTCTCACTGCTCCTCCACGATGGCAGAGATTGAAGCAATACCAGAGTGGCTGCAGAGACAGGCGCGGAGCTCATGGAGGACGAGGCAGACGGATCCCCGTCAGGTGAGGTGTCTCATCGCACGTGGAGGTCGCTGCCTCCGGCGTGCTTTTCAACAGGGCCTGCATCTAGACCCATTCGCCTCCCCAGAAGCCCGACAGAGGAGCAATCGCTTCCGCCATGAGCCACAGCTTTCAGCAGGCCCTGGGTGGTCCACACGCCGCCTGCCTAATCCGGTGGGTGGGGCCACGGGCCAGCATGGCGACGGTTCCCCGCACAGACATCGTGGGTCAGGAAGCAGGGCGGCATCCCCATCCGCACACAGCGATCAGAGGGGGGGGAGATGATGAGGGACGGAGAGCCGAGCAGAGACACGGAGGTGGTGGAGCGGGAGATCGGGAAGTCGGTGAGGGGGCGGAGCCTACCGGGACGGCACTCGGTGGGACAAGATGGCGGAGGAAGAACAACACATGACAGCCAGGGCATCACCAGGTCAGGTCAGTGACGCCGGTCTGGAGAAGGAGGAATTTCGGGGGTGAAGCGGGCCCCACAACTGCCAAGCACCACGGCCTTAGGGATCTCATCTCCTGGGGGGCTTGCTATGCCACCCATCCTGGAACAGGACGAGAGGTCAGAAGGGAAAGCATCAGGGGAGGAGGAACCACTAGTACCAGCGATGGAGAGCAACGCGGCGGCTGTTGGGGGAGCTCCTGGTCAGCCCGGTAAGTCAATGGTTAATTTGTCTTTGTCTGATGCATTGCAGGATGTGTTAGGGGTGGTAGCTGCGGGTACGGTTAGGCCAGCAGTTCCTTTGATACAGTCAGGGGGGGACACGCTGGGCCAGCAGGGGGCAGGACACAGGCCTGCCAGTGCGGGGTCCGGTACGCAGCTGACGGATTTATTGGAGGGCCTGCGGGCGTTGTTAGGTAGATTTGAGGCAGTGGTTGGAGGAACTGGGGGATCTGGGGTGGAGATGCCCCCGGCAGCTCCGATACCCCTGCAGTCAGGGGTAGGAGATGTCACCGAGAAGGCAGAGGAAAAAGGGGATACGGAGAAGGCGGAGAGGACCAATATGGTCAGGACTGCGAACGCGGCGAAGTGCGAGGTATACCTCTACTTCGAGGGCCCGCTGGGAGCTCATTTAAAACAGGAAGTCCGGGATAAGATTTACAAGGGCGAGTATGTGGAGATTTTTCGCTACTGCCATTGGAAAAAATTAACTTGGACAGGGTGAAACCTGATGATTCCAAGAAGGAGAACGAGGAAAGAAGGAGGTACAGGCTTATACCGTGTACATTTGTTAACTGGCTGCAAGCGTTTGCCATTATGGTGAACGTTATTGGTGAGAAGAACCCCGAGCATTGCTCGGCTTTGTTCTGTTACATGGACGCTATAGGAGAGGCACATAGGGTGTACGGTGGTACTGCTTGGCTTAGATACGACGAGCAGTTCAGATAGCGCAGAGCAGTCCGCCCGTCTCTGCATTGGGATCATAAAGATATTAGCCTCTGGATGAGGCTTATGTCTTCAGCGAGGGCCCCGCCTCAGTTTTTTCAGGGGGAGGCCGGGGGTACACATTCCTCAGGACTGCCGGCCGGAAAGAAGTGGGGAGTATGCTGGCAGTGCAATGAGGGCTCCTGTATATTTGGAGCAGCATACAAGTTTAAGCACGAGTGCTCTGGGTGAGCGGGAGCCCATACATTGTCCAGGTGTTTTAAGAGGGGGAAGCGTGCCGGCAACTCTGCTCAAAAGAGGGACGACGCCAGTGAGGGTGGAAAGGATGCTTCCTTTTCTAAGTAAGTATCCGGACAGGGAAGCGGCAAAGTTATTGGCTTGGGGGTTTCAGGGCGGTTTTAAGACCCCGTGTTCGTTGGCGATGGTTCCGCCAAAGGCAAGGAATCTGACATCTGCTTTACAGCATCCGTGGGTGGTGGGGGACAAATTGGGAAGAGTGGCCATGGGGCGCATGGGGGGGGCCGTTTGCCAACAAACCCTGGCAGGATTTGGTGGTGTCACCATTGGGGGTGGTGCCCAAGAAGGAACCGAACAAGTTCCGCTTGATACACCACTTATCTTTTCCAAAAGGGGGTTCGGTCAATGATGTTATTGACCCGGAAGCGTGCACAGTGTCCTACACTTCTTTTGATTTCATGTGCCATGTTCGAGGCTTTCAGCTCGTTTTTGGAGTGGGTGATTAGGGAGATTTCCGGCTTAGGTTCAGTCATACATTATTTGGATGACTTTTTGTGTATAGGCCCCCCTGCTTCCTCTGTGTGTGCGATTATACTTTCCATGTTGCAGCACATCGCAGGCAGGTTTGGTATACCATTGGCCGCAGAAAGAACGGAAGGCCCATCGGCTGAACTTAGCTTTTGGGGATAGTAATAGACTCAATGGTGATGGAGTGCCGCTTGCCCAGAGGTAAGTTGGAGGACTTGCAGAAGGAAATTCGGGAAATCCACGGACTGCAGAAAGTTCAGTTGAGGACTCTGCAGTCGTTGCTGGGTAAGTTGAATTTTGCCTGCAGGATCATCCCCATGGGGCAGGTTGGTGTGGATGTCTGGCCCGGTGAGTAATTTCGATGTAGAGCTGGTTACAGATGCTGCAGGCTCCACGGGCTATGGTGCATTTTTCCAAGGGCAGTGGAGCGTGGAACCCTGGCCGCAGTCTTGGGAGAGGGCGGGGTTCCTTAAGAATTTAGTGCGACTGGAACTTTTCCAGTGGTGCTGGCTTTGGAACTGTGGGGGGAGGCATGCCAGAATCTAAAGTTGAGAATAAATTGTGACAACATGGGAGTAGTGCAGGTGGTCAATCGCATGTCTGCGTCACCACAACCAGTTATACGGCTTTTGCGGAAACTGGTGTTGAGGTGTTTGAGATTAAATATTTTATTTATGCGGTGCACATCCTGGGCGTCGACAATTCGCTAGCTGACTCCTTGTCTCGATTTCAGTGGGACAAGTTCAGGGAGCTGGCTCCAGGTGCACAAAAGGAAGGAGTTCCGGACTGGATTTGGGAGCTGCCCTTGGAGTCACCGCGGGATGGATTCGGCAGTCTAAGTAAGTCCACTTGGTCGGCCTACGCGAAGGTATGGAAAGAATGGTCAGGGTTGCTACAGGAGGCAGGGGCTGGGAAAATGGGGTCTGACGGGCGGTTACTGGTATTGTATTTTGTAGCTAGGAACATTGAAAAATGTTTTTTCGGTCTCTTCCATCGATAAAAAAATGGCGGGCTTATCGTTTCTTTTCAAATTAATGGGAGGGGAGGACTGGAAAAAAGATTTTGGGTGAAGCAGGCCATAAAGGGTTATCGAAAACAGCATATGTGGAAGGATGTGAGACGGCCTGTCACTTTTGCGAACCTGGGGTCCGTATGTGCGATGTTGGGTTCAATATGTAAATCACGGTATGAAGCGTTGCTGTTTACAGCGGTGTTCTCGCTAGCATTTTGGGGTTTTTCGGATAGGGGAGTTGGTCAGCCCATCGAAGTGTTTGGCAGTGGGCCTGTTGGGAGCAAGATGTGCAGGTGGAGGTGGATAGAGTGTGTTTGCGGCTGCGCAGGTCAAAAACTGATCACCAGGGTAAGGGTGTGGATGTGTCGCTGTTCGCATTACCTGGGTCTAGGGTGTGCCCTGTTGAGGCAGTGCGTGAATTTCCGAAGATTAGAACAGATGGGGCAGGACCATTCCTGAGGCATGAGGATGGGTACTACTTGTCAAAGTTTCAGTTCATATCAATTTTTAGGAAATGTCGTAAAGCAGCTGGGTTGGACGGGGCAGGGTACGCTTCACACTCCTTCCGCATAGGGGCGGCTACAGAAGCTGCCAGATGTGGGTTGGATGAGGCGGCTGTGCGCAGAATTGGAAGATGGGATTCAAGGAGATTTCGGTCTTATATTAGGCCTCATTTGGTCGTGGAATAGATATAAAAAAAAAAAAAAAAAACTATCTTGGATGTTTACAGGAAAAGGAGGGTGCATGTGGGAGTCGCATGTTGTGATATGGTTGTGTTAAGTTGACAGGTGTGTTGCTGCCTTTATGTTATTTGTTTGTCGTTTCAGATGGAGGTTCAGTACGCCTTGTCTGGATCATAGGGCACTCCTAGGTGTGTTGGGGGGCCAGGAGAGGAGACGTAAGACCGGATGGCAGGCAATTGGGTATTTTCCAGGAGGGAGGCTTATCGGAGATGGTTGGGGATACCCGGGATGAGGTGGGGTAGAGTGATGGTGGAGGTGGAGAGGTACGTAAGGCTGGATAGACCACCTGACGTGTTAGTGATACATGCGGGTGGGAATGATTTGGGGATCCTGGGACCTGATCGCGGATATTAAATCCGATTTCACGCACTTGTGCACTAAATTCCCGGGTACCCTTTTTGCTGGCTAGAACGACATGGCGTTGGGCTAGATCTGTGGTGAGCATCAGTAAGACTCGTATCAACAAAGTAGTGGGTAGGTTCGTGGCACAGAATGGGGGTATTGTGATTAGGCACAGAGAGCTTGGAAAAAATGTGGGGCTCTACTTGAGGAGTGATGGAGTTCGTCTCTCTGAACTGGGGATTGACTTATGGCTATGGGTTTACAGGAAGGGATAGAACGGGCCCTGAGGGTGTGGAGGTGCCCTCAAGGGTAAGGTTGTCACCCTTTCGGGCTGTGGCGGTGTTCTTCTGGTGGTCTTTGATGGTGGCAGTAAACGGAGGGATCAAAAAGGGGTGGGGGGCTCATCGTTTGTATGTGCCCCTCCTGTGTATTCCTGAACGGTGGATGGAATACTGGAATGGTTGCATTGTGGGAAGGGGTTGTCTCCGAGCGGTAACAGCTGGAGGCCTATCAGTTTGGAAAAGGTCCCACAGTGCATTGGTGTGGTATGTGGTTATACGTGGTTAAAAGGTGGGTCACCGTCAGAGACCATCAGACTGGGGTTAACAGGTTATGTTATTGTTTATTATATTTATATATATATATATATATATATATATATATATATATATATATATATATATATATATATATATATATATATATATATATATATAGTGGTTTGGAGTTATTTAGTTGGTTTGTTTTAATAAAATAGACTGTTATGGCCATTTTACTCCATAAAATATAAGTGTGGTCTCATTATTTGAGGTGGGTAAGGTATGGGTTGGAGTATAAGTGGGTAACAGTGATAAGAATGAAGAGGACATTTAGACTACACTGGTCAAGCCCGATGGAGGAACAGTTGGCATAGCACAGCTACCTAGGAGAAAGCTCGCCCACAGCCACCCACTCTTTGCCTACTATTCCTGCAGGGTTTACCACGTCTGGTGAGTGGGGACCCAGCAGGGGGGGCACCAAAGTCACACTGCGTGCTGTGCACTGAAGTCACGTGTCATATGCAATAGTGGATACTCTGGGATCACATTTTTGATTTTCTTTCTGTCACTTTCAGAAGAGGGACTTGGAACCTTTTACTTATATACATTTTTATATTTAATATTATTTTTATGGTATAGATGTGGACTTTATCTGCACCTCTTTTTTAATGATGTGGTTGGTTACTACTTATTTGTCACATAGTTTGTGGTACTAGGAATTGAGATATCTTATGGATGATGGCTGGGTATATGGTCAGTTGATTAAGGGAGTATGTGTGCCTTATCATTAACTATCTGAGTGCCTTTCCCAACCTTACCTAGTTACACATTTAGACATACTCACTTTATATATTCTACCTTTATTTATTTTTATTGGTACTCACTGCTTGATGATTTCAGTTATGATCTGATACACCTATCACACGCCCACTTTGTTTAACACACCCACTAGTGGGGCACAAACATATACAGTTTGGCTCATAAGCTTAGCGCCTGCACATTTCCATAACTTTTTGGTTATTTACTCAGTGGTTATAGGGTAACGCCAATCACTTAATTTCTTACACTTAATCCTGTAAGTTCCCTTGGGAACCTAATAGGGGAGGCTGCAATCCACTTTTATCCCAAGCGCGGAAATTACTATATATTTAGATTCTGTGTAGGAATGTATAATGGATTAGATGGTCCCTGGCTGACACTAGTTTGGTAAAAGGGGCCTCTCAGATGTCATCCCTATCCAACCTAGGGACATCAGTATCCCATGCTTATTTACATGGCTGCAACAGGGTGCCAGGCTAGTGTTGTACCACTGTGTTTTATCAAGTCCAAAGTCAGTGCAGCTCTCTATCAAGAAATTCTAAAGCACTTCATCCTTCCCTCTGCTGACCACCTTTATGGAGATGCTGATTTCATTTTCCAGCAGGACTTGGCACCTGCCTGCACTGCCAAAAGTACCAATATCTGGTTTCATGATCATGGTATCACTGTGCTCGCCTGACCTAAACCCCATAGAGAATCTGCTGGGCATTGTCAAGAGGAAGATGAGAGACACCAGAGCCAACAATGCAGTTGTGCTGAAGGTCGTTATCAAAGCAACCTGGGCTTCCATAACACCTCAACAGTGCCACAGGCTGATCGCCTACATGCCACACCGCATTGATGCAGTAATTCATGCAAAAAGAGCCCAGACTAAGTTTTGAGTGCATACTATACTGTACATGGCCATACTTTTCAGTAAGCCAACATTTCTGTATTAAAAATCCTTTTTTTCTATTGGTCTTATGTAATACTCAAATTTTTTGAGATATTGAATTTTGGGTTTTCACTACCTGTAAGCCATAATCATCAAAATTAAAGAACAGAAATGCTTGAAATATATTACTCTGTGTGTAATGAATCTATATAATATATGTTTCACTTTTTGAATTGAATTACTGAAAAAAATAACTTTTTGATGATATTCTAATTTTTTGAGATGCACCCGTAGAACATTATCATCTTTACAAAAAGTACTTCCAAATGCAGACACAAGGAAACAGCTTTTCTTATTTAGGATTTATTTACTGTTTTGCTTACAGTTCGAGATGATTATACAATAATTAATCATTACCAAAGTACTGCACAGGGACTTTACTAACATTTGACAAGAATACAAAGGGCGTTTAAAGACTGTCTTGCCATTAGATTAGTCACTAGAATGCCCCATGTGATTAACCCAATCAATGTGAGAGACAGCAGGTCATATGAAGCTGGTGTTTGCCAGACCCAAGGAACAATGCCAGCACCGGATTTCATGATTGCACTTATCAGCCTATCTGAGGTTTGGTTTCAGCTTTAAATAGTCCAATGATTATATGCAATCAATAAAGATAATTGCAATCATGTGTCTTTAGACTGATAAACTAAGCAGTAAATTCAGAATTAATATACTACTGGTTTACACTGGTAATCTTTTGATTGCTGTGTTTTTCTACTATGCACTGCATTCAATGTTTAAAGCATAACTTCATTCTCACAAATCAACGGTACACCGGCCACTGAGCCTTGCTAATCTGAATTATGCTGTGGACCTGTGAACACATTTTAGGATAAAACTTTATTAACGGTTTTGCTGGAAAGAATGAACCAAGAATAATTGAAAAACTGAAATGGCTGGAGAAAATACTGCTTCAGGCTCCCTTCAAAGCTGCTAATATAACCAAACACTTGGCATCTGTTTACTTGATCTCTGTTGAAGGGAAGGACCAGAGTTTAAGTAGGCTTTTCCGCCATCTTCAGCAGAAAATGAAATAATGTGACCTAATGCTGAAGCCATTCTACATGTGGCCAGCAGGGCCAGTGGGAGCTTAAAGCAGTATTTTCTCAGGAAAAGTAGGTATTTGAGACCTTCTATTGCTATTTATTATTCTGCCCAAGGAAGACTGTTATAGTGGCTTTTTGTTGTCAGTCCACTTCATATATACATATGTCAGTGTAATGGTTGTGTGATCATTGGAAGTGGTGACCAAGGTGGTGGGGCATACTCTGCTTGATCATCCTCCCGGTGCAATACATGTGTTCAGCTTGCTGAAACAGTTCCCGCCTGGCCGTCATTTGACTGGTTCTGGGTGGAAGTCATATGACGTCCTCAGCAGAACACACCTTGCACATGCCCCACCTGACACAGCGGGTGACAGATCTTGCTGGTATCATATGATTGCTGTGACCAATCATAGCAGATCACATGACATTTGTACATAATGGATGAGCTCCATTCATGTAATTTATTGTGTACTATTGTGTTAATTTCTGTGATTGGTCACAGTGATCACATGGTACAGACAGGGCCAATTGCAGCCTATCTGTAGCATGTGATTAGCTGTGGCCAATCACAGCTAATCACAATAGTAAACATTGAATTAATTGATTTCATTCAGTAAAAATGGTTGTTTATAACATATTGATATTCATAGTTATAAGCAATCATAGTGTGCAAAAAAAATCCTGATCACCTTCCCGGAGTAGTACAGTGTCACTATGGTAATACTGTCTTGCTCAGGTCACAGTATGCAAAAAAAAAAAAAAAACGTAAAGAAAAAACAATTAAAGCGTAACTCCACTTTTGTTGAGAAAAAAAACATTCCTCTCTGGTCGATCGATGTACATTGCAAGGATTATAACAACCTTTGTTGCAGATTCCTACCTTTTGTTATTCTGAAGAAATCCATGTGTGTTTGTCTGTGCCTCTGTACTGAGTGGGTCTAATGGGAGTGGTTTCATAATTAACTGTTAGGTGTGCAGCTGCAGGGCACTAATGAGGAAATCTGCTGGGCCTGCATCCCTTTAGACGTGCTCCTATTGAAGGTATCTCTCCACTTGTATTTTAGGCAGACTTCTGGGAAAATTGGTGAGCCAATCACACAAGCAGGAAATTATGTTTCTGGGGAGTGGTCAGTACACACTCTGTGTACAGAACAACTCCAGGTAGCTATATTGTAATGCATTCTCAGAAAATTACAGTGGCTGCACATTAAAAACAAAAGCAATTTTTTTTATAAAATTCAATTACAATATGATTAGTGTCACAAATATATGTGCTATATTATTTTTTCTTTATTTGCTATTTTTTTCACCCACGAAAGTAGAGTTACCCTTTAATAAAACAGAATTTTAAAAAAAAATTGAAAAGAATTATTATTAGTTTTTTTATTATTTGTTTATTCATTTTCAATAATTCTCATACAAAACATTAAAAAAGAAAGTTATTTGTCCGACAGAATTCATTAACCACTTAAGACTGGAAGGATTTGCCCCCTTAATGACCAGGCCATTTTTTGCGATACAGAACTGTGTCGCTTTAACTGACAATTGCGCTGTCGTGCAAAGCTTTCTTTTATTCTATCAACCTTGTTTTCTCATTTCCCATCATTTCAATGTATTGCCTTGTTTTTTAAATTTAGTCCAACGTTTCCAAACTCCCCCCACTTTTGCACCCTCCCCACAATAGCTACCTCTTAGATGTTCCATTTTATGTCTATATTCAATTTTTCTCATCCATTCTATAACTGAGGAGTGTTCTTGTTCCTGCCAGTGTTGTGTAATTAAGCTTTTAGCTGCATTCATTAACCACTTGACTACTGGGCACTTAAAAACCCTTCCTGCCCAGACCAATTTTCAGCTTTCAGCGCTGTCGCATTTTGAATGACAATTGCGTGGTCATGCAACACTGTACCCAAATTAAATTTTTATCATTTTTTCCACACAAATAGAGCTTTCTTTTGGTGGTATTTAATCACTGCTGGGTTTCATAGTTTGTTAAAAAATTTGAAAACAGGTAATTTTCTCCTTCATTGATATGCGCTGATGAGGCTGCACTGATGATGGCAACTGATAGGTGGCACTGATGGCCACTGGTAGGCGGCACTGATAGGCTGCACTGATAGGCACTGATAAAGCGGCACTAATGGGCACTGATAGGTGGCACTGATAAGCACTGATGACATGGCACAGATAGATGGTACTGAGAGGTGGCACTGATGGATGGCACTGATGGGCGGCACTAAAGGGCACTGATAGGTGGCACTGAAGGGCACTGGTAGGTGACACTGATAGGCAGCATTAATCAGTGGCACCAACAATGAGGCACTGATGGGCATTGATTGGCAACACTGGTGGGAAATGTTAGGTGGCACTGTGAGCACTGATAGGTGGCACTGTGGGCACTGGTAGGTGGCACTGGTGGCTACTGATAGGTGACACTGGCAGGTGGCACTGGTGGGCACTGATGAGGCAGCCATGGCTCTGTGTGAGGGACCGATGTCCCTCTGACAGAAGTCAGTGAACGGCTTTTTCTTTCCCTAATGCTGATAGTGATCACAGAGGGCGCCACATGCGACCCGCAGGAACGCGCAGGCAGCTCATACACGGAAGGACATCCATGGATGCCCTCCCAGCAATTAAGGCCCATTCTGTAGCCGTCTTTCGGGTATAGCGCGGATGGCAAGTAGTTAAATGTGGTATTTGTATACTGATGTATTGGTCCTGGTCATGTATGATCCATGGATCCATGGATGTCATGTATGATCCATGATCCATGGATCTTCAGAGACTTCTATATTCATAATCTCCTTAATCAAGGATAACACTTCTTTCCAATGTTTTTTAATTTTTGGACAGTCCCACCAAATTATGCGCCATATTTCCTAGAACATCCCAACTTCGCCAACGGTTTGGAGATTTTCCTGTTTGGTACTTATGTGCTTTATCTGCTTATGTGCTTTATCTGGGGTTATATACCATCTAGATTTGTAGTTCATTTCTATAATATTTATATCTACTGCGGAGCTATGTACCATTTTTATTATTTTCCTTATTTGAAACTCATTCACACGTTATCCCAATTCCTTTTCCCATTTTTCGATGTATAGTGGTTTTTCCATTCCAGCCAGCATCCCCAATATTTTATATATTCAACAGATGCCATGTCTAGTGATTTTAGAAGTACACATCTGTTCTAGTGGTAATACATTTTCTCCAGATCTTATTGGTTGTGGTAGCAATGCTACAAAATGCTTGAACTGAAAATACAACCATTCATCGATCACCATCAATTCTTTCTTGTATTTTATGTCTTGTAAGGGGAATATTTTCCCATTTTCCATTATATCCTTCAACTGTGCATTTCTATATTTTATCCAATACCCATATAAACTCTCTTTCCCCGGTGTGAAATAACTAGTGTCCCTTAATGGGATTAATGGTGAGTTAAACTTCCACTTTGCTTTTTTATGTATTAAATCCCAATTTTAATTAATACCACCAAAGTCAGTGCATGTGTTTCAGTGCCCAGTTCCCTATATTGTGGAGGAATCCACACAATTTTACTCAACAGTGCTCCACTCATTTCTCTATTTGTACCCATATTTTTTCTTTTGTGTCTTTTCTCCAATCTAATACCATAAAATGAATACAGAATTATAATATGCTTTAACATCCAGTACCGCTAAGCTCCCTTGCAGTTTGTTTTTACTTACTACTGAGAAGTTTATTCTCAGTTTTATATTCTGCCAAATAAACTTTAAGATTATTTTTTTAGTATCTTAAAATATGTTTGAGGCATAGGAATTAGGAGAATTTGAAATTTATAAATAATTTTTGGTATTATTGTCATCTTTACCATATTCACCCGACCCATCCATGAGAGAGGTCTTGTTGATAAACTTTTTATTGCTGTCTTAATTTTGTTGAGAAGAGGTATATAATTTGTTTAATATATTTTCCCCAATGTTGGTGTCAGTTTTATTCCCAAGTATTTTAATTCTGTTGTTTTCCATGTAAATGGGAATTCTTGTTCTAGCTTCTGTTCTTCTTGTTTACTAACATTTATATTCAAACTCTCTGATTTTACCAAGTTAATTTTTAAATTCTACACTTCTCCACAAAGTTTCAATAGTTTCATTAAGTTTGGTAATGTTATCCTAGGGTTGGAGATGTAAAACAAAACATCGTCCGCATAAGCTCCTAGATTGTAAGCTCTAACGAGCAGGGCCCTCTGATTCCTCCTGTATTGAATTGTACTGTACTTGTACTGTCCTCCCTAATGTTGTAAAGCGCTGCGTAAACTGTTGGCGCTATATAAATCCTGTATAATAATAAGCCGCTATCTTATGTTCCTCATTTCCAATCCTGATACCTTTTATCAGTGGCGTAGCGTGGGTTGTCAGCACCCGGGGCAAGGCAAGTAATTTGCGCCCCCCCCCCCCCAACCTGCGGACTTTTAGCTATCCCTGAGTCCCTTCAAATACAATAGTACTGACCTACCTGATTCCTATACTGACCACTACACTGAGAACTACACTGTCCACTACACTGACCACTATACTATACTCGCCACCATACTACACTGACCACTATACTAAACTGTCCACTATACTGACCACTATACTACACTGTCCACTATACTACACTATACTGACCACCATACTACACTGTCCACTATACTACACTACACTGTCCACCATACTACACTGTCCACCATACTACACTGTCCACCATACTACACTGTCCACCATACTACACTGTCCACCATACTAGGTGGGCACTGCACAGCAATTTATATGATGGGCACTGCACATGACATGGTGGGCACTGTATGACACAGCACATTACATGATGGGTACAGCGCATTACATGGCACAGCACATGACGTGGTGGGCACAGCACATTACATGGTGGGCACTGAATGGCACATAACATTACATGGTGGGCACAACACATTACATGGTGGGCACTGCATGGCATAGCACGTTTCATGGTGGGAAATGCAACTGCACATTACATGTTAGGAACTGCACATGACATGGTGGGCACTGTTGAACAGCACAGCACATTACACAGTGGGCACAACACACTACATGCTGGGCACAGCACATGGCAGGGTGGGCACAGCATAGCACATGACATGGTGGGAAGTGCACATGACATGGTGGGCGCTGCACATTACACGGTGGGCACTGCACATTACATGGTGGGATCACTGTATGGCACAGCACATGACATGGTGGACACTGCAAATTACATAGCGGGCATTGCAAGGCACAGCCATGACATGGTGGGCATTGCACATGACATGGTTGGCACTGGATGGCACATCACATGACATGGTGGGCACTGCACATTACATGGTGGGCAATGCAAGGCACAGCATGACATAGTGGGCACTGCACATCACATGAAGGGCAATGTAATGCACAGCACATGACATGGTCAGCACAGCGCATTACATGGTGGGCACTGCAATGTACAGCAAATGACATACTGGACACAGCACATTACATGGGGGGCACTGCAAGGCACATGACATGGTGGGCACAGCGCATTACATGGTGGGCACTGAATGGCACATAACATTACATGGTGGGCACAACACATTACATGGTGGGCACTGCATGGCATAGCACGTTTCATGGTGGGAAATGCAACTGCACATTACATGTTAGGAACTGCACATGACATGGTGGGCACTGCAAGGCACAGCATGACATAGTGGGCACTGCACATCACATGAAGGGCAATGCAATGCACAGCACATGACATTGTTCAGCACAGCGCATTACATGGTGGGCACTGCAACGTACAGCAAATGACATACTGGACACAGCACATTACATGGGGGGCACTGCAAGGCACATGACATGGTGGGCACAGCACATTACATGGGGGGCACTGCAAGGCACATGACATGACATGGTGGGCACAGCACATTACATGGGGGCACTGCAAGGCACATGACATGACATTGTGGGCACAGCACATTACATGGGGACACTGCAAGGCACATGACATGGTGGGCACAGCACATTACATGGGGGGGCACTGCAAGGCACATGACATGGTGGGCACAGAACATTACATGGGGACACTGCAAGGCACATGACATGACATGGTGGGCACAGCACATTACATGGGGGGCACTGCAAGGCACATGACATGACATTGTGGGCACAGCACATTACATGGGGACACTGCAAGGCACATGACATGGTGGGCACAGCACATTACATGGGGGGGCACTGCAAGGCACATGACATGACATGGTGGGCACAGAACATTACATGGGGACACTGCAAGGCACATGACATGACATGGTGGGCACAGCACATTACATGGGGGGCACTGCAATGCACATGACATGGTGTGCACAGAACTTTACATAGTGGGCACTGCAATGCACATGACATGGTGGGCACAGCACATTACATAGGGGCACTGCAATGCACATGACAGGACATGGTGGGCACAGCACATTACATGGGGGGCACTGCAAGGCACATGACATGACATGGTGGGCACAGCACATTACATGGGGGGCACTGCAAGGCACATGACATGACATGGTGGGCACAGCACATTACATGGGGACACTGCAAGGCACATGACATGGTGGGCACAGCACATTACATGGGGGGGCACTGCAAGGCACATGACATGACATGGTGGGCACAGAACATTACATGGGGACACTGCAAGGCACATGACATGACATGACATGGTGGGCACAGCACATTACATGGGGGGCACTGCAATGCACATGACATGGTGTGCACAGAACTTTACATAGTGGGCACTGCAATGCACATGACATGGTGGGCACAGCACATTACATAGGGGCACTGCAATGCACATGACAGGACATGGTGGGCACAGCACATTACATGGGGGGCACTGCAAGGCACATGACATGACATGGTGGGCACAGCACATTACATGGGGGGCACTGCAAGGCACATGACATGACATGGTGGGCACAGCACATTACATGGGGGCACTGCAAGGCACATGACATGACATAGTGGGCACAGCACATTACATGGGGGGGCACTGCAAAGTACATGACATGCGGGGCACAGCACTTTACATAGTGGGCACTGCAATGCACATGACATGACATGACATGGTGGGCACAGCACATTACATGGGGGCACTGCAATGCACATGACATGGTGGGCACAGAACATTACATGGGGGCACTGCAATGCACATGACATGGTGGGCACAGAACATTACATGGGGGGCACTGCAAGGCACATGACAGGACATGGTGGGCACAGCACATTACATGGGGGGCACTGCAAGGCACATGACATGGTGGGCACTGGGCACAAGAGAGCACATTACATGGGGGAAGCAGCAGTCTGTCCCCTAGCACAATAATTACACAACATCCCCCTAACACATGTACTGACCTTATCATAACAGTATGGGAGATGTCCTTCCTCCCGGGCTCCTGCTGGTTAGGAGAACATCAGCGCCCCTCCCCCAGACACTGAGGATCTGTGTGTGTGTAACAGATCCTGTGATAGGGGTCAGTCATCGGCAGAGACAGGACTTGGCTGCACTGACTTGTCTCCTCCAATACTGTCCACTACACTGCCCCCCATAGTGACACTACACTGACCTCCATAGTGACACTACACTGACCTCCATAGTGACACTACACTGACCCCCCATAGTGACACTACACTGACCTCCATAGTGACACTACACTGCCCCCCATAGTGACACTACACTGACCTCCATAGTGACACTACACTGACCTCCATAGTGACACTACACTGACCCCCCATAGTGACACTACACTGCCCCCCATAGTGACACTACACTGCCCCCCATAGTGACACTACACTGACCCCCCCATAGTGACACTACACTGACCTCCATAGTGACACTACACTGACCTCCATAGTGACACTACACTGCCCCCCATAGTGACACTACACTGACCTCCATAGTGACACTACACTGCCCCCCATAGTGACACTACACTGACCTCCATACTGACACTACACTGACCCCCCATAGTGACACTACACTGCCCCCCCATAGTGACACTACACTGCCCCCCCATAGTGACACTACACTTCCCCCCATAGTGACACTACACTTCCCCCCATAGTGACACTACACTGACCCCCCATAGTGACACTACACTGCCCCCCATAGTGACACTACACTGACCTCCATAGTGACACTACACTGCCCCCCCATAGTGACACTACACTTCCCCCCATAGTGACACTACACTGACCTCCATAGTGACACTACACTGCCCCCCCATAGTGACACTACACTTCCCCCCATAGTGACACTACACTGCCCCCCATAGTGACACTACACTGACCTCCATAGTGACACTACACTGCCCCCCATAGTGACACTACACTGCCCCCCATAGTGACACTACACTGACCTCCCATAGTGACACTACACTGACCTCCCATAGTGACACTACACTGACCTCCCATAGTGACACTACACTGCCCCCCATAGTGACACTACACTGACCTCTATAGTGACACTACACTGCCCCCCATAGTGACACTACACTGACCTCCATAGTGACACTACACTGACCTCCATAGTGACACTACACTGCCCCCCATAGTGACACTACACTGCCCCCCATAGTGACACTACACTGACCTCCATAGTGACACTACACTGCCCCCCCATAGTGACACTACACTGACCTCCATAGTGACACTACACTGACCTCCATAGTGACACTACACTGACCTCCATAGTGACACTACACTGACCTCCATAGTGACACTACACTGCCCCCCATAGTGACACTACACTGCCCCCCATAGTGACACTACACTGACCTCCATAGTGACACTACACTGCCCCCCATAGTGACACTACACTGACCTCCATACTGACACTACACTGACCTCCATACTGACACTACACTGCCCCCCATACTGACACTACACTGCCCCCCATAGTGACACTACACTGACCTCCATAGTGACACTACACTGCCCCCCCATACTGACACTACACTGACCTCCATAGTGACACTACACTGACCTCCATACTGACACTACACTGACCTCCATACTGACACTACACTGACCTCCATACTGACACTACACTGACCTCCATACTGACACTACACTGCCCCCCATACTGACACTACACTGCCCCCCATAGTGACACTACACTGACCTCCATAGTGACACTACACTGCCCCCCCATACTGACACTACACTGACCTCCATAGTGACACTACACTGACCTCCATACTGACACTACACTGACCTCCATACTGACACTACACTGACCTCCATAGTGACACTACACTGACCCCCCATAGTGACACTACACTGACCTCCATAGTGACACTACACTGACCTCCATAGTGACACTACACTGACCTCCATAGTGACACTACACTGACCTCCATAGTGACACTACACTGACCCCCATAGTGACACTACACTGACCCCCATAGTGACACTACACTGACCTCCATAGTGACACTACACTGACCTCCATAGTGACACTACACTGACCTCTATACTGACACTACACTGACCTCCATAGTGACACTACACTGACCCCCATAGTGACACTACACTGACCTCCATAGTGACACTACACTGACCCCCATAGTGACACTACACTGACCTCTATACTGACACTACACTGACCTCCATACTGACACTACACTGCCCCCCCATAGTGACACTACACTGACCTCCATACTGACACTACACTGACCTCCATAGTGACACTACACTGACCTCCCATAGTGACACTACACTGACCCCCATAGTGACACTACACTGACCTCCCATAGTGACACTACACTGACCTCCCATAGTGACACTACACTGACCCCCATACTATACTAAACTACATTGTCCTGCCTACAGTCTCTCTCTCTTGCCCCCCTCCCCCTCCCAGTAACAAGACTCTCACTTACCTTCTTCTCCTGGCTGCATCGATCCGGATGAGGAGGAGAACACAGCGGCGGATCACTTTCTTCTCTCCCCCGCGCTCTGCTTGCTGCCATGTTCAGTATCCAGCGCCCTGTGATTGGGTGTATGGGGGTCATGTGCGGAGGCGGGGCGCCTCACATGACCCCCATACACCCAATCACAGGGCGCCGGACACTTAACATGGCGGCCGGAGCCCGGGGACACAAAATTAGAAATTAGGAGGAGGCAGCCAGTGACACATACTGGCGCCCCCCTAAATATCGCGCCCGGGGCCACGGCACCCCCTGCACCCCCCACGCTACGCCACTGCCTTTTATATCTACACAATTTAGAATCACTGTTATTAAGGCCTCTAGTGAGAGAACAAATAATAGGGGGTGGGGGAGGGGGCAACCCTATCTTGTTCCATTAAACATTTCAAATGGTGTAGATAGCATTCAATTTATCTTTAACCTTGCAGTTGGATTGTTTTTACAATGTTCTAATCCAGCTTATCATCCTCAGACCAATTCCTACTGCCTCTAGTGTACTCATTATGAATCCCCAATCTACCCTGTCAAATGCTTTTTTAGTATCTATTGACAGGAGAAGAGTTGGGGACCCACTTCCACTAATTTTGTTTAACTGGAGAAGTGTTCTTACTCCATTATCTCTCCCTTCTGGCTACAAATCCTACCTGGTCTGAGTGTATCAGGTCCCTCATCAGATCTTTCATCCTCATTGCTAATATTTTAGCAAATAGTTTAGTATCTGCATTTAATAATGTTATTGGTCTATAGTTCGAGCATAGGGTTGCATCTTTCCCTTCTTTAGGTATAACGGTGATGGAGGCTAATAAATCTTCTCTTCATCTTGAAGTTTTCTAGTCTGTTCATATACAAAAATATTTTTGATATTAACACGTCTTAAATTTTTTTAAATTAAAGGGTTGTAAACCGGTTGGGGCCTAGGCTTTTCCCTATTGCTGTTTCTTTTAATGCTATATTAATCTCCTCTTCTGTTATAGGTTTCTCTAGCGCCTTTAGTTTTTCTTCTGAGATTTTAGGTAGTCTAGCCTCTTTTAAATAGTCCCTTATCCTCTCTCCTCTAATTGTTTCCATTTCCTGTGACCCCTTTTGGTTTACAGCATATAGTGTGCTGTAATATTTTTGGAATACTTCGACTATTTCAGCAGTTAAGAATACCATCTCCCCCCTTTATCTTTTATCTTCTCTATAAAATGTATGGATTTTTTCTTTCTCAACATTCTCGCTAGGTATTTCACCGTTTTATTCCCCCTTTGGTACTGTTTTATCCTCCTTTGCTATTCTGTTAAATACTCATCTCGTCTTATGTTCCATTAGCTCTTTTAACATACCTCTTTTTTATCACTAAAGCATGTTGGACCACAGTATCTACTTTTTGTTTATGTTTTTGTTCAAGGTCATACATTTTTTTTATTAGTAATTCCCTTTTCTTAGTTCTTTCCTTCTTTTATTTTGCTCCAATAGCTATCAAAATGCCCCTTATATAAGCCTTATGGGTCTCCCAAACTACGGCCTTCGATAACTCATCAGATTAATTTAATTTAAAATATTGTTCCAATTCTTTTTTTATCCTCTCTTCCACTTCTTTATCCTGCAGTAACTCCTCGCTTATTCTCCATATGTTCATATGTTTTAAAGTTCCTGATATCCTAATTTTCATTGATACTGGGGCATGATCTGATATTGATGTTATCTCAATGTTCGTTTTTTTTCTACTAAAACTAATATTCTATGCTCTACCAATATATAGTCGATTCTGGAGTACGTCCCATGAACGGGGGACAAATATCCTTGGTCTGATCACGACCCAGTTCTAACTGTCTGTCGTTCCCTACTCAATAAACCACAACAAGCTCCCTGGGTGATGAATGATTCACTTTTGTCACTCAAACCGATCCTCAATGAAATCAAAGAAGCTTCTATGGAATACTTTAGTCTTAATGCAGGTTCGGTCTCGTCCCCAATAACATTATGGGAGGCTTATAAAGCAGTCCTCCGGGGTCGTGTTATTCGAATAGCATCTCAGCGTAAGAGAGAAAGATTTCAGGCACGACGCAAATTAGAACAGATCTTAGAGGATTGCTCGACGACCTTTAAACTAACCCCCACCCCTGCTAACCGCAGAGCTTTAGACAAAGCCCGTACAGACTTGGATCTATGTCTGACAGATGAGGCGGACCGCACCTTAAGTTGGGCCCGCCAGAAATGGTATTCTAAGGCAAACAAACCTAATGCGCAGTTGGCTAATAGATTGCGAACCTTCATTCCAAAATTTACTCCCATAAGCCTGCGCACCCGTCATAATATCCTTACGGGTAACCCTCAGCGGATTCTGGAAGAATTCCGTTACCGGCTTACTAAACTCTACTCCCCCCCTAAATCATTCTTCAACACAGGGCCTGAATGAGTTTTTAGATAAATTATCTCTACCTTCCCTATCGGAATCCCATATCTCCCTAATGGACCGAGATATACAGGTCTCTGAGATACTTCAGTGCATTAAGGAATTGAAAGTGGGCAAAAGACCAGGTCCAGATGGCTTCACTGCTTTGTACTACAAAAAATTCGCAGAAATCCTGGCCCCACACCTAGCGACTATGTATAACTCGATCAAAGGAGGTCACTTATTTACGCCAGACATGTTAACTGCCAACATAGTGATGATTCCTAAGCCAGACAAAGATCACTCCTCCTGGGCAAATTTTCGGCCAATCTCTTTAATCAATATTGATATGAAGATATTGACGAAAATTCTGGCCAACCGTTTGAATTCTTTCCTACCGCGCCTTATAAAAAAAGACCAGGTGGGATTTGTCCCCCGCAGACAGGCAAGTGATGCCATTCGACGACTCCTCCATATCCAACATATAGTACATGAAAGGTCCCTGGGTACAATGTTTCTTTCTTTAGATGTTAATAAAGCTTTCGATACCTTATCTTGGCCCTATTTGACACAGGTCCTTACACATTACGGCTTCGGCACCTCCTTTTTGGGCTGGGTTTCAGCCCTATATCACTCCCCTCAGGCTAAAGTGCGTTACTATGGATATGAATCGCCTACTTTCCCTATTAAAAGGGGAACACAGCAGGGGTGCCCACTCTCCCCCCTTCTATTTATACTAGCACTTGAACCCCTGCCGGAAGCCATACGCTCTCATCCAGATATCTCAGGAGTAGAAATAGCAGACAACGCGCACAAATTGTCCCTGTTTGCAGATGACATTTTATTAACCATTACTAAACCCAGAATCTCCCTCCCCAATTTATTCTCTCTCTTAGACTCCTTCGCCTCGTTTTCGGGCCTTTCAGTTAACCCGGCAAAATCTAAAGCGATGTCTATTAATCTTCGGCCCCCGGTATTAGATGCCCTGCAGTCGGCATTTTCGTTTCAGTGGTCAACCTCCTTACCCTATCTGGGTATTAAACTTACCCCAAAATATTCGGGATTATATCAAGCTAATTTTCCTCCGCTTTTTCGAAAACTGGAGGCTATGTTAGCCTCTTGGTCCACAATCCCGATTTCGTGGTTCGGCAGAATAGCGACGGTACGAATGACGTACCTCCCCAAATTGCTCTATTATTTTAGAGTTTTGCCAGTTCCAGTGCCTCCCCATATCATTCGAATACATCAACGTAAAATTATGCAATTTATATGGGGCCAAAAGAGACCTAGAATCAAGAGACAAGTGCTTTACGCGCGCAGAGTCAATGGTGGCCTTTCAGTTCCTAATTTGCAAGCATACTATATAGCAGCGGGTATCGCCCCACTATCTCATCTTCATGCAAAGCAACAAATGCCCTTATGGGCCACCATTGACTTGGTCGACGCACACCCAACACCTCTAGCTTCTCTTCCTTGGCTTCCTAGAGCACATCGCCCTCCTACAATAGGTCCCTGTCTAGCTCATTCCCTCAAATTGTGGGATGCGGTCAAGTATTCAGCAGGCCTAATTTCTCCTCATCTCCCACTACTTCGTATCCTCCACTGCCCTTTATTTCAACCGGGTTGTGATAACCCATTGCAATTTAAGTGGTGGTCCGACAATGGCTTCATAGATATCCATTCGTTATTCACCCCTACCAAGATACTCTCTTTCGCTGCCTTACGTTCATCACACGATATCCCCCTTAGGGAGCATTACAGTTACCTGCAAATTAGACATTTTCTCCGTCAGCTTACAATTTCTCATTCTGCCCCCTTTGTCATGACACCATTTGAAAGCCTTTGTAGATTACGCCCCCAATCCTCGGGTTTGATTTCTCTAATATATACCGCTATAAATAACTCCAAGACAGTACCATTGAGACCCTATCATCTCCAATGGGAGGCTGAGTTTGGGAAGCAACTAGATCCGGAGGACTGGCATAGCATGACGATAGCGCTATCAAAATGTTCCAAGAATGTTATCTTTTTAGAGAATGCGTATAAAGTCTTCTATAGATGGTATTATACTCCGGCTAGACTAGCAAGTTTTATCCCATCTTACTCCCCCCTTTGTTTTCGCGGGTGCTCACAGGAGGGCACGATGGCGCATATTTGGTGGACCTGTCCCAGGGTCTGCAGACTATGGGTTAGAGTATATGCACTATTACGTAATCTTTTTAACACCAACATAAAGTGGGACCCTTTTGAGGCCCTTTTATGGAAACCAATTGCGGAACTTCTTTGTCCTGAACGTCAGTTAGCAGCACAGATTTTCACTGCAACTAAACTCACCATAGCAAGAGCCTGGAAAACCCCGAACCTTAGTTTTGAAGCAGTTAAAAATACTGTGAATGATATTATGGTAAATGAGAAACTAACGGCCATATTGATGGACTCTCATGATAAGTTCCTCAGGATATGGCAACCCTGGGTGACTTACAACCGCCCATCAAGATTTGATCAAACGCTTCTTTCTCTATAACAAGCCTCCGTTCCCCCCACCCCAGGTTCCCCCTCCCCCTTCTCTCCTTTCCTCCCCCCTTCTTTCCCACTTTCAATTTCTCTCTCCTTCTCCTTCTTCAGGCCCTAGGGCTTAATTCTATAAGGACCGGAAATTTAATAAATTACACAAATTAGTACATTCAGAGGTATTTGATCCTCTTTAAGGTTATTCAATTTAATCTGACTTTAGTATTGGTTCTTTTTGTACTGGTTTTTTTTTATTTTATATTTCTATTTTTTTATTTTATTTTTTTACTTATATCTTCATGAAACGTTATGTATTGCAACAACATCTCGTTTAGAAACCTTAGTTATTCCTGTATGTTTGCAATTATATTAATATCTGTTGATAACATACCACTATGCTAGAATAATCGGTTGAGAATAAGTCATGGTATGTCGCCTGGCCTCGGCATTGTACCGCCCGAGTCCAGGCTTAAATCTTTGAATAATAGTTTCACTTGCCGGATACTGGCAGTCTAAGACCTGTCAAACCATGATGTATCCATCACCGTTTTGCACTTACTTGTTGATGTATATCTTTTTTTCAATAAAACCTTTTGTACAAGAACGGGGGACAAATATGTGTAATCTAGTGTTTTCAGGTGTTGAACCCTCCACATATTTATCATTTGACTTTAATATAATATCTTTTTAATCCTGTTTGATTGTTGATATTTTATCCCTGGTGCATGGGACGTACTATCCATATTTTAATTTAAACTAAAATTAAAATCACATTACCATCTTTAAAATCCACTAATTTCCCCAAAGTTTCTTCCAAGGATCTTCTTGGATTTTTATTGGGACAATATATATTTGCTAATGTGCAATCTATGGTAAATAATTTCCCTTTTAAAAGCAAACAAAAACCTACCCTCCGTGTCCACCATTCTCTCCTTTAGCATAAACTGTATATTTCTGGCAAATCCTATCGCTACTCCCCTTGCTTTTTTTGTTAGGAAGTCCCCAAAGTACCAGGGTGGATGTTCTTTTGAATATAATTTTATCTTGGGTAATATGTTTTTCCTGGAAGAATGTCATATTATATCTTTATCTGTCCTTTTCCTCCTCCTTCTTGACCTTTGGGACTTCCATCTTTTATACATTGCTTGGAATCCGGGGGGGGGGGGGGGCATAGGACACTGAAAATGGGAAATAAAATTAACCACTTACCAACCGGCCCATAGCCGAATGACAGCTGCAGGGCGGTTGGATAACTCTGGGAGGACGTACTATGACGTCCTCCCAGAATTCCCCTCTCGCGCTCCCCCTGGGGCGCGCACCCGAACACATCCGTGACCGCCGGGTCCAGAGGACCCGGCGCATCACGGATCCCGGTAAATGGCCGCTAATCGCGGCCGTTTACCATGTGATCGCGCCGTCAAATGACGGCGCGATCACATGTAAACAGACCGGCGTCATCTGATGACGCCGGTTCCTCTCCTCCCCTCCTGTGAGCGGGGAGGGAGATGGATGGATGTCTGCAGCGCTGTGGGCTGTATGTGTAGTGCCCACAGCGCTGCACAGAGACATCCAGCCATCCATCCATCCATGCTCAGCCATCCCTACTACTATGCAATGCTGTGCAATACTCTGCAATACCCCCACAATACTCTGCAATGCTGTGCAATACTCTGCAATGCCCCCACAATACTCTGCAATGCTGTGCAATACTCTGCAATGCCCCCACAATACTCTGCAATGCTGTGCAATACTCTGCAATGCCCTCACAATACTCTGCAATGCTGTGCAATACTTTGCAATGCCCCCACAATACTCTGCAATGCTGTGCAATACTCTGCAATGCCCCCACAATACTCTGCAATGCTGTGCAATACTCTGCAATGCTGTGCAATACTCTGCAATACCCCCACAATACTCTGCAATGCTGTGCAATACTCTGCAATGCTGTGCAATACTCTGCAATGCCCCCACAATACTCTGCAATGCCCCCACAATACTCTGCAATGCCCCCACAATACTCTGCAATGCTGTGCAATACTCTGCAATGCCCCCACAATACTCTGCAATGCCCCCACAATACTCTGCAATGCTGTGCAATACTCTGCAATGCCCCCACAATACTCTGCAATGCCCCCGCCATACTCTGCAATGCCCCCGCCATACTCTGCAATGCCCCCGCCATACTCTGCAATGCCCCCGCCAAACTCTGCCATGCCCCCGCTATACTCTGCCATGCCCCCGCCATACTCTGCCATGCCCCCGCCATACTCTGCAATACCCCGCCATACTCCGCCATACTCCGCCATACCCCGCCATACTCCGCCATACTCCGCCATACCCCGCCATACTCTGCAATACCCCGCCATACTCCGCAATACCCCGCCATACTCCGCAATACCCCACCATACCCTGCCATGCTGAGCCATGCTCAGCTGTACTCGGCCTCTGTATGTGGCCAGGCTGTGGAAGTCTCACACATGTGGTATCGCCGTACTCAGGAGGAGCAGGAGAATCTATTTTGGGGTGTCATTTTTGGTATGTACATGTTATGTGGTAGAAATATTGTATAAATGGACAACTTTGTGTTAAAAAAAAAAAAAGCGTTTTAACCACTTCCCGCCCGCCGGCCGTCATACAACGTCCTTGACTTTGTGCGGGGATAGCTGAATGATGGTTGCAGCTACAGGCATCATTCAGATATCAGCTTTTTCAGCCGGCGATTCCCTACACCATGAGAACGATCATAGCAGCTGTTCCACTGCTTGATCGTTCTTACGGGAGGCGAGAGGGGATGTCCCCCCCTCCCGCGCTTCTACCGACTCACCGCTACGATCGAAGCCAGGATTCTTTTTTTTTTTTTTTTTTTCTATTTCAGGCTTCCCAGCCTAGAGGTGAGATGTGGGGTCTTATTGACCCCATAACTCACTGTAAAGAGGACCTGTCATGCCATATTCCTATTACAAGGATGTTTATATTCCTTGTAATAGGAATAAAAGTGGTCCAAATTTTTTTTTTTTGGAAAAAAGCATCAAACTAAAATAAATAAAGTAAAATGAACAATAAAAAAAAAAAAATTTTTTAAAGCGCCCCTGTCCCTGTGTGCTCGCATGCAGAAGCGAACGCATACGTAAGTCCCGCCCACATATGAAAACGGTGTTTAAACCACACATGTGAGGTATCACTGCGATCGGTAGAGCGAGAGCAATAATTTTGGCCCTAGACCTCCTCTGTAACTCAAAACATGTAACCAGTAAAAAATTTTAAAGCGTTGCCTATGGGGATTTTTGAGTAGCAAAGTTTGGCGCCATTCCACAAGCGCGTGCAATTTTGAAAGGTGACATGTTGGGTATCTATTTACTCGGCGTAACTTCATCTTTCACATTATGCAAAAACATTAGGCTAACTTTACTGTTTTGGTTTTTGTAAAGCACAAAACAGTTTTTTTTCCAAAAAAAACGCGTTAAAAAAATTGCTGTGCAAATACCGTGCGAGATAAAAAGTTGCAACGACCACCATTGTATTCTCTAGGGTCTTTGCTAAAAAAACATATATAATGTTTTGGGGTTCTATGTAATTTTCTAGCTAATAAATGATGATTTTTACATGTAGGAGAGAAATGTCAGAATTGGCCTGGGTGCTCCAGAACGCCTGAAGGTGCTCCCCTGCATGTTGGGCCTCTGTATGTGGCCACACTGTGTAAAAGTCTCACACATGTGGTATCACCGTACTCGGGAGTAATAGCAGAATGTGTTTTGGGGTGTAATTTGTGGTATGCATATGCTGTGTGTGAGAAATAACCTGCTAATATGACAATGTTGTGGGAAAAAAAAAAAGTAAAAAAAAAACCTTGATTTTGCAAAGAATTGTGGGAAAAAATGACAACTTCAAAAAACTCACCATGCATCTTTCTAAATACCTTGGAATGTCTTCTTTCCAAAAAGGGGTCATTTGGGGGGTATTTGTACTTTTCTGGAATGTTAGGGTCTCAAGAAATTAGATAGGCCGTCAGTACTTCAGGTGTGATCAATTTTCAGATATTCGCACCATAGCTTTTGGACTCTATAACTTTCACAAAGACCAAATAATATCCACCGATTTGGGTTAATTTTACCAAAGATATGTAGCGGTATAAATTTTGGCCAAAATATATGAAGAAAAATTACTAATTTGCAAAATATTATAACAGAAATGAAGAAAAATGTATTTTTTTACAGATTTTTCGGTCTTTTTTCTTTTACGGCGCAAAAAATAAAGAACCCAGCGGTGATTAAATACCACCAAAAGAAAGCTCCATTTGTGTGAAAAAAAGGACAAAAATTTCATATAGATACAGTGTTGCATGACTGAGTAATTGTCATTCAAAATGTGAGAGCACCAAAAGCTGAAAATTGGTCTGGTTAGGAAGGGGGTTTAAGTGCCCAGTTGTCAAGTGGTTAAAGAGGATCCAGGGAAGATTCCTTTTATGCTTACTGAGAGAATCCCTTACCCTCCCCCTCCCTCCTTTCTCTTCCCCTCCCTGTCTCCCCCCTCCTTGCCCGCCCCTCAACCCCCCACTGTCCCTCCCTAACCCCCTTGCCCTTTTGTTGGGGTATTTGGCCCTTCTTCGCCCTCCAGATTGATTGCAGGTTCTTCCATCTTGTTTCTCCCTGCCTATCGGCTCTCTCCCTTGAGGCTGGGCTCTGTCTTTGTACGCCAACTGGATGAGATGCCTATTCTTCTTATAGGCAGGTGTCCAGTCACCGACTCTGCTCTTGGGTTCCCATCCCTTTTCTACTTCTCGCTTTCCTTCCTCGCATCCCCTCTTGAACTTACTACTCTTCCTATCCCCATTCCCCCCCCCCCCTCATTTTGTCCAGCTTGCTCTTTTTCTTCATCTTTCTCTATTTTCTTTTTGTTGCTGTTTTCTTCTTTGGAACAAGATACCATTGTTGATGTTCTAGACCTAGTTCTTCTCTCTGTGTGTCTGACCAGCCTGGTACATCAGGTATAGGCATGTCAAGTTTCTTACAAAATTTTTCCAACTCTTCTGGGAACTTTAATCTTGCTGAACGGCCCTCTTTCCATCATATCAGACCATCAGGTAATACTGTGTTGCTTTGGTCACAATATGCAAAAAAAAAAACAATTAATAAAACAGAATTTTTTTTAAGCAAAATGAAAAAAATGATTAACATTTTCTTTTTTTATATACATACTGTCATCAGTCAGTGTCCCTGATCACCACCACACTAGTTATATGATGACGTTGTATTGCACTAGTGACGGTATGTAAAAATAGTGAACTTTATTTTTTTTAATTTCATTTTTTTCTAAAGAATTGTGACAGAAAATACAACTCGCAATTTCCAAAAAGGGGTCATTGGGGAATATTTGTACTGTCCTGCCATTTTTGGGCCTCAAGAAATGAGATCAGTACATCAGGACTGATCAATTTTCAGATACACATCCCATAGTTTGTGGATTCTATAACTTTCCTACAGACTAAATAATAAACACTGACTTGGGTTATTTTTACCAAAGAAATGTAGCATTATACATATTGGCATAACTTTCTAAAGAATGATTATTTATTTGCAAAATGTTATAACAGAAATGAAGAAAAACCTGGGGTTTTTTTTCAAAATGTTGGGGCTTTTTTTTTTCGTTTTTATTAGTTTATTTAGTAAAAACAATAAAAACCTCAGCAGTGATTAAATACCACCAAAAGAAAGCTCTATTTGTGTGAAAAAAAAAGATTTTAGGTACAGTGTTGCATGACCAAGCACTTGTTATTCAAAGTGTGACAGCGCTGAAAGCTGTAAAATTGGCCTGAGCAGCAAGGGGGTGAAAATGCCCACTATTGAATTGGTTAAAGAAGCCTTTTATCTCTTCCACCTTTTCGGCTTAATCACTTTGTAAGATATTCAGATAGAGTGTATAAATAGCCCAAACCTTTTGAATAGGGTGGTGAAAGGTTAGAACCTCTGTAAGGTGTACATTCCTGCTTGTGTCTCTGCTGGCCGATTCTCTGGGATAGGAAGAAAAGGAAGATTTCCCCAACGGCACTGGCAGGGGTTTAAACCCTCTGCTTCTCTATTACAAAAAAAACAAACAAAAAAACATTTTAACTATATACACATTTTAAAATAATAACGGTATTTAGGGAGAATTATAACCCCAATTTTTATCTGCGACCTCATCCATCGCACTAAATGTATTGCTCATGTAGGACTGATCACAGTGGGAGGAAAAAAAAGATCAGTGAGCATTTTTGTATCCTAAGCAGAGAGGAAATGAATCAAAATAAATGCTGCAGTAAACCATCAGATATACATTTATTGCTGTCATATCCATGCATGAGAATTTCTGATGTGAAGGTTCTTGTTTTATCGTCACATTAACATTTAGGGCATAATCATAGGATGTAGCTGAGCGTGTCTGAAAGACTGAATTTTTGTAAGTATGGGCAGTTTAGCTTTGCATGAACCTTTGATCCTTCGGCATTGTTAAGGGTAGCTGGAGCTGGGAAAAGTCCAATCATGTCTCTTGTGAACCCAGTGACATCGGTGCTGTGCCAGGTCTTGGAGACCTTCTGTACTTTACAGGCCTCCTCCTGGATTGTAGCCCATAAATTCTAGTTCAAGGGTCAGTGAGAACACTGGAAAAATCCTGCAAGGTGTGAAAGTTTATTTTTAAAATGGTAGGTGATGCTGCCTTCAGCTTGTTCTATATCAGTCGGTGCTGTTAAAATTTTTTGGAACTTTACTAACATGGGTCAGAGAGCAATGATGGGCAGTAACCCATTACCACTGATGATCAAGTGTGTGTTCTGGAGAGGAGCATTTTGCCATAAAAAATTCTAACGCACCTAAACGTGTGTAAACGAGTCTCAACATGCGCTAGACGCATTTATGTTTCAGCGTTCATTCATTCCAATGGGCAGAAAAAAATTAACATTCTGGCCAGTGGAATGAATGAACACCCAAGTACTTGACGCAACATAAACCTGTTTGCAAAATTCAGCCTCCAAGCAGTGTTTCTGATGGGGAACCTAGTTATAATGCTGTCTGCTCAGCAACAATACTGGGCAAAAAAAAACCCAGTAAAACGCTGTTGAGCAAAAAAAAAAAAAAGTAAAACGCTGTTGAATTAATTAACTCCCTACAACACCACGACAGACTAAAAAAGAGTCTGAGTCCTCTGTGGCTAGCAGACTCGGCTGTCACAGATCAAAGGCTGACTTTTCATTGGGGTGCAACCTATATGCTAAAGACGGTTTGCACTTGAATGGAAGGGGGTCTGCTGTGCTGGGAGAGAGGATTAGGGGAAGGCTGGAGGAGTATTTAAACTAGGATTGAGTGGGGAGGGTGAACTAGATTTACATTGGGCAGACAGGTCAATTAGGGGTCAGACATTAATGGAGGGTGGAATGGGGATAGATGGGGGGAGGGTTATAGCAGGTGACAAGAAATTTCCCATGTTGCAAACAGCCATTGCAAACTATAGTGCCATTTGTACTACTAAAAATGATATGAAAAACACCAGAGCAAAATGTAATAATGCATTAAAGTGTTTGTACACCAATGCCAGAAGTCTGCCAAGCAAAATAGGCGAGTTGGAAGCTCTGGTGCATGAGGAGAGCTATGATGTAATCGGTATTGCTGAAACTTGGCTTCAATCCTCACATGACTGGGTTATTAATATTCCTGGCTACGCACTCTTTCGGAGAGACAGGGTAAAAAGGAAAGGTGGTGGGGTATGTCTCTATGTGAGAAGTGATCCCAAAGCAAGTGTGAAAGAGGACCTGGTTGAAGGAGAGTGTGATGAGTTTGAAGCATTATGGGTGGAACTGCATATAGATGTGCATAGTTCAAAGTTAATCATTGGAGTTTGTTATAGACCCCCCAATGTTAACGAGGAGGTGGAGACTCAGCTCCTTGCATAGATAGAAAGGGCTGCAAGGGCTGGGACAGTGATAATAATGGGGGATTTTAACTACCCAGAAATTGACTGGAGTAATGGCACTACTGGGACAGTTAAAGGGCAAAAATGTATAAACCTATTACAGGACAATTTTATGATCTGGTTTATTGAGGCCCCAACTAGGAATGAAGCTCTGTTGGACCTGGTAATCTCAAACCATGCAGAGCTTATTACTAATGTCCAGATTAAGGAACACCTGGGTAGCAGTGATCATAACATGATTTCATTTGATGTTAGCTGTAAACAAGAAATACATACGGGAAAGATAAAAACACTTAACTTCAAGAGAGCAAATTTTCCAAGGATGAGGGCTGCTCTCCAGGATTTAGACTGGGAGGGAATATCTGCATTGATAAACACACAACAGAAATGGGAATTCTTCAAAAAGACTGTTTGGGACCTCAATGCAAAGTATATTCCCATGGGTAACAAGTTTAAAAGGCTAAAAACAAAACCAATGTGGCTCACGGCCAAAGTTAAAGAAGCTATAAACAATAAGAAAAGAGCTTTTAAAAAATATAAAAATGAAAGAACACTAGTGTCGTTTAAATGTTACAAAGAATTTAACAGAACATGTAAAAAGGAAATCAAGGATGCAAAAATTCAAAACGAACGACAGATTGCAAAAGATAGTAGGACAAACCCCCAAAAATTCTTCAAATATATTAATAGTAAAAAGGCCAGGTCTGAGCATGTAGGCCCGTTACAAAATAATCTAGAGTGGGTGACTGAGGACAAAGAGAAGGCAAATTTATTAAATACTTTTTTCAGCTCTGTGTATACAAAGGAGCATGGGGGAGCTCATGTCCATAATGGGGGTGGTAGTGACACAGCCCCGAATGATCCACAATGGCTCAAAAGTGATATGGTCCAGAATTACTTAGACAGAATAAAGGAGGATAAAGCACCTGGACCTGATGGCATCCACCCACCGATCCTAAAAGAATTGAGCTCTGTAGTTTCAAAGCCATTGTATCTAATTTTTAGGGACTCATTAATGACGGGAACAGTGCCACTGGATTGGCGCAGGGCGAACGTGGTGCCTATATTTAAAAAGGATCAAAGTCGTTACTAAGTAACTATAGACCTGTTAATTTAACTTCTATAGTCGGGAGGATACTGGAGCGTTTAATAAAAGACCACATAGACGAGTTCTTGCTGGAAAAAAACATTTTAAGCAACAGACAGCATGGATTCATGAAAGACAGAAGTTGTCAGACAAACCTGATTTCTTTTTATGAAGAGGTAAGTAAAACCTTGGACAGAGGGGTGGCTGTGGATGTGGTATACTTGGATTTTGCAAAAGCGTTCGACACAGTTCCCCACACACGGCTCATGTGTAAGGTAAAGTCTACAGGCTTGGAAATATCAGTTTGTAAATGGATAGAAAACTGGCTAAAAGACAGAATTCAGAGAGTATTGGTTAATGATTCTTACTCTGAATGGTCTAAGGTTATCAGTGGTGTACCCCAAGGTTCAGTGCTGGGACCCTTACTTTTTAATATTTTTATAAATGATATAGAGACTGGGATCAAAAGTAACATTTCTGTCTTTGCAGATGACAGCAAGCTATGCAGTGGAATAACGTCCTTACAGGATGTCTCCAATTTACAAGCTGACCTCAATGCACTGTCTGATTGGGCGACTATGTGGCAGATGAGGTTTAATGTTGATAAATGTAAAGTTATGCACTTGGGGGCTAAGAATATGCATGCATCATACATGCTAGGGGGAGTAAAACTGGGGGAATCCGTGGTGGAGAAGGATCTGGGGGTTTTGGTAGATCATAAGCTCAATAATAGCATGCAATGCCAAGCTGCGATTTCCAAAGCGAGCAAAGTCCTTTCTAGTATTAAGAGAGGTATGGACTCTAGAGAGAGAGATATAATTTTGCCCCTCTACAAATCATTAGTAAGACCTCATCTGGAATATGCAGTTCAGTTTTGGGCACCAGTTCTCAAAAAGGATATTGGGGAACTGGAGAAAGTGCAGAGAAGGACAACAAAATAATAAGATAAGATAAGAGGCATGGAGGAGCTCAGCTAGGAGGTAAGATTAGAGGAACTGAATTTATTCACTCTTGAGAAGAGGAGAATAAGGGGGGATATGATCAACATGTTCAAATATATAAGGGGTCCATATAGTGATCTTGGTTTTGAGTTATTCTCTTTACGGTCAACCCAGAGGACACGGGGGCACTCTTTACGTCTAGAGGAAAAGAGATTTCATCTCCAAATACGCAAAGGTTTCTTCACAGTAAGAGCTGTGAAAATGTGGAATAGACTCCCGACAGAGGTGGTTCTGGCCAGCTCAGTAGATTGCTTTAAGAAAGGCCTGGATACTTTCCTAAATGTACATAATATAACTGGGTACTAACATTTATAGGTAAAGTTGATCCAGGGAAAATCCGATTGCCTCTTGGGGGATCAGGAAGGAATTTTTTCCCCTGCTGTAGCAAATTGGAGCATGCTCTGCTGGGGTTTTTTGCCTTCCTCTGGATCAACTGAGGGTATACAATTGGGTATATTGGATTGTACAATATTTTTTATTTTATTTATTTATTGTTTTTAAGGTTGAACTGGATGGACTTGTGTCTTTTTTCAACCTGACTAACTATGTAACTATGTAACTTGCTGATATGAAATCCTATTGGGTCATTAACGGACATAGTGCCTCCATTCCTATGGTTTGGGATGCCTTTAGGGCCACCATGCGTGGCTCCTTTTCAGTGGCTATTGGGCAGGCCCGTAAGGCGTCTCAGTCCAAATTAGTGGATGCAGAACGGGAGCTTAAAGATGCGGAGGCTAAATATTCTGCCTCTCCTACTCCTGATACCTATGCTACCTGGTGACAAAAAGCTAGGGCGTTGGATTTAGTGCTTCTAGAGCGTATCCAATCCTGCACTATTCCCAGAATTAAAAACTCTAGCTGTGTTATAGTGGAGCACAATAAGGACATAGTGGAAGCTTTTGTCACATTTTATTCTACTCTATATTCTACTAGAGCCCATTTTACTATCGTGGAATTGGATGATTATCTCTTTGATTTTTCTCTTCCAAGGTTGTCGGAAAGCCAGACTTTGCTATTAGACGCTCCTTTAACAGCTGATGACATAGGAAAGGCTATACAATCCTTTGCCCATAACAAAACGCCAGGTTTGGACAGATTCCCTATAGAATGTTTTACGCACTGCAAAGAAATTCTGATTCCGCACTTGCTTCGTGTTTTTAATTATGCACTAGAGGGGGGCAGCTACCACCTTCTATGTCCAAAGCATTGATTGTGCTCATTCCGAAACCCCATAAAGATCAACTCTATTGTGTATCATATTGTCCTATTTCTTTAATCAATTCAGACGTAAAAATTCTAGCTAAAGGTCTTGACTGTAGACTGAATGATGTCATTCCTACTATTATAGGTGTGGACCAGACAGGTTTTATTCCGGGTGCGCTACTTCTACTAATTTACATACATTTTTTACTAACATTCAGGGCTGTCTTGGCACTTTACACTCATAAGGCTTTTGAATGGCCGTACTTACAGGAGGTACTAGCAAAGTTTGGCTTTGGCGATACTTTTCTTAGATGGATTCAGTTGCTATACAACAAACCTAGGGCTAGATTGAGAGTGGACAATTTTATTTCTGGCTCTTTTCCTATACTGAGGGGTACTAGACAAGGATGCCCTCTATCGCCACTGCTTTTCGCATTGGCAATAGAACCCTTAGCCGCATTAATAAGGTCTAGTTCCTTAATTACAGGCCTGGTGATTGGGGATTTGGAGGAGAAGGTGTCCCTCTATGCGGACAATATGCTCATATATCTAGCTGAGCCCCAATCCTCCCTTTCTGCTTTACTGAGTATTACTACTCCGGTTTTCAAGTAAACTGGAAAAAATCCCTTATGTTTCTGATGGACAAGCAGCCTTGATCACCCTACCAGCCTCATGCCCTTTAAAAATTGTTATGAGTTTCCGATATTTGGGTATTATCGTTCAACAGCCCATTTCTCTATATATTAAGAATAATTTAGACCCTCTCATTAGTACACTTAAAAGTACCTTAAACATTTTGTGCAATCTCCCTCTGAAACTATTAGGGAGGATAAATATCTTCAAAATGATATTCCTGCCACGCTTCCTCTACATATTGAATAATTTCCCGGTATATATTCCTAAACGCAAGTTTCAGGAGATTGACTCTGTCATTACTACCTTTATTTGGGGAGGACGGGCGGTTTGGATTGCCTAAGATACCCTGCAACTGCCTGTTCTGGAGGGAGGGCTTGCACTGCATAATCTTCAAACTTACTATGTAGCCTCTCGACTGGCCCATGCCCATTGGTGGTTCTATCCTGAAGGTAATAATGCTGCCACAGCTCTGGAAGCTTCTATTCTTACTTCCTATTAATCCCTACAACATTTGATCCATCGTCAATCCACAAAGGGCAGGGATATCCATATATCCATGACACTACCATGGATATTCAAACTCTCAAGATTGCTCCCATCAAGTGCAGCCAACATATACTTGCCTAATGCTCCTCTAGGGAGCAATCTGTGTCTGCAGGAGTTTTTCTAAAGAACAGATGGGGCACTTTGGTTCAGATGGGGGGTGAAACAAATTTCCCACTTGTTTCTTGAAAATATCTTTCGATCCTTTGTGGAATTTCGTAGCGACTTTAGTCTTCCACCCACAGCTTACTCTAGATATCTTCAGTTACGACACACTGCTGCTGCACAATTTGGCCTCTGTAATGTCGCTATACAACCCTCCCCTCTAGAACGTCTGTTGCCTGACCCCTCTCATTCAAAATTGACTTCTACATATTATTCATCTCTTCTACACTCTGCAACTGACAGACTTAATCTCATGGAGCTTAAATGGCGCTCTGATATACTGGAATTAACAGAGGAAATTTGGCAGGAAATCCTCCCTCTCCAGGTCCCTACAGTTATCTCCTCTTGAGAAAAAATTATGCAAACTACATTTTTATATAGGTCCTATTATACTCCATGTCTTCTCTTTCGTCTGAACAGATTACCCTCTGCTGTCTGTTACAGATGTTCTTCAGCTGATGGTACATTCTATCATATTATGTGGGAGTGTCCACCGATCGGAACGTTCTGGTCGGAAGTCACCACTTTCATTAGCTCCATTACCCAAATACCTAATGTATGCAACCCCTTAAGGTGCTTGTTGGGTTATATTGATGATGAATTTCTTTCCAAAAGCACACAGTTTTTCTTACGTATAGTATTGTTTATTGCAAAGAAATCCATAACCATGCAATGGAAGTCACCAACCCTTCCCACCATTATTTTATGGCTTACTTTCTTTAATCAGGCACTTCCACTATACAAGTTAATGTATGAGGCCAGAGGATGCCCTTGTAAACTCCATAGAATATGGGACATATGCATGAGTTCAGATCGCACTATACCACCTGCTACCTAAATTACTGGCTAGGGTTGTGGATCCATGGTAAATTCTTCACCATTTTCTTTTGACTAAATGTTTCTCAATATGCCAATGCCTTGATAAATGTACTTATTTCTATTTGAATTAGTTTCAGATGTATAATTGCTACTTTTATATTGATCCATGTATGTTAAATGGATATGTTGTAGATTATGTGCAGCGGTAGTCAACCACTGTTTGCTCTACAATATTTGCTTTTGTTCTTTTGTACTTGTTATTTGTGTATAATAAAATCCCCCCCCCCCTTTAAAAAAAAGAAAAAGAGTAAAAAATAAAGGCAGGGAAGGCTCGGAGTAGAGGTATCCAAGAAACATATGAAGCTAGGGGTTGACACAGCCTATAAAGAAATGAATATTTTTACGTTCACTGACAATTTAAAACTCAGTGTTTTTTAAAAGGTACGCCTGGTGCTGAGGGGGCAAGAGACCTCCTTTATTGTCTAGTATAGTCACTGCACAGAAGGTATATATATGTATGTAGCACTACCGCCGCAAGGGCTCCTGGTAAGTGGCTTCAATTCCTGCATGGCCAGGCAACACGCATTTCCAATTTGCATCCAGACACAAGAAATCAGTCCATGGGCTTGTCTTTGTTGTTTTATTGGAGAAAACAACTTGGATAGGCTATAGGGATTATTGAATGCCCAACTTGACTCGGAGAACAACTGATGAGGGCAATTTCCTTCCTATGTACAGAGAAAAGATCCTAGACTGCTCTCCTTGCTAGAAACACTTAGTCTCTTGGATCAGCCTGAGCCCAGCCTGGAGGTAAAGTCCCCCCCCCCCCCAGACCTAGGGGACCACTCCTAGGCCACCGCCAGCCTCCTTAGCACTCCATCTTCCACCCAACTCCCCCCGCTGGCATGGCTCCCCCATATTTAAGGGCTGACTCAGCCATTCTGACAGGAATTCTCCCTAGGGATTGGTCAAGTTCCCTCAAGTATGCAGATGAGCCCTCCTGGCCTCTGTCCACTAACTCATAGAAGTTTCTCCAAACTTCCAAACCTGCCTTTGTGAGTTATCCAGCCTGACCTGCAGTTAACCCTGACCTAATTTCAGACTCACAAGCTAACCATGAGTCAAATATAAATTTGCCTTCACTAATCTAGTAGCACACTAGAGGGTGCTACATATAACTGATTAAAGACTATACAGTCTTTTGCAGGCTTCAATACATTTGGATTTTATTTCTTAAACTACAGAAACATATATAACTATATTGGGGTTAGCATGAGGGTTAATATGTGGATTACAGGCTGAATTAATGTGAAAGTTACATGGAGGGTTCAAGTTGGGGATACTGGGAGGGTTATCATGAGGGTTACAGGGATGGTTAATGTTAAAGGGAAGTTTAGTGTACAGGCTACAAGGAGAGTTCATGTGAAGCTTACAAGAAGCATTATTGTTGGGATTACAAGCACAGTTTGTATAATGCTTACATGGAGTATAAGTGCTATTGTTATAGGGGTGGTGGTATTAGGGTTACAAGGAAGATTATTATGAGGAAGGATTAAGATTTGGCCATTGCTCTTTGTTTTAGGATCTCTGTGCTGAAGACTACAAACACCAGTCTCCCAACTCCTAAAGCTCAACCAGTACCTATCTTATCTTATGTGGGTTGACATACAAAGCTTCACAAGATGCAAATGCTGTCCAGTCAACAAGGCCAAACTACTTTATGAGAGCCTTAAGGGTCCCCAGAAGCTTCCTTTATGTCATCAACCTCCTTTGCACAGCAAGAGATACATCATTACAGCATCAGCAGTATCATATCTCCTTAGTATGACCCACTGCTAGCATAAAATGTACTCTACTTCAGAACGTCTCTCAGCGAATAATTGGAAAAGTCAAATGTAAGGAAATGTCCCACACCCTGCTTGAGTGCTTTCGTCATATACCGCTTCCTCCAGTCTGAATATAGATATCAGATATTCCTACCGCTGACAACCCATAACTAGACTGTACTCGTTTTGGCTGCTGCTGGGCATGAACTGTTCATTTGAACACAGGCACACAGAGATATTCAAACTTCTCATCAGTAGACTGTCCAATCAGCAGGGAGAGCTGTTGGAGGAATTCCCCCCTCCCCTCTCAAAGCTAATCTACATAGACATATACACCCCATAATAGGTTGCTCCCAAGACAGACAGACACAATAGAACAATGGATTACAGCCACACCCCAAACGACCCAATAGAGAGCACACCATAGTATGAGACAATATACAATATATATATACTGTATATATATAAATACAACATTCCAGTGTGGTTGTATAGTGAGTCTGATTAGTACAGATCAGACTGGGGTTCTAGGTCACCCTGTGCCCCTAATAGACAAAGGGTAACTTAGACATAGGAAGTGCATGGGGAGCTGAAACAAGGGTTTCCCAATCTCTCCAAGGGATTCTGGGTTCCACGGGCCCTCGCCCAAAGTGACTCCTGTCACACATCTCCCCTTTTGGCAGGGGACTAACACAGGAGGAGATCCCAGACAGGTTGACTTCAAAGTTAGTCAGTAGTTCCAGTCCCCCAAAGCCGGTATCCACACAGTACCCCAAATACATTGTCCCAAACATAGCATTACTCACCCAGCCAACCTCTGCCTCTCTCAGAGAACATACCCGCCCCTGGGGAGAAGTGCGGACTGGCCCTTCTCCCTGGAGTCCTTTCAGCCACTGAAAAGATGATAGGGTGGCTGGGCTCACTTCATCATGCTGTTGGCGATCTGGGCTGACTGCCCAGCATCCCTGGAGTATACACGTGGATACCGCATCTTTTGTTGAGTGCAGAGGCCAGCAGCACTCTGCTCTGTTGCCATCTCTTCTGCTGGTTGGTGGCTTCATTCTGGTGTGCTGTCTGCTGCTGGAACGACATGTCTCTGGTACTGTCTCCCAGGTGCACTGATCTTTGCTGGGGAGGAAAGATTGCTTCCTCCACCCTGGCCAACTGTTGGAAAGTTAGGACGAATGCCACCTCTCCCTTCTCCCCCTGGATCTTAATCTTCTACTGGGAAGTGACCATCTCCTTCTCACCCTGGGCATCCGGAACTGCCGCAGGTGTGGGGCAGAGGTCTTGGACCCTCTGTCCAGTAGTCAGCGCTTCAGCTGGAGAAGTTTCTGGTAACTTCACAGATGCTGCTGGCAGAAAATCCCATGTCTCTGTCAGTATTGTGGGAGAAAGGCTGACTGCCTCTTCTCTCGGGGAGGCTGAAGCTGCTGTTGGTGCTGGGTAGAGCTCATTGATGTTTGCCCTGATACCAGCTTTTCTGCTGGAGGCTCACCAGGTTGTCCTTCCTCAGCAGAGAAGTCTGTTAAATCCCCAGTCTCTGGACTGGTGTCTGGGAACAGAGGTACACCATCTCCTGTCCGTAGAACCCAGAAGATGTTATCGGTGCTGGGCAGAGATTAGCAGAGCTCTGCCCTGTTGTCAGCACTTCAGCTTTGAAGATGGTAATCTCCGGAGTTTCCACTACCGATTCTCTGGCATGTTGATGAACGTGTTCTAGCAGTTTCCTGTATGCCCTTTCCAGATGCTGTTTTTTCCTTAGCAAATAGTCCAGATCAGGTTTAAGCTCTGAAACCCCTACAAGACCAAGCATAGCCTCTCTGTATTCTTGCAGGTCCTCAAGGGTAAGTTCCCCTTCATTGCCAAACACAAAACAATCTGTAAGGTTCTCCCACAGCAATCAAGGGCCGCCAAATTCATATCCCTCCAGAGAGCATTCTGTTGTCTCCCCTAAATTTTCCTGCTCTGCATGCTATTACAGAGCCGATAACGATTGTCCAGCTCTATCTCCTGCTGGACCAGCCTGTCCTACTCAGTCACCCATTGCTCCTGGGGCCACTCTCCCAGGAATTCCATCCGCAACGCCCGCTGGTCACTGGCCCGTTGCTCTGGGGTTGGAAAGCACTTGCCCTGTTTCATACCAGCGACCTGGAGGGCTCCATTCCAGAGTCCTACCCAAATCTCCTGTCTGAGCTCCAGGTATTCATCCGTAGACACAGTCCTGGAGTATGCTGAAAGGACGATCCACAACAGCCCCGGGAACTATTATGCCAGATCAAAATCTTAGCTGGGGTGACCGAAGTCTGCTATCCTGATCTTGGATCCAGGTGGAGGTTTGGATGTCCCAGACTGCAGGAAGCATCCCACTGCTTGCCACTAATGTAACGAAACGTCCAACACTTCGATTGAGTGCTTTCTTCATATACCGCTTCCTCCAGTCTGAATATAGATATCAGATATTCCAACCGCTGACAATCAATAACTAGACAGTACTCATTTTGGCTGCTGAACATGAACTGCTTATTTGAACACAGGCTCACAGAGATATTCAAACTTCTCATCAGTAGACTGTCCAATCAGCAGGGAGAGCTGTTGGAGGAATTCCCCCCCTCCCCTCTCACAGCTAATCTACATAGACATATACAAGACCCTGGGGGGGTGTGACCGGATGCTGAGGTGAGAGGTCGCTGTGATCCCGGACCTCGCGCCCGCTCCCATGTGTGAGGCTGGAGGGAGATAGGAAAGTGGAGGAAGGAGGACGCTGGAGGAAGAGCAGGCAGCCGGTACCCGAATACCTGTAATCAGGATGCGTAGCGGACCCTCCTGTGGCTCTCCCGCAAGGACAACAGAACAACGCACACTCCCCCGGTGAGAGCGAGGGGGGTGCGGAAGTGAATGCGGGATCGAGCAGCCGCTGGTGAGTCCCGTGAGTCCCGTTGTGTTTGAACGAACCCGCTCCCTGGCATGGCCATGACAAGGAGGCCTGGGGGGGATGAGGCGGCCACACAGGAAGGAGGGGGTGCAGCGGGAAGCGCCCAGACCCTATGCGGCACTAAGGGGGAAAAAACAAGTCAGGCTGCACTGGCTGCAACAAAGCTGGAACGGTTTGCGCACACGCCAAATCAGACACCAAGGAAAGGAGGGGAGCAGCAACACCAGCTACCTTTGGCGGCCCAATCTACGGGGAGGAAAAGCCAGGGCTCTTTGGTGGATACACAAGTGAAAGCAGCATCAAAGGTCACAAAATCTACAGTTGCAGTAGCGGTATTGGCGGGGGTACCAGCGGTAGCGATACCCCCGGGCCCGGAGGAGAAACAAGGGGGGGCGGAAGCTACACCTCCGACCACTTCGACGGTAGGCGAGGAACCATCATTTAAAAGAGATCCTCTCTGCAATCAACTGTAAATCATCTTTAAATGAAGTATTTGCACAGCTTAAATATATTGGGGAAGATGTGTTACTAATTAAACGCGAGATACAGGAGGTATCAGGGCGAACAACAGCACTGGAGGAGAGACTTAGCCAGTTAGAAGACGATGTAAGCCCGATCAAGCAGGACATGCAAGTAATGCAGAAACAGTTGAATATGTGCATCCACAAAATGGATGAGATGGAAAATAGAGCACGCAGCAAGAATGTAAGGGTACTAGGCCTCCCAGAAAAAAGTGAAGGGGACCGTCCCGCAGAATTCATAGAGGCATGGTTTAGGGAAACATTTGGTAGAGAATTTTTTTCAAATTTTTTTGCTATCGAGCGCGACACAGGGTGCCATCTAGACCATTGCCTTCAGGAAACCTGCCCAGGCCCATGATTGTTAAGTTTTTGTATTTTAAGGATAAAAACACAGTACTCCAAAGGGCAAGAGCAATGAGGAATATTCAGTATAAAGGTGCAAAAATCTCTGTATACCCAGACTTCTCCCCTGAACTGCAGAAACAAAGAGCAAAATTCATTGACTGTAAACGCAAAATGCAACAGCTTAAAATCAATTATGCGCTACTGTACCCTGTCCGCTTAAAAGTGACAGCCCTTGGAGAAACCAAATTTTTTAACACACCCGTAGAAGCAACAACCTGGCTGGAAATAAATGAAGGGAAGTTACGTCAGGGTGAAGAGCTATGATTTAGTGGACAGACTTGGGCCCATCTTCCCTTTTATTTTTTATATATACGTCCGAACTTCTTTTTCTATTTTTTCCTTTTGTAGCTATTTGCACATTTATATGCACAAGGATGGGGGTGGGGGGGGGTAAGGGAAGGGAGGTTTGAAGGTAAAAAAGAAAGTGTGAGAAGGTGGATTTATCCCCCTCTAGGAGGGGGAACCTTGAAGTAGTTTTGTGTGTTATCCTTTTATAATTTACACAGCTGAGTTATTTGGGACTTTTGGGACAATTTTTTCTTTTTTGTTGTTTTTTTTTTCTGGTGTATAGTGCACGGTTTGCCTCTCATTTATTTGTTGGGAAGCTAGGGAATCTCACTTTGGGGAAGAAATGCGGTCAATTTAGAAGCCCCCAATATAGGCCCAAAGGAGGGCAGAGAAGAGGGAGGGGGGGGAGGGGGTGGAGGAGGGGGTGGTGGAGGGGGGGGAGGTGGGAGGGGTAGGGGGGAGGGAGGGTGTTTGGGGAGGGCAGGAGCTGGGGAAGAAGAATGGGAGAATGTGTGGGGATAGGTGGGGTGAATTTGGAGTAAGTAAGGGGGAGATTGTGAGTTGGGTGTTGTGGATGGGATGCAGCAATATATATGGGATAGGGTTCGAGTATACATTGGTGGAGAAACCACAAATTGCACAGTGCACGAGGATAAGAGGTTTTTTTTATGGGAAAAGAGTATAATAGAAGTAAGGAATTATTCTGTAGCGATGGGAAGATTTGGAGGAGGAATGGCGAGGTTTGGGGATGGGAGGGAGGTGGCCTCAGGTCGGACCAAGAAAGGCAGGAATGTTAGGATTTGCTCTTGGAACGTACGGGGGTTAAGGATCCTGCCAAGAGACAGGCAATTTTTGCAGAAATTAAACTTGATGACTCCAAAATATTGTGCCTGCAGGAGACAGCTAGAGAGAGAGTCTGTCAAGGTTTTGGAACATAAAAAATATAGGATACAATACCATTCAACACACACCTCTTATTCAAGAGGGGTGAGTATACTGATCTGAGTCTGAGGTGGTTTTCTCCTGCAGGCAGAATGTAACGGATGAAAATGGAAGGTATATTTTCCTCTATTGCATGATTGAGGAGTGTGAATGCGTGATAGCAAACGTATGCATTCCTCCACCGTTCAAATTGGATGCTTTATGTGATTTGATGAGGTTTGTTGCTGATAAACCAGGAGTACCGGTTATAATAGCAGGTGACTTTAACATGACAATGGATAAAAATCTGGATCGGTTCACACAGAGGACCCCTGTAAAAAGTGCACCTGGAGGCCCATTGTTTCGATTCTGTGAAGAGACAGGGTTTGTGGATATATGGAGAAGATGGAACCCCGGGGTAAAGCAGTTCTCTTGCCATTCTAGATCATATTCTACCTTGTCTAGGATTGACCTCATACTATGTAACGAAGAGGCCCTGAAGGTGGTAGAGGAGGTAGAATATAAACCTAGAGGGATCTCGGATCACTCACAAATAGTCTTTTCAATAAAGACAGGGGCAAGCTATGGCAGGGGAGACTGGAAGGTAAATCCATTTTGGCTGGAGATAATCAAGGACACGGAAGGGATTGCCACCAACTTGAGAGAATTTATAAAGGTGAATACTGGGACTGCATCACTGGGTATAATTTGGGACACGCTTAAAGCATATCTACGGGGGGAGCTGATACAAAAAATAACTTATGTTAAAAGACAATCACAGGCTAAAGAAATTGAGCTGAGGAAAGAGGTGGAAAGGGCAGAATCATGCTATGTGGAGTCATCCTCTCCTGAGGACCACGACAGATGGTTAAGGAAGCAGGGCGAATATAAAAAAGCAGTCTGGGAGAAAGTAGAAAATAAAAAACTGTTTCAGAGGCGGACCTTCTTTGGAGAGGGTGAACAGGTGGGGAGAATCCTAGCTCTAATATCTAAAGCAAACAGCCCCTCAAATACCATATCAGCAATACAAGATAGAGGAGGGGAGATTAGAAGGACTGCCTCTGAAATAGCGTATGAATTTAAGGAATATTACAAAAATTTATATAGTACCTCACAGAGGAATGTGGAAAGGGAGATGGGGGGCTTCTTTCGAAAACTAAAGATCCCTCAATTATCAGAGGAGGATAGAGATGGGTTAGAGGCTCCATTGACCCTTGAGGAGCTACGCAAAGCTATGGCAGATATGGCGGGCCAGAAAGCCCCGGGACCAGATGGCCTGCCAATAGAAATTTATAAAAAATATGGGGATATTTTATTGCCTAAACTTCTTCAGGTATTCAATGGAGCCATGGAGGAAGGGAAGCTGCCGACCTCTATGGTAGAAGCAACCATAATAGTTCTAGCAAAAGAGGGGAAAAATAGTTTAGAAACATCTTCCTATAGGCCAATATCCCTCTTGTGTACGGATGTTAAAATTTTAGCTAAGACCCTGGCCGCTAGATTGAATAAAATAATTAGCAAGGTAGTACACCCGGACCAAACCGGGTTCATCCCGGATAGGTCCACAAGTTTAAATATAAGACAAGCCTATTTGAACACACAAATCCCAGCCATGGGTGGAGGGAATAGAGCCATTTTATCATTAGACGCAGTCAAAGCTTTTGATAGCGTTGAATGGCATTACTTGTGGAGAGTATTGGCTGAATTCCGTTTTGGTCCCCAATTTGTCCGCTGGATAAAATTACTGTATGAGGGCCCTAGGGCAAAGGTCAGAATAAATGGGGAGTACTCGGAGTGGTTCCATTTGGAGAGGGGGAGAGGCAGGGGTGTCCCCCCTTCTCTTCGCTCTCGCTATAGAGCCCCTGGCTATCGCCTTGAGAACCTTCCAGGGAATACAGGGATTTAAAAGAGAAATAGGAGAAGAAAAAGTAGCTATGTACGCGGATGATGTTCTGTTATTTTTGGGGGATACACAATCGTCCTTGGAAGAGGTTTTAAGGCTGGTACAGGACTTCGGACGCTTCTCTGGACTGGAAATAGGATGGGAGAAGTCAGTGCTTATGCCCATAGACCCCCTTGTAGAGCCACTCCCACAGCAGGCATCCCAGATAAAGATAGCAAATCAAATAAGATACTTGGGCGTTAATTTAACAAAAGACCCGGGACAGTTTATAGCAAGGAACATGATTCCGCTTATGGCCAAACTGAAACAGAAAAGTAAGGTATGGGGCCGTCTGCCACTGTCGGTGGCGGGCAGGATTAATTTAATCAAAATGGTGTGGATGCCACAAATATTATACATAGTACACAACTCCCCTGTATGGATCCCAAAGTATTAGTTTAGGAAACTAGAAGGGGTATTTAGGGAACTGATTTGGAGGAATGGCCCAGCAAGAATCCGCTTGCAGGCACTACAGCGCCCGAAAGATATGGGAGGGTTTGCGTTGCCGAACCCGGAATTTTATTTTTTGGCAGCACAACTACAATATATGAGAGGTAGTAATTCACCTATGAGGAAGGAGGGAGGGAATGACTTATTACTAAACGATACAAAACATAGCACAGTAGTGGAAGCTGTGGAGGCAGACTCATTTGAAACCAGATGTTTAACTACACAACTAATGGTAAAAGTTTGGAACACTGCTAAGACCATATTGGGCTATGGCAGGTTCTCTGAATTTTCCCCTCTCTGGGATAATAAAAATTTGGAAGAACTTAAGACACTGGGGAAGGTGGATAAATGGGCCAGGAGGGGTATTGGCTTCCTGGCACAGTTATATAGGGAAGGTAGACTGAAATAATTTCAGGAAATCAGTGCAGAATTTGGAATCCCGAACCGATTATTTTATAGCTATTTACAAGTCAGACATGCGTTGAATATGCAATTTAAAGGGAAAATCACCAGAATTGAGTAAAATGCCGTCCCTTGAGAGGTTGGTTAAGACAGGTTCATATAAAGGGTTAATATCAGGAATGTATGAGAAGATAAGGGGGGCAGCACAGAAAGGTGAGGTGGAGCGTAGTAGCAGGACTAAGTGGGAAAGGGATGTGGGGCCAATGAGAGAGGATCAATGGAGTAGAGTCTTGGCTTTGGGCCCCAAGGTCTCGTTATCACCATCTCAGACCATATCACACCTATACCTGCTGCATAGATCCTATTACACACCTGCAAGGCTGTTTTTGTTTGGGAAAAGACCGAATGCAGAATGCCCAAGATGTGGAGATGGGAGGGGTGACCTGGTGCACATGACCTGGCGATGACCCAAATTGCATAGATATTGGCAAGGTATAATTAGGAAGATCAATGGGGTATTTGGGACGTCGCTAGATGCGGGGGCCAGGTTATGCCTCTTGGGGTTAATAGAGGAGGAAGGGGTACGGGGCCATGTCCAGACCGCAGTGACTAGATGCCTGTTTCAGGGAAGGTTGCTAATTGCTCGTAAATGGCAGGAAAAAAAACCCCCAACAGTAAGGGAATGGGAGAAAGTGGTGAATGGAACGATAGATAAGGAGGAATATATATACAGGAAAAGAAAGAACCATAAGCAGTTCCTTAAAATATGGAAACAGTGGTTAGATTCGGAATCAATAAATAGGTGAATGTGAATGTGTGAATGTAGTAGGCGAGAATGGTTGGAGTGGATAGTAGGGAAGGGGATGGGGGAGGGATGGGAGGGGGTAAGGTTGATAAAAGGGGAAATGGGGTTTGTTTCTCTGGAATTATCATTTGTTGTTATTGTGTCCTTATGTTTTCTTCTATGTTACTCATGCCAACCGCTCTTTTCTTTTGTATACGGCTATGCAATGTGACTAAGAGTTTGGAAAACAAATTAAATTTCTTAATAAAAAGTATTTAATATAAAAAAAAAAACATAGACATATACATCCCATAATAGGTTGCTCCCATGGCAGACAGACACAATAGAACAATGGAATACAGCCACACCCCAAACGACCCAACAGAGAGCACACCATAGTATGAGACAGTATACAATATATATACAGTGGGGACCGAAAGTATTCAGACCCCCTTAAATTTTTCACTCTTTGTTATATTGCAGCCATTTGCTAAAATCATTTAAGTTCATTTTTTTCCTCATTAATCTACACACAGCACCCCATATTGACAGAAAAACACATAATTGTTGACATTTTTGCAGATTTATTAAAAAAGAAAAACTAAAATATCACATGGTCCTAAGTATTCAGACCCTTTGCTCAGTATTTAGTAGAAGCACCCTTTTGATCTAATACAGCCACAAGTCTTTTTGGGAAAGATGCAACAAGTTTTTCACACCTGGATTTGGGGATCCTCTGCGATTCCTCCTTGCAGATCCTCTCCAGTTCTGTCAGGTTGGATGGTAAACGTTGGTGGACAGCCATTTTTAGGTCTCTCCAGAGATGCTCAATTGGGTTTAAGTCAGGGCTCTGGCTGGGCCATTCAAGAACAGTCACGGAGTTGTTGGGAAGCAACTCCTTCATTATTTTAGCTGTGTGCTTAGGGTCATTGTCTTGTTGGAAGGTAAACCTTTGGTCCAGTCTGAGGTCCTGAGCACTCTGGAGAAGGTTTTTGTCCAGGATATCCCTGTACTTGGCTGCATTCATCTTTCCCTCGATTGCAACCAGTCATCCTGTCCCTGCAGCTGAAAAACACCCCCACAGCATGATGCTGCCACCACCATGCTTCACTGTTGGGACTGTATTAGACAGGTGATGAGCAGTGCCTGGTTTTCTCCACACATACCGCTTAGAATTAAAGCCAAAAAGTTCTATCTTGCTCTCACCAGACCAGAGAATCTTATTTCTCACCATCTTGGAGTCCTTTTTAGCAAACTCCATGCAGGCTTTCATGTGTCTTGCACTGAGGAGAGGCTTCCGTCTGGCCACTCTGCCATAAAGCCCCGACTGGTGGAGGGCTGCAGTGATGGTTGACTTTCTACAACCTTCTCCCATCTCCCGACTGCATCTCTGGAGCTCAGCCACAGTGATCTTTGGGTTCTTCTTTACCTCTCTCACCAAGGCTCTTCTCCCCCGATAGCTCAGTCTGGCTGGACGGACAGCTCTAGGAAGGGTTCTGGTCGTCCCAAACGTCTTCCATTTAAGGATTATGGAGGCCACTGTGCTCTTAGGAAGCTTAAGTGCAGCAGAATTTTTTTGTAACCTTGGCCAGATCTGTGCCTTGCCACAATTCTGTCTCTGAACTCTTTAGGCAGTTCCTTTGACCTCATGATTCTCATTTGCTCTGACATGCACTGTGAGCTGTAAGGTCTTATATAGACAGGTGTGTGGCTTTCCTAATCAAGTCCAATCAGTATAATCAAACACAGCAGGACTCAAATGAAGGCGTAGAACCATCTCAAGGATGATGAGAAGAAATGGACAGCACCTGAGTTAAATATATGAGTGTCACAGCAAAGGGTCTGAATACTTAGGACCATGTGATATTTCAGTTTTTCTTTTTTAATAAATCTGCAAAAATGTCAACAATTCTGGCCTTTCTGTTCAGGCTGTCTGGTGTCAAGGATGTCACAAAAGTCCTTTCTGGTTCAGATGGCTTTGTGGGGTTACTGAAAAGGCCGACGGGTGGTGGATCCCCGTCGCCCCATTTCTTTCGCAACGCTCAGTGTCCTGTCGGACCACTTACAAATTAGAAGAAAACTGGTCACACACCGCAGTTGTAATCCAATAAACTGTCCTTTATTCTTCAAACATGGGACAGTAGTGCAGGATAGGTTACAACTGAAGTTTCACACGTAGGAGTGCTTTTCATAATGGGTTAAGACTAAGCATTCCTATGTGTGAAACATGTCAACTGTAACCTATACTGAGCTATTGTCTCATGTTTGAAGAATAAAGGACGTTTTATTGGATCACAACTGCGGTGTGCGACCAGTTTTCTTCTCATTTGTATGTCACTGCAGTAGCAAGTCTGGGCCAGCACCTGTGAGTAATCCATTACATACTACACCTGAGTGGTATCTTGTTCTCTACTGTCGGACCACTTGCCTGCGATTTGTTCAAACTCTTTTGAAGAGGAGCTGTTTCGTTGGTGCTCTGTGGGTGGGGGAATTGGTGAGTCCCTCAAAACGTAAGGAAAGTGGATTGGCTTATGTGGATGTTGTAGCTCAAGAAGACAGGGGAAATTTATTCATTTGCAGGTCAAAAAAACGATCAAGTATGGCATGGGGCACAGGTGGAGCTTGGACGGGTTACTGGTTTGGCTCTGTGCCCGGTCTCGGTGGTGAGTGCTTGGTTCAAACTCAGGCCTGTGGGGCCTGGGCCTTTCTTGAAACACATTGACGGTTCTGCTCTGTCACAGTTCCAGTTTATTGCGGTCTTCAGAAAATGTTTGCAGGCAACAGGTTTCTCCCCTTCAGATTATTTTTCACATTAATTTCCTATAGGGGCTGCCACGAAGGCAGCACGGTGGTGTCTGAGTGACCAGTTTCTGTAAAGAATTGGTCCTTGGGAATCTTAGCTATTCCGGGTCCATGTACATCCACAGCTCCTATAATCCCTTGTCTGTCGTTACTCCTTAGTGTCGTTCCTCAGAAACACCAGGCCAGCCAACTTGTGGCCCAGCAACGAAACAGTTTTTTCCTAGGAAATACAACATAACGTGCAGCCGGTCCTCATCTCCAAAATGACCACCCAACAAACTTACCAGCTCATGCCATTCACGCCAGTCTCATTTGTATGTCGTCCAGTTGGAATCTGCCACCGACCGGCGGATTAGATCAGCTACGGTGGCAAGACGACTTCCCACAAGTGATTGGGGCACAGGATTCCCAGCTGCTCCAAGGTGGCACCAACTGACAAAATCTGTCCCACTGCAAGCGAGAAAGCACGTCAGCCACATTATTCTCAACCCCAGGAACATGTACAGCATACATAAAAATATTCAGATGTAGCAAGGTCCCAGGCCTCCTTTGATCTAATGAGAACCTCCAGGGCCAGGGATAGCCGACATCCCTCTGTATGTAGTGGGTTGTGAGGCATGGTGGGTGCAGAGTAGTTAAAGTTATTGGGCGCCAGACACTTCTGAATGCAAAAGAAAGTTTATAAACTTTTTTGGGGGAGAGAGGGTTAGGGCCAGGATACCCTTAGGTAGTTGCAAGATTAATTGTCAGACTGTGAGACTTCAATAGGAGGACAGCCACGCTGAGAAAGGCATCCAGAAAGACGCCACACCTGCATGTGCAGGAATGCTGTCTCCTATAGTAACGGTCTTTAACAGTTCCTAACACAAAGCGTCACAGTTCTTTCACTTTCACTACAATCTCTCCTTGTAGTTCTTCAGCCAACTGAGCTCCCGGTCTCTCACTAGACCCACTGATTCACTGCCACTGAATCCCTTGAGCTCCTCCAATCTTCACGGTGGTATCTTCCTCAAGTGTCACCCCTTGCCTCTCTGCTGGGTCCCTAGCTTGGTACTCAAGATACCTCTCAAGCTTCACGCCACTGGCCTGCTAGGTCCCTGGCTTGACACACAAGGACGCTCTGCAAGCGTCACCTCCGCTGGCTGGGTCCCTGGCTTAATACCCACTGAAGTTTCCAGATTCTTCACCGTCCCCAGTTGGTGAGAATGCTGCTCTGGTACTTGCTTCAGTTACTCACTGTGGTCCCTGGTAATTAGGCGGATAGCCCCTTACTGGCGACAGCTTACCCTCTACCTCCGACCACGACAGGTTCTCCGGCCGGCAGAACCGTCACTTTTGGTTGGACTGCAAGCCACAGTCCCAATCCTGCGCTGCTCTCTTGCTTCTGGATAGGCCCTCAGACAGCCTAGCAGCCAGATGTGCCCGGAATAGGCCCAATCTCCAGCCTAGCAGCCCGGGCAATACAACACACTCCACCCAGACAGCCATCAAGGTGGCACAGAACACCTGACTCTACCTAAATATATAGGCTCTCCCAGCAGGCCAAGGGATTCAAGAAAACCCCTGCCCATTGGCTGAGATGCCCCATATACCCATAATCTGACCTTGCATTGCCCTTCTCATATCTAGTATCACCAAGTACCCGGCCACGGACCAACCCTGACTAAACTTCAGGGTGCTACATAGACATTACAAAACCTGATATCTACACACCACAGGAGGGGAAGAAGCAGAAACTGTGTCACAGTGAAACCATACATGTCTGTTCTGGAAAACCAGACCCCATAATTCCACTGCCAGCACAATCGGAAACAATTTCAATAGTACCAAATTGGGAATAAATACTGAACAGCTCCAGGAGTCCGGCCATCTCCCCACACACTACTGGTCGCATAAATAAGCTGCAAACCCTACAGAACCTGCTGCATCAGTATACAGCTACAGGTCGTCGCTTGACACTGCCAGCCCCATCCACAAAGACAGCTCATTGTAGTTATCCAGAAACATTTCCCAAACACGCAAATTGTCTCGATGTTCCTTTCACAGTCTCACAAAATGATGTGGTGCTCTCACCCCTGCAGTAGCCCCAGCCAACCATTGGCAGAACACGTGCCCCATAGGCACAGGGCCAGATTAAGAACATCATGGGCCTGGTGCTGAGGATTATGGTGGGGATTTTTATTTAAAAAAATAAATAAATAAAATAATAATTAAAAATGCAAACAATTTTTTGTTATAACAAATTAAATTAAATAGAGAGAGGGAGGATGAGAGAGAGAAAAAGAGGATGAGAGAGGGGTGAGGGGTAAGGGAGGGAGGATGAGAGATAGAGTGGGGATTAGAGAGAGAGGATGTGAATGAGCATGCGTGGAAGTGACAGCAACACAGCCCGGCCAAGGCAAGTGACCGAACGCACAGAACCTGGAAGGAAGACAGGGTGAAGATGGAACAAAAGTGTGCCCATTCTAGAGCTGGTAACATTGAGGATATTCAATATCATTTTAAAGAACTGTTTTGTTTTGTAAGAGGCATAGGGAAGGAGTATGGATGGTATAAACGTGGGAAGTATGTGCAGGTGAGGGAGAGGAATGTGAAGGGTTTGACAGTGGGCAATATGTACAGGAGAGGAGTGTGGAGGGTATGCCAGTGGGCAGTATGTACAGGAGAGGAGTGTGGAGGGTATGATGGGGGCAGTATGCACAGGAGAGGAGTGTGGAGGGTATGATGGGGCAGTATGTACAGGAGAGGAGTGTGGAAGGTATTATGAGGGTGGTATGTACAGGAGAGGAGTGTGGAGAGAAAGATAGTTGGCAGGATGTAGGAATCTGGGAAGGAGAAATGTAAAGGTTTGTGGAAGGATGTTTAGGGACTGCGTAGTGGTTAAGCGGGCCATACATGAATTGAAATTAAGCCAATTAAGCAGAGACCAGCTATAGTCGATCTATGTATGGGCTAGCTGGTTGTACACAAGTCAATCTATTAATTGACTTGAGCACAACCAGCCTGTCAGGTTTTTCCCAAAAGTCAGTGCTGCCAGTTATAGTTAGCAACACTGATCATTGTATTCTGTGGGTTGGGAAGGCTCCCCACTGGCTGAACACAATAACACTGTGGGAGTGATTCCCCCATCCACAGGTCAGCAGGTGAGAGGGGGTGTGGGGACAGGCTGGGGAGAGAGGTCTGTCAGCAGGGGGGTGTGAGGTGGCCATGGAGGGATATCAATCAGTGGGTGGGGGGAGTAACTGGGAGTGATATCTTTTGGAGTAGGGTCTGTCATATGCAGGTTGGGAAATGGTCACCTGTGATATAAGTTGAAGGGAGGTGGCTAACATGGGAAGTGGCTGGGGAGTGACCTGGTTGGTGGTGAGTGTGAAATAGATGATGTGTTTCAAGTTTCTTTCACATTTGCAGTAATGCTTACTGCCCTCTGAAAAGTGATCTGTGGTTTATTGCTTTTCCATGAGTGCTATAGCAGCAGCTGACAGGCATTCATTAGGTGCTACTGCAGCCTCCTTTTTTTTTACATTGCTGAATGGCAGTTTTACATTGTTAGACTATGCTGCTACTGCGAGCGAGTTTGACATGTTTGTATGTAGCTTCTGACAGGCTGCGCAAGGAGCCCCGTATCTCCAGGACCATAGGTGATAGGAGCCCCAAATGTTAACCTGTAAATTTGGGCTCTATGTGACCCCTGGTCGCCGAGCCACAATCCTCGATGTCAATCATTTTGGGGTTTTTTTGTGATTTTTTTTTTTTAAATGGGCCTATTTTAAGGTAAGGAGCCTGGAGCTGCAGCTCCAATAGCCCCTATGTTAATCCAGCCCTGCATAGGCATGATGTAGCATGCGAAGTTGAGCTTTCCCAAGAGAGACTGCAAAGACCACAACTGCAATTTAGCACACCGGATAGCACCTGAGACTGCCCCTCTCAGGTCCCCAGCCTATCCAGCGGCAAACAGCATTCCATTCTAAGAGTGTCGATGACAATACCCAGGAACTTCAGTTCTATGATGGGCTCCTCAGTTTTTTCCACTGCTAACGGCACTCCAAAAATCTGAAACATGTGTTGAAGCGTTGCTAGCAAAGTTAGGCAAGTCTGGTCACCCGGTGGGCCAATCACCAGAAAATCATCCAAATAAGCGATGATTGATTTTAGACCTGACAAGCTTTGAACTACCCATTCAAGGAAGGAGCTAAAAAGTTCAAAATAGGAAACAAGAAATAGCGCAACCCATAGGCAGGCAATGATCAATGAAGTATTGCCCCTCTCACTTACAAGCTAACAGCCAGGTACTGTCCAAATGGACTGGCAGAAGACTGCTTCTATGTCGGTCTTGGCCATAAGCACGCCTTTTCTGGATCTACACACCCACACCACAGCCTCGTCAAAGGACGCATAAGACACATTGCACAATTATGAATCAGGCTCCCCCCAGTGGAGAAATCCACAAGTTTTATAGCGGGGGAGAAGAAAACGGATCCACCATCCTCCCCAAAGACACCTCCTTTTTAAATTTTTCCGAAAACACGTTTGGATTTAGATATGCCGACTTCACGTTGGCTGCCAACACTGGGATATTGGACAACGTGCAGGGAATCAGAAAACCATCTGTAAAACCCATCCATAAAACCCTGCAACAGCAACTGAGCGGCGGCACGATTTGTCTATATACTTAAAACCGTCACCAGCTTTTCCTCCCTCTTTCCAGCATCGGCCAATTTTCCTTTTTCTTGCTTGAAACTGCGACCCCATTTCACGGTGTGGATTAGCACTTTTACCCTGGTTCTTGTAAACAGAGGCATGCTGATTGCACACCTGTGGGCTGGGTTCATAAACATCCCAGGGATAGAGCTCAGGGCTCCCACTTGGAGACAGCTCCACCCAAGGAGACAGGAGGATTCCACCCTACAGACACGAGTCTGTGTGTGAGTGTTGGGAAGACACCCATGTTCTTTAGAGAGACTGCAGGTGGCAGTTTGAACCCTGGGTAAGCTAAGAGAGAGCTTGACCCAAGCATACAGGTCTGAGGAACAGACCTATGGCCTAGACGTGAGGCCTGAAGCAGCTGTGTCGTCAGTAGGTAAGCCAGGAGGCTGAATAACCATGAAACAATAATGGTGGAACCCTCTGAGAGGGAAATTTCTGTTTGAATTGAACTTTTTTCTTCCTATAAATAAAAGTGGGCTGCCATGCCCTTGAACATGCAGTCTGGACTGACATGTGTTTCTTCAATTCGCATACACCACTTGAGCTGAATAACCCCGATATCTTACAAAACGTTTGGATGAAGTATGCGCACCTCTGCAGCTGGAGCATTCATGGCGAAAAAGATCCACTGAATCTGCAGGTCCCGTCATTAAACTACCAGCAGAACCCCTTTTGTTTTGCAGCCGATGATGATGAGGTAGCAGCACCCCCGGCCCCTCCAAGAAAGGGAGCAGGGGCGGCCCTCGCCTGGGTCATAAGCTTCATTCACAAGCCCATGTCCTTGTGGTCCTACCTCAGCGAGGGTCTAATGGCCTTCGTCTGGCAAAATTGTTCATCATATCACAACCACGCCACTCCCCCATACACCCTCTGTGCCTCGCTAATTGAGTACAGGTAACAGAAAAAAGCCGAAAAAATTTCCGATGCCTTTACCCCAATAATGCTGCCCAAAATATTAAATGCCTGAAGACAGTTGTGAAAAGGCCTGGGAATAAGGCGATAACGCCACTTCTTCCTCCTTCTTACTCTCGTCTGGCTTAATTTTGTCCAGATTGAACTTTTCCAGGGGCAATAGTGAATCTCCACATATTCCCCTTCTCATATCCTGTCTATCACATCCGACTTAAGATGCGCCCCAGGGGGGCCCTTGCAGCAGACATAAACTTTGCATCTTGTGGAGTTGGATAAGCGCACTCCATCCGAGGACCGAATCTGCCAGGGGAGCAGGAGTAACAGCAGCTGGAGCTGCCCCATCAGTCAGGTGGGATACGAGGGCATCCTGCCCCTCCGCCGCAGCTACAGGCACTGTGGCCCCCCAACCCGGGCAAATGTCATAAACCACCCAATAAACTCCCCATCACTTCTCCGACAGACAAGACAGGAAGAACAACAGGAGGGACAACAGTGACAGAAACAGGCACACCTGAGGACTTACCGGGCTGTCCCGGAGATCGGATCTGCACAGCCGTGTCTCTGGATACCAGATGAGTCCTAGTCCCATCCCCAGCCACCACACCCTCCTGCTGTTCCTCTCCCTCCACAGATTTGGTGAGCACCCCCTCTGACCTGCCTTCAGGGCTTCGGACTCTGGCCGAGATCAAGGCTGCAGGGACAGAGCTCACCTTCTGCCTTGTCAGTATACCAACCCTCCAGCAGATGCTGTTCCGGTAAAGTGGTTCCTACCTGTGCTGTGGCTTATTGTGCCTGAAGATATACCACTGCATAGCTGTGCTCTGGTGCTGTGACATTGCAGTTTAAGCCACCTTATCTGCACTGCTTATCTTCACCTGTGCCATTAGTACCAGCACTCTACTGGGAACTGTTATTGTGCTTATTACTGAAAGTGAATTGTACCTGTTACTGCAAGAGTTACTGTGCCTAATGATTCAAGTTTTATTACGCCTGTTATCGCAAGTTTTGCTGTAAATATACTGCAAGTGTTTTGCACCTATTGCCATCAATGATTATACTAGTGCTAACTATAGTGTTCTACAAGCATCCTTGTTACCCTTTAACCTGCAAAGTTCTAAATACAATAAATGTTAACTTTTTGTGGACTCTGTGTATGCTGTTTCCTTATACTGGGTACCCTACTACTGACCCCACCCCCACCATGCCTGAAAACTGCAGCTCCTCTAACATTACCCAGTTCATAAGGCATTGAATACTCCCATGCATCTTTCCACCTTGATGTGACGGGAGTCGGGGGCCCGTGGAACCCAGAATCTCTTGGAGAGGTTGGGAAACCCTTGTTTCAGCTCCCCATGTCCCATGTCTAAGTCACCCTGTGTCTATTAGGGGCACAGGGTGACCGAGAACCCCAGTCTGATCTGTACTAATCAGAATCACTGTACAACCGGAATGTTGTGTATATATATATATATATATATATATATATATATAGTGGGGACGGAAAGTATTCAGACCCCCTTAAATTTTTCACTCTTTGTTATATTGCAGCCATTTGCTAAAATCATTTAAGTTCATTTTTTTCCTCATTAATGTACACACAGCACCCTATATTGACAGAAAAACACAGTATGTTTGACTTGTTCAGGTTTTTGTTTGTTCAGAATAAATGGTCAGTGGGGGGTTTCAGCTATGTGATACCTCATCTGTGACCCTCAGTTCATTGTGATGCTTGCTGATTTTTGTTTTTCAGAAGTGGCCTGCTTGATGTAGATCCTCGGACACTCATATGTGTATTGGGGTGCCAAGAGGGCTGCAGTCAGACCAGAAGGCAGGCAGCTGGGTTTCCCATAAAGTGAGGTTAGAGTTAGGTGTTGTCAGAAATTCACCAATATGCCCAATTAGATAGACCCCTGGATGTTCTGCTATTGCATGTGGGGGGGCAACGATTTGAGCCTACATTCCTTGAGAGAATTAAATTCATGATATAAAACTGGATTTTCTCCGCTTGCGGTCTTTCTTCCTGGACACTGTCCTAGTGTGGTCTGTTGTCATTGGCAGGGCTGCTTGGTGCATGGCTCACTTTGTGACCAGGCTCAACAAAGCTTGGATCAAGGTGAATAGGGAGGTAGCAAAATTTTTGGTCCGAAATGGGGAATAGGCGGTGCGACATTTGGAGCTGGAGGGCGATAATTTGCTCTATTTGCGGGGTGATGGGGTCCATTTGAACACAGTTGGGATTGACGTGGTTTTTGAGTGTGCAGGTGGGTCTGTAATAGGCCTTGTGGCTGTGGCGGGCTGCACAAGCATGAGCTTTAACGCTTAGGCGTCTGTGACAGGGGTCTTAGGTTTTTGATGGTGGACACAGTCAAAAACAGTAGGTGAAGTGTAATGGGTTGAGCCCATCTTGGTATGGGTGTACCTTCCCTACTCAGCAATGTCAATAAGGGGCTATTGGTCATCGGGCTGCATCAGGTAGAAAACTGGTATTAAATAGTCCCCGAGCCGGTGTAACTGCGGCTGGGGCCGGGATAGGAATGTGGTGGTTGATACAGCCAATGCGAAAAAATGCCTTCAGTAACCTAAGACTTCACTAACCTATGAAAAAGTCAGTTAAGGTACATTATGGTTGAGAAAGATGTATAATGGAATTATTAAGTTATTTTGTTATTCATGGTTTGTTAATAAAAGGCTGCTTTGGCCATTTAAATCCAAATTATGTTGTTGTGTCATTATTTAGGGAATTTGGATGGTATGGACTAGAGTTAAGGTCATGGCAGCCGCAACATCAGCAATACCTCAATCAAGTTAACATGCCTTTTCTTTGTGATTATTCTAATCTACAAGAAAGTAATGAAGCCAAAGCATCAGTTTGATAGCCAGACAATTAGCATTTGCAGAAGACAAGATCAGCTACAGAAGCCCCATATTTTTTTCATAACAGGTTTCCTTTAACCTAGAATGCTTACTGGCTGTGTGCACATAATTTGGCATGCGTGCATTGTGGCATTGCTTGTTTTAGTCAGATGCGTTCCTTCTAATATCTTCCATAGTTAAAGTAAGATATTTTTACAGCAATTCACTGGGGCCTTTTGGCCATTTATAGCTAGCTACATTCTCTGGTTAGCCTTTAAGATAAAAATATAAAGTTAATAAACATAAGTAATGACTCAACCATTAAATGTGAAAGAGAGTTGGATATATGGCTTTGTGGCTTGTGAACAGCGGTATATGTCAAAGCCTTGAACTGCATTGTAAACTCCACTGAAATAAATAGATGTAAATAACTTGCGCTCTGACCACCAATAGCAGCAGCACCTTATCAAGTCTGAAAACCAGACTCAATAGATAGATAAATAAACATAAGGTGCGCTTGCCCCTTTAAATATATAAAAAAATAAAAACTCAATATGCGTAATTAAATGGCACAATAAAAACACAAAATATCACGAATTACAATAAAACCATAGCGCTTGTGAATAACCTGTGCATAAATAATTTGATAATTCAATTGCAAAGATTAAGTTATTAAAAGAGATGCATGGGATTATTTTTATTTCTTTTTCAGAATCATACTTACCAATGCTGCATCTGTCTCCCGCCGGTTTAAACACCGAGAACTGAGCGATCTAACACCGCAGATCTCTCGGTTCTCAGGGCTCCGTGAGCAGAGAGCTGGTGACTGTCAGTCACCAGCTCTCTGCTCTGCCCCCTCCATGCTCTCTGGAGCGTTGGGCTGTGGAAGGGGCGTGAGTGGCCAGCTAAGGCTCTCAGCATCTCCCTGAGAGGCTGTACCAGGTGCTGGTCCAGGCATGTGGATGGATCCCAACTCCATGGACCGCTTTGGCTGTACTCCTCCTTTAAAAACCAGTCCCAATATTAAAGTGATTCTAAACGATCACCTTGTAACAGAGAACATAGGGAATGTGATCACTTATAAAAAAGGGGAAAAGAGTATTTATAATTTTTTTATATCTATGCAAAAATGTTTTGCCTTTCATTTCTATTTTAAACTGAATGGGTTATTTTACAAGCAAGATCGTTTTAAGCCACAATCACAACCTGGACAGATGACTAATTGAACAAACTTTTGTAAACTCTCCTGATGTATTAAGCATCACCACGGTCACTTGTGCATTTAGGAGGGACATGCAGAGCCAATGCCCTCTCCACCTGTTCAGCATATTACCGCTACCTCACTCTCAGTAATGGTATGGGGTCCCTCCATGCACCTAGCGCGGACTTCATGCGTTCACTTGATTTAACTTAACATTCTCTCGTCTGTACCTATGTATAGGATGAGGGCCTCAGTGGTGTAGATTTTTTTCCTGTTGCTATGGGAGATGGATTGTGGCCGAAAGGAGTGCCAACAACATTTCCCTCTCTGAAAGAGGCTATCCCACTTGCCACATGTACACGCTTCACGACTGGCTGCCTGTAAAGCCTTGTTACCCATGCTAACCACTGTATCTTCACACTGCATTAATTCTGGTACTGATGTCTTCATACACCAATGTGTTTAGTGACCCAAGCTGTAGAATATATGTGCTGGTTACTTACATTGCACCCCTTAAGTAACTTAAGATCAGGCAAGAGCAAAGTTTCAAAAAACTTTACTGAAGAACAAATTAACATGATGACAATCACAGGTAACAGTTCAGAATAAAGTGCAGACATTCCCCTAGCATCCCTAGTCTCTAACTATAGGCATGTAGCTGCCCCAGCATACCTGCTTAGTTTAAGTCTATAATCGGATGAGTCCATAGTGGGTTAAACCTTGATTCTGGCAATCTCTGGTCCTCTAGACTCTGTTGACAGCATGGCAGCATTACATCCCCAGCATCTCTGGGCCCCATCCAACTCCAGCTGCCTTTTATTCTCTTCTCCTATTTTAGACTCAGGCTTTCTCTCCCTGGGTGCGGACTCTCCGGTCCTTTTACATCACACACAACCAGTGGGCCGGAACTAGCAAAACCCGCCAAACAGAAAACCTGGGAACACACTTAACTGTTAGCTTCCTAACTGGGAAGTGTAAATGGGCAACCAGAACTTTAACCTGCCTACATAGTTTGTTATGTGTGAGATTTCAATACTCTGTACAAGTTAGTCCCAATTCCCTTTTACGATATACTCAGAAGGTTGCACATGTTTTAAGGATACCTGGAACTTGTTATTAAACCATTGTATAACAGCTCTACCTCCCAGGTTACAGGACACAACAGCAATGAAGTAAGGATTAGCATGACAGACCCAAAGCTTGCACCTTATACAGGTGAACAATAGATGCTCCCATATGTTTTCCCGTGCAGGTGCTGGCTTCATCCTCTTGATTGTTTTGCGGATCATAAGGTTGTTAAAAATAGTGCTCCAACTTTCTTGTTTACAAACTTTTTTATTAGGTACAAAAAAAATGGTACAGAGCGATTTGACAAATATCAACAGAAATACATAGAAAAGTAGATAGTCATACAAGAAATTATATTTATGTTTACAGTGGTGGTACATTTTAGTGCATACAATTCAAGTGTTTTTTTTTTTATTTTTATTATTTTTTATGAATAGTAGATACAGAAAATCATTTAATCCAAAGTTATAAATTGATTTGCATGGGTGAACCAAGGATTCCATTTTTTATCAAATGTATGTTTTGAGTTATTTAGGGTATGAAATATTTTTTCCATAAGAAGAATATTGTTGATTCTTGTTTTAAGTTGGGATAAGGGTAGTGAGGAAGATTTCCAGTGGTATGCAATGAGCCAGTGTATGGCAACGCATATTGTGTGGACCAGTCTCATATGAAAAGAATTTAGACCAATGATAGGTGTGAATAAAAGACAGTTGGAAGGAGTGAGGATAACATTGTTTGTTGAAATAATGGATGCAAAACTTTCAAGCTGTTTCCATATCTGGGAGACTTTTTCACAGTCCCAAAAAATATGGGTAAATGAACCTGTGGAGATACAGCCTCTAAAGCATGAATAAGGTATTGTTGGGAAAATAGTATGAAGTTTGGCAGGAGTATAATACCAATGTGTGAAGAGCTTAATCGCTGTCTCCCTTATTGTAATTGATCTTGTGCATTTAAGAAGATTGGAAATGCAGTCGGACGTACTTTCGGGAGATAAAGTGATGTCACATTCTTGTTCCCATTTAAGCATATAGGGATGTTTGTCTGGACTGTTAGTATTGATCAGATTTGAATATATTTCTGAAATTAAGCCTGCTGCTCTGGAAGAGTTAACACAATTTTTTTCGTAAAATGTGTATGAAATAATGGAAGAAACTTGAAAGTAAGTAGTATAGAAATGTCTAATTTGTAAAAATCTTCTGAATTCACTATTAGGAGTCTTATATTTTTCTTTTAGTGCTGCAAAAGAGGTGAAAGTAGAATCTATCATAAGGGACTTGAGAGTGGTTAAATTATTTTCAGTCCACCATGAAAAGTGTTCTGAGTCTTGGTGTACTTGTAGGAACTTGGGATCCCCTATAAAGGAGGCGAGTGGGGGTGTGATTGATATCATATTGAATTTTTTATTATGTAATTTCCAAAGTTGATATGAGTTAGCCACCACAAGATTAAGATTAGCTAATTTGTGGGTTGGAATTTTGTGGCCCCATAGTAAACCAGCGATGTAATAAGGAAGAATTGAGTTGTTTTAAAAAAATAGTGATCCAACTTTCAAGCATCAATTATGACAAGCACCTTCACAAGTCTCCTAGTAAGGCACTGTGTCACTGAACTAACTATGCGAGAAATACATAGACTATAATGTGAAAGTTTTAATTATGCAATTCCTTCTTTTGGTCACAAGATGGAGATATGGAGATGCTGACCTTTTCTTTCTTGAACTTCCAGAAACACAAATCACACTGGGAAGTGTAGTTTGTAAGCAGCATCTGTACACTGTATTTGCTAGAGTTGAACTGTATTTCCCAGAGGCCCTGAAGCACAGGTGGAGTTACAGGGGTGGCGGGGTTGGAGTCGAGAGACAATGCTGGAGCAAGGAGCCTGTGTGAGAGAGTTGTGTCAAGCCATGTGGGCCTGGACTGGCTCGGGTTACTCCAGGAAGCCACAGACATCTCTGTCAACTGAGCATTGAGTGTAAGGAGCCAACCTGTGGAGACCTGATGATGGCTGCAGAAGGGTGTGAGTCATCACCATCGCCATTGGATCTTCCAAAGTAAAGGGGGTCCCATCGTTAAGCATTCATTGCTTTGTACAACATTACCCAAGGACTGGGTGATCGGGTTTCTGACCCATTTTTCCTTACTCTTTTTTGCAAGCGATTGCTGCCGTTCAGGTTCCTTAAGTCCTATTACATTCTTCAGCGTAGGCCTCTTCTAGTGATATATGTGTCAGTATCCCTTTCTGCTGTAAACTAACATTCTTCATTCACTATCAGGATCCCTGCCTACAGGATACTGAACCAAGTTAGCCCTTTGACTCTCTGCTAGGCAGAACCCTGCAGCTGCATTCATCTACTGTATGTTCAAGCCATCTATCCAAAGAGGGATTTCGTTCAAGTTCAACCTCATCCTTTAAAAGAGAAACACTCCTTCAAATTCCTTCCCTCTCTCTTAAAGTGACCACTACCCCATAATTCCACTGCTAAAGGAACTCTTCTCTGCAATGCCATCTCTTAAAGTGCCCCCTCCCACTTCACCTATATTAACCCTTCCTGCCCAGGCCAATTTTTAGCTTTCAGAGTTTTCACACTTTGAATGACAATTGCGCGGTCATGCAACACTGTACCCAAACAACATTTTGTATCTTTTTTTTTTTAGACAGATAGAGCTTTCTTTTGGTGGTATTCAATTACCACTGTTTTTTATTTTTTGCTAAAAAGTTTTTTTTTGTTTGTTATACAATTTTGGAAATAAGTAATTTATCTCCTTCACTGATGTGCGCTCATCAGGCTGCACTGATGGGCACTGATGAGGTGGCACTAATGCGGAGGCACTAATATGCAGCACTGATGGGCACTGATAGGAGGCACTAATATGCACCACTGATAGACACTGATAGGCAGCACTGATGGGCACTGATAGGCAGCCTTTATGGGCTCTCATGTGCACTGATAGGCAGCACTGATTGGAACTGATGGGTGACACTGATAGGTGACACTGATAGGCATCACTGATGGACACTGAAAGGCAGCACTAATGGGCACTGATTGGCATCACTGGTGGGCATCACGGGGGGGCACTGGCAGGCATCACTGGTGGGCACTTGCAGGCATCTCTGATGGGGCTGCACTGATTATCTGTGCAGATCCCCCCAGAAGGAAAGCCGCTTATCTGCTCCCCTATACCCACGCGTTGTCAGTGTGATTGGACACAGCTGATAACATGGTACATTATAGGCTCTTTACTGTGATCGAAGATGCGGTGTATGTCCCAGGGGCGCGCACGAGCGGCTTGTTCTGAAGGACATCATATGATGTCCAGTCAGAAGTATTAAATCACCATCTGGCTGTCATTTTGCTATCGGCCAGGCAGGAAGTGGTTAAAAAGAACTGTGCCAACCACTTTACCTCTTAAAGGGAAGTATCTTATTCTCCACATCAAAGAGGGATGGCGCCAACATAAGAGCTCCAACGTTTTAGCCAGCTGAAGAGTCAAGACTAAAGACTGCGGCAAACCTCTTAGGCTGCATTTACACCTGAATGTAACGTCTTTGAGCATTATTCCGGCACTTTTCCACGCGTTTTTATGCACAGTTTAGCACCTTTTATTTATTTATTGATTATTACATATTAATAATTTATTTTATTAATTTATTATTTATTTAGTTGATCTTAAGTAATCGCACATTTCCATTATTTCTGTGGGAATAAAAATGCACCAAAAACACACAAATGTGCCCAATTTGAGCTTCAAAAAAGCTCCAGATCTTTTTTGAGCTTCAGGCGTTCAGAAAATAACTGATTTTTTCTCCTCCAGCATTTTGGAGCTTCGAGCTTCAAGCTACAAAACACTGAGGTGTGAATGGGCCCTCAGAGTGCACTCTAAACCAGTGTAGTGTTATTGCCATTGATACTGTACTCAAAGTTTATTTACACTGTTTATTGCTGGCCTGCTAATATCAGTATTGACTCCAGTTAGTGATATAGAAAGTGGACTTTAGTAATTTTAGCATAGTTACTACTCTACTTAGCAGATTACATTCAACTTTATCTACAATGTGTGAATTTACAGTATGTTCTACTGCTGTTTATACTAAGATTTGTCAATATAAGTATATTTTAAACCAGATGTGTGTCTATGTACTGGTAATAATCCACAGCCAGAAAAAAGATATTTACCATTTGTGTCCTTATACTTATTTTCAGTGATTTGCATTCAACCAGGTGTCAGAAGAGCAGAGGCTGTTCTTGGAGTTGAGCAGAGAACCCAAATTCACCAAGCGGCTCCTTTGGGGACTCAGTTCCTGACGGAAAGCCCGTTCGTCTCGGACCAGATATGACGCAAGGGCAGGGTATTGCATCTCGCGCTCGCTGCAATAGGAAAAACACGCGAAAAAACGGCGTGGTGTCCCCCCTAAAATCCATACCAGACCCCGATACCAGACACCCAGTGACCACGCCCCCCTAAAACGTCACAGTCCCAGCATGCCCAGGGACTGTGATGGCATAAGGAGGGGGCGGGGTCTCTGACTATATAAGTCACATCGGAGCGCTTAGAGAGCATTCCAGCCTGAGAGACCGTCGTGTCAACATCGGAAGAAGAGAAGAAGCCCAGAAGCCAAGAAGCCAGAAGTCCGGGCCTCCGCTGGCAAAAGAGCGGCATGAAGATAGCGGAGGAGCCGGCAGAAGAACTGGAACACCGGGAGAAGAGGCCAGAGAGAGCGGAGAAGAACCAACCGGACGCCGGGAGAAGAGGAACCGGAGGGACCCCCGAAGCCGGAAGAAGACCCCTGAAGCCGGAAGAAGACCCCCCCGGAGCTGTCTGATAAATGACTTTAAAAACCTGTGTAGTGTGTTTTATTATTGACACTTTTTCCCTAGGTAAATGGGTAAGGGTACCATGTACCCCATGCTCATTCACATAGGGTGGGGGGCCGGGATCTGGGGGCCCTCTTATTAAAGAGGGCTCCCAGATTCCGATAAGCCCCCTGCCCGCAGACCCCGACAACCAACGGCCAGGGTTGTCGGGAAGAGGCCCTTGTCCTCATTAACATGGGGACAAGGTGCTTTGTGGTGGGGGGCCCCGCAGGGCGCCCCCTCCCCCAAAGCACCCACCTCCCCATGTTGAGGGCATGCGGCCTGGTACGGTTTAGGAGCGGGGCGCGTGCTCGTCCCCACCCCCTTTCCTGACCGGCCGGGCTGCGTGCTCGGATAAGGGTGTGGTATGGATTTGGGGGGACCCCCCACGCCGATTTTTCGGCTTAGGGGTTCCCCTTACAATCCGTACCAGACCTAAGGGCCTGGTATGCCCCGCAACGGGGCTCGCAAGGTGTCAATCTCGCCGATAAAAGCGGTGAGATTCACTTCCTTTTCTAGTCCCGTCGTACCCGAGTCACGTTCAAAATGAACGGACTTGTCTGTGTGTGGGCAAGTCCATTCATTCTGAAAGTCCGCCGTAACTCCGGCAAAAGTCCGTCGGAAAGACGGGTGGACCTAGCCTGCCAGAAAGTCCGGTCGTGTGTAGGCAAGTCCGTCCATTCAGGTAGTCCGCCGGAAAGTCCGGCGGAAAGACCGTCGGACCAAGTCTGCTGGAAAGTCCGCTCGTGTGTACGAGGCATAAGAGGTGCTCTGCGCTCCCACCCAGTCTGGATCCAGCTGAAGACTTTAGCCCATGTCATGTCCTTGAAGTTTTCCAAGCTCATTAAGGTGGTGAGGGAGTGAGTAGCCATGTCTGAGGGCAAGAAAGATGTAGCCAAGCCATCATCAGCATCTCTGGCCGATGTCGGGTCAGTAGTGGCAACAGAGCCCAGTTCGGTGATAGCCACCTTGAAGTCACAGATGTCACAAATGATGGAAATGATGAATCTATTAGCAGCTAAAACCACCACATTGTCTGGTGAAAGTACACCGGAATCTATCAAATCTTTGACTCCTACCATCATTCCTACCGAGAAACCAGTGAGTCAAGGGGTCTGTTTTAACTGTGGAGGAGTGGGTCAATACTGACACAACCGCACAAGTCCACCAAAGCATAAAAGTCAGCGCTCAATGCCAGCAAGAAACCTCAGAGGGCCCCAGTGAAGAAGCAAATTGGGTGCCCAGCTGTAACAGCCAACTCCAAAGTCATAGATGCAAAGAGGCCACCATGGAAGCCCAAATATTTGCAGAGAGCTCTCAGTGTTGCTTTTGAGCAAACATACAACTCACTCTCCTCAACTTATGGTGTCTGGCCTATGAAAGTTGGTGTACACCAGCCCTCTGGGGCCCAACCGAGACACATTAGCAGAAGCCCATCAAGAAAGGGGCACAAATACAGACAACAGGACAGGCCAACCCCACTACTCCTTGCAAATTTCCTGCCAAGCTAATAGGACCTTCTCCAATCGTGCCAATCCAAGTGGAAGATATCTATGCAAAGGCCCTTCTGGACACAGGGGTGCAAGTGACCCTGCTATACCTAGATTTTTATGACAAACACCCCAAACATCTGCCCCTACAGAAATTGGAGGAATTAGAAATATGGGGCCTTGGAATCCAGAATTTCCCCTATGGTGGTTACTTACCAGTCAAGTTAACCTTAGACCCCTCTGTGGCTGGGCAATCAAAGACATTTGATACATTAGCAGTGGTATGCCCTCACCCACCAGGAGCCAACATAAGATCCCTGATCTTAGGGACCAACACTGACCTTATCAGGAGTTGACTACTCACTCCTCTTGTCTCGAAGCCTGACACCCCAACTGAGGGTATACACCCCATGCTGAGACGAGTATACCAGTGCTTAGTTCAAGAACAAAAAACCCTAGCTGAAGGAGTGGAGAAGATATGATGACTAGACAGAAATGAGAAGATTCTACAACCTGGAGAGGTGGCGTGTCTACAAAATTCAGTCAAGCTCAATTGGGAGCAGCTCCTTTGTTGTCCTTGAAGCTGACTGTCAGGGAGAGGACACAGGAGTGGAAGTAACCCCAGAAGTGATATCAACTAGGGCTTTGCAACAAAGCCACTGGAAGATTCTAGTCAGGGGGAGTAAAGGATTGGGATTCCCATAGAGAGGTTCTACCTGCAAAATACTCCACTCTCACCCAAGTTGAAGGAAAGAGTCAAAGCCCAGCTTCTGAGATGGCAGGATATGTTTTCAAAGAGTGAATTTGATGTGCGGTGTGCAAAGCACCGTATTCGCCTTCAGGAAGACAAGCCATTCAGGGAAAGAGTCAGACGGATCCCATTGGGGGACCTGAAAGATATACACGAACAGCTGACAGAGTTGAAGAGAGCAGGCATCATCTGAGAGTCTAGGAGCCGTTATGCCTCCCCCATAGTGGTGATGCAGAAGAAGAATGGTTCCCTGAGACAGTGCATCAACTACCGAACGCTCAATTGGAAAACTATCCCTGACCAGTACACCACTCCGAGGATAGAAGATGCTCTGCAGGGCTTGTTGGGGGCGAAGTGGTTCAGTGTGCTGGATTTAAGGAGTGGGTACTATCAAATACCCATGCACCCTAAAGATAGAGAGAAGACAGCCCATTAGGGTTCTTCGAGTTCAAAAGGTCTGATCGGTGCTCTAGCAACATTCCAGGGACTGATGGAGAAGACAGTAGGGGACATGAACCTAATCAAAGTATTGGTGTATCTAGGAGATATCATTGTCTTTGGAAAACCCCTTGAAGAACATGAAAAGCATCTGGAGAAGGTCCTGAAGAGATTCCATGATAAAGGGGTTGAATTTGTCTCTAGAAAAGTGTCCATTTTATCAGCCTTCAGTTAATTACCTCGGCATGTTGTCTTCCTCGAAGGAGTGGCTACTGACCCCCAGAAGTTGGAAGCTGTCACTTCCTGGCCAAGACCTACCATCGTGACTGAGCTTAGGTCATTCCTGGGGTTTTGTTCATACTATAGAAGGTTAGTTGAGGGATTTGCTAATATAGCTCTGTCCCTCAATGAGTTGTTGAAGAATGAGGCTGACAACAACTCAGATTCGACTAAGCCAGTCAAAGAAATTGGAGTGCCCAGGAAGCCTTCGGAATTGATTCAGGACCAGTTGACTGATTCATGTTTAAAGCGGACCTTCAGTCATTTTTTCAAATTTCCATCTATTCAATTTTCTGCCCTTGTTTTTTTAACTTTGGATAGTAAAACATTTTTTTTTCTGCCAGTAAATACCTTATACAGCCCACCTCCTGTTTTCTTGTCTGGTTATTAGCCTAGGCTTATGACATCATGCACAGCTCTCTCTCGCTCACTCTTGTGAGAGTTTGCCAGGAAGGGAGGGGGGATGAGTCATAAGAGGGCAAATGAAAGCTGCAGAGCTGGAGGTGTGCCTGTGTAAATCCAGGAAGTGAACAGGCAGCAGTTTCAGCTGCCCACAGTTAAAATGGCTGCAGCCAGATTTAGTAGAGGGAGATTTCTGCACCATATTTGGTAAGTACAGAATCACAGTATATATAAAAAAAATATGCAAAGTGGTTGGAGGGAATCTTCAGAATAGCAAAGATGTTTTTATTACAGATTATGTGAGCAGACTGCAGTTCCTCTTTAACGACTGCTCCTGTCCTAGCCTATGCTGATCCAGCCAAACCGTATGAACTGTGTGTTGATGCCAGCCAAGATTGGTTAGGTGGAGTGCTGTATCAAGAACATGATGGACACCTGTGGCCTGTTGCCTATGTGAGCCAAAGTTTTACACTAGCTGAGAAAAACTACCCTACGCACAAATTGGAGTTCCTGGCTTTGAAGTGGGCGGTGGTGGATAAACTGAAAGACTACATGTATGGTGCAGGATTCTGCTTTAGCTTAAGGTACCAACCGGGAGTCAGGAACAGAGATGCCGATGCCCTGTCGAGGAGACCCTATGACTCAGGGGCTTCCTTTGAAGAGTGGACTCAACTGACACCAGAATGAATACAAGTATTATGCCAAAGCCAGAGGTGTAACAGGAGCTGAAAACATCGGAGTCTCAGTGGCAGGTGTTCCTAAATACTACAAAGATTTAGGAAAGCACCAGATAGAGGATCCCTTTTGCAGTTCAATATTGAAGGCCCTGGAAGGTCAATGTCCAGATCTACAGCTGACTCCCCAAAAGAAGCGCGCCTAGTACACAAAGAATGGGATCAGTTGCAGATACGCAATGGGGTGGTCTACCGAAGGGGCCCCTCGACGATCCTGGAGATAAGTGGCAGCTCTTCTTGACAAAAAAGCATAGAGAGACTGTGCTGACAGCTTTGTATGATAACCGTGGTCACTTAGAGCCTGAAAGAACATTCAAATTAGTGAGACACCACTTTTATTGGCCCTGTATGCAGGCTGAAGTCAAAGGGAAACTGTCATTCATGCATACAATCTATACAGAGAAAGACTTTACCCAGCAGAGCCACCCCAATGGGCTATATTCAAAGTCAAGGATCAATGGAATTGGTGTGCATTGACTTTCTGTGTCTGGAGCCTGACTTGAGTGGACAGGGAAATGTCCTTGTGGTAACTGACCACTTCACCTGGTATGCCCAGGTATTCCCAACCAAAGACCACTAAGTCCACTAAGGCCTGCCTCAGCTTATTCACTCTGACCAGGGGAGCGACTTTCAGAGTAGACTCTGAAAAAAAAGCTAGCTTAAAAAGCTGTTAGAGCTGTTAGGAATCATAAATCAAGAACAACCCCCTACCACCCTTAAGGGGACCCCCAGCCGGAATGATTTAATTGCACCCTCCTAGATATGCTTGAGACTCTTACAGCTGAAAAGAAGCAACATTGGAACAGGCACATTGCACCTATCATACATGCCTACAAAAGCACAGGAAATGATGCCACATGCTATTCACAGTATGGGCTGATGTTTGGAAGGGAAGCTCGAGTACCAGTTGACTTAGCATTCGGCACATCCCTGGATCATGCCTAGATGATATCCCACAGAGGGTAGATTGATTGTTTGAGGAAGAGTCTAAAAATGGCGTACGAGAAAGCTTAGGCTACTTCAGACACCTGAGGGCAGCGGAACAAAAGAAACTTCGACCTGGAGGTGAAAGTACACAAATTACAGCCTAATGCTAAGGAATCTGGACTTCTCTGGCAAACACAAGCTAGCTGATCGCTGGAAGTCGCAGCCCTATATCATCTGTAAGCAGTTGCTAGGATAACCAGTATATCAGATCTGCCCAGAAAGAAGCACAGGCCCACTAAAGACCTGGCACTGTAATCACCTACTACTGAAAGTTTGGAGGAAGTAATTTTCACCTCTCAAAGAACTCCTGAAATGCCAGCCCTTCCCACTACAGATTTAGCTCACTCCCTGGCACATCTAGATGGGCCATTCCAATAGCTGTGGTATGTGGTCAAGACTACTTTACCTCTTATGACCAATGGTGGGAGGTTCCCTTGCCAGATTCATATGTACATACAAATTGCTTGTTCTCTTATATTTACTAACCTGTTTTGCCTTCCAATGTACTTTGAGAGCTTGTACCAGGTTATATATATTATATGTAAATGGACTTTTTCCCTCCTTTGGAGACAAAAGTTCTTTTTAGTGGGGGGTGTGTGTAACAGACACGCTGTCATCAAATAATGTGAGAAATCCATAGACTATGCAAATTGACTTTTTCCCTCCTTTGGGGACCAAAGTTTTTTTAGTGGGGGTGTGTGTAACAGGCACGCTGTCATCAAATAATGCGAGAAATCCATAGACTATAATGTGAAAGCGTTAATTATGCAATTCCTCCTTTTGGCCACAAGATGGAGATATGTTGATGCTGACCTTTTCTTTCTTGAACTTCCAGAAACACAAAGCACACTGGGAAGTGTTGTTTATAAGCAGCATCTGGACACTGTATTTGCTAGAGCTGAACTGCATTTCCCAGAGGCTCTGAAGCACAGGTGGAGTTACAGGGGTGGCATATAAAAACAAAGCCCGGGAAGAGAGAGGGGGGTTGGCGTTAAGAGACTTTGCTGGAGCAAGGAGAGAGCTGTGTCGAGCCATGTGGGCCTGGACTGGCCCAGGTTAGTCCAGGAGGCCACAAACATCTCTGTCAAGCTGAGCATTGAGTGTAAGGAGCTAATCTGTGGAGACCTGATGACTGCAGAAGAGTGTGAGTCGCCACCATCAGTGCCGGATCTTACAAAGTAAACGGGGCACCATTGCTGGACATTCATTGCTTTGTTCAACATTACCGAAGGACTGGGTGAGAGGGTTCCTGACCCATTTATCGTTACTCTTTGTTGCAAACACTCAATGCCTCAAGTGGGCATTTTTCTATCTGATTCTCCCTTCTCTTTCTATTGCTTCTCTCACTCCGATTCCCATTTTAAACAAAGTGGGTTAAAGATCTGAAAAAATACATTGAAGGATGGTTCGGCATGGTCAGTCTGGTTCTAGTAGGATTTATAGGTTTTTTAGCTTTACGGTGTGTCCTTAGAGGCATGATTTGACTATGTTGGCATGTCCTGGCTGTAAGGTAAAGCCTGTTTTTGGGATTATGCAACTTCAGAACATAAGAAAAAGTGAGTGGCTACATTTCCCTGATTTTTGGACATCGCTTAAAGAAGCATACCCAACAGAAATAAGGCACCGTCGATGTACTCACAAAATACTCCTTAAAGCGAAGTTCCACCCAAAAATGGAACTTCCGCTTTAAGTGCAGGTGACCCCTTGACATGCCATATTTGGCATGTCATTTTTTTGGGGGAGGAGCGGGTACCCTGTTTTTACAGGCACTCAGCTCCCACTTCCTCGCTGGTGCTGCGGCGAGGAGGGGGAGAGGAGCGGGGCTTTGTTTGCCCGCATTGCTGGACCATGGAACAAGTGAGTGTCTGATTATTAAAAGTCAGGAGACATATCCTAGATCCATCAATCCTTGGGATTATATTAAAATCCCAGGCCAGTCCCATGGGATATGGTGGTCAGTATCACTTCCCTGCAATTTTTATACTCTGATAGCATGATGAGAGCTAATTACACATTTTAAATACTATTTTATCTGCCTTGTAATTTGTTTAGTGCGTCTTGTGATTTACACTCCTTTGCCAGACAGCACAGCCAGGAGTCAGCCCTACCTCTGCACCTAAGAGAGTCAGAGAAATGTGACACTTATGGAAGCCAGCCACATTTGGCACCAATGGGAGTCAGATTTAGGAACAGCTGGCAAAATTAGACATGACTATTATCTATTGGAGTAAGGAAAAGGCAGACTAGGATACTATAGGAGTCAGGTTCAGCTTAGACAGAGTTAGGACCTATGGAACTTAATCTTATGCACAACTGAAACCTATGGAAGTAGGTCCCAGGCACAAGTGTAACCTATAGGAGCCAGGCCCTGGTACAATTGACACCTATGGGAATCAAGCTAGGCTTTATACATACACTGTATTGTCAAAAGTATTGGGACACCTGCCTTTACACGCACATGAACTTTAATGGCATCCCAATCTTAGTTGGTAGGGTTCAATATTGAGTTGGCCCACCCTTTGCAGCTATAACAGCTTCAACTCTTCTGGGAAGGCTGTCCACAAGGTTTAGGAGTGTGTCTATGGGAATTTTTTTCCATTCTTCCAAAAGCGCATTTGTGAGGTCAGGCTCTGATGTTGGATGAGAAGGTCTGGCTCCCAGTCTCCGCTTGAATCCATCCCAAAGGTGTTCTATCGGGTTGAGGTCAAGACTCTGTGCAGGCCAGTCAAGTTCCTCCACCCCAAACTCGATCTTAAATCATATATCGTTTTTTTCAGAAGCTCCACTTTAAATGAATTTCTGTGCTATGGCTTCTGTGTGGTAAGAATGCCTGTCCAGGAAATTTGGGCATACCATGGTCCTCTCAATCTAACTTTACATTTTATTCATTTATGTCATGATTAATCAATATGTTCTCTAACCCAGTAACAAATGTAAATTTGGAGAAACACATTTAGATGATAAGGCTGCACACCCCAGTATTGACAAAAGGACAAGATGGTTCCCCCAGGGTTTTTTTTAGCAGCAAACATATAGCTATCAAACATTTAGCTATCAAGCATAGCAACAATAAAAACGTGGGGCTGATGCACTCAAACAATGCGATATACCAGCCACAGATTTGTACTTCAACGCGTTTCGACCCAATGTAGTCGTGGTCTTCTTCAGGGGGTTTGTTAGTGTCTAAAAAATATGTCACAGTATATGATTGTCTATTTGGACACAATAGGTATATTTACCGCTAATGGATGAAAAGCAGTCTTGTGACCAGTGGCTTATAGTTTAGTTTTTTTTTTTTCACCGCCTCGCTTGCACCCTGCCTGTTACTTCGTTACAACTAATACATATTTCTTGATATAACTTTTTATTATTTTATGTATTTTGGGATTGCACTGCAGGTGGCTTCTTAGCCCACTTTTGGAATGCCAAGAGTGTGGTTTCTTGTAAGCCAGTTCCAGCATTGGATCCCATTTTGGAGGGGACAGGGACAACTCATGGAATGTTTTTGGATCACCTTCCTATAAGCCTCTGGTCACTAGACTGGTTTCCATCCATTAGTGGTAAATATACCTATTGTGTCCAAATGGACAGTCATATAGAGTGACATGTTACAATTCTAAGTGTTTGATGTATCTTTTAGACACAAACAATCCCCCCTGAAGAAAACACGTTGGGTACAAATCTGTGGCTGGTATATTATATTGTTTGAGTGCATCAGCCCCACTTTTTTATTGTCCCTATGTTTGATGGATTATGTCTAGTTAGTATGCAACCAGAGCTCATATTTTAAAATCTTTTGAATTTTAACCTTTTGTACAATTAAAAGATTTTTATACATTTATTGTTATCAACAAAATCATTTTGCTGCTAAAAAACCCTGGGGGAACCATCTTGTCCCTTTACCCAGTAACAAATTGCCTTTAATCACTCAGAATTGCTTACAATGATCTAAGTCTCAATCTCTGAAATAAAAGTTTTTCTTAGTTCCTGTCAGTAAATTTTGTAAATAAATAATTTTTCTCCTTCACTGATGGGCGCTGATGAGGCAGCACTGATAGGCGACACGGATAGGCGGCACAGATGGGTGTCATTGATGGGCAGCAGTGATAGGTATTGATGGGCAGCAGTGATAGCCAGCACTGACTGGCATCACTAATGGGTACTGATTGCGTTCACTTATGGGCACTGTTTGCTGGCACTGGTGGACACTCACTGCTGGCACTGGTGGGCACACTGCTGGCACTGTGGGCGCTTTATTGTAATCAGCTGATCGGCTCTCCTCGCCTCACACTCTGTCAGTGTGAGGCGAGGAGAGCCGATTACCGGCATCTTCATGTTTACATGTGACCGGCTGTGATTGGACACAGCCGATCACATGGTTAAGGAGCCGCGGCCGCGGCTCTTTACAGAGATCGGGGTCGCGCCGTGTCCTAGCAACACAGTGCTGCCGCGATCGCCACAATGCGCGCCCCCCGGGGGTGCGCAAAAGCGGCTGTTCTGTGCGCCGTCATATGACATCCACCCAGAACGAGAGCCGCACCGCCCCGCCGTCATTTGATGGTGGGCGGGTGGCAAGTGGTTGAATACATAACTGAATATACCTGCCTGGAGTTTGCATGTTCTCCCTGTGCCTGTCTGGGTTTCCTCCGGGTACACTGGTTTCATCCCACACTCCAAAGACATGCTGGTAGGTTAATTGGCTCCTGTCTAAATTGACGCTAGTGTGTGTATGTATGATTGAGAGTTAGGGACTTTAGACTGTAGATGTGGGACAAGACTCAGGAGGGCAAGAAATTAGAATGGGCAGGCGCACACACACATGAAATTGACTCTCACGGTGACACTGGCATCAGTGTGCAGAAGCACATATCACTGACACGACACGTGTCATAGTGACAGTCTCTCTCCACGCTAGGTGGTCCCTTCATCCACTCCAGTCCAAACAGCACTGACAGTCCCGCTCCTGGCTTGCCTTGCTCCCATCACGTAGACCCGCACACGAGACTCCAGCAGCTCCTCTCGGCTTCCTTTGTACTATGACATCATACGACACACTCAGGCACTGCCGTCACCAGACCCTTTTCCAGCTACTGGCATTTACCGGCAGGAGAAAAGTGCCCATTTTTTACTAGCTGCCAGTAAAAATACAGATGGTTGGCAACACTGCAGCCCATTCATTTCAATGGGCTGCCCTACTCACGAGAAACATAGGGAACGGAGTCCTCAACCCTATTTTTGAAATTGCGCCGCACTGAATCACATAGCGAGGTTATGGCACCCCTGTGCCTCTGCTATAAAGTGCAGCTCGTTTCTCTGCAGGTGGGGAATGTGGACGATTTTGTGTGCATTTCCCAACCGCAGAGATGTGAACCTAGATGGTACAAAGGTATTGCACGTTATTATATTACAATGCTATACATCATTGAATTGTACTGACCCTTTCTGCCTGTGTAATCTTCCAGAAAACTGTACACTGAGTCTGTGATTGGTACCAGTGCTATGTAGATTAGTGAAGGAGCTGTGTACAGTAGATGACAGACGATTGTGGGCACACCACAGAACGACCATACGTCATCCTAATACATGGAGTGAAACAGCTTTTCTATCCCCCGTAATAATCACTACAGCTTACCACACTCCACCACGAGGCTCCTCCGTTCCGCCTACTCGGCCCCTGGCATTTTATAGGCTGGCGGCGGTGTGGCAGGAAATGCGCCATGACATCACTCACCTCATTGTGAATAGGTGCGCTGCACAGCCTCTACCAGCAGTCAGATCTGCCCCCTGGATCTCACCCCTACCCCCTGGCGAATACACAGGATCGTCTCAGGCATCTCCGGAACTGCACATGTGCAGAACTGGGCCAAGCTGGTCGCAGACATTTTTCACTGGCACTTTTCTCCTGCTATGGGTATTTACGGGCAGGGAGAAAAGTGCCCTGTTTTTACGGGCTGCTTCTACCTATATGGGCGGTTGGCAACACTATGCTGGATAGATGGGGAATGGATCCCCATCCTCTGTTTTTAGCAGACCGGATCGGATGCTGGCGGGTGGACACACGTCCACTGAAATTCGTCGCTCCATAGAGAGCAAAGAATGGTCTGATCAGGTCCTCCTGAAAAACTGACAGGCAGTCCGTTAGTGGGAAAGGGGCCTTATACTGTATATATTATAGCTGCATATTTAATTGCTTTTTATAAAACTCCATTTTGCTCTATAGACATAAATAATTGAGAAACATTCATATAGCTTTTTTTCCAGTGTTGTTTTTATTTATGTAAAGTTTGAAAGCAATCTATGTCAATCTAAGGCTCTTAGAGTGACAGGTGTAGCATACTGTGCAAAAAGTTAGTGAACTGCTAAAACACTGACAATTAATTACCTCTTACATGCTGAGCACAAATGGATAAATGTGTTCTACATCAACAAAAGTTTATAAGCATACCATTGGAAGGCCATTTTGTATCCACCACTGATTAGCACAGAAGTGGAGTATGCAATCAGAAGTTAAGGTCTTCATACACATCAACATGATCTATTTTTACAGAGACCCTCAGCTCATATTACCTTTTGACTAAATTCCTCTGTTTTTTAGAACATGACTTGTTCAATAACCAGAGGCTAATATATTTATTATTACCCAAAATCTTCTGAAAAACCTGAGATTACTGGCTCAGTTAGTTTGAGATTGACCAATATGACTTCCATCTAGGAGCTTTCCCCTAACTCAATTTAGGTGGCTTTAAAAAAAAAAAAAAAAAAGACTACCTTCTGCAGGAAGGAAAAAATGGCTCTCGTGCCAGTCCTGCGCAGACTGCAATCAAAACCTTTAATTATCACAGCTGGCCCCTTGTGGGGTTTTAAGAGAATATACCAGTTTAACATGATCTGATCGAACCATAGGTTACAGTTGACTTTTTGTCCTGGAACAGAGCACCATATTATGTACAAAAAAATATCATGAATTAATATCAAAATAAAGTGTTTTCTTTCACATAAATAGTTGAGGGTAGGGCTGGTGAAAATAGGGAGTTTGAGTCCTGATAGATCCACGTGGGTGTAAGGCTGCACCCTCATAGCTCCTGGGATTGAACAAAGTCCGGATTGTCATAGCAGTAAGTCTCAAGGGATGGAGAGTCCTTCAGGGGAAGAGGTTCTTTTGATTTTTCTTCCTCTTCTCTGTGCTGAGAGCACTTCTTACAACAGCATCCACACATGGTGAAGAAAAAATCGTCACAGGGTGCCAAAGAGTGTAGCCAAAGAGGTAGGAAATCCCAGTTCCTCAGGAAAGATGGTAAATATTTTGGCAACCTCTTCTGAAGAATATTGATGATTATAACTGCAACAATGACAACCAGAATTGGCCCTCCGACAGCGGCTAGCACAATCCATCCAGCCATAGACAGGCCAAAAACAGCCAGGGGTAGGATAAGGAAGCTCAAGAGGAGGTACAGAACTGCAAACCAGCGGTATTTTGCTGTAATATCTCCAAATTTTTTGGCTATGTGGATCGGTATACGAAGGTATGGGATAACATACCAGAGGAGAATGCCAGTGAGATTGAAGAAAAGGTGAATGAACGCCACCTAGAATAAATAAGAAGAGGGTTAAATAATTATTGAGATAATATGATAAAACTGCAGAATTCCTTTCATCGATGTTATCTGTCTTGTAGGCTAATATCTGATCAGTGTTCAGTACTTGAAGGTTTATTGGGGACATATCCATGTCATTATCTCCTGTGCTAAAGTTCACACAGGAGTCTTTGGAACTACAAATTGTAACATACTTTGTTTGGTAGCCAGAAAGTTGATAATAACATTGCAATTGAATAATTTCTTTGAGAATGACTACCAAAGAATTTTAGGTTTTGAATTGCTCATGGGATAATTAAAATGTGGGGAGTTAGGTCAATTAAGATTTAGGCTGCATTCACACCCAAGCGTTTTGATTCGCGGGCAGATTTGCCCATGATTCTGCCCGTGATTTCAAAGCAGCGAGGTGTGAGTACTCAATACTTAAAAAAAGATTAATATTTTTTGTTTTTTTTCCATAAGCTTAAGGTGGCAATAAAGGCAAAATCACTAATATACATAGTTACATAGTTGGTAAGGTTGAATAAAGACACCAGTCCATCCAGTTCAACCTCTGTGGGTGTGGATGTGTGTGTTTATGTCAATACCATTTTCCATACCCCTGTATAATGCGTTCTCCATGATGCCCATCTATGAGTTTTTTTTTTTAACTATCGACACTCCTGGCTGACAGCACTGATTGTAGAAGGGAGTTCCACAACCTAAGTCTCTGACAGTAAAGTACCCCCTATTCAGTTTAAGGTTAAACCTCCTCTCCTCCAATTCCACTAAGTGGCTGCCTGTCTTCTTAAAGTGGAGTTCCACCCAATTTTACAACTCTTCAGCATCCCTCACTTAACTGTGCACTGTAAACGAATTGGATATTTAAAAAAAAAAATTCTCAGCACCTAACTGTATATCTGCTGTATTCATTTTTCACTTCCTCCTCCCTGGCCGTGGCCCATCGCATCATTTCCTGTTTGCAATGCCTTCTGGGAAGGGGCGGCAACTTCCTCTGACACTGCCGTTGCTATGGAAACCTGACCTGAAACCTATTACACTGCTTGTGCTGCACTGAGCATGTGCGAGATCTGCAAGGATGAGATCCAGGAAGAAATACAGTCTGGCTTCAGATGCCCACACTTAAGATGGCCACTGCCTGCTGTAAGTTTATAAAATAACAAACTACTGCTATAAACTAACAAAACAGACCTTAGTTTACAGACTAACTTTACTAGAATACATTAAGCTTGTGAATTATAGGGGTATTTTTATTCAAAAAGTATAATTTCGGCCGGAACATCACTTTAAGCTCCCAGAAACTGAATAGCTTTTTTCTATGCTAGAATTACCATTGAGGTATTTGTATATTGCTATCATATCTCCTCTCAAGTATATAAAGTTTAATGCTTGTAGTCGTTCCTTGTAACTGAGGTCCTCCAGTCCTCTTATTAGTTTTGTTACCCTTCTCTGGACTCTCTCCAGTTCCAGCACATCCTTCCTGAGGACTGGTGACCAGAACTGGACGGCATACTCAAGATGCGTCCGCACCAGAGTTTTGTGGTAGAGTGGTAGAATTATAGTTTTATCTCTTAGTAAATTCCCTTTTTAATGCATGCTAATATTCTGCTTACTGCAGCTTGGAATTGCATGTCATTGCTGAGCCTGTGATCTACTAGGACCCCCAGATCTTTTTCCATTATGGAGTCCCCCAGGGGTTCTCCCCCTAGTGAGTAAGCTGCATTACTTTATATTTTACAGCATTAATACCTGCAGTATATGATGCAGTCATATGGTTAAGACAAACAATTTAAAGCGGGATTCCGGCCTTAAAAAAAAATTTAAAAGTCAGCAGCTACAAACACTGTAGCTGCTGACTTTAAAAAAGTACTTACCTGTCCTGGGTGCCCGCGATGTCGGCCGCCCGAGGCCGACCCGTCCCTCGGCTCTCGGGTCCCGGCACCGCCATCCTAGGTAAGGGAAACAGGCAGTGTAGCCTTGCGGCTTCACTGCCAGTTTCCTCCTGTGCACGTGCGAGCGGCGCAGCGCTCTGTGAATGGCCCCGTGATGTTCTTGGAACACACACAGTTACCAGAAGACAACGGGGCCGCTCACCGAGGAGCAGAACACGCCGCGAAAAAGGAAGAGGCAGATTAGGAAGACTACCTAGCAACAAGGGTTTAGGTAAGTTTAAACATTTTTTTTTCAAATGTTTTTTTAAATTTTTTTATAGGATTTTTGGTGATTTTTTTTTTTCAGGATGGCCCTCCACTTTAACACTCACAGTGGTGCTTACAATAGTCAGCTTTTATGCATGTAAAACCTTTATCCCAAAAAGAAAAGAAAAAGGTTTCTGTAATTGATTAAAAATTATTAGCTGAAGTTAGACTTTAATTTGTAGTCACTTATGTAAAGTCCATCTAAATCTATTAGTCTATTAGTCCTTCCAGCACTACACTCTCCAGACAATGCTGCTGACTGGTGACTCTAGTGCTCCTTCGTAGAGCCCCTCTATGATAGAAAGTGTGTTACTGTCTGGATTACCAGGTAAAATTAAAGAAAAAATAAAGAAAAAAAAGCTAATACAGCCACCACATTTAAGGATTGGTAAGCTGCAATTTATAACTTTTTTTTTGGTGGGGGGGTTAATACCTCTCTAACGTTGAATGTATTGTATAATCAACAAATGTCAGGCCATATTTTCTGAGATCCTTAACAGTACTGTGTAATCAAAAGTAGTACAGACTGCTTATAATGCGATGGATATATTATAAAGTAGTTCACTGTCTTATGCAAGGTGGATCAAAGACAATAAAGCTCAGTCTGCAGCTCATCTGACACAGAAGAACTAGTGGTTGGCTGTTTCAAATTATGATCATTTTTGGCCAGCAAAGAACCGAGTTGTGCATTGATATACATGTCTGGTATCGACCGGTTCAACAGAAACCGACATTTGGCCAGTGTGTACAATAGCCTGTCCGGCTTCTTCGAACAGGTATGCTGGAAAACAAGCAGCCGACCGGCATCCGATCAGTGCTTACAGCCAATGGTCCCCCTGTCAGAATACAATAGCTCAGCGGGGAGATCACTGTACTAATATCGCAAAGTTAATATAGCAAGCTCCTCCGTTTTTTTTTTTTTTGTTTAGCCCGCTGGGTTGAATAAAAAAAAGAAACTACCTGTGTATACCAGGCTTAAGAAAAAACTCACTCAGCCAGTGATAGCCAGCCAGCAAATCTCCAGGCGCCATGGACATTCAATCCCAGCATGGTCTGAGAGGTCTTTTCTTGACCATATAGTCTTACTGTCTGGAATGCCATGCTGGGACATGTTGTCCCACAACAGCTTGAGATTTTCTGGTTGTAGTGACCACTGAAATCTTTACTTTATCTGTAGAATTTAAAAAGATTTGTTTTTTGGAATTTAGTGACACTGTGGGGTTAATTTACTAAAGGCAAATAGACTGCACTTTTCAAGTGCATTCCCACTCTACAAAGTGCAGTTGCTCCAGAGCTTATTAAATGAGGTGAAGCTCTGCTGACTTCTATCATTCAATCATGTGAAAGTACAATGCTGTTTTTTTTTATTTGCCTTGCATGTGATTGGGTATTCTTTGCAAGAAGCTTTGTCTAATTTAATAAGCTCTGGAGCAACTGAACTTTTCAGAGTGCAACTGCACTTGCTAACTGCACAGTCTATTTTGCCTTTAGTAAACCAACCCCTATTATTGCATTATTTTTACCTTAAAATCATGTTTGATATGACTCTTCACCAGGGGCGTATCTGCCGCAAGGCAAACAAAGTGTTTGCCTTGGGTGGCATTGTTCAGGGGAGCGGCGTCACCCCCCAGTCGAATGACGCCTACAGTACCCAGAGCGATCTGTGATCGCTGTACCCTTTGGACACAGCTGGTCACAGATTGGGGTAAAGAGCAAGTCACAGCTGCTCTTAACCACATAATCAGCTGTGTCCAATCACAGCCGATCACGATCTATACACACTTGCCGGATATCAATGCCCATCAGTGCTGCCATTCGGTGCCTCCTCAACAGTACCCATCATTGGCGTCTATCAGTGGTCATCAGTGTTGCCAATGGATGCCTCCTCCTCAGTGTCCATCAGTGACGCCTATCAGTGCCCCTCAGTGCTGCCAATCGGTGCCTCCTCATCAGTGCCCATCAGTGCTGCCTATCAGTGCCCATCAGTGCCGCATAACTGTGCAGCTTTATTAGTGCCTCCTCATCAGTGCCCACCAGTGCCGCCTCATCCTCTGCTCTATTGACCACATATGTGGCACACTTCAAGTGAAATATCTCCTAAACAGCGCACGTTTAGGAGATATTTCCATTACCTATAGGTAAGCCTTATTCAAGGCTTACCTATAGTTAAAAGTCAGAAGGGAGGGTTTACAACCACTTTCAGAGGGGGTTATTTATTAAAGGCAAATCCACTCTGCACTAAAAGTGCACTTGAAAGTGCAGTCACTGTAGATCTGGGGGAAGATCTGAAATGAGGGGAAGCTCTGCTGATTTTATCATCCAATCATGTGCAAGCTAAAATGCTGTTTTTTATTTTCCTTGCATGTCCCCCTCAGACATAGAACGACTGCACTTCCAAGTGCACTTTCAGTGCACTTTCAAGTGCATTTGCAGTGCACTTGTAGTGCAAAGTGGATTTGCCTTTAGTAAATAACCCCCAAAGTGTTGATCTCTTGTGTCCCCCGCAGTCCTCATGAGTTCCCCCCTTTAAACTCCACCAATTACACTATACAGTAGTTATGTGGAAGACAGAAGAAGGAGAGCTGCAGGGAAACAAATATTCTGGCAGATTAATAGACTTGCCTTGTGAGAAAGAGCAGTTATATAAAATGTTGGCAGCCTTTTAAATTCGTGAAGGTAAGTGTGTAGCGCTAAATATTCGAAAAAGTGAAATGTGTGTAAATCACTAAATAATAAATAATAATTAATAATATGCACCCTACTGGGTGAAATAGTGAAACAATAAGTCCACAAGTGAGGCAAATACAATGGAAATGTCCATCATAAAAGGATGAAGAATATCACGGTGAAAATGTCATAAAGCCGTATGAACCATCCCATGGAAATTTCTTTCAAACAAATGGTATGACTTAAACACGCTTACCGGAACTGTTGGACCCGACTGTCAGCAACAACGGATCAATCAAGCATGGATAATCCCAATCAGCAGATGGATCGGGCTGTCACAGGAATCCTGAAGAATATGGGGTACACCTCGCTGATATCCCAATGGTGTTAACCACAGATGGAGCCAATGGACAGCTATAGGCCGATCAGATGTTGGTCTCCCAATTGTGTAGATGGATCGAATAAAAGCAATATGGGGAGTGGTGTACCGGGCCAGGTACACCACTCCCCATATTGCTTTTATTGAACTGTGATCACTTTTATTCATGTATGTCGGTTTTTATCAATTAAAACCTATTTTTTTTACCTGCACCATTGGAGCCCCTATTTTTTCTTTTTCTTTCCATGTTCTGTGGATTCACGTTTTTTTGGGTTCCTCTATTGGGTCCTTATTACCCCTCTCAGGGGTACGCTATACCAGAATCCATTTGCTGCTTTTGGATTTCTCGTGGATACACTTGGCTGTTCGATCCATCTACACGATTGGGACACCAACATCTTATAGGCCTATGGCTGTCCATTGGCTCCATCTGTGGTTAACACCATTGCAATATCAGCGAGGTGTACCCCATATTCTTCAGGATTCCTGTGACAGCCCAGTCCATCTGCCGATTGGGATTATCCATGCTTGATTGATCCGTTGTCGCTGACAGCCGGATCCAACAATTCCGGTAAGCATGTTTAAGTCATACCATTTGTTTGAAAGAAATTTCCATGGGATGGTTCATACGGCTTTATGACATCTTCATGTGATATTCTTCATCCTTTTATGATGGACATTTCCACTGTATTTGCCTCACTTGTGGACTTATTGTTTCACTATTTCACCCAGTGGGGTGCATATTATTAATTATTATTTATTATTTCGTGATTTACACACATTTCACTGTTTCGAATATTTAGCGCTACACACTTACCTTCACTACTTTTTTGAATTTTTGTCACATTCTTGTGTAGCTGCTCCTTTCTTTGTGTTTGATCCAGGGTAAGCGCAATAATTATTTTTATTCACAGCCTTTTAAATTCCTCAAAGCAAGCAAGGAATTACAAGACATCATACCTGCACTGATTCACTTAGGGAAGACGCAGGGCTGGCTAAGGCCGCTAACACAGCTGTAGTGGTGGTACCAATATTAGATCCAAGAAACAGAGGATAGGCTCGTTTCATGCTGATGACACCAACACCTGCAAAAATTAGACAATTATCATAAAACAATTCCTAGAGAGTTGTACCTATCAAAAGTAAGTTTAGCAACATAAAAATAATTAATATTTGCAGGTTGGGCCCTGAATGAGAAATATGTGTCTTCATTGTTTGGGCTGTGGTCCCTTTAATGGGGACAATTAAAGAGACAGTGTAGAGACTCAGGGATTTTCACCTGTACGGGGTGAAAGATTTCAAGGTAATCTGTTTAGAAAGCGGAAAGCTGATCTGCAATCTTCCTGGAGTTATTAAAGTGATTGTAAACAATCACTTTGTAAAACAACCCATTCAGTTTAAAATAGAAATGAAAGGCAAAACATTTGTGTATACATATAACACAATTATAAATTCATTTTTTTTTCCTTTCTTATAAGTGATCACATTCTCTCTGTTCTCAGCTACATAAGTGCTGGGGGAGGAGGAGGAGAAGCAGCAGCACACTGAGTTTCTCAGTGAATGGCTGTGCAGTGGGGGGGGGGGGGGGGGCAGGACAAGTCTGATCATTGGAGGAGAGCACACTGAGTTCCCAGCACAGCTAAGAACTGACGCTGTGTTTGCCTGCCTAGTGTGGTCATTTTTTAATAGGAAAGCAGAGGGACTGGAAGGAACTCCAGGGATTTCACAGAAAGGAAGTGATACAAAGAGAACCAGATATTTTTTCATACAAGTACAGGGTATAGTGGGCACATACTGTATCAGGAATATAAAATGTTGGGTTAACATATTCTGGTCCTGGAATTCAAAGGCTGAAAAGATCTTAAGTAGGAAAGAGCCTTCAGCCCTGACTACAGGTACTTTGGCCCTAAAGGGGTTAACCACCTGTGAGAAAGGGCTGAAAAGAAAGGAATCAGCCAGCAAGTTTCCTTGAGGTGTTGTGTGAAACAGGACTCAGTTGTGGGACTGTAAAGACATTTTCACTGGACCCCTGAAACAAGTGGGAACTTTACACCCTGTTGTGGGACAGGTTTCTTATGCTGGTGCAAATGTCTTGTATTCCGTTGTAGCATTGTACCGCATTGAGGTGCTACTATATATTATATTTGAACGCTGTATGATTTTATATTCTGGCCATGTTTTACATTGCAATATTTTATATCGTGGCAACTACATCATATTGCAAGATCATGGGTTCTATTATGCTTGTCAAATTTGTTTATTGATTTTGAAAATATAAACATTGGTACAATTAACAAAATGTTGATTACATTAAATGGTAGCATTAGTTGAATTTACATATCAGATCTTAGTATTTCTTGTAGTTACAAGCAATGAAAGACTTAAATAGGCTATATGTTTTAGAAAGACTAAGGTGTTACAATCAATTTTAACAATTATATAATCAAGAAATCAAGAGCAACAAAAACATGGGTTCTATTATATGTGAGCTTTGGTGTACTATGCAGTGGGAAATCTATGTTTTGTATTGTAGACTGCTGCATTGAGAGGGGCCTTTTTTTTTAAATAGCGTGTGAGCTAGGTCCTTTATTTCTCTATAGTATAGGTCTTTTTTTTTTTTTTTTTTTATTAACACATCTATAAGCACATATGTGTGTATGTATATGTGTGTGTGTGTGTGTATATATATATATATATATATATATATATATATATATATACATATACACACTGTATGTATACACTTTATGTAATAAAATAATTGCATTCACACAGAGATAACAAAAATGAAATCCAACAATGACATGACATGAAAATATGACATGAAAAAAAAAACTAATTTTAGCTTTAGATATACTGTAGGCCAGGTCTGAAATAGCATTAACATTGATAGTGTCAACCCCTAGTGGCTACAGTACAACATGATTGGTACTTTTGTTAGAAGCGGTTAAGCTGATACAGCAGAATTCTGTAAATTGCACTCCAGCATTTTAAAGGAATACTTGAACAAGTACAAATGCTCGGAAGGATAAATGTCTTTTAATGATAACCACTCACCCATCAGAGGTACGATAGCGGCAGTGAACACGGAACTACTCTGGACCACGAATGTCATTACAGCACCAATGAGGATTGCCAAATATCCAGTGAGCCAGCTGAATGGGAACGGGAAGTCTGTGTGCACATAATTCATAATTATATTTATGCCTAAATAAACACATGAACAGTATACTGCATTATAAAGTTTATTGGTATTTTAATAAGTTAATGTGATAGATTTAAGTGAGATTTTGAAGTAAATTATAACATTGTGTTTAACATTATTTAGAAAACTATTTGTGGCAATACTTGTACTAATTTCACCAGTTATGACGGCAGCTCCCAAATACATGGGTATTGCACCATGAATATGTATAACATTATTTATTGTGCAATGCTTTTTATTTGCCTGTGGATGTTTTTCTTTAGTTATGAAACAGATATTAGCAGCACAATAAAATAGTAACATCTTAAAGTGGAAGTAAAGTCCACTTTTCAACTTGTACCTACGGGTAAGCCTATAATAAGGCTTACCTGTAGGTACAGTGAATACTGTATCTAATAAAACCTGCACTGTTTAGGATACATTCAAATGGGATGCAGATGGCGGCCTCACCAGAGCATGCGCTCTGAAGGGAAGGCATACCCGTGCCGCCCACAAACCAGCAAGGAAGACCAGGTAAAGATGAAGTACTGGGGAGCTGTGACATTGCTGTGCTGGAAGGCTCAGTGTGCAGGTAAGTCTGTAATAATGTGCTAGTACGTGGTGACTTAAACCTGCAGGGGGGCTGATTTTTAAAAATTTTTTTGGCAGTTTACTACCGCTTTAATGACATCTAAGTGATACAAAGATATCGCACTTAGTCATAACAAATTATAAAATTTTGTATATTTTTCAAAACATATGCTAACCATTCAGATTTAATTTGCCTTCTTTTAGTACAGGCTAGAGACTGAAAGAAAGATTCTAATTGGCTGCTGTAGGAAGTGACGATATAGTACCTTATCTACAATTTATATCCACAAGCATATGTTTGTAGCAGAATATATGTAGATGTTCTGTGTTGAGTAAGCTTCTACTATCATCTGCAGCACCCCTGCCCACTTCTGAATTAGATAATAGTCTATTAACCACTTAAGCCCCGAAACAATTTGCTGGCCAAAGACCAGGGCACTTTTTGCGATTCGGCACTGCATTGCTTTAACTGACAATTGCGCGGTCGTGCGACGTGGCTCCCAAACAAAATTGACATCCTTTTTTCCCACAAATAGAGCTTTCTTTTGGTGGTATTTTATCACCTCTGCGCTTTTTATTATTTGCGCTATAAACAAAAATAGAGCGACAATTTTGAAAAAAATGCATTATTTTTTACTTTTTGCTATAATAAATATCCCCAGAGAATATATAAAAAAAACTTTTTTTTCCCTCAGTTTAGGTCAATACGTATTCTTCTACATATTTTTGGTAAAAAAAATCGCAATAAGCATTTATTGATTGGTGTGCGCAAAAGTTATAGCGTCTACAAAATAGGGGATAGTTTTATGGCATTTTTATTAATAACTTTTTTTTAATAGTAATGGCGGCGATCTGCGATGACTGCGACATTATGGCGGCACATCGAACAATGTTGACACATTTTTGGGACCATTGTCATTTTTACAGCGATCAGTGCTATAAAATTGCACTGATTACTGTAAAAATGACACTGGCAGTGAAGGGGTTAACCACTAGGGGGCTAGGAAGGGGTTAAGTGTGTCCTAGGGAGTGATTCTAACTGTGGGGGGGAGGGGCTGTGTGTGACACATCACTGATCATAGCTCCCGATCACAGGGAGCTATGATAAGTGACAGTGTCACTAGGCAGAATGGGCAGATGCTTGTTTACATTAGCATCTCCCCGTTCTTCCTCTCCGTGAGACAATCGCGGGTATCCCCGCGGACATTGAATCTGCGGGGATACCCGCGGTCCTACTCACGGAGCTCGTGGCGGGATGTCACGGTGGCAAATTCAAAGGGACATACAGGTACTCCCATTTGCGCAGCCGTGTCATTCTGCCGATGTATATGTACATGCGGTGGTCGACAAGCAGTTAAGGCCTGATTCACACCTATGCAGGTTGCAGTTTGCATATTGCAGTTGCATTTTGCATTTTTCAATACACGCTTTTGATCCGTTGATGTCTATAGAACCAAAAAACAGAAAAAAGTCCCTGGCCCTTTCCATAAAATGCATAGATGTGAACATGACCCATAGGAAACCATGTTAACCACTTAAGGACCGGACCATTATGCTGCTTAAGGACCAGAGGACTTTTTCCAATTTGGCACTGCGTCGCTTTAAATGCTAATTGCGCGGTCATGCAATGCTGTACCCAAACGAATTTGGCGTCCTTTTCTTCCCACAAATAGAGCTTTCTTTTGATTGTATTTGATCACCTCTGCCATTTTTATTTTTTGTGCTATAAACGGAAAAAGACCGAAAATTTTGAAAAAAAATGATATTTTCTACTGTTTGTTATAAAAAAAAAACAATAAACTCAATTTTAGTCATACATTTAGGCCAAAATGTATTCGGCCACATGTCTTTGGTAAAAAAGAAATGTCAATAAGCGTATATTTATTGGTTTGTGCAAAAGTTATAGCGTCTACAAACTAGGGTACATTTTCAGGAATTTACACAGCTTTTAGTTTAGACTGCCTATGTCATTTCTTGAGGTGCTAAAATGGCAGGGCAGTACAACCCCCCCCCCCAAATGACCCCATTTTGGAAAGTAGACACCCCAAGGAAATTGCTGAGAGGCATGTTGAACCCATTGAATAATTATTTTTTTTGTCCCAAGTGATTGAATAATGACAAAAAAAAAAAATATTTACAAAAAGTTGTCACTAAATGATATATTGCTCACACAGGCCATGGGCCTATGTGGAATTGCACCCCAAAATACATTCAGCTGCTTCTCCTAAGTACAGGGATACCACATGTGTGGGACTTTTTGGGAGCCTAGCCGCGTACGGGGCCCCGAAAACCAATCACCGCCTTCAGGATTTCTAAGGGCGTAAATTTTTGATTTCACTCCTCACTACCTATCACAGTTTTGAAGGCCATAAAATGCCCAGATGGCACAAAACCCCCCCAAATGACCCCATTTTGGAAAGTAGACACCCCAAGCTATTTGCTGAGAGGCATGTTGAGTCCATGGAATATTTTAAATTTTGACACAAGTTGCGGGAAAGTGACACATTTTTTTTTTTTTTGCACAAAGTTGTCACTAAATGATATATTGCTCACACAGGCCATGGGCATATGTGGAATTGCACCCCAAAATACATTTAGCTGCTTCTCCTGAGTATGGGGATACCACATGTGTGGGACTTTTTGGGAGCCTAGCTGCGTACGGGGCCCCCGAAATCCAATCACCGCCTTCAGGATTTCTAAGGGTGTAAATTTTTGATTTCACTCTTCACTGCCTATCACAGTTTCGGAGGCCATGGAATGCCCAGGTGGCACAACCCCCCCCATTTTGCAGTATTTTGCAGCTCTCATTTGTTTTTGAAAATGAAGAAAGACAAGAAAAAACATTTTTTTTTTCTTTTTTCAATTTTCAAAACTTTGTGACAAAAAGTGAGGTCTGCAAAATACTCACTATACCTCTCAGCAAATAGCTTGGGGTGTCTACTTTCCAAAATGGGGTCTTTTGGGGGGGTTTTGTGCCACCTGGGCATTCCATGGCCTCCGAAACTGTGATAGGCAGTGAAGAGTGAAATCAAAAATTTACGCCCTTAGAAAGCCTGAAGGCGGTGCTTGGTTTTCGGGGTCCCGTACACGGCTAGGCTTCCAAAAAGTCTCACACATGTGGTATCCCCGTACTCAGGAGAAGCAACAGAATGTATTTTGGGGTGTAATTTCACATATTCCCATGGCATGTTTGAGCAATATATCATTTAGTGACAACTTTGTGCAAAAAAAAAAAAAATTTGTCTCTTTCCCGCAACTTGTGTCACAATATAAAATATTCCATGGACTCGACATGACTCTCAGCAAATAGCTTGGGATGTCTACTTTCCAAAATGGGGTTATTTGGGGGGGTTTTAAACTGTCCTGGCATTTTATGCACAACATTTAGAAGCTTATGTCACACATCACCCACTCTTCTAACCACTTGAAGACAAAGCCCTTTCTGACACTTTTTGTTTACATGAAAATGTTTTTTTCTTTTGCAAGAAAATTACTTTGAACCCCCAAACATTATATGTTTTTTAAAGCAAATGCCCTACAGATTAAAATGGTGGGTGTTTTATTTTTTTTTTTCACATAGTATTTGCCCAGCGATTATTCAAACGCATTTTTTTGGGAAAAAACACACTTTTTTAAATTTGAATGCACTAAAACACACTACATTGCCCAAATGTTTGATGAAATAAAAAAGATGATCTTAGGCCGAGTACAAGGATACCAAACATGACATGCTTTAAAATTGCGCACAAACGTGCAGTGGTGACAAACAAAATACATTTTTAAAAGCCTTTAAAAGCCTTTACAGGTTACCACTTTAGATTTACAGAGGAGGTCTATTGCTAAAATTACTGCCCTCGATCTGACGTTCACGGTGACACCTCACATGCATGGTGCAATTGCTGTTTACATTTGACGCCAGACCGATGCTTGCGTTCGCCTTTGCGCGAGAGCAGGGGGGGACAGGGGTGCTTTTTTTTTTTTTTTCTTTATTATTTTTTTGCTTTTTTATCTTATTTTTAAACTGTTCCTTTCATTTTTTTTTTTTAATCATTTTTTTTGTTATCTCAGGGAATGTAAATATCCCCTATGATAGCAATAGGTAGTGACAGGTACTCTTTTTTGAAAAAATTGGGGTCTATTAGACCCTAGATCTCTCCTCTGCCCTCAAAGCATCTGACCACACCAAGATCGGTGCGATAAAATGCTTTCCCAATTTCCCAATGGCGCTGTTTACATCCGGCGAAATCTAAGTCATGAAATGCTCGTAGCTTCCGGTTTCTTAGGCCATAGAGATGTCTGTAGCCACTCTGGTCTCTGATCAGCTCTATGGTCAGCTGGCTGAATCACCGGCTGCATTCTCAGGTTCCCTGTTGAGACAGGAGAGCCAGAGAAAAACACGGAAGACGGTGGGGGGGGGGCATTCCCTCCCACTGCTTGTAAATGCAGTCTAGAGGCTAATTAGCCGCTAGGATTGCTTTTACATGAAAGCCGACCGCTGGCTGAAAAGAATGATACCAAGATGATGCCTAAACCTGCAGGCATCATTCTGGTATAACCACTCAAAGTCATGAATGGCGTACCTGAAGACAAAAAAATGGTTAACAATAAAACACAGTAAACGGTAAAGTATAAAAAATTGCATACCTGAAAAGCAAACATGATAAAACATAACAACAATAAAACATTGCAGAATAGAATACAGTAAAAAAGAGCAGAACAATAGAGAGAGAATAGAGAGAGAGAGAACAATAAAACGACAACTATTTTTTTTTATTTTATATATATATATTTTTTTTTTACACTTTTTTTTGTAACTAACTTTTATAGCTGTAACCGGTTCCAGGTTTGGGTCTCTCAAAATGCGATGGCATCTTGGGAGACCCTGTGAAAGTGTACCTAGTCTGTGCAATGCTGTACCCTACGCTAATACTCAACTAGTGAATGGTAGCGTTCAAAACATTCACCAATGCAAAGACCAGGATTGTCAGGACAGGGACAATAATAGTGGGTGTCACGCCTATATCCGCGCTTGCTGCAGACACAACATCTTTTTTGGGGGGGGTTCGTTGGATAGGGGTACTCGGGAGGACATAAAGAAAATGACTCTCATGCAGCCGACTGCATTTGGTTGGGGATGTGAATGGGGGAAGTACGGGCGCTGCAGAAGTGGTGGGTTCCCAATTAGGATTGGCGAATGCAGCAGGAAGGGCACTATGGGAACGACGGGCCTGTGTTTGTCTTCTTCTTGGTGGCAGCGGGACACTACTTGTGCTTGCCACCTCACCAGCTTGAACTGCACTTATGGGACTCGCCACGTCACCAAGTGTTACTGCAGTGCTGGTTTGACTACGACCGGGGTGTACTAGGCCACTGGTGCTTGCCAGTTCACCAAAACGCTACCAAAAAAACTGTTAGCGATCGCAGGGATCAGGCCTGACTCTGCAAACGCTGCAGTTATGCGTTTAGTGTTTTGTAAGTGACAGTGATCGATCGATACTGCACTTGGGTGGGCTGGGCGGAGGGGCAAAACGCAGGTGCTAGCAGGTATCTGGGCTGATCCTGCTAACACTGCATTTTTGGGAACCCTAAACTGCTGGGGACGCTAGTATAGATCTGATCGGATCAGATATTGATCCTTTCAGATACTATACCACTAAGGGAGGTGTACGCTGCGTGCGTGGGTGTTAGCGGTACTGGCGCTAACCTGACGCTGCTTGGGGCTGGTGCTTACCAGTTCACCAAAATGCTACTAAAAAAACTGTTAGCGATCGCAGGGATCAGGCCTGACTCTGCGAACGCTGCCGTTATGCGTTTAGTGTCTTGTAAGTGACAGTGATCGATCGATACTGCACTTGAGTGGGCTGGGCTGGGCGGAGGGGCAAAACGCAGGCGCTAGCAGGTATCTGGGCTGATCCCGCTAACACTGCGTTTTTGGGAACCCTAAACTGCTGGGGACACTAGTATAGATCTGATCGGGTCAGATATTGATCCGTTCAGATACTATACCACTAAGGGAGGCGTATGCTGCGTGCGTGGGTGTTAGCGGTACTGGCGCTAATCTGACGCTGCCTGGGGCGACGCATATCACCGCTGGGCGATCAGGGGGCTAAACCTTTATTCGGTAATAAACGACGGGTGCCCTGACACTATAAAAAATAAACGAACTAACCAGCGTCACCCGTAACAGTTATACGGTGATCAGTGGTGAAAGGGTTAACTAGGGGGCAATCAAGGGGTTAAAACATTTAAAAGATAGTATATGGGGGTCCCTGTCGCTATAAAACGCTGACGGCGAACCTAAATATTTACCTCCCTAACTAGCGTCACCAGTGACACTAATACAGCGATCAGAAAAATGATCGCTTAGCGACACTGGTGACAGGGGGTGATCAAGGGGTTAAAACTTTATTAGGGGGGGTTAGGGGGGTACCCTAGACCTACAGGGGGCTAAGACTAACTGCCCTAACACAGTAACTGTCACAAACTGACACCATGCAGTAATCAGAAAAAAACAAAACAAGAAAAAAAACAAACCTGCTTGGTGTCAGTGTGACGGGGGGGGGGGGGGTGATCGGGGGGGGGGTGATCGGGGGGGTAAAGGGGGGTGTTATGTGTGCCTGGCATGTTCTACTGTGATGTGTGTGTGTTGTGCACTCACATTTCAGTCTTCTCTCCTCGGCGCCGGAACGGAAACTACCGAGCCGAGGAGAAATGACATCACATCCTCTGCCTCTGTGTACTACACAGAGGCAGGGGAAGCATCTCATTGGCTGGGAGCGATCGTGAGGGGGGGGGCCACGATCGGATGGCCTCCCCCTCATCTCTGATCGCTGCCAGACCAAAGGTGACCGCCTCAGGCACTGGGGGGGGGGTCCGACAGGACCCCCCGCCCGCGGGAAGGCAATCACGTACCAGGTACGTGATTTTGCCTGCCCGTGCCATTCTGCTGACGTATATCAGCGTGAGGTGGTCGTTAAGTGGTTAAATGGACTGTAGTGTGTTTCTGCAAAACTGAAAATGCACTAAAAAATGCATAGGTGTGAACCAGGCCTTACACTTAAATTTTGAAAATGCTCATGTTTTTTGTGATTTGTCATTTGTATTCACTTTAATGTGTTTTGAAATAATTTTGTTCTATATTCTAATAATAATAAATCTTTACAGACAACAAAAATGAATATCTACCCCTGTCTGGAGTCTCCTGGTATAAAGGGCCCATTCACACCTTTTTTCTCTGATGCATTGCTTGCGATAATGCATAGTATATTGCGTTATGCATTCAGGTAGCTCATTCATTTTGCCAATGTACAAGAAAAAAAATTCACTCGCCATTGTGTTGCTTTAGTGCTTGGGGTGCCATTTGGAAATAAATGAAACCACATTGCATTAGTACTTGTAGGCAAAACTTTTTTTTTGTTTTGGATAGAGTGGAGATGGATTAGAGCTTCGGTCAGGCTTACACTGCTGTCTGTGCCCCTGTCACAGAGGTTTACCCTGTCTGTTTGTCATATTCACAATTATCACTGAAAATGAGATTGAAAGAAAATCCCAAATTTGGGGTTGTCATTAGGAGAGGAATAGAGGGAAAATTCTAGGGGGACATCAGCTCTTGATTCTATCACTTTGGATAGACTTCTCACTTCCTGTTTTGGCTATGGGATAGGAAATGAAGGGAAATCTCTCCAATGGGAAACAGATGGCAAAAAAAATAAAAATGACAGGAGTTGTAATCCTTGAAAAGAAAAAAAAAATAGCTTTTCATTCCACTTGAAACTGAACTCCGAAGGAAGTAGTCGCATTGTTTGGCTTGAATATCCTTTTGAAATGTCGCAGAGAATATCAGATCTGGTTTGCAGGGTGTATGGGTGTATGTACCATGGGGGCACTCTAGGTGCCTTATGACCTACCACCACATTAATAAATTTCTCTTTGTTTGCCTCTTCTGACCACCTCTGGCTGTTGCTGGCTAAATTCAGTAACAGCACTGTAGGATGTAGAGAATGTTGAGAGGAGTCAGAAGTCTCCTTGGAAAACATTAAGCAATATTTCATTCTATTGGTTTGGTGGCCTGAATAGTTGATTATTACATTTACATAAAAATCTGCCTCCAATAGCACATTCTAGTAATAGTTTTTAACTCTATTAATCACATGACACAATAGACGGAGCTTGTAGAAAAGGATAACATCAATTAGGTGACAACATGATGTCTACATATGGTGTAGACATCATGTAGGCCCCACTGGTGTCAATGAAGGCTTAGTCTGCAGCAAAGGAAAGTGCCTAGTGTTAATTATTTAAGCATAGTTGTGATTCAATTTTTTTCACCTGCATTAATTATCTTCTTGATGACTTGTGCAATCTGACCCTTCAGGACAGAGTTAAGAATTTTAACGATGAGGATGAGGCATGTGCAAAGCACCAACAATGATGCGGTCAGGAGGATGAAACCCACTGCTATATCCGGGAGATTGATGTGTGAAAAAATATGAATGCCTGGTTGAGGAAAAAGAGATTAGTCATAGATATACACCAAGGTAGCACTAACATGCTATACTGTGTGCCCCGTGCAGACCCTATTCACTGTATTGATGACCATGGAGCACAAAGCCTAAAATTTCTAGGTTATTTGTGCAGAGCAGTCTGTAAACTTCTGGATATTCCTTCACACTACAAAACATTTGCACTATTTCAAAGTAATATTTACAATTTCATAGAAAGGTGCCTCTAATGGTTAAAAACATTTAGCTTTTTTAGTGAAATAAGACCCCCTTAAAGACCTCATTCCAGTTGATAACTAAGCTGTACTCTCATGTATATAGGGTTATCTTACAAAATGGCTTTCTTGTTGTTCATTGTTCACTTCAAGGGAAGACAATATTGAGGTAAGCTGTTAAAACATTGTCTGGAATTGCCTCATAAACTTTACCTTCTATTTAAAATAAATAGCCAGATTCCATCTGTTAGTGATATCATGATGATGATACATGTAATTCATCACAGAAAGTCTTGCACAGTATAGTTAGGCTCCATGTACATACACGCTTAGCAGCTCCTGTATGCTCAGGCATAAAATCTTGGGGGGTTTTTATGCGCTGGGGTCGCCACACGTGCTGTGTACAGTCGCCAGTACAAGTGAATGGCTGTACGCAGCCATGGTCAGGTAAGCACCAATGGCTTCTGCACCAACCTGCGTTTATCTACGGATGCGTGTACGGCACTTCCCCACAAAAAAGTGGTGTGGTTTTGTACAGCCATTCACTTGTATTGGCGCCTGTTTGTGGCATGTGCAGTTCCTTGGGTGTGAGTAAACACTAGGGATTTTATGCTTCAGCACACAGGAGCTACAAAGCGTTCATGTGCATAATGACTTACTCTTTACTGTCTATATAAGCTTTGGGGCATTTTCTAGCAACCAGAAGGCTCTGATCTCACACTTACATCTTTCTATGTTTTCTTCTACTGTGGTGTTAATTTCTACGAAAGTTCCAGATACGTTGGTGATGCAGGAAACTGTGCTGCAGTCAGTCAGGTTATTAACTGGGAAGTACTCGGTCACCTTGAAAAATTGAATCAAAGAAAAGAATTTCTTAAAGTGTTTTTTTTTTTCCCCAGGTCTACACAAACATACATTCCAACAATGCCATTAAAGTGGTTATAAACCTCAGACCTGAAATATGAACAAAGCATATCCCTCTATAGTGTCTCAACCTAGAGCACTAAGTGTCATTTCTGTCTGCTGCCTCATTCCTCATTCTTACCTGCATGAGTATCTTCTGACAAGTTTTCCTGACACCAAGAGAAAAATGGTGACAGGGCAAGGAGCTCCAGCTGATTCACAGACTCAGCTCTGTTCCTGTGTGCTTTGTGGAGGGAGACGTTTCTCTTCCCCCCCAATCAGCCCTCAGAGCTCTCCTCACTGAACTCTGAAGAGTGTGACCTCAACACTCCTCCTCCTTTTTTCTGACAGCTCAGACTTTGAATGGATGTAGAGAAGAGAAGACTGGAGATAAACAGGTACAACTTACGTAAGAGGATTTGGTTAATCTCTGTGTACCACCTGAGGCCACCCACTTCAGTAGGTATATATAAGGGTTTACAATTAGTTTAAAGATTAATATGTGTGCAAAATCTAATAAACCTGCTTAGTCATCCTCTGCAATATTTGATACAATATCGCCATAATGTGGACAGTGAACAGTTTAATTTAAAATAGAGGGCAGCTTTGCCTTTCAATGAAAAAAATCACTGGAATTGGACACTTACATTTTTCTTTTCTATCTCACACCATCTCTTGATCAGACTTTTATTTGCACTTTCAGGATCACCAATAGCGTTTCCAGTGATTACAGAGCTGTCCAACTACAGGGCATTAATAAGAATGTTAAATTCAGATAGTGTGGTTCATATATGCTCACACAGCAGAGATAGATAGATAGATAGATAGATAGATAGATAGATAGATAGTCTGTCTCTCACCTTGATAATGAGATCGGTGAAGGGCCGGGTGATGACTTTCAGGATATCTGGGGCTTGGCCTCCAGCATGGATGTTGAAGCTTTTGATGATAGCTTCGGACAGGTATAAGAGGTAGCCTGTTCCCAGCTCAATAGGAAGTAGTACAATCACTGTCAACCAGTTAAACATTCCATGCACAGCTGAACCACCAAAGGCCCTACAACCAATTAATTCAAATTTTTACACAGATGCTACTCCAGTTATCCAACATTCTAACATTTTATACATCCAGCTTTGTACCTAAAAAGAGGAAAATGTCTATTAGCTCCCTATAACTTTGTGTATCACAGTGTAGTTGTGAAATCCCATCTTTAGCATCTTGTTAGGTTGTGCTCCATCAGGTGAAAATATTATCTACTGTGTTGATCTGCAAGTCTTGAACATAGTTGAACCAGCCACAAAGATTTATTTAGTGTATCTGGAAAATGGAATTAATTTTACCTTCGAAACTCATTGCGATCTCCTGACTGTGCCAAGGACACTAATGTGCTGGTCACTGAGGTTCCGACGTTCACTCCCATAACGATGGGTATAGATGCCTTCACATTTAGTACTACAGGAGAGAAGAAGACATGAATTTTGCACATAGAAGCAATATACCATGAAAATTGTGAAACCAAACAATCCCATCTGTGATGAAAAAATATGGGAGTTGCCACTGCAAAATGTTACCTATCCTTACTTTATTACCTATGACCATCGATCTTGTACTATGGCTTATTGACCTAATAAAAATGACTACTGACCCTAAAAGCAAGCTAAAAATGGTAGCGTCAGTGTTTTATGTCTATCAAGTTCCCTGTAAACTTTCTAAAGACAGAGGATGGCCTTCAGATTTGTATTCATGATCTCACCATGCAGGATCTTTTTTTGACAAGCTTTTCTTCTTTGAGAGCAGTTATATGTGAATATCTTCTCGTATCTAGGACATCCTTAGCTTTCTTTGAAGTTCATCATCTAATGTTAAGGGTACCATCCCTAAAAATATTCTTTAGTATTTTATGGACTTGAATGGCAAACTTTTATTTCTCTCCCTAACCTCTAGTCAAATTTCCTATTTCGGCTGGAGGACAACCTTGTTCTTATATTCCAATGGAGGATCCTCTAGAAGGCTGATAATACAGAAAACCTTCAAGTTACTTAGTCTCTAGTGGAGTCTTCAGATTTACATATGTACAATTTAGTAGTGCAGGAGGTCTGTGTCTTCACTGCATTTTCTGTTCCCAAAAACACCACTATAAGTGAAAAACCCCCCAAAATGTCCCCAATCTGGGGAAATCACATCTTTGACAGTTATCATCTGAACATTTATCAAAATGGGAAAATGTGTGACTCCCTCTTACTTTTTCTCCCTGTAACAACATTTTGCAGTACAAACAGTGTCTAAAACTGGAAAAAAAAAGTTTTGAGGCTTGAGTTATACTTTAAGTTGGAATAGTGGTAAAGATACTGACACTTAACATATTGTTTTGCAGATCTTACAATAGGTAAATTCAAAACACTTATAAATGATATAGCTGCTTCTTGTTCTAGTCCTTTTTTGCCTCAGTATGTAATCTGTATAAATACTTACTTCCAGAGGACACCATGCTGACAATAATGGAAGATGAAGTACTTGAGCTTTGCACCAGAACCGTAACCAGGACACCAATAACCAGACCAGCAATTGGATTTGCTAGAATGTCATTGTCACTGAAAATATCACCGGTGAGTTTACCTGCAAAAAAGCATAAAGTGGATGAAAACTCAATATTTAGAGGTTGAAGCACTCTGTTGATATAGATGATGATGATGCAAGACTGAACTGGCAGCTCATCCCTAGATAGGATATAGTGCACATTAAACGATTCACAGGACCATAGGATGCGAGTGTTAAAATGGAACAAAGCGAATGGAGTTGCTTTTTGAAATATTCAGTGACGTAATATCACTAGCACCTCAACATATTGTATACATTTCAACTTTTTTAAAAAATGGCACTAGTTCTCTCACTTTACTATTTTTTTAGTTCATATGCTTTAGAAAATGTCTGAATACACAGTACAGTCCCCGTATCACAGTAAAAAACCCATTGCAAAAAAAGCTGAATCACTTTGCAGCTTTTTGTAACCCTTAAGACTAGACTTTTTATTTTGCACAGTTTACTTACTTCCAACTAGCTGGAAAGCTGAACTCAGAACATCCAAAGAGCAGATGAACAAATACAGGAACCCTAGGAGTAGGAAACTTTTGACCAGCCCCATCATAACTCTTTTCACTCTCTCTTTATTGTTCATATCTGCAGAGAAGATAAAACATATATTATATCACTAATTTAGTATTTTAAGTATTTCTAAAGTCCAATTTTTTTTTGGCTTGAGCAGGAAAGGGGTAGAACCCCTCTCAGGGCTTTAATAGAAGATCCTCAATTTGGAGAGATCTCCTTTCAATTTCTGTTGTGTTTCTGGGACAGGAGGTGATGGGAAATCTCCCCAAATTAAATACACAAAAAAACACATGCACAAACACTTGACAAGTGTTTTATTAATGTCCTTCTCTATCCAAAACTAAGAAAAGGTTTTGGATTTAGATAGTGTATACCCAATGTTAACTAGGCCAAATAAACTTTAGATAACCTCATTCAGAACCCACCTTTCCAGGAGGGACCAGATGGTTGAAGTTCAGGCAAGGCCCAGGGATCAATATCTTCATTTCGCTCTTCATGGGGCAGATCCATAGACTTTGTATATGAGGAATCTATAGAAAAACATCATAATGCTGCAAGATTACATTCTCCAACATTTAGAAGTATTGGGGCTTGCTGTTCAAAATAACGGAATGAAAATGGTTGCATCCAGATTTTCTCTTTATTTAGAACACTAATTCTAGTATCTGGCACTGGATCTATGCTAGCACTGTTGGGCAGAGTGATCTACTGCCCAATAGTGTCTATATAGTTTTGGCTGTGACCTCACTAATAGGTGGCTGAGTGATGCAGCAAAGCTGGTCCTGGAACATATGTTAAGGTAATTAATCACAGATAATAGCACTTAGGCAGGATTAGTCCCCCTTGACCACCATCGATAAGGGGGTCAGGGGGAGGAATAGTTATTCACTGACACAGGGCATGTTTCCTTCCCCCTATGCCAAAGCTTCTTTTCCTCCCACTGACTTCTTAGGCTGGAGCAGTCTTTCTCCCTCTAACTCTACTCACACCAACACTCATTTTATCTTTGCATTGACTATCAATTATTATTATTATTATATTATTATGCAGAATTTATATAGCGCCAACAGTTTGTGTAGTGCTTTACAATGTAGAGGGGGGACAGTACAATTACAATACTAGTTCAATACAGAAGGGACAGCACTCCACAAGCTATGTTGTACATGACATACTCCTAACAGCTACAGTCTATATGCTATGTTGTGCATTACACACTCTTGACCTTTGTACTGTGTATTCTATGTTATATACTGCATAGTCTTAGTTTGTATGTCTATATCTATTTTCTGTGGGCTGAAAAACACATGTAATCGAATATGTTAATTAAAATAATAATATTAATCCTTTGTCTTGAGTTGTTTTTGTGCCTGTGAGATGCTCACTTGGAAAAATACCAAAGGACATCTTGGGGGCCAACAACACATTTTGGACATGTATAGGGCAGTGAGCAAAAGGCCTGCAAGGGCCTTGGGTTGACATTTTAAAGATGACGATCTCTGGATCAGGAGCACAGAAGTAAGTGTCATATTCCAACACATGATCTTGAGATTTAGATTTCTTGCCCTAATCTTTAAACAGGACCTATGGCTGAGAGTATATAAACGTTAGTGATTTAGTATTGTTCAGCCTTACCTGTTGGAGTCTCATCTAATGGAACCTTAACCGCCGTGTCATCGATGCCCAGTTTAATGTCAGAGAGGGGTACCTGTGGGTTATTGCTGGTGAATGGCATGTTGGAGGCAATGCTCTCAGATGTTCTCTTGTTGTTCTAGTGGGAAGATAAAAATGATCTATTAATATGAAAATATCTTATGTATTAAAACACATAGCTCCCAACTGTCCCGGATTTTGAGGAACTGTCCCTCATTCGGGAACAAAGGGCCTCTGTCCCTCTTTCCTCCTCATTTGTCCCTAATTTTGGTCTGATTTATATAACTGTATATAAAATGCACTACTTACAGTATCTATCAAAAAGTGTTTAATGCCCCGTACACACGATCGGACATTGATCGGACATTCCGACAACAAAATCCATGTTTTTTTTCCGACGGATGTTGGCTCAAACTTGTCTTGCATACACACAGTCACACAAAGTTGTCGGAAAATCTGATCGTTCTAAACGTGGTGACGTAAAACACGTACGTCGGGACTATAAACAGGGTAGTAGCCAATAGCTTTTGTCTCTTAATTTATTCTGAGCATGTGTGGCACTTTGTGCGTCGGATTTGTGTACACACGATTGGAATTTCCGACAATGGATTTTGTTGTCGGAAAATTTTATAGCAAGCTCTCAAACTTTGTGTGTCAGAAATTCCGATGGAAAATGTGTGATGGAGCCCACACACGGTCGGAATTTCCGACAACAAGGTCCTATCACACATTTTCCGTCGGAAAATCCAACCGTGTGTACAGGGCATTACAGTGCTAAACCCTTCATCCAATTTCTAAATTGCTGCATTTGTAAATTCCAAAAGCCAGTATAAAGGAATAGTAGTGGTAAAAGATTGTAGGCTCCTTGAGGGCAGGAACTGATGTGAATATACAATATATGTGTAAAGGGCTGTGTAAATTGATGGCGCTATATAAGAACCTGAAATAAATAAATAAATAAGCACTTGCGTTCAAGCAATCATTTTTTGTACAATTCTTCTTTAAAGCAGGCAGCGGGTGTGTCCTATGCCTACATACTTTGGCTAATAGGTGTACCTCAATCCCATTTCAAAAAGTTGGGAGGTATGTAAACAGCTGAAGAAGTCCATAATCCAATATGTAAAAAAAAAGTCAGTGATATATTATGGCATATGATTGAATTGTTACAAGAAGTTTCCTTTATTAAAGAAATATAGACAGTAGGATTTTGGCTAATGAAAGGTCATTTATAGAGTATAGAGTTTATGGGTTAAAGTGGAACTTCAGGAATTATTTGTATTGCAAACATACATTGGTCCAGTTGGGTACAACATAAGTACACATTACTTATAGAGCTGATGGACAGCTGGGGAAGCCGGAAATCACTGTAGTAGTTGGTGAGCCAATCCTTTGGGTCCTTCTCAGATTATGGGTGGCTTCCCTACTTAAAACTGACCACAGGGGGTCACTCATTTGGCACCACCACCATTCCTATAGAACTTCTTTTTTTCTCCTAATGGTTTTTATATAGACATTCACTAATTGGATGAGGATGGGAGCAGTGATGTTATGACCTCCATCTTTTACAATTGAAGAATGCCCTGTATACATTGAAAAAAAACAAGTTGTTCAATGAATAGCGGCAGGGCCGAACAAGTGACCCCGCCCCCATAGTCAATGTGCAATGGGGCAGCCGCACACTCAAACATATCATATGTGTTAAAAAGGTGAGCTGCACTGAGCGGGAATCATACATATAAAGTATAGTATGACAAATCAGAAAAAAAATCTGAATTATAACTGTGTCATACTGAAGACTCTGTATGGGAATGGACTGCATTGCTCAGAAAGAAACTACATCTTAAATGACCCTTTAATACTAATTTACTAAGTGAAACATGTCATACTGTATATACAGTATCTCACATTATTGTAAATATTTTATAATATCTTTTCAAGTGGCAACACTGAAGAAATGACACTTTGCTACAATGTAAAGTAGTGAGTGTACAGCTTTTATAACAGTAAATTTGCTGTTCCCGCAAAATAACTCAACACACAGCCATTAATGTCTAAACTGCTGGCAACAAAATTGAGTACACCCCTAGGTGAAAATGTCCAAATTGGGACCAAAGTGTCAATATTTTGTGTGGCCGCCATCATTTTTTAGCACTGCCTTAACCCTCTTGGCATGGAGTTCACCAGAGCTTCACAGGTTGCCACTGGAGTCCTCTTCCACTCCTCCATGACGACATCACAGAGCTGGTGGATGTTAGAGACCTTGCGCTCTTCCACCTTCCGTTTGAGGATGCCCCACAGGCTGACCCCCCACCCCTTAAACCTCTGCAGTAATGCCGGCAGCACTCATACATCTATTTCCCAAAGACAACCTTCTGGATATGATGCTGATCATGAGCACTCAACTTCTTTGGTCGACCATGGTGAGGCCTGTTTTGAGTGGAACCTGTCGTGTTAAACCGCTGTATGGTCTTGGCCATTGTGCTGCAGCTCAGTTTCAGGGTCTTGGCAATCTTCTTATAGCCTAGGCCATCTTTATGTAGAGCAACAATTCTTTTTTTCAGCTCCTCAGAGAGTTCTTTGCCATGAGGTGCCATGTTGAGCTTCCAGTGACTAGTATGAGAGAGTGAGAGCGATAACACCAAATTGAACACACCTGCTCCCCATTCACACCTGAGACCTTGTAACACTAACGAGTCACATGACACCGAGGAGGGAAAATGGCTAATTGGACCTAATTTGGTCATTTTCACTTGAGGGTCTACTCACTTTTTTTGCCAGTGGCTTAGACATTAATGGCTGTGTGTTGAGTTGTTTTGAGAGGACAGCAAATTTACACTGTTATACAAGCTGTACACTTACTATTTTACATTGTAGCAATTTTTTTTATATCATATTAATATTAAATATTGAATTATTTTTTAATTAATACTCATCTTCAAATTTCATATTACAGTTTTTAAACTTTCAAGTACTGTCTGTATCACCTTTAGCTCTGACTCTAAAAATAACATTTTTTGTCTGTTATCTTGGTATTTCTTTAGTTATTACCACTATAAATGATGTTTATTCAGTCGCGGGTATAATAGATTGTAAAACTTATATGTTCAGCAGGTAAGAGAAGAGTGTTTCAGATGATTGCTTCACACTTGCACAAAGTACAGGAAGGAACATTAAATTCCTAGAAGAGTGATTTACTTTATAGCTTTTCTTTCTGTGAACAGAGTTACTTATAAAGGTAAGCACTGTATATTGGGTGAGAGGGCTGGATTTTGTGGCTATTGTGATCACTATTGTTATACAATGTTTCAGCATTTTATATGGAAGCTGGCCCAAAGCTTAAAGAGTATCCAAGCCCAAAAATGTAATATATTACAGCTCACCTTAGATGAGGTGACTGTATTAGTTTTTGCCTTTATTTTCACCTGGTGATGCTGTAAATAACACATTTCCTGCCCTAGGGTGACTATGCTCATCCACTACACTTTATCTATAGGAGAGCAGCGTTGTCACCCTAGGCTGCTCTCTTGATTTATATTACAAGCACCACCCCATTACTTCATCTTCGTTACATAGGGAAGGGGGTGTAGTTCACAGAAGATAACTAAAAGGTCAATGACTTTTTAAAAATTTCAGATCAGTGCACAGAAAATTACAAGAACACAGGAATTCTGGAAAGATCAACAAGTATGTTTTCTACTTGCAGAGAACTAATGCAAATACCACCTCTAAGGACTGGTAAACAATAGGTTAAATTTTTGTTCTTAGGTTTAGATATCCTTTAAAGTTGACCATACAGGTTATAATGTTATTGTACAAGCTCCCTTAGCTCTACAAAACAGCTATATGGTGTGGGGCCAGCCTGACTGGATACAAATTGAACATTCTTTAGATAGGGCTTGGAGGCCCTCACCCTACTTAGTTTCAGTCATTCTTAAAGAAACTGTGCAGAAATTGTACAATCTGTTTGCCAAACTGTGGAATCAGGAGTGCTACCTCAAAATGTATTTTATGTACAGACAACTGCCCCCCCCCAAAAAAAAAATCGCAAGCGGCTCAAAATATTTGGGTAAATCAGCATAAGGATACTAAAATGTTCTTAATAGTAGGATGGTCTCATTGTTGTTTGGGCTTCACTATACTAATTATATGGCAGTGGAATCCTTGTTGGTGAGAGAGAGAGAGAGCTATATGACATTCAGAAAATTACACACAACAATAACATTTTTAATTGTGCATCATGTTTACGTGTGGTAAAAATATAGTGCTTTGCTATTAGGCTAAAGAAAGAAAAAACGTTTCCTTAAGATCCCTTTCACGCTGGAGGTGTTTTTCAGGTGCTAAAGGGCTAAAAATAGCGCCTGTAAAGCACCTGAAAAAACGCCTCCCCTGCAGCCCCAGTGTGAGAGTCCGAGTGTTTTCACACTGGGGCGGTGCGCTTGCAGAAAAAGTCCTGCAAGCAGCATCTTTGGAGCGGTTTAGAAGCAGTGAATACACCGCTCCTCCACCACCCCTGCCCATTGAAATGAATGGGCACCACTGCCGAAGCGCCTGCAAAGCGTTTTCAGCAGCGGCGCTTTGCAGGCGTATTTAACACATTTTTTGGCCGCTAGCGGGGGTGAAAATCGCCACTAAAACTATGTTAAAGCGCTGCGGCGTTTTACCGCTAACGTGGATCGTGCCAATGTGAAAGGGGTCTTAAATGTGTATGCTTGGCTCTGCCATGAATATACATTTACATCACTATAGAGAAGAGGAGGGCAATGAGGAGTGTCATTGAAACCTTATTTAGTGGGAACTGTAGTAATTTCCAACCTGTCAGATCACTTGTTATCCCCTACCCCCCATTCCAGCCTCCAATTGCAGCTTCTGTGGAAAGCTATAAAAATGTGATCACCCCTCAATCTGGATAAAAATAACTGGAGCAGTTGTCATCTTATGTCTAATGGTAATTTTAGAGCTAGATAACTTTTAAGATATAAAGGGGCAAAAAAACATAATCGGTACATCTCTGCAATACATGCACATATCCCCATAATTTTTTTAATGAAATCTTGTAAATACAGAAAAATACCAATTGATCTTCCAGTATTGCATTTTTGAATGTGTCAGCCCTTCTCAGTTACCTTTAGGCTACTTTCACACTGAGGCGCTTTACAGGCGCTACAGCGCCAAAAATTGCGCCTGTATAGCGCCTGTAAAGAGCCTCTCCTGTGTCTCCAGTGTCAAAGCCAGAGGGCTTTGACACTGGAGCGGTGCACTTGCAGGACGGTCAAAAAAGTCCTGCAAGCCGCATCTTTGCAGCGCTATAGAAGCTGTGTATTCACCGCTCCAAAGGCGCCCCTTCCCATTGAAAACAATGGGGCAGCGACGCTTTGCCGGCGGTTTTAACCCTTTTTCGGCCGCTAGCGGGAGTTAAAACCGCCCTGCTAGCAGCTGAATAGCGCCGCTAAAACTACAGTAAAGCGGCGCTAAATATAGCGCCGTTTTACCGCCGACGCCCGCAACACCCCAGTCTGAAAATAGCCTTTTTGAAACCACTCAAACCCAACCCTACTCTGTGCTCAAAACGTAGAGACCTACCATTTTGTAATCTAAGGTAAGAACTAGGATGGCTAATGATAATGATGGCTAGACTCTATGGGGGATATTTACTAAAGCTGGAGAGTGCAAAATCTGGTGCAGCTCTGCACGGAAACCAATCAGCTTCTATGTTTTATTTTCAAAGCTTAATTGAACAAGCTGAAGTTAGAAGCTGATTGGCTACCATGCACAGCTTCACCAGATTTTGCATTTACCAGGGTTAGTAAATCCACCCCTATGAAATAACACAGGATATGTGCACAGGACACAGGGTAGCTCTGAATTTCTCACAAGATTCATGGATATTTTCTTTGCATTTATATAACAAGATGTATATATCATTATATTTAACAGAGCAAAAAGGAGCAAATAAAGATCATTGTTATGGTTTACATGCATGTGTACAATTTACAATTTATCTAAAAAAATATATAGTGCACATTTTTTAATCAATTTAAATTTTCTTGGAAAACTGTGTAACTAGACTTTTCCATCTATTTCCTCTCATTTTTGGACATGTGTTAGGACAATCCAATGAAGCATCAAAGATGACTCTTGAGCTAACTACTGCCCTGTGTTATACTAAACAGTTGACTGCCTTGGGTTCTGTTCCTTGATGACATGTACTCTTTACATAGGAGAGCCATTCTCAAAGTGACCATGAGAGAAAAGGCTTGTTGATTGTGTCCATCCATTTTTCTTTAATTAAGACTTTTTAAAAATATATTTATATTATTTATATAAAGTTTTTATAGAATAGCTGTATTTAGTTGCTGACTTTCCAGGCTAAAAACTGACTCTTCTGAAGGTGATGCCGCTGTTTGCCTGTAATCCAGGTAATTATTTTAACATTATTGTGACAGTTTATTGTGCTTTATTTTATTATACATGAAAGGTTACTGCAATGCAAAGACAACCATGAACAGTAAAAAAGAAAAACAATTACCTGATCTTCTAAATTGGCTATTTACCAGGGCAAGTGTGATTCTATATAGCCAACCTTCTAGAACCGTGTTTCTCAACCAGGGTCCCATAAATTCTTTCGAAACCTTCCATGCCCCAAAAGTAAGGGCCTCCCAACAGTCCAACACCAAGTTCCATCCAATTCCCAAGATACCACAAGCTCACACCCCCAGCACAATGGGATTCAAAATGTCTCAGCACTGGACCTCTGCTTGCATCTCTGCCTTGCTTAGGACTATCCCGGGTCTAGAATCTAGAGCAGACAGGAAGCCAGGGCCAAGTGGTTGAGAACCAATGTTCTAGAATAGGATATTCCTATAATGTCTGAACTATATAGGATTTTATAACTTTTTAGTTATTATACCATCCTAAATGGGTCATTAAAGTGTGAGCCCATCTAAGAATGACATTCTGTCTTTTTGGTAGATGCTGGTAACTTAAACTAACTGACATGGACATGATTGGTTACATTGCTGTGCTGAGTTCCCAGGTTTGAAAACCTGCTCTTTTCCTATTGTAAAAACAACCACAAGAATTGTGGATGCAGTAAATATCCAGAATGCTGGAAAATCGTATTGACTGGTCCTGCAGCACCAATTACTCTATGCAATCACTACAAGCCATGCTCAAATAATCCATTTCAAATTTACTTTAAGGCTACTCCAAATTTCCCACACATACTGTATACTGACATTTTTGAACTTTGCAACAATAAATATAAAGGACATAAGAGTCTGAAAAAACTTGAGACTAGTTGTAGGAATCTTAAGGGCTCTTGCACACAGGTGCCAAAAACATAAAATTTTTAGTCTTTTTTTTTTTTACTGATCTGACTGCAGCCCATTGCTTTCAAAGGCCTATGCGCACAGGTGCGTAAATATCAGTAAACTAATGCTGTGTTTAAATCAGTAAAATCTGCATTACTAGTGAGTATTTTACATATATAAGAGCAAATATGTAAAAATAAGTACAAATACATGTGTATTATGTAAAAATAAGCGCAAATACATGTGTAAATCATACCTCCCTATATTATTTAGCATTGTGGGAGCTAGACAAAGTTTTACACGCATAGGCATTTTGCGTAAATGCGCATGCTATATAGACCATACTCATGTTTTTTTTTGGGCAGGAATTTTTTGTCAGTAAGATCCAGTGTTCATACATCATTCTCATGTGCAAGGACACTTACACAAAAGACATACATAATACAGTATACTAAAGTCCATCAGGTACACAAGCAGGAAGGTCTCTCCTTTCCTTTAAAACTCCTGAATGGCAATCTACGTTCAATCAACATGTGGATTATACAAACTCAACCAATATTGCAGACAATGCTCATTTCTTTTGCTGTTAGAAGGGATTAGCCTTTAGAGGAGTCTGCCTTCAAAAAAGCAAAAGGTGAAAAAATACAACAGCATTAGCACTAGTTTAAATAAAGTTGGTCTTGTAGGAAGTGGAATTTTAATAAGCCAATCTCCTCTTCCTTTTTATTTCATCCACAATAAGAGAACCTGTATATAAACACCTCTGGCATTGTTATATTTTGTCCAAACCCTGCAAATGTTACTTATGCTAGGTGATTTGGTCTTCATGTATTGTGAAAAATATAAATGAAGGCATATGAGATAAAAAAGGAATTCATATGATGAATGCTATGATTTCGAAAATTAACCACATAGGCCTTTAAGTAAAGTACTAACGTTTGAACTGCATCCATTATCAAAAATCGAATTTTCATTTGTTTGGAGGCGATTGGCTCCATCCTTTTTTTTATGTTAAGTGATGTAAAAAAAGGCATCAGTGCTACATAAGTAATGTTCTTGGTCAGAAGTGAGTCATTTGACCAACAGAGGTTCTTTAGCATCACTGTTTTTCAGGTCATTTTTTAAAAATATTTAAAAATAGGCTAAATTTTAAGGCAATTTGTAATAAAACAAAAGCAAAGTCATTTTAAGAAAAGAGCCCAATATATACAATATATATATATATATATATATATATATATATATATATATTTATACATATCTATGTGTAAAATGTTGCGCAGACATGGTTAGCACTATATAAATTATGTATTATAATAATATTAAGATACATACAGTATATCTATCTATATATATAGATTGATATATATATAGTTATAGAGATAGCTATATATCTATATATATCTATATATATAGATATATATATAGATATATATATTTCAAATATGCGAGGGTCTATAATCCCCCCCCCCCCACGATAGTTTCCAGTACTGGCAAACTATCACTCACCTATGAGAATAGAGGATTCGCTGGCCCAAATGCAAGGAGTGAAGGGTTGTGTGTACTGTATATAACGGCAAGAAAGAGGGGGTCAAAGTTTTCTGCTCCATCAGCAGGTTGCTCTGTTCTATTACTCCCGTTATTAATGTTTACAGAGATAATCTACAGACGCACGTTGTTTGTGCCTTGCCAGTGTCCTCAATTCACTATATTGCTATGTTTACTGTAGCATTTCAGATACATAACGTCAATCGTTTTGCAGCTTTGCGATACACAATAATATTGTCAATAGTACAGTGCCTTGAAAAAGTATTCACACCCCTTGACATTTTCCACATTTTGTGATGTTACAACCAAGAACATAAATGTATTTTATTGGGATTTTATGTAATAGACCAACACAAAGTGGCACATAATTGTGAAGTGAAAGGAAAATGATAAATGGTTTTCAATTTTTTTTTACAAATAAATATCTGAAAAGTGTGGTGTGCATTTGTTTTCAGACCCCTTTACTCTGATACTCCTAACTAAAATCTAGTGGAACCAATTGCCTTCAGAAGTCACCTAATTAGTAAATAGAGTCCACCTGTGTGTAATTTAATCTCAGTATAAATACAGCTGTTCTGTGAAGCCCTCAGAGGTTTGTTAGAGAACTTAGTGAACAAACAACATCATGAAGGCCAAGGAACACACCAGACAGGTTAGGGATAAAGTTGTGGAGAAGTTTAAAGCAGGGATAGGTTATAAAAAATTTCCGAAGCTTTGAACATCTAACGGAGCACTGTTCAATCCATTATCCGAAAATGAAAAGAGTATGGCACAACTGAAAACCTACCAAGACATAAACTGGCAGGCCAGGCCAAGGAGAGCAATGATCAGAGAAGCAGCCAAGAGGCAGAGATCCACAGCTCAGGTGGGAGAATCTGTCCACAGAACAACTATTAGTCGTGCACTCCACAAATCTGGCCTTTATGGAAAAGTGGCAAGAAGAAAGAAAGAAAGCCATAAGAAGTCCCAATTGCAGTTTGCAGGAAGCCATGTAGGGGGACACAGCAAACGTGGACGAAGGTGCTCTGGTCAGATGAGACCAAAATTGAACTTTTTGGCCTAAAAGCAAATCGCTATGTGTGGCGGAAAACTAACACTGCACATCACCCTGAACAGGAGTGGCCCCTGCACATCACACTGTGGGAGCACGAGCGCCGCCCCCCCCCCCCCCCAACACCGCCACCACCCTTCCTACCTATGCACCGGGCCCCCAAGAATTACAATTGCAGGGATAGGCGGCTGGGGGGGGGGTGTATTTTGAAGCACGTGATTAGAGCCAGAGGCTCTAATAGGCTTCAAAATAGGGTGAGCTCGGGGAGCATTTTTAGGGTGTGCTCCCCAAGTCTGTTGTTTGGCTGACAGTACAGGCGATCCTATTGGACGCCTTGCAAGGAGGAGAGAAGAGAAGCATGGCGTCTCTATGAGAGGAAACAGAGCCGCTCCCGGGACACATCTTGTCGCCATTCACCCGCTGCCCAACCCGCCACTAAGATGGAGTAAGTGCTGTATCAGCAATCACTCATCCAGCATCCCCTTGCCCGCTGTCTGCCGAGTTCTCCCGGCCCCTCCCCTGCCGAGTGGCCACATAGCCGCCTGTCATACTCTGCATCCCGAGTCAAATTTTCCACAGCTGCAGCAAGTGTGCAGGCTTGTCAAGCTGTAATGTTAGCATGTAGGTGGACAGCCAGAGGACAGTATTTTTTTAGGCCCCCCCCTCCCCCCCCATGCAGCTTCCTGTGTAAAAGAGAATACTAGCTAAACCAGGACCCTAATAAATGAAGACCACCTTCCATCTCCAATGCAATGATTATATTTTATTGCTTATATTTATAAAAGGGCAGCATGTTTTAAAGGTATACATTTTTTTTTGGATGGAGGGCACTTTTTTTTTTAGCTCCTTCCTCTTGATGTGACACACATGAAGCTAAAACTTGTCAGCACACCTTCTACAAATGTTAGAAATCTACCACACTGTAGACAATGGATAAATGATAAGGCTTTAAGGGCTCGTTTACACACGAGTCTCTCTGTGAAGAGTGATCTGTGGCAGCTGAATGCCAGTGAGACCCAGAGGAGAGAAAATGGACAGGGTTAAAGGGTTAGGTTAAAGGGTTAAAATGTGAATTCTAAGGGGTGTGGCTTAGCAATGGAAGTGTGAGGACGCTCATCTCGGAGCTCTGCACGGGAAAGCCCTGAGAACGGCCCGTTGAACTGCCAGAAAGAGCCGGGACTTCATGCCAGGAGACCGCAAGTATCCGCTGGACGTGGGGGTGCAGAGGGGCCCCGAAATTACACACTGTTTTCTCCGGCAACACTCTGCTTCTTCCCCCGCTGTCACAGCTAAGATGGCGCCGCCATGAGTCCCCCCGGCGAGCGCCGCCACTCATCACAAAAAGAGCACTCAGCCGGGAGCTGCTGCGAGCGGCAATCAGCCTGCTCGGGCTGACAGATCGCCCTCTCCAATACTGTCACCTGCAAACTCAGACCCACAGCCCAGTTCTGGTCATGCAGGGGGGACAGGCAGCAATGTAGAGGGCTCCCTTTGGGACATTGTGGCAGGTCTGCCTACCAGGCTGGACCTACAGGAAATGGAGGCATCTATAGTGAATGCCCTCTCCAGAGAATTGTATGATCTGTGCCAGCATGTGGATACAGTAGAGGAGATGGTCATGGTCCTAGAATCCCCAACCTCCACCAACGAAGCCCGCATCACTTCCCTTGAGACGGAGCAGTGTGCTTTCATCCACCATCTTGTGGAAGTCCAATTGAAGCTACACGATGGGGAAAATAGGAGCAGACGAAACAACCTGCGCCTACGCGGCATCCCTGAAGCCACCATGGGGCCAGATCTTAGTGCCACTGTAGTGGCTATCGTGAACCAAATTCTGGGAAAGCCACTGGCCTCGGAGTTGGAGCTGGACAGGGTCCCCCGCATACCGGGACCCAGAGCACCCTCCTCAACATCACAGGACCCTATTGCCACAGACCCTCCGCGAGATGTTCTGTGTAGGGTGCATTTTTTCACTATAAAGGAGGAGATCCTACACCTGGCCTGGGAGAGGGGCCCAATTGACTTTGATGGAGCACTGATTCGGATTTACCCCGACATCTCCAGGCAAACGAGAGCCATGCGGGGGCTCATGCAACCCCTCCTTGAAGTGATACATGAAGCTGAAGCTAGATACCGTTGGGGTCACCCTTTCCACCTAATTGTGCGGAGGCGGGGTACCGAGTTTCACCTCCGCTCACCGGACCAACTCCCGGACCTATTCAGTTTCATTGACAAGCCTGCAGTGAATGTCCCTAATTGGTTTGATTACCTGCTATCCCAGGAGGTGCTCAGCCCACTCTTGCAAGGCCGCAACGAGTCCGCCGACCTCGCTCATGCACCCCTAGCCGGGAGACTGTCTGACCTCATCCGATGTCCTCAAAGGCCTAAGTCTTCTCTTCAACCCTGGGACTGGTAAGACATAATGACTGCAATGCTGATGGCCCTTTGATGGGCTATTCCCATTAGTTTCCCAGGTTACCGAAGCATCCGCATCCCATCTACTCTGATCTACTGGAACTGCCTCGACGTGTGCCCCCACCTGCCCCTGTTGCTCATGGTATATAGCATACCCCACAGACTACCGTTCTATGGGGGGTCCTTTCAACAATACTTGGGGGAACCTGTTCGCTTGTTATATGTATGTAAGAATATTGCATTTGGCTTTAGGCCTTAATTGACATTGTGCTGCCTTGCTATGTGCGACGCTCCCCCTGGCACGCCTGTCTATGGGCGGGCAGCACGGGCGAAGGGTGTACTTGCTGGGGGCCCATGGGCGGGCAACAGGCTCACACACTCTCGGCCTCTCCTAGCTGTTAATGACCCCCGGCTATACTAACTCTCCCCAACCAGCTGGGCGCCTTGGGGGCCCCGTTTTCTGTTTAATGTTTTTTGTTTCACGTTTTGCAACTTAACTCCAGGACCGTTGATCCCCTCCCACCTACCCCAGCATGCCGAAGCAGCTGTTCTTTGATCAGGATGCAGAGACTGTGGCCTACCTGTCGGCTCTCACTAGCCTATAGTAAGTATAAGTGGTGTCTAAGTTGTATATGTTGCCTCTGTCTCTCCCACTATTTTCTGTTATTTTGTGTTTCCACTACAGCCTCCTTATAGGTTTATGTATGGATCCTTGGTCCTGGGGCTCCGGGTTATGCTGCCGAATACCTGGGTATGTCCTAATCTTTACTAATTGCCGCGAGCATGGGACCCCCCCGATTCATCTGCGCTCCCCCGTGGCACCATTACAGTATGGTCATAGCTGATGGCATTCTGCTTTATAGCTCCAGCTACCGCTTACTTTTAGTTACTGTAAGTCGATGTTATGTTGGCTCATACGTTACTCATAATGTGGTTCTCTGTGGTCTCACCCCATGCATCTCCATTGGTATCATTTATTTTATCTACTGACTTATTACTGCTCGTTTTTGAGCAGGCCCTAGCGCTCCATCCACCCCCCATTAGGGCGGACCCCTGCGGGGACACCTTGAGTGACCACAGTATACCTACGACAGAAACCGTTCACTCCTCTTCTTTGCTTCCCACCCCCTCTCTCTTTCCTTTCTCCTCCCCCCCAACTCCCCCTCTTAGCTTGCTCTTTCTCCCTCTATTACCGTCTTCCCCCTCCTCCTTCCTGCCCCTTCTTTATCTTGCTGTTGCCCTCTGGCTGGGGGGGATCCCTTGGCTGGGACCTATCCGCACATTCATTGGTGGTCATCTCCACGCCAGACGACGTAATGGGTCTTCTCAAGATCACTTCCCTCAATGTGCATGGCCTGAATATGCCAGAAAAGCGCTTGCAGCTTCTGGATGACCTGTGCAGGGGAAAAACCCAAGTAGCATTCCTACAGGAAACGCACTTCCGTGCTGATAGCACTCCTAAACTGACCAATGGGACTTTCCCGATGGCATACCACAGTGTTTCTCTGATCTCTAAATCGAAAGAGGTTAGCATCCTGCTTGCCATGGGCGTTCGAGGCGCAGCGGGTAGATGCGCAGGGTCATTTTCTCTTCTTAAAGGGGAGGGTGTCTGATGTTCAGGTTACTTTCGCCAATGTTTACTTCCCTAACACGGACCTTTCACAATTTCTGCGGAGACTTCTTCCCGAGCTCCTGGAGTTCACAGAGGGGATGCTTGTTTTCAGGCGGGGATCTTAATTTTGCTATGGATCCGTCCCTTGATGTCTCACGCGGCGCCTCCCACCTATCCTACTCACGTCTGAAGCGTCTGAAGGCGGATCTCCACACCTTGCATTTAGTGGACCCCTGACGATTGCTCCATGCGCAAGACTGGGACTATACCTTTTTTTTCCTCAGGTGCACCGCACTTATTCGCTTAGATTATCTGCTGTTGTCACATAAAGACCTAACCAGAGTGGTGTCTACCTCCATCGATGTCATATCCCTCTCAGACCATGCACCAGTCCACATGACACTTCAGCTGGGACCAGTGACTCAGCCTCCCCCATCTTGGAGGCTAAATGAAGCCCTGCTTCAGTCGGTGGAAACCCGCTCTGAGATACTGAACACCCTGCGAGAGTATTTTTCCATCAATGGGGAGTCCGTTACCAACCCTCTTGTGGTCTGGGAGGCCCACAAGGCGGTAGTCAGGGGGTACGCTGATCAAAATAGGAGCCCGCCTAAAGCGGGATAGAACCTGACGCACGGAAGAACTTCTCGCCTTGATACGCAGCCTGGAGTGTTCGCACAAGGCGAGCCTTGCACGTGCAACCTTTCAGGACCTCCTCAAAGCTTGTGAGGAACTCTGTACGCTCCTATTCCATAAAACAAAGCAGAAATTGGCTTGGGCGCATCGTACCATGTACGAATTCTCGAATAAACCCGGGTCGCTGCTGGCTAGGGCTCTGCAAGGCCTACGTATGAAAACTTATATCGCTCATATTCTGGCTTCCACTGGACAAAAGCTAAATACTTCATCGGACATAGCGAGGGAGTTCCGTTCTTTCTATGAAGGTCTCTACAACCTAGACAGACCCCTCTCGGCTAGCCCCCCAGCGGAAGGTAGTTATACCCCTCAGTTGTACGTAGCTGCCTCAGGCATGTTATCGTTCCCTGGTTCTGTACGGGAGGAGCTGGAGGAACCCATCACAGCAGCAGAGCTGGAAGTGGCTCTAGCCTCTTCAAAACCAAGAAGGGCCCCTGGCCCTGATGGCCTGACTCCGACGTATTATAAAACCTTTTTTGACACGCTGTCGCAACCTCTAGTCTCAGCCCTCAATTCCATTATTCCCGGTAGACACTTTGAGGGCCTATATTTCTCTTATCCCAAAAGAGGGGAAAGATCCGCTGTGGTGCGGGAGCTATCGCCCGATTGCACTTTTGAATACGGACTTAAAAACTTTGCCAAAATTCTGGCCAACAGATTACTCCCCCATATACCAAGTCTCATCCATAGAGATCAGGCGGGCTTTGTACCGTTGCGGGAGCCAGGGGACAATACCATCCGAGTGGTGAATCTGATCCACGCGGCCAGGACTTCTAAATGGGCTCTTCTCCTGCTATCGACCGTCGCGGAGAAGGCCTTCGACCGCGTGGATTGGTCCTTTATATGGGACACTTTATAACACATTGGCCTGCAATCATCTATGTTGAGGTGGATACTGTCCCTCTATACAAACCCCACCGCAGCGGTCAAAGTTAATGAGACAAGGTCTGACTTTTTTAACATCCGCAATGGCACACGGCAGGGTTGCCCCCTGTCTCCTATGATCTTTATTTTATCATTGGAGCCCCTCCTGTGCAGAATAAGGGCAGACGCGGGCATCATTGGCTACCCTAAACCCTCAGGGACCCATGAGGTGGCCGCCCTAATCTTCTTCCTAACAGAACAGCTCACTTCCCTCTCCAATCTGCTCCAATCCCTTCAGGAATATGGTACTCCTTCCCTCCTTCAAATCAATTTAACCAAATCCTCCATCCTCAATATAACGGTGGGTAGAGACATTGTTCAACGTTTACGATCGCCCTTTCCGTTGAGATGGGCGACCAACCTCATCTGATACCTGGTCGTCGACATCACCCCTGATCCTGCCGATTTATATTCGGCAAACTTTTCCCCGCTGCTTCTTCGCCTCAAGACGGATCTTCTACACTGGCACTCCCTCACATTGACGTGGTTTGGTCATTGCAATGCCCTTAAAATGACCCTATTGCCGAGGGTGTTGTACTTGATGCAGTCACTCCCTACCCGCCTACCTTCAGCATTTTTCAAACGGCTTGACTCTATGTTTCGTGCAGTCGTTTGGTCCCATCGCAAGCCACGCATTAGACTTCAACTCCTTCACCTAGCGAAAAGTAGGGGTGGGGTTGGCCTCCCAGACATGAAAGCTTATCACAGGGCGGTTCACCTCACCATGTTAGTGGACTGGCATTGCCACGCGGAAGCAAAGCACTGGGTAGCCATGGAAATGGAGGATTCCGGAGATACAGCCTTGAGTTGGCCCTGGATTACCACACCCCTGCCAAGAGACCTAGCGGAACACCCTACACTAGGCAGCACTTTATCAGTGGCCAGAGAAGCCTTTCGGCATTCCTCGGTATCCCCACTGCCCTCCCCCATGGTGCCGGTTCTGGGCAATCCGGAATTAGCACCTGGCATGCAGAGCCCTCACTTTAAATGACAGGCAACGGGCACCCGGCTTCGCCTGTGTGACTTCTTGGGGCCTAACAGCCAGCTTTCCTCTGAAGCTGGGGCGTCAGTGACGGACCCTCCTCTGGATTTCTGGAGTGGCTTACAGCTGCGCAACTTTCTGCGCAGCTGCTTGCAGAAACCGGGCATCTCCCGTCAACTCACTGAACTAGAGCTCATCTGTCATCGCCGGGAGCCAGAGCGGCACTGTCTCTCACTTATCTATTCCTCCCTGACCCAACCAGCGGAAGGGTTTGTTCCCCGTTTCTCTCCAAATGGGAGGAGGAAATTGGAATCCAATTCACTGACACCCAGAGGAAGAAGATTCTCCACTTTTCCCAGAAATCTTCTATAGCCACCAGTAGGGATGAGCTTCGTGTTCGAGTCGAACCCATGTTCGACTCGAACATCATCTGTTCACCCGTTCGCCGAATTGCGAACGATATGGGCCGTTCGTGCCAAATTTGTGTGGCACGTCACAGCCCATAATTCACTGAGGCATCGCAGTGCATTGCTGGCTGATGATTGGCCAAGCATGCACTATGACCCGCATGCTTGGCCAATCACAGCGTCGTCTGAACAGAGAGCCGTAATTGGCCAAAGCCAAGGAGGCTTTGGCCAATTATGGCTCAGGGGATTTAGTACACGTCCCACACTATATAAGGCTGCCTGCACCGCGGCCCTGTGTAGTGTGTGTTCTGGCATTGAGAGAGAGATAGATAGACAGAGAGACAGTGTCATTTGATTTAACCACTTGCCGACCGCCGCACGACTATATACGTCGACAGAGCGGCACGGGCAGGCAAAAGGACTTACAGGTACGTCCTTGCCTGCCCGCGGGTGGGGGGTCCGATCGGACCCCCCCCCGGTGCCTGCGGCGGTCGGCAAATCTCCCCCGGCGATCGGTGGTGAGGGGGAGGCCATCCATTCGTGGCCCCCCCCTCGCGATCGCTCCCAGCCAATGGGATCATTTCCCTGCCTCTGTATTGTACACAGAGGCAGAGGAAATGATGTCATCTCTCCTCGGCTCGGTATTTTCCGTTCCGGGCCGAGGAGAGAAGACTGCAATGTGAGTGCACAACACTACACACACACAGTAGAACATGCCAGGCACACAAAACACCCCGATCCCCCCCCCGATCGCCCCCGATCCCCCCCCCAATCACCCCCCCGTCACAAACTGACACCAAGCAGGTTTTTTTTTTTTTTTTTTTCTGATTACTGTATTGGTGTCAGTTTGTGACAGTTACAGTGTTAGGGCAGTGAGTGTTAGGCCCCCTTTAGGTCTAGGATACCCCCCTAACCCCCCCTAATAAAGTTTTAACCCCTTGATCACCCCCCGTCACCAGTGTCGCTAAGCGATCATTTTTCTGATCGCTGTATTAGTGTCGCTGGTGACGCTAGTTAGTGAGGTAAATATTTAGGTTCGCCGTCAGCGTTTTATAGCGACAGGGACCCCCATATACTACCTAATAAATGTTTTAACCCCTTGATTGCCCCCTAGTTAACCCTTTCACCACTGATCACTGTATAGCCGTTACGGGTGACGCTGGTTAGTTCGTTTATTTTTTATAGTGTCAGGGCACCCGCCGTTTATCACCGAATAAAGATTTAGCCCCCTGATCGCCCGGCGGTGATATGCGTCGCCCCAGGCAGCGTCAGATTAGCGCCAGTACTGCTAACACCCACGCACGCAGCATACGCCTCCCTTAGTGGTATAGTATCTGTACGGTCAATATCTGATCCGATCAGATCTATACTAGTGTCCCCAGCAGTTTAGGGTTCCCAAAAACACAGTGTTAGCGGGATCAGCCCAGATACCTGCTAGCACCTGCGTTTTGCCCCTCTGCCCGGCCCAGCCCACCCAAGTGCAGTATCGATCGATCACTGTCACTTACAAAACACTAAACGCATAACTGCAGCGTTCGCAGAGTCAGGCCTGATCCCTGCGATCGCTAACAGTTTTTTTGGTAGCGTTTTGGTGAAATGGCAAGCACCAGCCCCAGGCAGCGTCAGGTTAGTGCCAGTAGCGCTAACACCCACGCACCGTACACCTCCCTTAGTGGTATAGTATCTGAACGCATCAATATCTGATCCGATCAGATCTATACTAGCGTCCCCAGCAGTTTAGGATTCCCAAAAACGCAGTGTTAGCGGGATCAGCCCAGATACCTGCTAGCACCTGCGTTTTGCCCCTCCGCCCGGCCCAGCCCAGCCCACCCAAGTGCAGTATCGATCGATCACTGTCACTTACAAAACACTAAACGCATAACTGCAGCGTTCGCAGAGTCAGGCCTGATCCCTGCGATCGCTAACAGTTTTTTTGGTAGCGTTTTGGTGAACTGGCAAGCACCAGCCCCAGGCAGCGTCAGGTTAGTGCCAGTAGCGCTAACACCCACGCACGCACCGTACACCTCCCTTAGTGGTATAGTATCTGAACTGATCAATATCTGATCCGATCAGATCTATACTAGCGTCCCCAGCAGTTTAGGGTTCCCAAAAACGCAGTGTTAGTGGGATCAGCCCAGATACCTGCTAGCACCTGCGTTTTGCCCCTCCGCCCGGCCCAGCCCAGCCCAGCCCACCCAAGTGCAGTATCGATCGATCACTGACACTTACAAAACACTAAACGCATAACTGCAGCGTTCGCAGAGTCAGGCCTGATCCCTGCGATCGTTAACAGTTTTTTTGGTAGCGTTTTGGTGAACTGGCAAGCGCCAGCGGCCTAGTACACCCCGGTCGTAGTCAAACCAGCACTGCAGTAACACTTGGTGACGTGGCGAGTCCCATAAGTGCAGTTCAAGCTGGTGAGGTGGCAAGCACAAATAGTGTCCCGCTGCCACCAAGAAGACAAACACAGGCCCGTCGTGCCCATAATGCCCTTCCTGCTGCATTCGCCAATCCTAATTGGGAACCCACCACTTCTGCAGCGCCCGTACTTCCCCCATTCACATCCCCAACCAAATGCAGTCGGCTGCATGAGAGGCATTTTCTTTATGTCCTCCCGAGTACCCCTACCCAACGAACCCCCCTAAAAAAGATGTTGTGTCTGCAGCAAGCGCGGATATAGGCGTGACACCCGCTATTATTGTCCCTCCTGTCCTGACAATCCTGGTCTTTGCATTGGTGAATGTTTTGAACGCTACCATTCACTAGCTGAGTATTAGCGTAGGGTACAGCATTGCACAGACTAGGACACACTTTCACAGGGTCTCCCAAGATGCCATCGCATTTTGAGAGACCCGAACCTGGAACCGGTTACAGTTATAAAAGTTACAGTTACAAAAAAAGTGTAAAAAAAAAAAAAAAAAAAACACAAACAAAAATATAAAATAAAAAATAATAGTTGTCGTTTTATTGTTCTCTCTCTATTCTCTCTCTCTCTATTCTCTCTATTGTTCTGCTCTTTTTTACTGTATTCTATTCTGCAATGTTTTATTGTTATTATGTTTTATCATGTTTGCTTTTCAGGTATGCAATTTTTTATACTTTACCGTTTACTGTGCTTTATTGTTAACCATTTTTTTGTCTTCAGGTACAGCATTCACGACTTTGAGTGGTTATACCAGAATGATGCTTGCAGGTTTAGGTATCATCTTGGTATCATTCTTTTCAGCCAGCGGTCGGCTTTCATGTAAAAGCAATCCTAGCGGCTAATTAGCCTCTAGACTGCTTTTACAAGCAGTGGGAGAGAATGCCCCCCCCCCATCGTCTTCCGTGTTTTTCTCTGGTTCTCCTGTCTCAACAGGGAACCTGAGAATGCAGCCGGTGATTCAGCCAGCTGACCATAGAGCTGATCAGAGACCAGAGTGGCTCCAAACATCTCTATGGCCTAAGAAACCGGAAGCTACGAGCATTTTATGACTTAGATTTCGCCGGATGTAAATAGCGCCATTGGGAAATTGGGGAAGCATTTTATCACACCGATCTTGGTGTGGTCAGATGCTTTGAGGGCAGAGGAGAAATCTAGGGTCTAATAGACCCCAATTTTTTCAAAAAAGAGTACCTGTCACTACCTATTGCTATCATAGGGGATATTTACATTCCCTGAGATAACAGTAAAAATGATTAAAAAAAAAAAAAATGAAAGGAACAGTTTTAAAATAAGATAAAAAAGCAAAAAAATAATAAAGGGAAAAAAAAAAAAAAAAAAAAAAAAAAAGCACCCCTGTCCCCCCTGCTCTCGCACTAAGGCGAACGCAAGCGTCGGTCTGGCGTCAAATGTAAACAGCAATTGCACCATGCATGTGAGGTATCACCGCGACGGTCAGATCGAGGGCAGTAATTTTAGCAGTAGACCTCCTATGTAAATCTAAAGTGGTAACCTGTAAAGGCTTTTAAAGGCTTTTAAAAATGTATTTATTTTGTTGCCACTGCACGTTTGTGCGCAATTGTAAAGCATGTCATGTTTGGTATCCATGTACTCGGCCTAAGATCATCTTTTTTATTTCATCAAACATTTGGGCAATATAGTGTGTTTTAGTGCATTAAAATGTAAAAAAGTGTGTTTTTTCCCCAAAAAATGCATTTGAAAAATCGCTGCGCAAATACTGTGTGAAAAAAAAAATTAAACACCCACCATTTTAATCTGTAGGGCATTTGCTTTAAAAAAATATATAATGTGTGGGGGTTCAAAGTAATTTTCTTGCAAAAAAAAATAATTTTTTCATGTAATCAAAAAGTGTCAGAAAGGGCTTTGTCTTCAAGTGGTTAGAAGAGTGGGTGATGTGTGACATAAGCTTCTAAATGTTGTGCATAAAATGCCAGGACAGTTCAAACCCCCCCAAATGACCCCATTTTGGAAAGTAGACACCCCAAGCTATTTGCTGAGAGGCATGTCGAGTCCATGGAATATTTTATATTGTGACACAAGTTGCGGGAAAGAGACAAATTTTTTTTTTTTTTTTTTGCACAAAGTTGTCACTAAATTATATATTGCTCAAACATGCCATGGGAATATGTGAAATTACACCCCAAAATACATTCTGTTGCTTCTCCTGGGTACGGGGATACCACATGTGTGAGACTTTTTGGGAGCCTAGCCGCGTATGGGACCCCGAAAACCAAGCACCGCCTTCAGGCTTTCTAAGGGCGTAAATTTTTGATTTCACTTTTCACTGCCTATCACAGTCTCGGAGGCCATGGAATGCCCAGGTGGCACTAACCCCCCCCAAATGACCCCATTTTGGAAAGTAGACACCCAAAGCTATTTGCTGAGCGGTATAGTGAGTATTTTGCAGACCTCACTTTTTGTCACAAAGTTTTGAAAATTAAAAAAAGAAAAAAAAATTTTTTTTTTTGTCTTTCTTCATTTTCAAAAACAAATGAGAGCTGCAAAATACTCACCATGCCTCTCAGCAAATAGCTTGGGGTGTCTACTTTCCAAAATGGGGTCATTTGGGGGGGGTTTGTGCCACCTGGGCATTCCATGACCTCCGAAACTGTGATAGGCAGTGAAGAGTGAAATCAAAAATGTACACCCTTAGAAATCCTGAAGGCGGTGATTGGTTTTCGGGGTCCCGTACGCGGCTAGGCTCCTAAAAAGTCCCACACATGTGGTATCCCCGTACTCAAGAGAAGCAGCAGAATGTATTTTGGGGTGCAATTCCACATATGCCCATGACCTGTGTGAGCAATATATCATTTAGTGACAACTTTGTGCAAAAAAAAAAATAATAAATTGTCACTTTCCCGCAACTTGTGTCAAAATATAAAATATTCCATGGACTCAACATGCCTCTCAGCAAATAGCTTGGGGTGTCTACTTTCCAAAATGGGGTCATTTGGGGGGGGTTTGTGCCATCTGGGCATTTTATGGCCTTCAAAACTGTGATAGGTAGTGAGGAGTAAAATCAAAAATGTACGCCCTTAGAAATCCTGAAGGCAGTGATTGGTTTTCGGGGCCCCGTGGGCGGCTAGGCTCCCAAAAAGTCCCACACATGTGGTATCCCCATACTCAGGAGAAGCAGCTAAATGTATTTTGGGGTGCAATTCCACATATGCCCATGGCCTGTGTGAGCAATATATCATTTAGTGACAACTTTTTGTAATTTTTTTTTTTTTTTGTCATTATTCAATCACTTGGGACAAAAAAAATGAATATTCAATGGGCTCAACATGCCTCTCAGCAATTTCCTTGGGGTGTCTACTTTCCAAAATGGGGTCATTTGTGGGGGTTTTGTACTGCCCTGCCATTTTAGCACCTCAAGAAACGACATAGGCAGTCATAAATTAAAGGCTGTGTAAATTCCAGAAAATGTACCCTAGATTGTAGGCGCTATAACTTTTGCGCAAACCAATAAATATACACTTATTGACATTTTTTTTACCAAAGACATGTGGCCAAATACATTTTGGCCTAAATGTATGACTAAAATTGAGTTTATTGGATTTTTTTTAGAACAAAAAGTAGAAAATATCATTTTTGTTTCAAAATTTTCGGTCTTTTTCCGTGTATAGCGCAAAAAATAAAAACGGCAGAGGTGATCAAATACCATCAAAAGAAAGCTCTATTTGTGGGAAGAAAAGGACGCAAATTTCGTTTGGTTACAGCATTGCATGACCGCGCAATTAGCAGTTAAAGCGACGCAGTGCCAAATTGTAAAAAGAGCTCTGGTCAGGAAGGGGGTAAATCCTTCCGGGGCTGAAGTGGTTAAGTTAGATAGATTAGGCAGGACAGTCAGTGAGTTAGCTGCACTTACAGTGTATCGTGTATATATATGCATCCCAGGTGTTGTGTGTATATATATATATATATATATATATATATATATATATATGTATATATATATAGATATATATATATAGATATATATGTATATATATATCTATTTATATATATATATATATACACTGTATTCAGTTTAGCTAGATACGTTCCTGTTATCTTGCTACTGACATGCAGGCTTGTGTTGTTACAGTATTTACAGCTACCTGAAGAAAATTGCTGGCGTTCTTTTGATCCTATTAGTACCACAGTCAGGCAGCTAGACTATTTACAGTTAGTGTAGTGAGTCCTCCTCACAGTGTTCAGTTAAAGCTACAAGTTAGTTTAGTGAGACCTCTGCACAGTGTTCAACTAAAGCTACAAGTTAGTGTAGTGACGCCCTCTGAACAGTGTTCAGCTAAAGCTACAAATTAGTGTAGTGCACAGTATTCAGCTAAAACTACAAGTTAGTGTAGTGCGACCTTTGCACAGTGTTCAGCTAAAGCTACAAGTTAGTGTAGTGCGTCCTCCTCACAGTGTTCAGCTAAAACTACAAGTTAGCGTAGTGCGACCTCTGCACAGTGTTCATCTAAAGCTACAAGTTAGTGTAGTGCGTTCTCCTCACAGTGTTCAGCTAAAACTACAAGTTAATGTAGTGCGACCTCTGCACAGTGTTCAGCTAAAGCTACAAGTTAGTGTAGTGCGTCCTCTGAACAGTGTTCAGCTAAAGCTACAAGTTAGTGTAGTGCGCAGTGTTCAGCTAAAGCTACAAGTTAGTGTAGTGCGTCCTCCTCACAGTGTTCAGCTAAAGCTACAAGTTAGTGTAGTGCACAGTGTTCAGCTAAAGCTACAAATTAGTGTAGTGCGTCCTCCTCACAGTGTTCAGCTAAAACTACAAGTTAGTGTAGTGCAACCTCTGCACAGTGTTCAGCTAAAGCTACAAGTTAGTGTAGTGCGTCCTCTGAACAGTGTTCAGCTAAAGCTACAAGTTAGTGTAGTGCGTCCTCCTCACAGTGTTCAGCTAAAACTACATGTTAGTGTAGTGCAACCTCTGCACAGTGTTCAGCTAAAGCTACAAGTTAGTGTAGTGCGTCCTCCTCACAGTGTTCAGCTAAAGCTACAAGTTAGTGTACTGCATCCACTGAACAGTGTTCAGCTAAAGCTACAAGTTAGTGTAGTGCGTCCTCCTCACAGTGTTCAGCTAAAACTACAAGTTAGTGTAGTGCGACCTCTGCACAGTGTTCAGCTAAAGCTACCTGTAGAAGGTTGGTGGTGTTTTCCTGATCCTATCACTACCGCAGGCAGCTAAATAAGTTACAAGTTAGTTTTTTGCGACCTCTGCACAGTGTTCAGCTAAAGCTACCTGTAGAAGGTCGGTGGTGTTTTCCTGATCCTATCACTACCGCAGGGAGCTAAATAAGCTACAAGTTAGTGTAGTGCGTCCTCCTCACAGTGTTCAGCTAAAACTACAAGTTAGTGTAGTGCGACCTCTGCACAATGTTCAGCTAAAGCTACAAGTTAGTGCAGTGCGTCCTCTGAACAGTGTTCAGCTAAAGCTACAAGTTAGTGTACTGCGTCCACTGAACAGTGTTCAGCTAAAGCTACAAGTTAGTGTAGTGCGTCCTCCTCACAGTGTTCAGCTAAAACTACAAGTTAGTGTAGTGCGACCTCTGCACAGTGTTTAGCTAAAGCTACCTGTAGAAGGTTGGTGGTGTTTTCCTGATCCTATCACTACCGCAGACAGCTAAATAAGCTACAAGTTAGTTTTTGCAACCTCTACACAGTGTTCAGCTAAAGCTACCTGTAGAAGGTTGGTGGTGTTTTCCTGATCCTATCACTACCGCAGGCAGCTAAATAAGCTACAAGTTAGTGTAGTGCGTCCTCCTCACAGTGTTCAGCTAAAACTACAAGTTAGTGTAGTGCGACCTCTGCACAATGTTCAGCTAAAGCTACAAGTTAGTGTAGTGCGTCCTCTAAACAGTGTTCAGCTAAAGCTACAAGTTAATGTAGTACGTCCTCTGAACAGTGTTCAGCTAAAGCTACAAGTAAGTGTAGTGCGTCCTCCTCACAGTGTTCAGCTAAAACTACAAGTTAGTGTAGTGGGACCTCTGCACAGTATTCAGCTAAAGCTACCTGTAGAAGGTTGGTGGTATTTTCCTGAGCCTATCACTACCGCAGGCAGCTAAATAAGCTACAAGTTAGTTTTTTGCAACCTCTGCAAAGTGTTCAGCTAAAGCTACCTGTAGAAGGTTGGTGGTGTTTTCCTGATCCTATCATTACCGCAGGCAGCTAATAAGCTACAAGTTAGTGTAGTGCGTCCTCCTCACAGTGTTCAGCTAAAATTACAAGTTAGTGTAGTGCGACCTCTGCACAATGTTCAGCTAAAGCTACAAGTTAGTGTAGTGCGTCCTCTAAACAGTGTTCAGCTAAAGCTACAAGTTAGTGTAGTGCGTCCTCTGAACAGTGTTTAGCTAAAGTTACAAGCTAGTGTAGTGCGTCCTCCTCACAGTGTTCAGCTAAAACTACAAGTTAGTGTAGTGCGACCTCTGCACAGTGTTCAGCTAAAGCTACCTGTAGAAGGTTGGTGGTGTTTTCCTGATCTTATCACTACCGCAGGCAGCTAAATAAGCTACAAGTTATTTTTTGCAACCTCTGCACAGTGTTCAGCTAAAGCTACCTGTAGAAGGTTGGTGGTGTTTTCCTGATCCTATCACTACCGCAGGCAGCTAATCAGCTACAAGTTAGTGTAGTGAGTCCTCCTCACAGTGTTCAGCTAAAACTACAAGTTAGTGTAGTGCGACCTCTGCACAGTGTTCAGCTAAAGCTACAAGTCAGTGTAGTGCATCCTCTGAACAGTGTTCGGCTAAAGCTACAAGTTAGTGTAGTGCGTCCTCTGAACAGTGTTCAGCTAAAGCTACAAGTTAGTGTAGTGCGTCCTCCTCACAGTGTTCAGCTAAAACTACAAGTTAATGTAGTGCAACCTCTGCACAGGGTTCAGCTAAAGCTACAAGTTAGTGTAGTGCGTCCTCTGAACAGTGTTCAGCTAAAGCTACAAGTTAGTGTAGTGCGCAGTGTTCAGCTAAAGCTACAAGTTAGTGTAGTGCGTCCTCCTCACAGTGTTCAGCTAAAGCTACAGGTTAGTGTAGTGCACACAGTGTTCAGCTAAAACTACAAGTTAGTGTAGTGCGACCTCTGCACAGTGTTCAGCTAAAGCTACAGTTAGTGTAGTGCATCCTCCTCACAGTGTTCAGCTAAAGCTACAAGTTAGTGTAGTGCACAGTGTTCAGCTAAAGCTACAAGTTAGTGTAGTGCGTCCTCCTCACAGTGTTCAGCTAAAACTACAAGTTAGTGTAGTGCAACCTCTGCACAGTGTTCAGCTAAAGCTACAAGTTAGTGTAGTGCGACCTCTGCACAGTGTTCAGCTAAAGCTACAAGTTAGTGTAGTGCACAGTGTTCAGCTAAAGCTACAAGTTAGTGTAGTGCGTCCTCCTCACAGTGTTCAGCTAAAACTACAAGTTAGTGTAGTGCAACCTCTGCACAGTGTTCAGCTAAAGCTACAAGTTAGTGTAGTGCGTCCTCTGAACAGTGTTCAGCTAAAGAAAGAAAGGGACATTGAGGCCATAAATTGGCCCCGGGACTTTTAACGGTGCTAGGATCAATGAGGTAGGGAACGTAGAATAAAACAGATCTTTTATTTAACAATCTTTAAAAAACAGACATTGGCCAAAAACAACACTAAAGTAGATTTAGAAAGCAAATAAGACAATTCATAAATACAGAAATTAATACCACTCTCTCAACATGTTTCGCTTTCCTAAGCTTCTTCAGGAGATATGCTGTGGTATTTTGGTCAACAATAAAGGTAGAAAAAATATACAATGAGGATTTAATGTCTGCTAGTGAATTTACAGTCAAAAAGTATATTGGTTTAATCAAAAGGGAAAAATGTAAATGAAAAATATAGATGAAAAATATATCATACAAGGAAACATATAATATATGAATTGATATTATAACTTAGTATATGAAAACAAAAAACAAAAAAAACAAAAAAATTTTATTAATTAAGACACCACGTCACAAATTTCTTTTATTTTTGATCTTACCAGTAGAGAAGCATATATTAAAAAATAGATTTGTGCATGGCAGATGTTTTGCTCTTCAGTCCGCACCTCAATGAAAAAGCATGCAGAGAGGGATAAAAAATTCAAAGAGTAGATGAAATTCTCTAAAAAGGGAGAGAAATCAAATACAGGGGTATTACAAAAATCAGTATCAACTTCGATAGATAAGGTTGGCTAACAATGACAATTGTTAAATGAGGGTGAAAAGCATCCAGGATAGAGGATATAGTTGTATACCTTTCAAATGGTAAGTAGAATCAATTCACGGGTAACAAAGAATCACATCCAAAGGATGATGAAAAGCCATGGTTGCTGTACAGATAAATGGTTCTTTTAATGCAGCAGGATAGCAATCGGGAAATGGGCAGCATGCAGGATTCGAGCACCCACAAACAGCTGGTGGGTAATCAAAACCTGGGGACATGTCTGCAGCCTACCACAAAGAGCCTAAAAATATAAGCACAAAAAATGGACTGAGTTTAAATTGCATAGGAGAAGTAGTGGGTTTTTCTTAAGGAGAATGGAAAGAAAACCCAAGAACTTACTAATAGTGGTCGGAATCGTTTGTAGCAGCACTAGCGTGAGGAACGTCCATCTGCTCAGCATATCAAAAGGGAATGACAGAGACTGGTGGGGAAAGCCCCGCTTTTTAAACCTCTCCCGCGTGACGGCGTCTGACTCACCGTCATGCTGCGGACCGACAATGACAACTGCGCATGTGCACACATCCCGGCTTCTATGCGGAAATAGGCGTCAGCGGCGTCAGATATGTATGACTGACCCGTGGCCATCTTTAAAAACCTTATGCCCTGAATGTGGCACTACGGAAGCCTTAAAGCTAAAGATAGGTATTGAGGCATGATGTACCGCTTAAAAGGATGACCGAGAGGTAGGAGACAGCACTTGTTGTCAGTTAGAGGGCAACACAGCCATCAAAACATTGATTACGAAATGAATTGCTGAGTGCCCCGGGTGTCCGTGCATGCCAGAAAAATAGAGGAAAAAGGACTGAAGAGAAATTAAAGAAAAAACTCATACCGCACAAAAATCTTAATATAAAGACAATAGCCGTAAAGGTCAAAATTAGAAAAATAAAAATGTAAATAACATCAAGAATTCTAGCAACGAATTCAACATTCTTATTCGATTGATTATTTATGACAGATCAAATCATAAAAAATAAATAAACGAAAAAAAAAAAAAAAAAACACACAACATATTGAAACATAATATTAAAGAAAGGGTTTGTAACTCAAAACATCATTCAGGCCCGGATGTTTTAGGGCATTTAAAGTAAAAATCCACTTAGTCTCGCGTTGTAGTAAGGTCTTATCATAATCTCCCCCTCTTTCATTTGGGGGGGCATGCTCTAGAGCAAAAAAGTGCATTTTACTGTCATCGAATTGGTGACATAAACCCATATGTCGGCTTATGGGAGTTTCCATCTTTTTTTTAATCACTAAGGAGACATGGTCTCTGATCCGATGGAAAAAGGGACGTTTGGTTTTCCCCACGTAGAATGTATTGCATTCGCATATCATTATATAAACCACACCGATGGATAGGCATGTGGCTAAGAAATTGGGATTATAAAGCTGTCCATTTGGGAGGATGATATTGCGAGATGCATGGATGTACCTGCAAAAGTCACACTTGTGGCAGGGTTTAGTACCCTTGTTTTTAGTATTAATTGTGGACAGTGGGGCATAGTGGCTGTGGACAATGTGATCCCTAATTGAGCGGGATCGTCGGTAGGTGATCTCCGGATGGTCTTTTAGATGTTTAGACACCTTCGGGTCACCCATCAGCAAATACCAGTGCTTTTGTAGCAAATCACGCATTTGCTGATGTTGTCCAGAGAAGGTTGTGATTACTCTTAGGCCTGGGTCTGATTTTGGTTTTGTGTACCCATGAATAAGTTGGCTACGGATACTTTTTTTGGCCCTGAGGTAGGCTCTTTTTAGGCATTTATTACTATAGCCACGTGCCTTGAGACGTTCTCTCAGTGCCCTGGCCTCGGATTCGAAGTGGACATTCTCACTGCAATTTCTCCTTAATCTTAGATACTGTCCATAGGGAACATTATTTAAGAGTGGTAAAGGATGTGAACTGGTAGCATGCAGGAGTGAGTTTCCTGCTGATGCTTTATGGAAAAGGGTAGTTCCTATGGTTCTGTCGGGGTTGATGAATAAGGTGATGTCCAAAAAAGTTAAGGTAGACTGATTCGCTTCCATAGTAAACGTTAGGTTGTAAGGATTAGTTTTCAGACCCTCAAAAAAACGGGAGAGATCCTCTCTGCTGCCCATCCAGATCAGGAAAACATCATCAATATACCATTTCCATATCGGTATATTTTCCACCAGGGTTTGCATATCTTCCCTAAAGAAAAGTCTTTGCTCCCACTCCCCCAGGTACAGGTTCGCATAAGAGGGGGCACATCTGGTCCCCATAGCGACCTCCTGCACCTGGAGGTAGTGGGAGCGTGCAAACAGAAAAATGTTATTTGTAAGAATGAACCTCAATAGGTCCAATATGAACCTATTGTAGGTCCGGGGGACATCACCATCGTGAGAAATGAAGCCCTCCACAACTGCCACCCCCAAATCATGGGGGATGGAGTTGTAGAGGGCTTCCACATCCAAAGTCACAAGCCATGCTCCCTCTGGAATGGCCAAACCATCCAAAGTTCGAAGAAGTTCACTGGTATCTTGTAGGTATGATGTCAGGCTTTCCACGTGAGGCCTGAGAAAATCATCTATAAGTTGGCTAGCATTTTCAGTGAGAGATCCGTTTCAGGACACTATCGGTCGGCCAGGATGGTTTGATAAGTCCTTATGCACCTTGGGGAGGGCGTACAGTGTAGGAATCCGAGGGCAGGGCACATTGAGAAACTCCCATGTTGGTTTGGTGATCAAACCCTGAGGGTAAGCAGTCCCAATTAGTTTTCTAAAGCGTATGGTCATGTTGGTGACATGCGCCTCAGATACTTTCTTGTACCAATCTCAATTTTGTAAGAGGCGTAAGACCATAGATTTGTATTGTTCAGTGGTCATCACTACCAAATTGCCTCCCTTGTCTGAAGGTTTTACTACCAGACGAGAGTCCAGCTGCAGTGACTTTAAAGCCATTTTTTGTTGGCTTGTGAGATTTGATTGTGTTAGGCCCTTCCATTTAGTCTTGAAGATGTCTTCTGTGACCTGATGGATGAAGGCCCAGACATTGGGGTTGCCCTGTGGTGTGGGAAAGGTTTTGGATTTGAGTTTATATTCCCTGGAGGTATAAGGGACTACTGGGCGGGGGGCACACGACTCATGGTCAGGAAAGCCATCCCGATCAAGGGTATGAGCTTCCAAAAGATCCGTCTCATCTATGTGTCCCCCATCCCAAAGCTCCATGAGCTCTTCCATTGCTTTAATCTCGTTCAATGTGATGTTTTCCACTGCAGGTCCAGCGGGAAATGGCGTGGAACTGGGTTGTTCGGGTTTGTCAAACATAATGCGAAGCATTAGTTTGCGAGCAAATAGATTAAGATCTTTTATAAGTTCAAACTGATCAAGTTTCTGTGTCGGACAGAAGGCTAACCCTAATTCCAAGACAGAAACTTGATCAGCACTGAGAGGAATGGAAGATAGATTGATTACTTCAAATTTTTTGCCTGTTTCTGAAGGCCCTCCGTGGTGGTCATCTTTTTTGAATCGTGCACCGGTTGTGTAAAGATCGGGGCCGGACGAAAATCCGACTGAATGATGGGATCGTTGGTGTTGTTTGTTGATGGTGCCGATGTTGAGGGTAATGAGGTACTTGTATGAGTATTGGGAAGAGTGTCCCGGTGTGTGTGAAGTGTTATTGATTTTGGCCGTAGTGGCTCTAGTGTGAATTGGTGTTCGATTGGTGTTTTGGTGCCGCTTACTTGACCCAGTGGGCGCATTGGTGTTACCGTTGGTGCGCTTAGAGGATCCAAAATCCTTAGGGCCTTCTGGTGCCTGTGAAGAAAGGGAGGAAGCAGAGGAGGTGTCAGAATCATTAGGTTTAGAAGGGGCATCTCTAGAAATTCGCATTTTTGTATTGCGTCTCTTGTTTGTTTTAGTCTGTGTCCAAGCATAAGCTTGATTATTATCATACGATAATTTATCTCTTAGAAATTTCTTTTCTTTTGTTTTTAGAATTTCAGCTACATAGGTCTCTATATGTGCTTTGAGGGTTCCCTCACGACTAGAAAAAAGCTCATTTGAAACAATTGAACTGTTTTCAGAATACAATTTTTCTATCTCCTTATCTAGAGAAGCAAATTCCTCGCTATAATGACCACATAATAGTTCCATCATTTTCATGGAACAGGATTGAAGATTAGTTTCCCAATTTGTTCTAAAGTCTTGTTCTAATTTGCTCACTGTGGGGAAAATTTGGATTCTCAAACCCCAAGGGGCAATTTGATCGTCCAAATATTTCAAAAAGTACCATTTATTCCAATAAACTCTTGCTTTTTTCTCCAGCATTCGCTGGAGACAAAGAAAAAAGCGGTCCATGGATAGTCCACCCCCAGTAGCATTCAGGGATTTATGGATCTGATCCATAAATCCTTCGAATGCGTTACCACAATAGTTAGCCATGAAGAAGAAGAAGAGAAAAAAAAAAAAGTAAATTATAAATCTTAAAGAAAGACCAATCAATATAATAGGTAATTAATACATAGTGAATTCATTTAGGTATAAAAATTGAGATTCCTCAGCTTCCTAAGGGTGATAGGTGGGTAACACCTCAATTCAAGTTAGAAAAAAATTTGGAAAAGAGGAAAGGTCAAGAGCACCACATCCCAAAAAATACATTTGAGAAAGAAAGGGACATTGAGGCCATAAATTGGCCCCAGGACTTTTAACGGTGCTAGGATCAATGAGGTAGGGAACGTAGAATAAAACAGATCTTTTATTTAACAATCTTTAAAAAACAGACATTGGCCAAAAACAACACTAAAGTAGATTTACAAAGCAAAGACAATTCATAAATACAGAAATTAATACCACTCTCTCAATATGTTTCGCTTTCCTAAGCTTCTTCAGGAGATATGCTGTGGTATTTTGGTCAACTATAAAGGTAGAAAAAATATACAATGAGGATTTAATGTCTGCTAGTGAATTTACAGTCAAAAAGTATATTGGTTTAATCAAAAGGGAAAAATGTAAATGAAAAATATAGATGAAAAATATATCATACAAGGAAACATATAATATATGAATTGATATTATAACTTAGTATATGAAAACAAAAAAAAATTTTTATTAATTAACACACCACGTCACAAATTTCTTTTATTTTTGATCTTACCAGTAGAGAAGTATATATTAAAAAATAGATTTGTGCATGGCAGATGTTTTGCTCTTCAGTCCGCACCTCCGCACAGTGTTCAGCTAAAGCTACAAGTTAGTGTAGTGCGTCCTCTGAACAGTGTTCAGCTAAAGCTACAAGTTAGTGTAGTGCGTCCTCCTCACAGTGTTCAGCTAAAACTACATGTTAGTGTAGTGCAACCTTTGCACAGTGTTCAGCTAAAGCTACAAGTTAGTGTAGTGCGTCCTTCTCACAGTGTTCAGCTAAAGCTACAAGTTAGTGTACTGCATCCACTGAACAGTGTTCAGCTAAAACTACAAGTTAGTGTAGTGCGACCTCTGCACAGTGTTTAGCTAAAGCTACCTGTAGAAGGTTGGTGGTGTTTTCCTGATCTTATCACTACCGCAGGCAGCTAAATAAGCTACAAGTTAATGTAGTGCGTCCTCCTCACAGTGTTCAGCTAAAACTACAAGTTAGTGTAGTGTGACCTCTGCACAGTGTTTAGCTAAAGCTACCTGTAGAAGGTTGGTGGTGTTTTCCTGATCTTATCACTACCGCAGGCAGCTAAATAAGCTACAAGTTAGTGTAGTGCGTCCTCCTCACAGTGTTCAGCTAAAACTACAAGTTAGTGTAGTGTGACCTCTGCACAGTGTTTAGCTAAAGCTACCTGTAGAAGGTTGGTGGTGTTTTCCTGATCCTATCACTACCGCAGGCAGCTAAATAAGCTACAAGTTAGTGTAGTGCATCCTCCTCACAGTGTTCAGCTAAAACTACAAGTTAGTGTAGTGCGACCTCTGCACAATGTTCAGCTAAAGCTACAAGTTAATGTAGTGCGTCCTCTGAACAGTGTTTAGCTAAAGCTACAAGTTAGTGTAGTGCGTCCTCTGAACAGTGTTCAGCTAAAGCTACAAGTTAGTGTAGTGCATCCTCCTCACAGTGTTCAGCTAAAACTACAAGTTAGTGTAGTGCGACCTCTGCACAGTGTTCAGCTAAAGCAACCTGTAGAAGGTTGGTGGTGTTTTCCTGATCCTATCACTACCGCAGGCAGCTAAATAAGCTACAAATTAGTTTTTTGCAACCTCTGCACAGTGTTCAGCTAAAGCTACCTGTAGAAGGTTGGTGGTGTTTTCCTGATCCTATCACTACCGCAGGCAGCTAAATAAGCTACAAGTTAGTGTAGTGTGTCCTCCTCACAGTGTTCAGCTAAAACTACAAGTTAGTTTAGTGTGACCTCTGCACAGTGTTCAGCTAAACCTACAAGTTAGTGTAATGCGTCCTCCTCACAGTGTTCAGCTAAAGCTACAAGTTAGTGTAGTGCGTCCTCCTCACAGTGTTCAGCTAAAGCTACAAGTTAGTGTAGTGCGTCCTCCTCACAGTGTTCAGCTAAAGCTACAAGTTAATGTAGTGCATCCTCTGAACAGTGTTCAGCTAAAGCTACAAGTTAGTTTAGTGTGACCTCTGCACAGTGTTCAGCTAAAGCTACCTGTAGAAGGTTGGTGGTGTTTTCCTGATCCTATCACTACCGCAGGCAGCTAAATTATTTACACGTTAGTGTAGTACGACCTCTGCACAGTGTTCAGCTAAAGCTACCTGTAGAAGGTTGGTGGTGTTCTCATACTACAGGCAGGCAGTTGATTTTGCTAGCTGCAGTATATGTATATATATATATATATATATATATATATATATATATATATATATATACCAGCTTAGTGCAGCTACAGGCCATTAGTATGTCTGGAAGGCCAACAAGGAGAGGCAGACAGTCACAAGCCAATAAAAGAGGGCAAGCAGGCTCTGTGTCTAGAGGCAACAGTGCTGCTCGTGGAGACGGTGCATCCTCATCAGCACGTAGCCGTGGGACACGCTTGGCCTTTTTTTCGGCAGCTGGCCGCGTTGAGCCGCAATATGCGGAAGACTTGGTCGAGTGGATGACCAAGCCGTCCACATCCTCCTCATCCTCTCTCACTTATGCTCAGGGTACTTTGTCTGGCAAAGCAGCTGCCAACACGGCCTCTTCCCTCGGCTCAGTGGCATCAGTGACTCCTTCCCTAGCCCCACCATGTCCTCCTGAAGAGTCCCTCGAACTGTTTGAAAACAGTGTTGGGTACATGCTCCAGGAGGATGCCCAGCGTTTAGAAGGCTCTGATGATGATACTAAGCTAGATGAAGGCAGTAACGTGAGCATGGACAGAGGGGGTGCCCAAGAAGGACAGCAATCTGGCAGTCATGCTCCCCCTGCTGCAGCAAACTGCCAGGTTTGCTCCAGTGATGAGGAGGGAGGGGATGATGAGGTCACTGACTCAACGTGGGTGCCTGATAGGAGGGAGGAGAAGGAGGCACATCACCAATGAGGCAGGATGCCCTCCAGGGGCCAGCCTAAGGGCAGCACACTAACTGCATCACATCGCAAAGCTCCGCATGTGCAGGGCGCTACTGTCTCTGCGTGTTATTCTAAAAGTTCTTTGGTGTGGGCCTTTTTTGAGATGAGTGCATCAGATCGCACCGCTGCTATTTGCAACATATGTCTCAAGCGTATCTCGCGTGGCCAAAACATCTCCCGCTTGGGCACCACATGCTTGACCAGACATATGTTGACTTGCCATGCAGTTCGTTGGCAAGCGTATCTAAAAGACCCACACCAAAGAACAAAGAGGACCTCTCCTTGCTCCTCATCAGCTGAGATCTCCAACCCCACTATACCTTCAGTCCTCTCTGAGACCTGCACTGAGAGGAATAAAGGTGTAGAATTAGGTGTGTCACAGCCAAGTACTTGTGGGAAATCTGCTTTCGGTACACCGACGTCAGATTGTTCCAGGCAAATTTCCCTGCCCCAGCTGCTGCACCGCCGAAAGAAGTTCGCTCCCAGCCATCCACATGCCCAGCGGTTGAATGCTAGCTTGGCAAAATTGCTAGCACTTCAACTGCTACCTTTTCAGTTGGTAGACTCTGCCCCCTTCCGTGAGTTTGTGGAATGTGCGGTTCCTCAGTGGCAGGTACCCAAACGCCACTTTCTCTCACGGAAGGCGATTCCGGATCTCTACCGGCATGTGGAAGGCAATGTCTTGGCCTCGCTGGACAGGGCAGTCAGGTGCATATTACTGCTGAATCATGGTCCAGCAGGCATGGACAGGGATGTTACCTAAGTTTCACGGCGCATTGGGTCACTCTGCTGGCAGCTGGGAAGGATGCAGGACAAGGTGCAGTAGTGTTGGAGGTTGTTCCGCCACCACGCCTCCAAAATGCCACTACTAATGATTGTGACACACCTCTCCCCTCCACCCCCTCCTCTTCTTCTTCCTCCATGGCCTGTTCCTGTGCTTTGTCCTCGGAACCAGCAGTGCTTCGTAGGCATTCAAGGGGCTACGCAAGTACGCAGGCCAAAAGATGCCATGCGGTGCTTAAACTGGTGTGCTTGGGGGACAGGAGCCACACTGGGGCAGAGGTTCTGTCAGCTCTGCAGGGGCAGGTTCAGAGGTGGTTGACGCCACGCCAACTTAAGGCAGAAATGGTGGTTTGCGACAATGGCACCAACCTCCTCTCCGTCCTCCAACAGGGACAACTGACCCATGTGCCCTGTTTGGCTCACGTCCTTAACTTGGTGGTGCAGCAGTTCTTGGGTAGGTACCCGGGCTTACAGGATGTCCTGAGGCAGGCCAGGAAAGTCTGTGTGCATTTCCGCCGGTCATATAATGCCAGTGCTCGGCTGGCAGACCTCCAAAAGGAGTTTAACCTGCCCAAGAACCGCCTAATCTGTGACATGCCCACCAGGTGGAACTCAACGTTGGCCATGCTGCAGCGGCTGCACACGCAGCAGAGGGCCATCAATGAGTACCTGTGCGACTATGGCACCAGGACAGGGTCAGGGGAGCTTGTTTTTTTTTCCCCACACCAGTGGGCCATGGTCAGGGATGCATGCACTGTCCTGTCACCATTTGAGGAGGCCACAAGGATGGTGAGCAGTGACAGTGCATGCATCAGTGACACTGTCCCCCTTGTCCACCTGTTGGAGCACACTCTGCATGGAATAATGGACAAGGCACTTGAGGCAGAACAGAGGCAGGAAGAGGAGGACTTCCTTAGCTCTCAAGGCCCCCTTTATCCAGACAGTGTTCCTGCGTGCCTGCCGATCACACAGGAAGAGGAGGAGGAGGAGGATTGGGTCAGTATGGAGGTGGAGCCTGGCACTCAGCATCAGCAGCAGTCTTTAAGGGATCAGTCCCATGAAACACATGGATTTGTACATGGCTGGGAGGAGGTGGCTGCGGACCATGTCGTCCTTAGTGACCCAGAGGACTCCGGACCGAATGCCTCAGCAAACCTTCGCTGCATGGCCTCCCTGATCCTGCAAAGCCTGCGGAAGGATCCTCGTATTCGTGGTATCAAGGAGGGGGATCGTTACTGGCTGGCAACCCTCCTTGATCCACGTTACAAGGGTAAGGTTGCGGACCTTATCTTGCCATCGCAGAGGGAGCAGAGGATGAAACATCTTCAGGAGGCCTTGCAGAAAGGTCTGTGCAACACATTCCCAGAGACTGGGAGGTTACAAACTCCTGTTTCTGGACAACGTGTTGCTGAGGCTTCGGTCAGTCAAAGAAGAAGCGGAGGAGAAGGTGGCCGCCTGACCGATGCGTTCAGACAATTTTTTAGTCCGCTGCCCCAAGGTATGATCGGTTCCAGCAACCATCGCCAGCGTCTGCTTTACATGGTGCAGGAATACCTAGGGGCAAGATCTGACTTGAACACCTTTCCCACTGAAAATCCTCTGGGTTACTGGGTCTTGAGGATGGATCACTGGCCAGAGCTTGCACAGTATGCAATTGAGCTACTGGCCTGTCCTGCATCCAGCGTTCTTTCAGAACGCACATTCAGTGCTGCTGGAGGCTTTGTAACCGATCACAGGGTGCGTCTGTCCACCGACTCGGTCGATCGACTGACCTTCATAAAAATGAATCAGTCTTGGATCACCACCAGCTACCAAGCACCTGATGCTGATGTAACCGAATAATTTTTTTTGAAATGTCAGATCCCTTCAAAGACTGCCTATGCTGATGCTGAGTGACTATCCTGTTATGCTGAGTAATTATCCTCTTCCTCCTCAATGATCATGCTGATAGCTTGTAAGAACATTTTTGGTTCTGGGTGCCGCCACCAGTGCCTAAGGCACAATTTTTAAGCCCCTGTTTAACAGGGGCATGAAATTAAAATTTTTGATGCAATTCTTTGCAGCAGGGCTAGTTCCTGCGCTCCAACTAGAGTATCTGTGAGGGGTTGCAGTGTTGTGGCACCCGAAACGGTGCCTAAGGCCCAATTTTTCAGCCCCTGTTCAACAGGGACATGTAATTTTTTTGAAATGTCAGATCCCTTCAAAGACTGCCTATGCTGATGCTGAGTGACTATCCTGTTATGCTGAGTAATTATCCTCTTCCTCCTCAATGATCATGCTGATAGCTTGTAAGAACATTTTTGGTTCTGGGTGCCGCCACCAGTGCCTAAGGCCCAATTTTTAAGCCCCTGTTTAACAGGGGCATGAAATTAAAATTTTTGATGCAATTCTTTGCAGCAGGGCTAGTTCCTGTGCTCCAACTAGAGTATCTGTGAGGGGTTGCAGTGTTGTGGCACGCGAACCAGTGCCTAAGGCCCAATTTTTCAGCCCCTGTTCAACAGGGACATGTAATTAGAATTCTTGATCTAATCTTTCACAGCAGGGCCCGTTTCTGCGCCCACCAAGATTAACTGTGAGGACTTACAGTGTTGTGGCACCAACACCACCACCACCAAAGGCCCAATTTTTCAGCCCCTGTTCAACAGGGGCATGTATTTACAATTCTTGATTGAATATTTTACAGCAGGGCACGTTTCTGCACCCACCAAGATTAACTGTGAGGACTTACAGTGTTGTGGCACCAGCACCACCACCACCACCACCAAAGGCCCAATTCTTCAGCCCCTGTTCAACAGTGGCATGTAATTACAATTCTTGATCTAATATTTCACAGCAGGGCCCGTTCCAGCGCCCACCAAGAGTAACCGTGAGGACTTACAGTGTCGTGGCACCAACACCACCACCACCATCACCAAAGGCCCAATTTTTCAGCCCCTGTTCAACAGGGACATGTAATTTTTTTGAAATGTCAGATCCCTTCAAAGACTGCCTATGCTGATGCTGAGTGACTATCCTGTTATGCTGAATAATTATCCTCTTCCTCCTCAATGATCATGCTGATAGCTTGTAAGAACATTTTTGGTTCTGGGTGCCGCCACCAGTGCCTAAGGCCCAATTTTTAAGCCCCTGTTTAACAGGGGCATGAAATTAAAATTTTTGATGCAATTCTTTGCAGCAGGGCTAGTTCCTGTGCTCCAACTAGAGTATCTGTGAGGGGTTGCAGTGTTGTGGCACGCGAACCAGTGCCTAAGGCCCAATTTTTCAGCCCCTGTTCAACAGGGACATGTAATTAGAATTCTTGATCTAATCTTTCACAGCAGGGCCCGTTTCTGCGCCCACCAAGATTAACTGTGAGGACTTACAGTGTTGTGGCACCAACACCACCACCACCAAAGGCCCAATTTTTCAGCCCCTGTTCAACAGGGGCATGTATTTACAATTCTTGATTGAATATTTTACAGCAGGGCACGTTTCTGCACCCACCAAGATTAACTGTGAGGACTTACAGTGTTGTGGCACCAGCACCACCACCACCACCACCAAAGGCCCAATTCTTCAGCCCCTGTTCAACAGGGGCATGTAATTACAATTCTTGATCTAATATTTCACAGCAGGGCCCGTTCCAGCGCCCACCAAGAGTAACCGTGAGGACTTACAGTGTCGTGGCACCAACACCACCACCACCATCACCAAAGGCCCAATTTTTCTGGCCCTGTTCAACAGGGGCATGTAATTACAATTCTTGATCTAATATTTCACAGCAGGGCCCTGTGAGGGCTTACAGTGTTGAGGCCACAACAACACCCAAGGCCCAAATTTCTGCTGAGTATATAGGGCAGGCCCCTACTTTCAAACATCCAACTTACAAACGACTCCTACTTGCAAACGGAAGGAGACAACAGGAAGTGAGTTGAAATCTACCCCATAGGAAGGGAAATTCTCTCCTGTAAGAGTTAATATGGGAAAAATTTTTCTCCTTTCCACTGATGCTTTATCATCAATCCTTGTTTCACTAAAAACCCCAAATTTTCAAAAAACATGTCATTGGGACAAAAGGTGAGGTGAAATCTTCTGAAGAGGAGCACAGGCAGCAAAACAAATGTCACAGTGGTGATAACCCTTCCCTATATTTTCCAAAAAGCTTAAAAACAGATTTTTGGGCTGGAGCTACACTTTAAAAATGTACCAGTTCAAAATTACAAACAGATTCTACTTAACAACCAACCTACAGTCCCTGTCTTGTTTGCACCGCCTGTATACTGCTGTTCAGAATATATAGGGCCTGGGGGCCCCACGCCTTTCCTTTTTTTAATTTGGGTGTGGGGTTCCCCTTAATATCCATACAGGACCCAAAGGGCCTGGTAATAGACTGGAGGGTACCCATGCCGTTTGTCTCACTGATTTTCATCCATATTGCCAGGACCCAACATTACATTAAAGCCGCAAGCAGTTTTAAATGACTTTTTTTCCTTTAAAAATTTCATTTTGTGCAGGGACTGTTCTAAGCACGGGAAACACGCGCCACTTTACAGGCATACTATAGACACCCCCCAGGTACGATATTTAAAGGAATATTTCACTTTTTTTTTTTTTTTTACTTTAAGCATCATTAAAATCACTGCTCCTGAAAAAATGTCCGTTTTTAAAAGTTTTTTTTGCATTGATACATGTCCCCTGGGGCAGGACCCGGGTCCCCAACCCCTTTTTTAGGACAATACCATGAAAATTAGCCTTTACAATGAGCACTTTTGATTTTGAACGTTCGAGTCCCATAGACGTCAATGGGGTTCTAACGTTCGTGCAAATTTTCGGTCCGTTCGCAGGTTCTGGTGCGAACCGAACCGGGGGGTGTTCGGCTCATCCCTAGCCACCAGGGTCCAAGAGACCTGTTACAAAATAATGACTCGCTGGTATAGAGTACCCCCCACTCTACACCATTTCTTCCCGCAGATGCTACATATTTTTTGGGCATGCCCCTAGACTCACCCCGTTTTGGCTTGAGGTGGCTCGCACATTTAGGCACCTGACCAATGTCTCTCTGGAGGGGAACCCTGCGGCCTGTCTGCTTCACCCGTCGGAACACCCCATCAAGAAGTACAAGACCTCCCCCACCATTCAGCTACTGAATGCTGCCAAGGCATGTATTCCCCTCTGCTGGAGATCACAGAACCCGCCGGAAAAGTCCCTGTGGTTTTCTAAAGTGAATGCACTAAGAGACATGGAGGATCTCACTGCTACATTGCACAATAGAGAGGAGGCCTTCCGGGAGACCTGGAGACCCTGAGACCCTGGCAACATTTTATTTACACAGACGCCTATCTCCAAGAGATGGCACAGACTAACTGACCCAGTGAGCCGGTCCCACCCCCTAGACAGAGGGCAGTATACTTCCCTACCTTATCCTGCTCCTGCTTTACTCTACTCCTTCTCCATTTCCTGTCTCTAGTTTTCGCCACCCACCTTGCCTCTTCCCACCCTCCCCCCTTCCCCCCTTACCTTCCCCCCCCTCTCTTCTGGTCCCTATCCCTCTCTCACATTTGGGGTTCTTTATCTCTCTACCTCTTCTCCTCCCCCCCTGATCCACACCCCCTCTTCGTAATTCTTTCCCATTCATGGGTTATCTGATCAGATACTGTGAAAATCAGTAGATGCATTATATTTCCACATGTCCCATGTCTGGGCCCACCAGTTCTTCAGGTTACTTAATTCCCCAAACAACTATAAAATATACATAATGTTGTAGTGTTGCATAACTTGGTATGTGCTATCACCAGCTCCAGGTCTAGTAAATAACTGTTGGGGTGCCATTACAGCCTTGTGTACTGTTTGTATTGTCTTACTGGGGTCCTCCCCTCTTGTGCCTTACACACGGTGCAAGGTCAGAGAATCTGATTTGTTGACCTCGCCCTGTAATCTTGTTTGAATTTTCTGGCTGACTTTTGTTATGTACCTGTGCTGGCTATGTTGATTGTCATACACACTTTCTATGAAAAATAAAGAATTACAAAAAAAAAAAAAAAAGTGAATTCTATTTGTGAGGGTGTAGATCCTACTTGATTGAAGGCTGAAAGTTACAGCCGCATGGGTTGTTTATGTGAAGGATGCTTGGTAGTTATTCTGGAAAGTTCAGTCAAAGAAGTCCACGGGTCCCGCAAACTCGATGTTCGCCGGAATTTTCTTCACCTTGCATAGGTGCTTTAAAACAGTGTCAATGGTTTGGTATCTACTCTAAAGGAAGTTCCCAAAACATGCCCTGTTGGGGGTACTTGATGCTGGGAACCACTGCCAAAGACCAACCCATCCTTTTCCAAAAAGTTCCAGCACCAGAATCTACGGTGCTGCCTAGGACAAGTGGCAAAGGCAAATCTTTAAGGTCACACATAGCCTACTCTTCCACTGATTGTTGGTCATACAAATGTTAGGTAATGAGTATTTCTCCATCAGCGGAGTGATTGCTCTAAGGAATATTTTATTTGCTCTTGACAGCAAGGAAAATTTTCTCCACCATGGGCCTGAATTGGCAGCTGCCTAACTCAGGTTTTATATTGCCTTCTGCATGAATGCTATTGGAGCAGAATTATAATTAGAATAGGTAGTGATTGATGGACTTTGGGCTGTTTTTGTTCACCCTTACTATGTTAGTATTCAGTTATATATTTACAAGACTTCAATAATAATTGTGCAATTGCTAATTTATACTATAGGATATGTGATATTTTATTTTTTACTCTACAAAATAATTCTTTAAAACTACTTGTTTACAATGTTTCTTTATTATTTTATTTACAGTCTATAGTATTTTTTTATATCATTTTTATTCTGCAGTCTACTTTGGTATTCATGTATTCATGTACTCTATGGTCTTTTTTTTTTTTTAAGATTCTTTTTATTGAGTTTCATAAGAAAAGGTAGTACAAAACAGAGCTCTGGGCATACCCCAGCTCCGAATACACAGTAAACCTCAATAAACAATAAACCTCAAAAGACACTAAAGAACAGTGTCCGCTCAGCTCAATGTACAGGAGCAATCAGTGAATTATCAAAGAGCATGTAAATTGTCTCCAAGGTACCCATCTGGAGGAGACACAATAGGAGGAACACCCACCCCAAAATCGCAATTGTGGGGAGAATTAGGCATTCCTGTCCCAGGACCAAAAGAGGGCCAAACCACAGATAATACCCAGGGTTCACTGGAGTTATATAAGATTCATTAGTGCAAGGGGAATCAAGCCAGAGGTCCTATACCTTATTAAATGTATGGGGCATCCACGAGACAGGTAGGTAGCTTTGTAAAGGGGCACAAAGCTATTAATCAAGGAATTCCAGAAATTCAAATCAGGGGCCTACTTTGATTTACATTTTAATGTGATAGCCTTCCAAGATAAAATAACAGTAAACTTAGAATGGTCTAAAAAGCTCAGTGGAAGGCAAGGGGGCCCACTAATCCAAGCAGACAGAATTCATGCCCTTTTTTGAAAATAACATTTTCCTTTTCATTTTGTTGGATTCTGTTTGTTCTTATGCTGTGAGGAGGATGAGTTTTCAGTGAACAGTTTGCATTGGGAGACTCAGCTTTGGTCTTTCCTGCAGAGCTTGATAAATGTATAACTTTGCCCCTGTGTGGGTGTATTCCATAGACTAATGTCTCCTTCTGCTTGACACTTTCTATGCAAAGGTCTATGCTCGGTCAGTAGTTACGGGTCACTGTAAGATATTTAAATTACCTAATAATCTGTGTTAAAGGACAACTCTGCAGAGAAATTCAGGATACAAAAAAAAACAAGCACATGTGATTACTTGTGTCTGCATTTTAGCTTTGTGGACAAAAAACAATTGACAGATTTTGACATACTGTCATAGTAGTCAATAGTGTCATGGTAGAATGTGTCAATTACTTGACTGTGGAGCCCAAGATGACAAGGGTGGCCTCTTGTGCAATTGCCAAGTTCAAGCACCCCTGGTAGTGAAGACAGGGACTGCTAGGGCAGTGGTAGGTGCAAGTGCCTGGAAGCTATAGTAGTGAGCTGAGGCTTGGAGACACAGGAGTCCTTCAAGTAGTAGTATAGCGTCTGGTCACAAGCCTTGCTCAGCAGCAGCCAGGCAGACAGATGCAGGGTCAGGATCAGGTTCAAGATGAGGAAGAGGCAGAAGTTGGTAACGTGCTGACAGAGGGGTTAGCAAATCAGGAAGCAGAGATGTAGTCAGAAATCCATGCCAAGGTCAGTAACACAAGCGAGCAGCAGAAAAAACAGGCAGGGGTGATCCAAGAGACCAAGAAAGGGAAAATACAATATGTACCTCTTAATATTCCAACCAGATCCTCATTGAGTCATACAGCCTGGGTGGTCAGGAAAGGGAGGGCAGTGAGCATGCACCCCACTTCCTGTACTGTACCAGACCACATGCCTTTTAACTTAACATGTACCATACCTTGTAAGAGGGCACTGAGGCCAGGCAGACTCTCAGTCTAAATAGGCTACAGGTGCCACAATCTTTGGATGCGTCCACACGCCTATGTGTACTCGCACGTACCTGCACGTTTGTTCCATTGCTCTTCTGCGTGCGCATTCTAGTACTTGCTCATCTTGTTAGGCCTCTATGCTCATGATTATGCACATACACATGTAGCACCCTAGTGCTGAGGCAGGGTTGCTCACAAATGTATTATGTCATGTACTCAGTGTCTCGGCCAATGGGCAGCGGTCTTTGGGTCCTTGGCCTGCTGGGAGAACCTATTTATTTGGGCAGAGTCAGGTGAACGCTGTTCTGTGCCATGTGGATGGCTGTCTGGGTGGACGTGTGTTAAAATACTCTGGGTTGCTAGTCCAGAAGCCTGAGGCCTATCCTGAGAGTACCTGGCTGCTAGGCTGCCTGAGGCCTATCCAGGAGTAGGAGAAGCAGTGCAGGGTTGGGACTTCAGGCCTGGATACCAACCAAGTTGAAGAGGTTCAGCCGGATGGGGAACCATGTTGATGCTATCGGGTATGATCATTCCGGTTGCCAGTAACAATGACGGATCAAGGCCAGAGGTAAAAGGGAAACAGTCGCCACTAATGGACCTGTCCCCACCTGTTATCAGAGGCCAGTTTTCGGAAGCCTGAAAGAAGTACCAGAGCAGCCTTTTTCACTAGCCAGGGACGGTGAAGAAGTGGGAAAGCTTCAGCAAGTGCCAAGCCAGGGACCCAGCAGGTTAGCGGGGGTGACGCTTGAGGAGTATACAGCGGGTTAGCTGTGAAAGAGCTCAGAGGATCCAGTGACAACTGGGATCTTGATGTCTAGTTAGAGACTTGGAGCTCAGTGAGTGAATATCTACAGTGGAACACTGTGAGATGTAAGAGAATATCTATACCGAGTTACTGTGAGTTACGTGTAAGGACCTTTATTGACTGTTTCAAATTCAGTTGCCATAAGAGACAGCAGTTCTACAAATACAGTGGTCATATTCTGCTGGAAGGCCCTCAACCTGTATAGCTGTCTGCCTATGAATTTGTTTCGGAGTCTGCCAATTACCATTGCATCTACCTAAGGGTGTCCTGGCCCTAACCCTCTCCCCCAGTTCTTGTTAAGAGACAATAAATCTCCTCTGTTTACATCCAAAAAGTGACTGGCACCCAATTATTCCATCTTGCATTACACCCACTATGCCTAATAACCCACTCCACAAAGGAAGGATGTCAGCTCTTCCTGATTGTGGAGGTCACTATTAGTCTTCTAGGGGTCAGGGCCAGTGCTAAATTTGGGGCCCAACATGGGGCAAAGGCATTATTCCTACAGTGGTCGTCCCTAGCAACCGGCTACAGCTACATCTGGATTTCTTCTGGCTCCGTGGGAAGGTGGCAAGTAACGTCTTTATTCCACATAGACTGTGTTATTATCCATTTCAACAATGTGGGGAAGAACCAACATGTCTCATTGCTCATGGGAGAGTGTCAGCCTGGTCTTTTGTCACTTTATGCCAGTGCCGCAAGGGCTAAAACAGACTCCAATAACGTTTTGGTGCTCTGCAGGAGAAAGGAGGCAGGCGCTGAAGTTCTCAGAGGACAGGTGAACCAATCTGCTGGCAGGGGGAGGAGCTGTTGCTCTGCAGAGGAGGAAGGGGAAGTAATACCACGTGCAACACCATCACCCACTTTGGAACTACAGTGCAATTGTTGTATAAGGACAATGGCACAGTTTGGAGCTTCCATGACAGATTGGATGAGGCGTGTTTCGGGAGTTGGTCTTGGTCTGAGCGGATCGAAGGGCCTCCTGATGGATACTGGAGTGAGATACACACCTAAAGGTAGCCTTGCACTATACACTACCAGAGGCTATGAAGCTATTGGGCTGATTTGTGGGGAATGTTCAGGTTTGGCCACAAATCTGCGGCCTTGGATCATCTGTGGACGCTGTGGGGAACCCTTGCTCAAGGTAGCCTTACCAGCCCAACCCCTGTGGACACTACAGGCAGACTGGGACAGGAATGCTGCTATTCCAGTTGGGGAAACTTTGATAGTCCCCCCACCATCACCCGGCTTGTGCTGCTCCTCTCATTTCTGTGGCTGCTCTAGGGTCCAGTGCTCCAGTTATTCCTCGAGGCCGCGGTCGGGCCCACCTGCATTCCTTGATGATGGAACCTCCCGGGGAAAGGATACCAGAGTTGGGTAAGCCTGAATTAGGTGAAGGTAGTGTGCCAGTGGGGGCTGTGATACCTGTGGCCAACAAGGGAGACAAGGTTGTTTTGCTAGTTGATGTTAGCTCAAAGCGCAACCTGATCCCGGTTGAGAAGTGCTCCACTATATTCGATTCAGACATTTTATCCAATCGGATCTCTGAATTGTTCTCAGACACTTTGTCATAGACTGGAAAGTGGACTGATAGTGAAAGGGAGCAACCGTGTGATTTAGAGGAGGAAGTTCTTCCTGTGAAAGCTGCTAGTGTTAAAATTGAACTGTCTGCCAGTGCACCACCACGTCTATGCTTTACCAACTCTTTTGAGGAGGAGCGCTGGGCAAGTTGGACTATTATTATAGCCAAGCCAATTCAATTTACCAAGTCTTCTTGCAAACCTGACACTGTCGCTGGATATCAGGTCCAACTTGCTTCCAGGGTTCTACCTGGATGCGGAGACCCTAAAACGCTCTCCAGGCTGTCCAAGCTACAGTGTATTGTTATCAAGAAAGTGGCTGAAGAATATGGTTATCTGTACCCTTATGTACCCGCTCAGTTTGAAGAGGAAATTCAGGTGAAGAAAGCTCAGTGGGTGGATGTTGCCGTTCGGAGCTTTCTTAAAAATCCTCTTTACAAGTTCACATTGACTTCAAAAAGCTGTCACCAAGATGTGCTTAAAAATATACCTCTGTCTCACAAACCTGGGACTATGGCCGTAATATCTGTCCTGATTGTGTGATTATTCGTAGGCCTAATAGGAAGGACTTCCAGCATTATATCACCACTGTGGATGCAAGTAGAAAACCTCTACAGTTACCAGACCTTAGGTATTACTGATAAATTCTGTTGAACTGTGCTAAGTTACCGAAAATGGTGGAGTCATGTTGCTTTACTGAAAGTTGCTCTACCTTCAAAAACAAGTTGTTGTGGGGACATTCCTGCTGTGGCTGTGCTGCTGGATTCTGAAACCTGGCAGTTACAGGGAGTGCCCTAACCGAGTCATACTGGCCTGTGTTCTAGAATTGCCAGTGCGCCTCTCTCTGAAAAGTGACATGCTGATTTGCATTTGAGAGACTTCAGTGTGTCCTGTTCTTCATTAGTAAGGAACATTAATCTCAGTTCCCAGCTGTGTCAAAGACAGACTGAGATTCCGAATGTAAGGGGCTCTGTTGATGAACAATGCTTTCAAGAATTATGGCCCCTTGCATGATGGCATGGCTAAAGTGCTGTTTGAATACTGCCATGCTTTCTGTCCACTGAGTTCTCCCTATGAAGAAGGGAAACTGCTGAGTAATGTTGTTGCTGCACCTAGTGAAAGATTGATGGATTTTGGGGCTCCAAGGACACTGGGTGTTAGTTAGGTAGGAAAGGCTGTGGCAAAAAAGGGCAAGTTCTCACCTTAAACTTGGATAATGGACCAAAGTTACACAAGGACTGTGTTTTCCAGGTATATATTGACAACCAGGGGGCATGAGTGCCAGCCTGAGTGAGTTTCATTCATATTATGCAAATGTTTGATAGGAATTGCTAAGTGAGTTTCTCCTATAGAATTGTTATGCAAAAGGGGTGGCACCCTCAAGGGGGTGGGGTGCATTTTCAACTGTGCATATGTTTAGGTATAGTCATTGCTAACATATATGTAGATTGAGATAAGTCATTGTGTTTATCTTGCATTGCCTTTCTTCTCTCGGCTGAGGGTAAACAACATTTCACACATATATATATATATATATATATATATATATATATATATATATATATATATATATTGCACTGTATTACTGTAGGAATAGGATGTTTTTCTATGCTGTCTATTTATTCTTTTTCAGGTGTTCCGGAACCCATCGCATCTTCCTTGGCTAAGGAGAGACAGTGACCGCAACTTGCATAACCAGTGGCGTATCCAGGGTATGGCACATAAGGCAAGTGCCATGGGCGCCATATGAAGGGGGTGCTCGTAAGTGGCCCAGGCAGCAAGGCACTGACTTACCCGGGTCTCTTCTTCCCAGGGCCGGATTAGCGTAAGGGCTATTGGAGCTGCAGCTCCAAGCCCCTACCATAATGTCGGCCCAATACAAACATTCTAATCTACACACACTTACTAGCCACCTGCCAGACACTACATTGCCTTGCAGTCTCGTCAGACAGCTGAATTATAGGCCCAAGACAGTGAGCCGTATAAAGGGGGGAGTTTGGGACTTTAGATGAGGCGCATAAATGTATGTGCCTCCATCCCAGGTTCAAGTAAATAAAAAGGGGGAATTTGGGACTTTGAATGAGGCTATTGGCTGGTTATGGTTTAAAAGATATGTGGACATGTTTACTAACATATAAATGTAAATACGTTACAGTGGTACATGTCTTATAAAAGAGTAATGTCATATGAAAAACCATGCATGAATGGCATAGACAGCATGAATAATGCATAAATATATACATATAACAGCACATGATAATGCAGACATAGTAATACTGTAAAAATGCATGTATAAACACATATCAACTTGGCAGCACATGGCAATATTGAATCAATTGAGTGTAGATTGTGTTAGTAAAAATGAAAGGTGATAGTTCTAAATAATTGCTGTTAAAGCATGATGTTACATCCTGAAAGCTCAACGTGTTTTGTGTAAAAACACTTCCTCAGGGGCGGATGCTACATAGTATATACAAAAAATTAAATATGGTTAGGTCTAATATTGGTTGAGCACAACAGAAGACAACAGAATTGTCAGTCCTGGGTACCTACATACAGCAGACCACAGCAGCATATGGTAAGTATAGGGCCAGGGCCCAGAAGGTGTCTGTCCCGGGAGCTGAGGTGGTCTAAAGCCCCGTATCGGCTGGACGCACAGGCAGCACCCCCAAAGCACAGTTTGCCAATCTCCATATTGTATGAAAGTGATGAGCAGGAGTGATAGCAGCCAAGGGGGTCTACAATGGATAAAAAAAGATATCCATTAGAGATCAAGAAGATTGTGAAAATAAAATGAGACCAGCTGCTCAAATGAAAAGGGTGAAAAGGGTGAGAACAAGTGCATGTGAGGAGGATGATAATGAACACCAACGAAAATAGATGGTGAGAGAGATATACATAAATCACCATAAGAGAATTCAACTACCAAGAAACAGTAGAGACTAAGAAGAAAGTGACACACTAATCAACAATATAATGGGATCGCTAGGTAATTACCTTAGGTGTGTGCATGTAAGCAAAGTACAGCTACAGATTGCAGCATCTAAATGTGTGCAGCAAAGAGAACTGTGTTCAGAGATGTGCCTTATATACGCCCCACATGCACGGGGGGGTATTTACAAGACAGTGAACTGGCCCGTGGCAACGGCCGATACATACATTGCCATGCAGAGAACGCTGCACTGCATAGCCTCTGTACTAGTGCGCTGAGGCTGAGCGTGCTCCTCCCTTTGACATCCCGGGTGGCATGACGTCATCCAGAGGCCGGCCCGAGAGGCTGGTGGGAAAGGAGTGTGAGCTGCGCCGGCGTTGCTGCAAGCAAGGAGGAGGAAGCGCCATACAAGTACAAGAACAAGTAAGCTCTGCCTCTGCATGGGGCTCGGGAAGTCGGGCAGATATGTGCAGCTCAGTGTACTGGCTCTAGCTGAAGTGGGTTAACTATTTGAGAGGAAGGGCAGGCAGGGGGCTGTCAGTGCCCCCTAGGCCTATCACTATCAGTGCTCATTAGTGCAGCTCATCAGTGCCAGTGCCACCTATCAGTACCAGTGTCACCTATCAGTGCAACCTATCAGTGCAGCTCATCAGTGCCACCTATCAGTGCAGCTAATCAGTGCCACCTGTCAGTGCCAGTGTCACCTATTAGTGCCACTGCCCATCAGTGCAGCTCATCAGTGCTGCCTTATCAGTGCCCATCAGTGCAGCCTATCAGTGCCCATCAGTGCAGCTTATCAGTGCTGCCTATCAGTGCCCATCAGTGCTGCCTATCAGTGCAGCTCATCAGTGCTGCCTATCATTACCCATTAGTGCAGCTCATCAGTAGCTTGACTTGTAGTTTTGTTAGCTTTTTTTTGTTAATGTTATCTGAAAGATGGGTTTTTAAATGTTTTAACAGGGGCGCAGTTTCAATGCTTGCCATAGGCGCCATTTTCACTAGATACGCCTCTGTGCATATTAATGCAAAATGTTCTATTCTTTACAGGTGTATATAGTAGATACATAGGATATAAGGCTACTGTTTTGTATTTCCCTTACTTGTTTTGGTGGTACGCCACATGTAAAACTGTATATATTATCCGCTATTTATCTGCCTTTTTTGTGAACTGCCACTTGCCTGTGTACATGTATGATGTTATTCATTCCATGTAGGCCACATGTATTGTTACCATTTTATTTCCATGTTACCCCACCTATCCACGTTTTGCCAGGACATCCACTCTTAGGCTTGAAAGTACAATTTTTTTTTTTGTTACAAACTCCGAGATGTAGTTTCCTTGGTGAGGGAGGATGTAGCACCCTGGTGCTTAGGCAGGGTTGCTCACAAATTTAGTATGCCAGGTAGTAAGTGTCTTGGCTAATTGTTAGATGATCCACTAACTTTTCCCTAAATCTGGGTTTGCTGCACTTCTCTCTTTTGTCACTGGGTGGCACTGTTGCCGGTGACACTGGATTGACAAGGGTGTAGCGAAACAAGACAATGAGTGGATGGGCTGTCTCGGTCAATGGGCAGGGGTCTTTGGCCCCTTGGCCTGCTGGGAGAGCCTATTTATTTGGGCGGAGTCAGGTGATCACTGTTCTGTGCCACCTGGATGGCTGTCTTGGTGGACATGTGTTAAAATGCTCCGGGTTGCTAGGCCAGAAGCCCCGAGGCCTATCCCGGGAGTACCTGGCTGCTAGGCTGCCTGTGGCCTATCCAGGATGCCTGGAGTCCAACCTAGTTGCAGAGGTTCAGCCGGACGGGGAACCAAGTTGTTGCTATCGGGAACGATCATTCCGGTTGACAGCGGCAATCACGAATCAAGGCCAGAGGTAAAAAGGAAGCAGTCGCCACCTACTATTGCATCTCCCTAAGCGTGTCCTGGTCCTAACCCTCTCTCTCCCAGTTCTTGTTAAAAGACAATAAATCTCTTCTGTTGGCACATAAAAAGTGACTGGCGCCCAATCATTCCATCTTGCATTACACCCACTATGCCTAGTAACCCAATCTACAAGGAAGGATGCCAGCTCTCCCTGATTCTGGAGGTCACTATTAGGCTTCTAGGGGTCAGGGCCAGCGCAACACACATAAGAATGAGCACCTGCTGCATGAGATCCCTGACAGATAGTATGTTACCCTATGACACTAGCGTGTCAATTTAGGATACTTTGATTTGCAACCTCTAAAATGGGCATGGTTGTTTTTTGTCCAAAATATAGTGCAAATGTTTTTGGCACACACATTTTCCTGAACAGGAGAATATCACTTTCCTGAACAGGAGTAAATGGTATAACTGATGTTTAGTAAAGCTGTGTATAGCATATAGAATGTTTTGGCATGGCAATAATCATACTCAAAGTCTAACCCTCATGCTAATACTAAGCCTAAACCACAGCCTAACCTGCTACCTAACCTCTATTCCTACTTCAACTTAACAATGATCCCTTATCCTTAACTCTTACACTAATCCTCAGCCTACATTAAGAATAAGTGAGTGTCCATGGGTTCTATTAGCCAGGGGTTCAACATATCTTGCCTAAAATCTGCAAAACCTGAGCTTACTATCAAGCCCCACTGAAATATATGGGAGGCACCTAGGAATCCATATTACTCCCTCATACAAAACCCTATTTCACGCTAACTACCCATCATTATTTAACAACATTAAAATATACTTAAATTATGGTCACCATACCATATCTCATTCATAGGAAGAATTGTAGCCATAAAAATGGTTATATTACCCCAAATTTTTTTTTTTTTCAGATCACTTCCCCTGTTAATACCCAAAAACACATTAGATGCACTCCAAAGAGATATCAATAAATTTTTTTGGCAAAACAAAAAACCCAGATTTAGCTACTCCATAGGCGTGCGCAGGGGGTGTGCCGGGTGTGCCTGGGCACACCCTAATTATCCCATGGGGCACAGATTCCCCCTGCTGATATTTCACCAAAGCCCCTCAATGGGGTTCTTAATAAAATTGTAAAAATAATAAAAACATACAACTGTAATATAATAATTTAAAAATAAATAAAAAACTACTGACACCGTCCACTGCCCTACTAACACCAATCTCTGCCCTACTAACATGTCCACTGCTCTACTGACACCGTCCATGTTTTAATACATTTTACAATATATATATATATATATATATATATATATATATATATATATATATATATATATACACATATATACACACACATACATATACACACACGTGTGTTTGAGCTTTGGGGTGCACACCCTAATCCAATAGGCTGCGCACACCTATGAGCTACTCCCTGATGTTTAGGCCTCAACTGAAAGGACTAAATATCCCAAACCTATGGTTATATTATCTCTCAACTAGATTTGCCCAACTAGCAGAATGGTACGCCCCCGCCATGCAAATCCCATGGCTCTCATTTGAACAACAATCGGTCCTTCCATACCACCTACAAGATCTATTATGGACCATGTCTGTCTTACCACAGAAAATTAGACCATTAAATATGGTTGTAACACATTCCTTACAACTATGGAACAGGCTCCCTCCCCTAGCGTCCTTCCTAGGAGACCCCCACTTCTTGATCCTAGACATTAATCAAAACTCATTAATCATATGGCAACTTCACAACCTAACAAACCTAAATTCACTCACCCATAGCAATGAATTGTATTCATTTACTGATCTCCAATCAAAATATAACATCACACACACAGAACATGAGAACTACCTAAAGATCAGACACTTCTACCAAAAATACTTCTCACTCACCCTCCATTCCCCCTTTTCACTTTTCAAACAAATTTGTATTTCTTCCCCACGGGATAGAGGTTTAATATCCAGAATTTATAAAAGTCTAAGCCCCGGTTCACACAGGGGCGGCACGACTTGCAGGTCGCCTCACACGACTGCCATGGCGACTTGCAAAACGACTTCTGTATAGAAGTCTATGCCAGTTGCCCCAAGTCACCCCCAAAGTAGTACAGGAACCTTTTTCTAAGTCGGAGCGACTTGCGTCGCTCCTATTAGAACGGTTCCATTGTACAGAACGGGAGGCGACTTGTCAGGCGGCTAGGTCGCCTGACAAGTCGCCCCTGTGTGAACCGGCACTAAATTAACTCAACATGCCAGAAAAATCACACCCCATGCTCCTATGGGAATCTGATTTAGACCAATCATTCTCACCTGAACAATGGGATTCTATATTTGAAAACCTACATAAGTGCACCAAAACAACTTCTATCAGAGAATCAGCCACAAAACTACTCTATAGATGGTATCTTACCCCTGACAAAATGAACTCATTCTACCCATCAACATCACCCCTCTGTTTCAGAGGCTGGCCAAAAAATAGAACACTATTACATATGTTTTGGGACTGTATTCGCCTAAAAAATATCTGGCACAAGGCTGGTACCATGATAGAACGAATTACAGGCAGAAAAATTCACTTAACACCTCAATTATGCCTGTTATTCACAAGATATCCCAACAGCCAGTTCTAGATTAATCCATACATTATTTAGCTCTATCCACTGGACTATAGCATTCAACTGGCGCTCATCTAAACTGTATGATAAACATCAAACTATCAGAAAGGATACACCATACACTATATGATACAATGCATATATATATAAAGAAATGGACACCATGGGAATCAGCACTACTGGTTTAAGATTTAATACTGTTATGTTATTCATAAAAGCTTACTAAAAAACTACATTTTGATATCTACCAAAACCTTACTTACCCTTGTTTTATGTATCCACTGTCAAAAATCCTATTATCTCCTTCATGATATTCCATATACCTATATGTAATCAAAGATTGCTCACCCACCTGTACTTTTCCTCCATTGTATATATTTTGTACCATGACCATTTCTACAATAAAAACCGTTTGTAAACAAAAAAATATATGGGAGGCAAAACTTGTGGGCCGTTTTTTTTTGACTAAGTACTGTAAAAAAAAGCCGGGAAGCTGACTACTGCCATGGGGAACATGTACCAAGGCAAAAAACACAACAAAACACAAAATACTGTACAGAAGGGAGACAATCTTTTCATCCAGCTTCAAGAGCAACATTTAAAATACACAAATCCTGTAAATAACTTGCTTGGGGGATAGCTGTACACAGGGCTTAGGTGAGAATAGGTGCAGGAACTCCCCCTTTTGGGAGTTACCCATTGTCTTTGCCCCTACCTACCTCTGAGCACAAGTCCTTGGTTCCAGCCCCTACCTACCTCCCAGCACTGCCTCTTTTAGAGAATACAGAACCAAGTAACATTTGTGGTACTAAGTAATTTGTATGGAATTTGTTATTAATAACAATAACAATCAGTAAAATAGACGCCCACAGCCAACAACAATAGACCCACCAGCAACAACAGATTCCCCCCTTGCAACAATGGACCACCTACAACAAAATGCCACCCAGCAACAATAGACTTCTCCCTCAACAGTAGATCCCTCCCAGTGACAACTGACCCGCCAGCAACATAAGACCCACCCCAGCAACAATAGATCCCCCACCAGCAACAATAGACATCCCCAGCAGCAATCAACCCTTCTGCAGAAATAGATCCCCTCCAGCAACAATAGATCCATCAGCAGCCAGCATCAATAGACACTGTAGTACAACCCAGCACTCCTTGCCATTACATGCATTCAATGGTGGAGGTGCCGTAACTGCGTTCCCTGGCTGTACATGATGTTACTGAACAGTACAATTTTCACAAACAGTCAATGTGATGGAGTACACTGGTAGAGCATTAATGTATTTCTTTTACAATTAGCTTACATTCAGCAGAAGCACCCCAATCTGATCCAATTAAATTTTAATGAAATAAATAAACTTTTAAAAACACAGCATGGGGTATCCCTTAATATTCCAACCAGATCCTCATCCAGTCATACAGCCTTGGTGGTCAGGGGAGGGCAGTAATCATGCACCCCACTTCCTTTACCATACCAGACCACATGCCTTTGAACTTACCATGTACCATACCTTGCAAGGGGGGTGGCAAAGCTTTCCCCCACTTGCAAATTGACCTTCCTTTATCCCAACTCTTAGGGACAATGGTCTATTCCCCAAAAAGAGGTGGGGGTAATATAGGGGAATTATGGAATCTGGAAGCCCCTTTATAATCAGGCCCAAGTATCCACCCCCTACCAAGGAAATAAGCACTGGGGTCAGTGGCGGCCCATCCATTAGGGGCGCATGGGCGCCACCCCCCCATTCATGGGTCCGGCCCCCTAATCTACATGTGGGGTGCTGGACGCATGGAATTCAATCTGTTTCTTTTTTTATCAAACCAAGAGCACTGCGCCCGAGCCCACATACTTGTGTGACAATAGCAAATTAATATTCGCTATTGTCTTCCTGATTCTCCTCCTGGCCAATCAGGAAGCAGTTCCTGAAAAAAGCCGATTGGCCATGGAGTCTTAGAACTCCCAGCCAATCGGGTCTCAGTCGGGACCCACTTCCTGTTTGGCCTGGAGGCGAAGCAATGGCCCCGGAATGAGGAGCTGCAGCCCGGATCCACATCTGCCTGGTCTGCCTCCTTCCTAAGGTAAGGAGGCCTCTGATCACCACCGCATTTCTGCCCATCTCCTGCGGGGAGGGGGATCGCCACATTCCTGTCAGTTTGCCGCCCCCCACCCCCCAAATATTGAGCAACAGCCACCACTGACTGGGGTACATTAGTATTGGTTTTCCATTCCAACAAAGTATTAAAGATAAATAAACAAACACATTAATAAAAAATCTATCAATTTAATGGTTATTGAACCCAAAAATGTAATTTATTGTAGCTTACCATTAGATGAGGTGGCTGCATCAGTTTTCTTTTCTTTATTTATTATCCCTCTGTTTTCACCTGATGATCTGGCCAGTAATACACCTCCCGTAATAGTGAAACACCACTCTGGATGAAGGAGCACAGATGTTTTAAATGTATTACCAGATTTAAATACACTAACAAAGTGAGGTGAAAGCCAAACACTTTTTAATCAGTTATAGTAAACAGTTTTTTTTCCTTTTGGGTTAAAGGTTTTGCATGCATAAATAAAAGCTGATCATTTTAAGCACCCCAGCCAGTGTTAGTTTGTCTCATCCACGTAAACTGTTACATTCTGCTGGAGAGCTTGTGCTTTTGAAAAACAATAGACTAGCTGGCCAGATAACCAAATGAAAATAGAAAAAAAAAAGCTTAAAAAAGAAAATGAATGCAGGCATCAAATCTAAGAATTGGTAAGCTACATTATAACAATTATTTGCTTTTTGGTTAAATAATGATTTAAAATTAAAAAACAAAATGCATACTTACCTGCTTTAAAAATAAAATGTTATGACCCCAGAGGTAATTCTACACCAATTATGCAGTCTGTCAATGTAATCCACACCAATCGCTGCATCCAGAGAAGTGAATGCAGCATAAATCATGATGACCCATTGCCCGCTGGTATGTACACACCGCATTCCCATCACTAAATGACAGATTATGAACTGCAGTAATATAAATCGCCAGCTGGGAATCCTGGTCGATGGTATTGACCAGAGGAGCCTCTTCACGACTAAGCCCAGTAAAGGGTGAAATAAGTAAGAGGGAGGAGCTTCTTGAAAGATATTAGAATGTAATTCATGTATATTTTGGGAATAAGTTCTCTGGGACCACTAATCTTAAAGCGGATTCGCTTCGAACCCATGGTAGTGCCAAACCTGAACCTTATTCCAAACCCAACTCTTGATTATCTGCCCAAAGTTATGTCTAAAATAAACATTCATTTTACCCCACTAATTCAAACCATAAACCTCAACCCAACAAAGATCTATCATTCAACATCACCCCTAACCCTCAATCTAAACCCCAACACTAAACCTTCTCCCAAAACCTAGTTCTAATTATTAATCTTGCCCAATAACAAATTTCAATAGTTAACCCAAACCTACATCCTTAATCCTCAAACCAAACTCGCACCCTAACTCCTAAATGTAACCCTAATGCCCTGTACACATGGTCGGACATTGATCGGACATTCCAACAACAAAATCCATGGATTTTTTCCGACGGATGTTGGCTCAAACTTGTCTTGAATACACATGGTCACACAAAGTTGACGAAAAATCCGATCGTTCTGAACGCAGTGACGTAAAACACGTACGTCGGGACTATAAACAGGGCAGTAGCCAATAGCTTTCGTCTCTTAATTTATTCTGAGCATGCGTGGCACTTTGTGCGTCGGATTTGTGTACACACGATCGGAAATTCCGACAACGGATTTTGTTGTTGGAAAATTTTATAGCAAGCTCTCAAAGTTTGTGTGTCGGAAATTCCGATGGAAAATGTGTGATGGAGCCCACACACGGTTGGAATTTCCGACAGCAAGGTCCTATCACATATTTTCCGTCGGAAAATCCGACCGGTGTATACAGGGCATAACACCTAAACCTAGTCCTGCAATAGCTATAATCCCAGTGCTAATATTACATTCCAAATAATGCAGGAGGTATCAGAAACAAAAAAATAGGCACAACCTCACCGACATACTGTACGCCAAGAAATCGGTTCTGTAAAACCCACCCAAAAAATGTCTATATCTATCTGATTGGACAATGTTAGCAAGAGGTCATCCAACACTGGGCACACAAGGAAAGGATTGGAAACCTTTAGCCTGGGGGCAAACACAAACATTGAATCTTTCATGGTAGGTATAGATGTCAATAGGTTATTGTGACTCACCTTTTCACATCAACCAGACCTCCACTGCATTCGGTTACATGACATCTCAGATCCGCAGTGGAAGATGGTGCTGGAAGATTTCATTCTGCCAGATGCTGTGATCATAGGTCTGCTTAGGGGAAGATAGCTAATGCCCTCCAGGCACCACTGACTTTAGGTCCACTTTGTCAATGTCTGGATGGGGGTTATCTCCACTCAGAGCCTAAAGCCCTGGTCATTAGTACTGGCAAATGCCCCCTCCCCTTTGGGCCATACCCACATGAAACTATTGTAAATCAACACAGATTCTGCAAACTAAAGCGGAGTTCCACCCTGGAATGGAACTTCCGCTGATCAGATTCCTCCCCCCGTCCGGTGTCACATTTGACACCTTTAGGGGGAGGGGGAAACAGATACCTGTCAAATCCAGGTTTTTGCTCCCACTTCCGACGAAAGACCGCCGCACATTGTGCATCGAACTACACCATGTCCGGCCCTCCTCCTCCTCCCCCTGTCTTCTGGGAGACACACAGGTCCCAGAAGACAGCAGGAACCATTCAGAGCGTGCAGCGCAAGTGACGCATGTGCAGTAGGGAACAAGTCTTCACTGACTGGTTCCCATACCGGAAATGGTGGCGGCAGCATCAGTGAGTCGTTTCGAAGATCGGCTCTGGGTGTCGACATCACGGGCTCCCTGGACAGTAAGTGTCCATATATTAAAAGTCAGCAGCTACACTATTTGCACTTTCCCTTAGAGACTGCACCTAATCCCCGCTCGTTACCTGTATAGAAGACACCTGGGAGCCATAAATCTTGCTGATTGATAGGCGATCAAATACTTATTTCACTCATTAAAATGCAAATCAATTTATAACTTTTTTGAAATGCGTTTTTCTGGATATTTTTGTTGTTATTCTGTCTCTCACTGTTAAAATAAACCTACCATTAAAATTATAGGCTGATCATTTCTTTGTCAGTGGGCAAACGTACAAAATCAGCAGGGGATCAAATCCTTTTTTCCCTTATTGTATAATACTGGTCTGGGACTCCGAGCATCATAATGCCACTGCTCTGAAACCCCCGAGTGTTAACAAGTCATTGTTTTGGTAAGTGTCAGTGTGTCATTGTTCTAGGACAGTGTCGGTGAACCTTGGCACCCCAGATGTTTTGGAACTAGAGTTCCCATGATGCTCATGCACTCTGCAGTGTAGTTGAGCATCATGGGAAATGTAGTTCCAAAACATCTGGGGTGCCAAGGTTTTCCCTCACTGTAAATAAGGTAATTTAAATAGGGCTTACATTGCTTTGGAGCCCAAGACAAGTGAATCTCTAAACTTATTTGTAACGCACAGCAATGTGCTTTATAAATGTACCCTTTTTTTAAGGCTTGATTCACGTGAGTCACATGTGGCTCACAGCAGCGGTCCAGTGCGTGCTGGTTCACAGTTTCAGAGCATGAATTTTTGTGCTGAATTCAGACCTGAAATGGACCAAAAGACGCACAAAATGCACCTGACCTGCTGCGAAGATATGTGAACCGGCTTCATAGCGAGCCGGTCAAAATCTCCTGCTAATGCGAATTGGGTGAGGGGATCCCGCATTCCTTTAATTTTGTCAAATGGTGTAAGTATAATTTATGTATGCTATATAGGCTTGTTTTGGACAAGATCATGAAGGAAAAAAAAGGTACAGCCAGATATGTTTTTTTTTCTATAATATATAAATTTTGCATTGTGCATTTTTGTTTTAAAAGCCTTGTTCCTATGTGTAGAGAGAGAACTTGTTTATTGCAATAAAGTTTAAATGTAGCTCTGGTTAGTCTAGGTAACCCTGTCCCTTCTGCTCTGGAATTCTAAAGCTGGTTTTAGCTCAATAACCAACATAGGCCATAGCCAGGTTAGGCATCTGATGGCCACTTGATAAAGTACATAGGCTGACTCTGAGTTCCAGTGCCACACTATTGTTTCCTGCTAGGAAAAAGCTGTGTTCCAGGTTGGTTGGACAATGGCTGTAGGATCTCCCCATTACCCAGATCTTGTCTTCAGGTCTCTGGCACCAAGATGAATGTCACAATGTAATCATCCTCAGGAGCCCCTGCAACTGGACTTTTCTGCAATATTCATCTGGAGTTATCACATATTAATAATTTTATATAACTGGGTATACAGTATGTGCACAATTCCACCAGGACTCTTTTTGAGCCCTTTGCTGATACTAGCTGTCTGTAAATTGGGTGTATGTACTATTATTATTTTTCTTTTATGTATTGGTGTGTATATATACTATGTACGTATGGAAAATGTTACAGGCTAGTTTCTTTGCTCCTGTGTAAAGGCACAGTCAACTTTATTATGAAACCCACTCTTTCACTTAGCAAAGGTTCTGGTTCTTTTATTTACCTACAGGTTTAGCACAATATCCTATTTTGAGAGGCCCATTTCTCATAACCCCCAAAAGAGGGCCACGTGTACATCAAGTATGAATTTTAATCATAGGTCTACATTAAGCCATCCACGACCCCTTTAAATAATATGCATAATCATTCATGATTATTCTGCACCATTATATCATTGTTTTAGCAGGTTGTAATGTAACAGAGAACAGAATGTGAATCCCAAGTTCTAAGACAATTCACATTGGCATTACACATTTACCAAGTTCTCGAAAACAGCTCCAAGGAGTGGTAAAAGTCCATCAATTACACAGCTGGCATTAATATGCATCATTTGCTTATTATAAGATTTGCTGAGGGCTGTTGTGGCAGCCGGCAGACTCAGCTACAGAATGCACGCAATGCGTCCCTCTTAAGTACTAAAGCCATTAAGGAATATTTTCACAGCTGAGAACGAGCAACTTTCTCCCCAGGAGATAAGTATGAATATGTATCTGAGTTAATGTCTAAAAATAAGAATGCACACAATCTTTATCACATAAATGATACTATTTTGTTTGTGGGAAAAAAAGACTTTGTGTACAGATAAAGTTTTTTAATATATTTAAAGTTACCCAGCAAGGGCATAAAATGAACTGCCATTGCTGGTTGGGTGATATGACTGACCCTGAGCAAGGCAGCAGGACAAGTTCTCAGACACGTTTCAGGCTTGACTGGCTCAGTGCAGGACAGTGACTCACTTTAGTAGGTAGCCCTGACTAGTATCTGGAAGGACACCCTTTTGCCTTCAGAACAGCCATTTTTTCAAGGCATTGATATAATGACATGCTGGAAATGTTAGTAGAGATCTTGGTTCATGCCAACTTAGTAGCATCACACATCTCCTTCAATTTTGTAAACCACACAACCTGAGAATCTTCCATTCCCCTCATCTCAAAAGTGTTTCAGATTTGGTGACAGGGCCACTGAGATACAGTGTCATCATGATGTTTATGAAACTAGGTTAATGCAATGCCTACTGTGTCACATGGTACATTATCTTTTTGGAATTAATCACAGGAATTCAGACAGTGGCCACACGGTACTGAGTGGCCATTATTAATATTTGCCAAGAAAACCCTCCTACACCACCATCAGCCTGAACCACTGACAAAAGATAAGATGGTTCCAAAGATTAGTGTTGAGTGAGACAAATCCCAAGTATCTGAATCCTACAGTAGAAATCCATATTCATGAAACCAGACAACATTTTCCAAACTTTAGGTATGGAATTGGTAAATTTGTTCCCCTTTGTGGCCTTATTTTCTTAGATAACAGGCAAGGGTTCTTCTGCTTTAGCCTCATCTCTTTAAGGCTCAACATGCATTCAGAAATGTTCTACAGAAGTTATCTAAACAGCAGCCTCTGACTTGCAAACTTCAAAAACTGTATTCCTAGTTTATTGATCTCCCGTATGTAAATCCTTTTAAAGTCTCAGAAAGTCAGGTACCTACTGTATGAGATACTACATCCACCTAACACTAAGAATCATGTCATGGTCAGATTTGCTTAGCACATGTCTTTCCTATTATATTATTTTCTTGAATAGTAAGTGTGAACCTCTTGACCATATCTGCACTTTTTGAGTTTTTGCCCCATGATTTGTAATTTTGATTTTCACATTAATGAACAAGTTTGAATGAAAAAAGTCATAGATAATGTTGCCAATAATTTTTATAGACAAGTTTGAGTTACAATTCCGGTAGCTGTATCAGAAGGACTGGGGTCTGTAAAATATATCATTATAGATTGGTCTAAGGAATTATTAGTTAAGGTTAACTACAGTTCATAAGATCTTTAGTTAGCTCTGTAAATAATGATCTGCAGATTAACAGAATGAAATGCAAAGAGGGCACTTTTCAAAAAATATCTTAGTGGCAGGGGACAGATTTTAAGATTAATATTTTTATTTCTTAGATTATATGGGTGCATACACAAGTTTATGACCTAATGTGACCCCCTTAAATTTGTCCTTGGTTACTATTTTTTTTGCAAGTCTGTGTTGGACAACAAATATGTGGTAGTAGGGGAGCTACACTTATACTGATTGAAACACTGTGATTTTTAGCTTTGAAACTCTGACTTCTGAGTCTGAGAACAATGAAAATTAGGGGGCCCTAAACAGTGATACACTGAGCCTTGATTGTTTCCGAACAAGGGCACACTGACACTTGGGGTTCCAGGACTATGACACACTGACATGAGGAAGTCCCTTAAAATTGACATACTGACAACTAGGGATTCCAGTACAATGAGATGTTTACACTTGGAGCTCCCAGTACAATGATAAATTGACACTTGGGGGTCCAAAAACATTGTCATGCTAACACGTAAAGCTGGGCATACACTGGTTGTTTTTTTTCTTGATCAGCCAATGGGCTGATCGAAAAAACTGAACGGACTCTCTCATCCACATAAGATAGATAGGTAGATATAGAAATCCTCTCCGCTGTGTTATTGTTTTCTAAAAAGCAGGGACTCCTCCACTTTTGATTGGCTGGAGTACTGATCAAACAAAAAATTCCCAACAAGCACATTTGTGAGAAGTCAATCATTAGATCAACTTCTCATGAATGGGAACAGCCATAGATAGATTGAAATTTGACTGGTCCCTGCTGAACCAGCCAAATGTCCATCCATCTATGGCCAGCTTTAAGGATTCAAGAACAATGAAACATTCGCCCTCGGGGGTCCCAGAACAATGAAATACTGAAACTTGAGGAAAATTACACATTGACACTTGGAGGTCCTAGAACAGTGATGACAAACCTTGGCACCCCAGATGTTTTGGAACTACATTTCCCATGATGCTCAACTACACTGCAGAGTGCATGAGCATCATGGGAACTCTAGTTCCAAAACATCTGGGGTGCCAAGGTTCACCGACACTGTCCTAGAACAATGACACACTGACACTTACCAAAACAATGACTTGTTAACACTCGGGGGTTTCAGAGCAGTGGCATTATGATGCTCGGAGTCCCAGACCAGTATTATACAATAAGGGAAAAAAGGATTTGATCCCCTGCTGATTTTGTACGTTTGCCCACTGACAAAGAAATGATCAGCCTATAATTTTAATGGTAGGTTTATTTTAACAGTGAGAGACAGAATAACAACAAAAATATCCAGAAAAACGCATTTCAAAAAAGTTATAAATTGATTTGCATTTTAATGAATGATATAAGCATTTGATCCCCTATCAATCAGCAAGATTTCTGGCTCTCAGGTGTCTTCTATACAGGTAACGAGCACTCTCTTAAAGGGAGTGCTCCTAATCTCAGCTTGTTACCTATATAAAAGACACCTGTCGACAGACGTAATCAATCAATCAGATTCCAATCTCTCCACCGTGGCAAAGACCAAAGGATGTCCAAGGATGTCAGAGACAAGATTGTAGACCTACAAAAGCCTGGAATGGGCTAAAAGACCACTGCCAAGCAGCTTGGTGAGATGGTGACAACAGTTGGTGCGATTATTCGCAAATGGAAGAAACACAAAATAACTGTCAATATCCCTCGGTCTGGGGCTCAATGCAAGATCTCACCTCGGGGAGTTTCAATGGTCATGAGAACGGTGAGGAATCAGCCCAAAACTACATGGGAAAATCTTGTCAATGATCTCAAGGCAGCTGAGACTTTAGTCACCAAGAAAACAATTGGTAACACACTACGCCATGAAGGACTAAAATCCTGAACCACCCGCAAGGTCAAGAAAGCACATATACAGCCCCATCTGAAGTTTTCTAATGAACACCTAAATGATTGAGAGAAGAACTGGGTGAAAGTGTTGTGGTCAGATGAGACCAAAATCAAGCTCTTTGGCATCAACTCAACTCACCGTGTTTGGAGGAAGAGGAATGCTGCCTATGACCCCAAGAACACCATCCCCACCGTCAAACATGGAGGTGGAAACATTATGCTTTTGGGAAGTTTTCCTGCTAAGGACAGGACAACTTCACCGAATCAAAGGGACGATGGATGGGGCCATGTACTGTCAAATCTTGGGTGAGAACCTCCTTCCCTTAGCCAGGGCATTGAAAATGGGTAGTGGATGGGTATTCCAGCATGGCAATGACCCAAAACACAAGACCAAGGCAAGAAAGGAGTGGCTCAAGAAGAAGCACATTAAGGTTCTGGAGTGACCTAGCCAGTCTCCAGACTTAATCCAATAGAAAATATGTGGCGGGAGCTGGAGGTTCGAGATACCAAATGTCAGCCTTGACACCTTAATGACTTAATGCAACGTCTGACCTCTGTGATTGTCAACAAGAGTTTTGCCACCAAGTACTAAGTCATATTTTGCGAAGGGGGCCAAATACTTATTTCACTCATTAAAATGCAAATCAATTTATAACTTTTTTGAAATGTGTTTTTCTGAATATTTTTGTTGATACTCTGTCTCTCACTGTTAAAATAAACTGACCAATAAAATTATAGACTGATCATTTCTTTATCAGAGGGCAAACATACAAAATCATCTGGGGAACAAATACATTTTTCCCTCACTGTAATGACCCTCAGGGACACAGAACCACTGGGATTCCCAGAACAGTACTCTTGGGGTTCCAGTATAATCAAACTCTCTTATCTGATATTTCAGAACAATAAAATGTTGAAAGAGTTGTAGCAGATGATTTAGGAAATATTTTTTCATGGGCGCCATCACTTTAGATGTGAACTTACCTCTGATGTTTGGATCTCCATGCTAATGAGTACCAAAGCTCACATCCTGAATCCTGAAGCTCTTCACAGCTGATCAAGCAATGCATGGTTTCTAATTTCAAACTCTCATGGTGAAAAATGAAAAGGAGGATCACATTTGCGCAATTTGCAACTTCTGATAACTGCTACTCACATCCTTCACACCAAGTCAAACAGCCTAATGATGTGCTAATAACAGAGATCTCAGGATCCCCGCGTACATTTCCGCACCTTTTATGATTTATTTAGTAAGCACAGAAAATATTGGGATATATTAGGATGCTCGCTTAGCCACTGCAAAATAAGCAACGAAAGTAAAATCATAAACAGCCAAAGCTGCATGTTTGCTCTATAAAGCTGAGGTTCTCTTATATGATGCATAGTGAATATTATGAAAGAATATTTGTACATTTGATTAAAAAGTCTTTCAGCATATGGTATATTTGTTATCCCACTATGCTGGAAAGTTTTTGCTTTTCTTTGTCACAGTGGAAAATATCTATCACTCTTTTAGCACACTGGGACAAAGTTGACATTTAACATGCTGGGCAGTCTCTGTCTCTGATGTGATCTTTCTGAAAGTAATAGTTATTAGTGAAACTCAACATTCCAAAGCCAAGTCACCTAACATTTAAGAACAAATTTATAACACAGTAAATCTGACATTCACTAAACATTCATTAACATTCTTGTTCTTAAATCTAAACTCTGCCCATTTTCAAGGCTAATAGGCAAACCATTGTCAGAAAATGACACGTGGAGTTGAGCATGCTACGAGTGACATTTAATCGGTATGAGCAACATTTAAGCGGTAAGAGGTTCCTTTTAATGCAGGTTTAAGCGTAACATGAAAAAAACACTAATCCTTTAAATGACATGCTTGGAATATGCCTTTCAGTTGTATGTGGTGTTCATGAATGTTCATGAACAGTTGTATTCTGGCATCACATATTTTGGATGTCTAATTGATTTTTTAACTTTTATATTTAGCTTGGCTTTGGCAGCACCCAAATCTGATTCATTTCAATTTGAAAGGGTTTTTTAGGTAGTTATGGCTGCAACACCTGTTTTTTTTTTTTATTAAGTGCTAATAGGTCTGTAGTGACCAGAGAAAGTAGCAGCTACAATAGATCTAAAAGCTATAATAGAGTTTTACTCTTATAAATACAGGTAAACTTCAAACAACCGGTACAGTGGTAAAACAAGTTAAAAGTATAGTTTGTAAGCTTCTTTTTCACAATACCACACTGCTTAACTATTGTAAAAAAAAAAAGAGTGAACAAAAATACCTAAAAATCACAACTCCACAATTGCTAAATTGGCTAGCATCAGGACAGTACATAAACACTTGAATAGGCAGCAAATAGAAGGAGACAAGGCAGGTTTTATATTGCAATAATAACTATGGTGTATAGTCTTAGAGCCAATAGTCACACATTTTGTTAAGTGACTGGACAGTATGTAAGCAGCTTGGTTAGGCCTATAATATAAAAGGGAGAAACAAGGTAGGTTTACCTTGAAATCCTGAAATAAATATTAAGGGAGTTATTTGATAAACAATAGCCAAACATATTGGACATTGGCTGGGCAGTAAGTAAGCAACATGGTTAGGCCTCAATATAAGAAAGAGAAATAATACTGGTTTCATCTTGAAATAGAAATTAAAGTGTTTTATATGAGAGAAAACAGCCACTAATATTGTACAGTGGCATGGAAAGTGTAGCTTCAGATGGCAGCGTAACTCAAATTAAAGATACTTTTTAACAGTGCCTAAGTTCTGAGGTCTGAGCCCAATTTTTTTAAAGCTATTTCAGCTGCAACCCCTCCACATATAATCTAGTGGAAATTACCTTCCGAGGTTGCATAGCGTCCATGGGTGCGATTAAGGAAGAGAGGCAGAACAGCAACAAGGTAGGATTTTTTCCAGGCGCAAGTTGTAGAGGACTGGAGGGAGTTGCCATCCCAATACATCTGGCTGTATTGCCCCATATGTGCAGGTAACTGCTATCCCCAGAGCCGGTCCACAGAGTTTTGCAGTGTTGTCCTTTTTTAACACACATATGCTGCTGGAGTGGAGAAAAATATATCCTCAAATCACCCTCATGTCCAGTATCTTAAAGTGTTTGTAAAGTCACATATTGACTGTACATGTATCCCCTTTGGCATATGCTGCCCTCAACTACTGTGTATGTGTTTTTCTAAATACCTAAATACCTTTTCTCGCACCGCAGCTGTGTGGTCACATGATCTCCCTCCGCTCTTCTTCCCCGATTTATGGAGAGAAGCGGGAAGGGCTGAGATTCCCCTGTGACGTCAGCAGGCCAGCAGAGGGGGATAACTTGACCGCACAGCGGCGGTGTGGATAAAGGTATTTGGTCTTTTCATTTAAAAAAAAAAGGATAAATGTATGCATATTGCAGCTGAAAAGCCGTGGGAGGGGTGGGGAGGAGAGCCATTCTCACGCTGACATTCAGGGAGGGAGGGGGAGAAGGGGACAGGGGAAAGACTCACATCAGAGCAGCGGGCTGATAGAGGCACGTAACCTGACCACTGTAATCATGGCTCAGCAGCCATAATTACCGTGGTCAGCACAGACAGAGGGACACAGGAACAGGTAGGATCATCCAGGTATATTACAAGATAAGAAGGACAAATTATACAATTATACAAACACTGTGCTATAGATCATGCCTTAAAGGAACAGGATCTTTTTTTTCTTTTTTTTTAGTGTTACAACCACTTCAATACAGCCTAGCAAAACTGCTGACTTTGCAACTGCTCAAATTCGAGCTCATGGAATCAGCCCCATCTGTGAGTTTATGGTCTGTGCTATCTCACAGTGACTGATACCCAGCCACCATATTTTACCCAGAAGTAAATTCCTGCCCTCTACTAACATGTGGAAGGTAATGTGTTTGAGTCATTGAACCACATTGTCAGTGGCAGAGTATAAATATCCTTGGACTTGTTTTCAAGTAAGCATTGGCAGGGATGCTGCATATCTTTTATGACACACTGAGTCTGGGAAGGATGCAGGACAGGGCACAATAATGAAGCTTGTGGTATCGCCTTGTGTCTTATCTGATGGTGACAATGCAGTAACTTCTACCCCCTCCTCCTCACCGGCCTTATCCTCTGACTCCTTAAAACCAGCAGTTCCCCCTAAGAGCCCAGAGCATATGCAACATCCCAGGCTAAACACGTTGATGCTGTGTTGCAACTTGTATACCTTGGGGACAGAAGCCACATTGGGTGAGTTGCTGACAGCTGTCTGGTTCCAGCCTGAAAGGTGGATGATCCATGAAAGGCAAAGACTTGTGTGGCAGCAGCACTAGCACCACCCTTCGCCTAGGAAAACAAATTACACTTTACTTGCCTGGCACATGTCCTCAACCTAGAGGTGAAGCAGTTCATCATGAAGTACCCTGGCTTCCAGGAGGCCCTTCTTCAGGTCAGAAGGGTTTTGTTCCCTCCTCCATCCCCTCCTCCCTTTACTCCTCTTTCCTTCCTTCTTCACCTCCTTCTCCTCCTCCCTCCACTCCTCCCCCTGTTCCCCTTCACCACTTCCTCTTCTACTTTCCTCTCCCCCATCTACATGCCACGGAAAACAGTCCCTTTCCTTAGATACCGGCCTAGTTGGCCCCACAGTAACATATTCATAGACTTATTTCCCTTAAATCACATTGGCCTATTCCCATTGAGTCTTTCTCCAAGTACAAGAGGGGAAGGCCAGAAGTAATAAATCCAAAAACAAAAATGTATTATATTGCATCTTACCAATCATTAAATGTGGTGAGTGTATTCATTTTCTTTTTTATTATTTTATCCCTTTATTTTCATCTGGTGATCCAGCCAGTAAGTTTGCTATTTTTCCTTTACCAGACCAAGCTGTCCAGCAAATGTGGCAGTTAGAGTGTTGAGACAAACCATATAACAATGGTGTTTACAACAGTGAGCTTTTATTCATTTATGTAAAACCCTTATCCCAAAAGGAAAAAAAAACTGTTGCTGTAATTGCTTAATAATTGTTAGCTGGAGTTTGGCTTTAATTCATTAGTCAAATCCATCTAAGGCTGGGTTCACACATATGCGAATTGGATGCGGGTTTTCCCTGCAACCAAATCGCATGATAGGAAAGTGTGACCGGCTCTCAATAGAGCTGGTTCACACAGCTCGGGGGCGGCCACGGTCCGCATTTGGAAAGGTTCCTATGCATTTTCTGGTCCAATTCAGGTGTGAATTCAGGCAAAAATTCGGACCTGTTTCGCACCTGATCAGTACACAGGGAAGCACCGGACCCCCTGCTGTGACCCGCGGCTGCAGCATATGTGAACGGAGCCTCAATCTGCTAGTGCATCTAAGGGTGTCTTCCTTGCTCCGCCATCTAGAGTGGAGGCACCCTAACACAGGTAGTATGATACTAAAAAGATCACCAGGTGAAAATAAAGAAGAAAAGCCTAACAAAAAAATTAGGTAGCCACTATATTGTTTAAGTTGCAATATACAGTTTCTGGGTTTAGTACCACTTTAAACATACAATTCTACAGTCATAGTTTGCCTGCCCTTCCCCAGAGTGAAGCCTTGAAACCTGAAACATAACTCTCCCAGTATTCAGCCCATATTTCCCTGTAAGAATGATGCCGGGTTTTTTAGAAATAAAAAAAACGTCTCCAATTTGCCCACACGTCCAACATCTGTATACCATCATAGTACTTCCATACCAACCCCTTTCCTCTAGTTCATGGCCTGAGCATGTCCCCATAGGATGGATGAATATCTAGGAATGTGCCAAGGCTATATACTGTAACTAAGGTTTCTCATCTTAGAAAGTTGGATAGGTGGTTCAGAAGTTTGTTACATCTAGTTTCAATGTTGTCCAGCTATTCATTAGCAGCCAACAGTCTTCCAGCTACGAACGCTGGGGTTTGTAGTTCCTGAACAGCTTGGGGACTATTGCTTGGCTCATAGACATGTTCCATGTGTTACAAGCAAAAAATCTTAGTGTGTAGATCACAAAGGTGATCATATAGCAACTTTTATGTTGATATGGTCTTGTAGAACAGTCAAGAGTAGACAGAGATATATCCCGCTATTAAAGTGACTGTACAGACCTGTGCTCAAAGTTTTCAAAAAGTCTCTACATGTGTGTTGGCTCTGCAAGGTATTTACAATCATTAAATTTGCAAGAAAAAATAGACACCTTCTGTTTGACTGGAGCCTCCTAGCAGCCTACTAGAAAACAATAGGGGACTCTATACAGATGTGGTTTAAAGGGCTTAGGCTGAAAACTGACCACAAAAACGCAGTGACTTCCACTGTTATGCCCCGTACACACGGTCGGATTTTCCGACGGAAAATGTGTGATAGGACCTTGTTGTCGGAAATTCCGAGTGTGTGTAGGCTCCATCACACATTTTCCATCGGATTTTCTGACACACAAAGTTTGAGAGCAGGCTATAAAATTTTCCGACAACAAAATCCGTTGTCGGAATTTCCGATCATGTGTACACAAATCCGACGCACAAAGTGCCACGCATGCTCAGAATAAATAAAGAGATGAAAGCTATTGGCTACTGCCCCGTTTATAGTCCCGACGTACATGTTTTACGTCACCGCGTTCAGAATGATCGGATTTTCCGACAGCTTTGTGTGACCGTGTGTATGCAAGACAAGTTTGAGCCAACATCCGTCTGAAAAAATCCTAGGATTTTGTTGTCGGAATGTCCGATCAATGTCCGACCGTGTGTACGGGGCATAAGACACTGGATCTTATTGACAGTGTCATACAGTAAGGAAGAACATAGAGAGATTATGAACAGACAAAATGTACAGCTTTCCTAGCACTCCCCTTTAGGCTCGATTCACACAAATGCGTTTTTTGATGCATTTTGCATTTTGCAGAAATACTGGGAATTTTGTTAATATGGGTTCCTATGGAACACATTCACATCAATGCATTTTTGTGCCCCTGCGTTTTTGGAAAGAGTCAGGGACTTTTTTTTCCCGCAAAATGCAGCGTTTTGCATGTAATAGACTTTAATGGACCTGCATCCAAAATGCAAGTACTGCGTTTTTACCGCAATTTTGCCTCATTTTTGCCATTAATTGCGTGTTGAAATTTGTGTGGGTTTTTTTTTTTTTACATTCACTGTATATATTCATTTGCTCATTGCTAAATGTTTATATTGTGATCACTAATTTAAAAATTACCACTCACGTTTATTCAGCCCGTAGCGCTTGGGTGTGGTTGCGCTTCATTATTCTTTTTATTTTAATTCACTGTATATAACTGGTTGCAAGGAGCGTGCCGGGAAGCCGGCTGCTGCGTCCTTAACAACCGATAAGTCATCAGCTGTCAGCAGGATTCCCCGCTGACAGCTGAATGTAAAAAAAAATTGCCGGCTAAAAAAAATTCTTTAAAAAAATGGTGTGGGGTCCCCCCCCAAAGATCATACCAGACCAAAGGGTCTGGTATGGATTAGGAGGGGACATCCCCATGCCAAAATTTGCAAAATCCATACTAGACCCTTATTCGAGCATACAGCCCAACAGGTCAGAAAAGGAAAGGGACGAGCGAGCGCCCCCCCCCCCCCCGAACCATACCAGGCCCTCAACATGGGGGCTGGGATCTGGGGGTCCCTGACAACCACCGGCCAGGGTTGTCAGGAAGAGGCCCTTGTCCCCATTAACATGGGGGAAAGGTGCATTGAGGTGGGGGATGCAGAGCCCCCCTGCCCTAAAGCACCCACCCCCATGTTGAGGGCATGTGAGCTGGCATGGTTCAGGAGGGGAGGCGCTCACTCGTCCCCTCCCTTTCCTGACCTGCTGGGCTGCATGCTCAAAAAAGGGTATGGTATGGATTTTGGGGGAGACCCCACGCCATTTTTTTTTTTACATTTTGGCGTGGGGGTGGTCGCCGTTTTTTCCGTTAATGTTTTTTTTAGCTGGCAATTTTTTTTTCATTCAACTGTCAGCGGGGAAGCCCGCTGAGAGCTGATGACTCATCGGTTGTTAAGGACGTGGTGGCCGGGTTCCTGACCAGCTCCATAGCAACCAGCTATATACATTGAATGTAAAAAAAAAAAAAAACACACAAATCGCAAAACGTGGCAAAATCTTGGTAAAAACGAGGTTATAAAAACGCAGAAAGCACCACAAAAAGCACTGCAGAAACGTTCAAAAGCAACATGCATAGATGTGAATCAAGCCTTAATAGGTCCCAATTGGGTCTAGGTTTTCCTGGTTTAGCCATTCAGTTCAGTGGCGGCCCGTCCATAGGGGGCGCCTGGGCGCCGCCCCCCCCCCCCCCCCCCCCTCCAGGCAGCAAAAAAAAAAAAAAAGTCAAAAAAAAAAAAAAATTTTTTTTACTACTGGCCCTTTAAAAAAAAAAAAAAAAGAAAAAAAAAGGTCCTTAAGTGCACTGTGTTCGGACGCCGGATACAGTGCGACGCCGGACACAGTGCACTTATAGGAAGCGCCACGTCTATGCAATCACGAGATTGCAGACGCGGCGCTGCATTTGCAGGCGTTTGGCCCGCCTTGGGGCGTTTTCTGAAGCGCCAAGTAGCTTCCGCCCGGCCATAGTAATACATACTACAGGCGCCGGGCGGAAGCTACTTGGCACTTCAGATTTGATTGACATCTGCCCTGAGTCAGATGTCACTTCCTGCTTCTCTCTCTCATTGCGCCCGAGAGAGGAAGCAGGAAGAATGCTGCTGCCAGTGTGAGGAGGACACCGCAGGAGACTGAAGGTAAGTACCGCTGTGGGGGGCTCTGATGGGGGACACATTCTGTGGGGGGCTCTGATTGCTCTGATGGGGGACACATTCTGTGGGGGGCTCTGATGGGAGACACATTCTGTGGGGGGCTCTGATGGGAGACACATTCTGTGGGGGGCTCTGATGGGAGACACATTCTGTGGGGGGCTCTGATGGGGGACACATTCTGTGGGGGGCTCTGATGGGAGACACATTCTGTGGGGGGCTCTGATGGGGGACACATTCTGTGGGGGGCTCTGATGGGAGACACATTCTGTGGGGGGCTCTGATGGGGGACACATTCTGTGGGGGGCTCTGATGGGGGACACATTCTGTGGGGGGCTCTGATGGGGGACACATTCTGTGGGGGGCTCTGATGGGGGACACATTCTGTGGGGGGCTCTGATGGGGGACACATTCTGTGGGATGCTCTGATGGGGGACACCTGCTGTGGGGGGCTCTGATGGGGGACACATTCTGTGGGGGGCTCTGATGGGGGACACATTCTGTGGGATGCTCTGATGGGGGACACCTGCTGTGGGATGCTCTGATGGGGGACACCTGCTGTGGGATGCTCTGATGGGGGACACCTGCTGTGGGATGCTCTGATGGGGGACACCTGCTGTGGGGGGCCCTGATGGGGGACACATGCTGTGGGGGGCTCTGATGGGAGACACCTGCTGTGGGGGGCTCTGATGGGGGACACATGCTGTGGGGGGCTCTGATGGGGGACACATGCTGTGGGGGGCTCTGATGGGGACACCTGCTGTGGGGGGCTCTGATGGGGGACTCCTGTTTTGGAGGGACTCTGATGGGGACACCTGCTGTGGGGGGACTCTGATTGAGACACCTGCTTTGGGGGACACCTGCTCTTGGGGGCTCTGATGGGGGACACCTGCTGTGGGGGGACTCTGATGGGGGACACCTGCTGTGGGGGGCTCTGATGGGGGACACCTGCTGTGGGGGGCTCTGATGGGGGACACCTGCTGTGGGGGGACTTTGATGGGGGACACCTGCTGTGGGGGGACTTTGATGGGGGACACCTGCTGTGGGGGGACTTTGATGGGGGACACCTGCTGTGGGGGGACTTTGATGGGGGACACCTGCTGTGGGGGGCTCTGATAGGGGACTCTGATGGGGGACACCTGCTGTGGGGGCTTTGATAGGGGACACCTGCTGTGGGGGGCTCTGGTGGGGGGCTCTGATAGGGGACTCTGATGGTGGACACCCGCTGTGGGGGGACTCTGATGGGGACACCCGCTGTGGGGGGACTCTGATGGGGACACCCGCTGTGGGGGGACTCTGATGGGGACACCTGCTGTGGGGGGACTCTGATGGGGACACCTGCTGTGAGGGGCTCTGATGGGGGACTCCTGTTTTGGGGGAACTCTGATGGGGACACCTGCTGTGGGGGGACTCTGATGGGGGACACCTGCTGTGGGAGGACTCTGGTGGGGGGACTCTGATGGGGGACACCTGCTGTGGGGGGACTCTGATGGGGGACACCTGCTGTGGGGGGCTCTGATGGGGGACACCTGCTGTGGGGGGCTCTGATGGGGGACACCTGCTGTGGGGGGACTTTGATGGGGGACACCTGCTGTGGGGGGACTTTGATGGGGGACACCTGCTGTGGGGGGACTTTGATGGGGGACACCTGCTGTGGGGGGACTTTGATAGGGGACACCTGCTGTGGGGGGCTCTGATAGGGGACTCTGATGGGGGACACCTGCTGTGGGGGCTTTGATAGGGGACACCTGCTGTGGGGGGCTCTGGTGGGGGGCTCTGATAGGGGACTCTGATGGTGGACACCCGCTGTGGGGGGACTCTGATGGGGACACCCGCTGTGGGGGGACTCTGATGGGGACACCTGCTGTGGGGGGCTCTGATGGGGGACTCCTGTTTTGGGGGAACTCTGATGGGGGACACCTGCTGTGGGGGGACTCTGATGGGGGACACCTGCTGTGGGAGGACTCTGGTGGGGGGACTCTGATGGGGGACACCTGCTGTGGGGGGACTCTGATGGGGGACACCTGCTGTGGGGGGACTCTGATGGGGGACACCGGCTGTGGGGGGACTCTGATGGGGGACACCTGCTGTGGGGGGACTCTGATGGGGGACACCTGCTGTGGGGGGACTCTGATGGGGGGCTTTGATGGGGGACACCTGCTGTGGGGGACTCTGATGGGGGACACCTGCTGTGGGGGGACTCTGATGGGGGACACCTGCTGTGGGGGGACTCTGATGGGGGACACCTGCTGTGGGGGGACTCTGATGGGGGACACCTGCTGTGGGGGGACTTTGATGGGGGACACCTGCTGTGGGGGGACTCTGATGGGGACACCTGCTGTGGGGGGCTCTGATGGGGGACTCCTGTTTTGGGGGAACTCTGATGGGGGACACCTGCTGTGGGGGGACTCTGATGGGGGACACCTGCTGTGGGAGGACTCTGGTGGGGGGACTCTGATGGGGGACACCTGCTGTGGGGGGACTCTGATGGGGGACACCTGCTGTGGGGGGACTCTGATGGGGGACACCGGCTGTGGGGGGACTCTGATGGGGGACACCTGCTGTGGGGGGACTCTGATGGGGGACACCTGCTGTGGGGGGACTCTGATGGGGGACACCTGCTGTGGGGGGACTTTGATGGGGGACACCTGCTGTGGGGGGACTTTGATGGGGACACCTGCTGTGGGGGACTCTGATGGGGGACACCTGCTGTGGGGGGACTCTGATGGGGGGCTTTGATGGGGGACACCTGCTGTGGGGGACTCTGATGGGGGACACCTGCTGTGGGGGGACTCTGATGGGGGACACCTGCTGTGGGGGGACTTTGATGGGGGACACCTGCTGTGGGGGGACTTTGATGGGGACACCTGCTGTGGGGGGACTGTGATGGGGACACCTGCTGTGGGGGGACTCTGATGGAGATACCCTGCTGTGGGGGACACCTGCTGTGGGGGGCTTTAAAGGGGACACCTGCTGTTGGGGGCTCTGATGGGGGACACCTGCTGTGGGGGACAAATGCTGTGTGGGGACACTGATGGCAACTCTGATGTAAGGGGACAGAGGCTGTATTTGGGGGGGGCAGAGGCTGTATTTGGGGGGGACAGAGGCTGCATTTTATGTGACAGAGGCTGCGTTTGATGTGACAGAGGCTGCGTTTGATGTGACAGAGGCTGCGTTTGATGTGACAGAGGCTGCGTTTGATGTGACAGAGGCTGCGTTTGATGTGACAGAGGCTGCATTTGATGTGACACAGGCTGCATGTAAGGACGGACTGCTGGGGACACCTGATGGCATCTGGTGGCAGGCAATGTGGCAGGTGACACACTCGGGGCTCCCACTGATTCTGCATTGTGGTGAGTTGAATGATTTCATTTTATATTACAATGTAACTATAGAAACAATGCGCTTCAATCATCCTGACACCATAACAACCATGGTGCCAGGATGATTGAAGTGCTAACACCAGGTGTTTGGAGTATCTTTATCTGCTGATTGTTAAACTTTGTAGAATACATATTTCTAGTGTTGTGTAGGATCTAGGCCTGCTGTCCCTCTCTCCCTCTCCCTCCATCCCTCGTTCATCTCAGGCGCTAACCACACCACCTTAGAGCCACGCCCACTATTTTGCTGAAACCACGCCCCCAAGTGGGAGGGGTCAAAAAGGAAGGGCGGGGTCTGGCGCCCCCCCATCCTAAAACTTCACCAGCCGCCACTGATTCAGTTACACCAGCCGATCAGTAGCCAGCGTCTGGTACAGAAAAGTGGGTGGGCTCTTTCCATGGTTTACACACTGTCAGTCATTCGATGCCTGGTAGTAGTTGTACAGCTCTCTGAAACTCTTATTATATCATTTCTAAATAGTGTTGTTTCTTTCTGCATGTTCTTATTGAATCCATTGAATTCAAGCACCATAAAGTAATCTTATTTTTGACATAAAACTCAAACCTATTTTTGTTAAAGTGTAACGCCACTTTTGTTGAGAAAAAAACATTCCCCTCTAAGACTTGGTTCACACCTATGCATTTCTAGTGCTTTTTGCATTTTTCAGATTTGCACTACAGTCCATTGAAACATGGTTTCCTATGGAACATTTTCTATAGTGCAAATCTGCAAAATGCAAAAAGCACTAAAAATGCGTAGGTGTGAACCAGGCCTAAGTGATCTATGTACATTAAAAGGATTTTAACAAACTTTGTTGCAGATTCCTACCTATTGTTATTCTGAAGAAATCAATGTGTGTTTGTCTGTGCTCATGTGGGAAAGTGAATCTAATGGGAGTGGTTTCATAATTATCAATCAGCTGCAGCACCTGTGGGGCACTAATGAAGAAAGCTACTGGGTCTGCATCCCTTTAGACGTGATTTCTTATTGGGAGTATCTCACCAAAAATTACATTTTGTTGCAGGGGATGACTAAAATCTGATCTGTATCTTAGTGCAGACTTCTGGGAAAATCAGTGAGCCAATCACACAAGCAGGAAATTATGTTTCTGTGGGGCGTTCTGTACACATTCTGTATAGAGAACACCTCCAGGTAGCCATATTGCATTGCATTTTACAGAAAATGACAGAGCTGCAGACTGAAAAGGAAAGGTAATAACATTCAATTACAATATG